>NC_090451.1:68579060-69193982 GCF_031143425.1 Pleurodeles waltl | reverse complement strand
GCCTCATTATGACCCTGGCGGTAGAGAACCGCCAGGGCCAACGGGGGCGGGAGCACTGCCGACAGGCCGGCGGTGCTCCCTTGGGCATTCTGACCGCGGCGCTTTGGCCGCGGTCAGAACGGGAAAACCGGCGGTCTCCCGCCGGTTTTCCACTGCCCCATAGAATCCTCCAAGGCGGCGCAGCTCGCTGCGCCGCCGAGGGGATTCTGACAATCCTTACCGCCATCCTGTTCCTGGTGGCTCGCCCGCCAGGAACAGGATGGTGGTAAGGATTGTCGTGGGGCCCCTGGGGGCCCCTGCAGTGCCCATGCCAATGGCATGGGCACTGCAGGGGCCCACGTAAGAGGGCCCCGCTAGTATTTCACTGTCTGCGTAGCAGACAGTGAAATACGCGACGGGTGCAGTAGCACCCGTCGCACCTTCCCACTCCGCCGGCTCGATTACGAGCCGGCATCCTCGTGGGAAGGGAGTTTTTCCCTGGGCTGGCGGGCGGTCTTTTGGAGACCGCCCGCCAGCCCAGGGAAAAACTCATAATACCCTCCGCGGTCTTCTGACCGCGGAGCGGTATTATGGAGGGCGGCATCCTGGCGGGCGGCCTCCGCCGCCCGCCAGGGTCATAATGAGGCCCTATGTGTCAAGCAGACCAATAACAAAAGTTCTATTAGAAGTAAAACACTAACTGAAACAAATCACCGTCTGTAGACACTAATAATCAGATCCAAAATGTAATTAGAATAGTATCATGGCAGATCAATGAAAGCACAAAACCCTGGTGCCAATCATTGGCTCTTCTAGAAACCATTTGTAAAATGTCCAAAGAGATCAAGGGCTGTTTGTGGTCCTGTTGGGCTGGATCATGGCCTAACAGTTCTGAAAAGATTGCTCCGTTTAGGACAGAGTTTAGATTAATCTGTATTTGGTTTGGACACTGGTGTATGGCACAGAAAAGGCAAAAAAAAAAAATGATGCAATTAATTATATTCAGGCACACTCTCAGTGGTTAAGACTGAGTAAAGCATCTCCACCCATCATATTTTTTATTGGCTAACCAGCTGCAATTAGTGAAACTTGGATTTCCACCCAGGGCAGCGCAGGCGTCGCCTTCTAATTGTTCTAAACAAGCTTTTTTATTTTATCCTCAAATATATTTAGAAGGCATCAGTTTTCTCCTCGAAAAACATCGCCAAATCTTGGCTGGAAGATCGCCCCTTTGGTGACCAATATCACACACTTTTAAAAAGAAAAAAAACACAAGTGGAATAACAAATCGAATGGGAAATGCCCCTCCGGACGGAGGCCGCGAGCACCATACCCCTGTAGCCTGGCACTGGTGAGAAGAGCAGGGCGCGTGGACTCTGCGGCCTGTCGGCGCTTGCGCAGAGTGAAGTTAACCCGCGTCCATATTACAGGAAGATTCTTGCAACAGGTTAAGAAAGAGGAAACAATTGTGGAACTACTGCAACAATACACCACGCACAAAATTACTGTGAGTCACTTTACCAGCACGATGGGGTTTCAAACAATAAACAGGCCAAAGAATATCGTTGGTTAAACATAAAAAAACAGTACACAGTGGTTTGCATTATTTTTGCGTTTTATGGAAACAACATTGAAGTGTTTTTCCTTTGTAAATTAAAAATTTATTTAACCAAATCTTAGCGTTTATGTAATAAAAGACAGTTCCATGGTTGAGATGTCATGCTACTCTACGCCACACTGTTATGTTACGATATATATTATGTTATGTTCCTCTGCTCTGTGCATTCTTCTTTTTTGCATCTCGACCCAAACAATTTAACGTTTCCACTTGTCCCTCAAAATGCCCAAAATCGTGAAAATAGTTTCCGAAAGAGGGAAACCCTGGCCCTACCCCCAACCCCCCACCGCCTTTAACTACGTTTTTAACTGAGTTTCTGAGTTTTAATTTTCCAGCTGAGAACATGTCTACAAAAAAAACATTATTTATCTGAAAAGACTTTGAGGGGAAAAAAAAGTTGCACCGGTGTGACCAAATGTGGAAGTGAGAACCACAGGCTAAGAGCAGAGGGGCCAGCTGCTGGGGGCGGGTCATGGACCGGAAGGGGCGGGGCGTTATTTAGATAGAAGTCCATGCCACACTATGTGATCAAACAACACGAGACCGTGCACGTGGTACACTGGAATACACAAAAATATAAAATTACAACGTGACAAACCCCCATGCACCACGAATCAATGTCACCTAAGTAACACAGAAAAAGCAACGTAATACCAGACTCCACACCCAGGTTCAACACACCACAACGTGATACAACATGGGACACCAGGACACAATTATAGTTTCGATTCAAGGTGCAATGTTGCGAGCGTGATTGTCCATTAAATGTTTGTTGCGCGGCTTAAACCTGTTTTCGGTGGCAGAGGCTGTGATGTACAAATAATAAAAATACGCACACTGTAGCATAACACAAAATAAGACAACATTGGGTAATGTTAACAGAAGGTACTGATTCCCAGAATGCACCTCTCGAAGTTTCCCTTTATTTTCGAATGTCTCCTCCCAGACATCCATGGGGGTGACAAAGCTCAGTGGGGGCCTATCTGGACTATTGTCACATTATCTACACATCGACCCTAAAATAACTTTAAAGGCAGATTCCAGAGTACAGAACCGCACAGGTCAAATTGTGCTCGAAACTTTGGAAATACAATTTTCTGAAACAGGACTCAAAAGTGCTTCTTGTGGGTGAATTCCATTCCCTCTACGGTTTACGTTCAGCTTAACCCCTTGTGTTCCAGTTTCCCACCTCTCTCCTTTTGACGGACCCTGATAGTCAGGTCTGGGGGCGCCTCCTTTTACCGCCCTCGCCTCCTGCTGTATTAGCTGTCAGTGTCCTTACTTGCTTAGCCCTTCTCCATTAACCCCTTCCTGTACCTTTATCTGACATCCATTGGTCAGGGGTCCTTCCAGACTTTTTTATTGACATTGGCCCACGCGCCTCTTGTTCTTGCAGAATTGCCATTCGCTGACCGCACCTGCGCCAATCTCCCCCATAAGTTTCTCTTTGTTTAATGCGCAGTTGGTTCCTGTTTCCTTGTTTTTGATGTGATTCAATGCTCTTTGGAGCAGGTTCTGCCTCTCCATTGTTGCTCTCTCAATAAAGCTCACTGACACCTGTGTTTGGCAGAGAGGAGCTACATATATAACATTTAAATAAAGTAAAGACATTCCTAAGGCTGGAATACAAGCAGTGGGGTTAATCTGGTGCAATGGGGCTGCGCTGCTCACGCCCTCAGAGGTCAGTGACCCTCCTGACTTGTCCACTGGCCCAACTGCAGGGGAGCCACAGGTTACTACAAAATCTAATCATCTTGTAAAATGCATTAGCCTTGGGCACCAGTGGTATTTAGCAGGGCGCATTTACTTCTGAGTGAGGAGAGACTATTTGGAACTTTTAATGCATGAGAATGTATTGCTTCAAGAAGGTAAGAACTCTGATTTGAGAGTTGTGTGATGTTGTGCTTGTCGGCATTTTTTCAGATATCATGAATAGACATTATATTGTGAAAGAAACATGAGGTGGAATCAAAACTTGCCAGCATCATCATTGTTCATGAGATAAAGTGACAGGAAGTGTAGGGAGGTAAAAGAGGAATGAGGTGGAGTCAAGACCAGGCAGCCTCTGTATTCATGAGATAAATAGACAGGAAGTGGAGAGGGTGGAAGACAGAGGCATGAGATGGAATCAAGACTAGGCAGCCTCGGAATTCATGAGATAAAGAGACGGAGTGTGTGGTGGTGGAAGAAAGAGGAATGAGATGGAATCAAGACCCCAGAGCCTTGGTATTCATGAGATAAAGAGACAGGAAGTGGAAGAGGTGGAAGAAAGAGGCATGAGGTGGAGTCAAGACCCGGCAGCCTTGGGATTCATGAGATAAAGAGACAGGAAGACTAGGGGGTGGAAGAAACTGGCATGAGGTGGAATCAAGACTTGCTATCGGGCACCGCCAGTGTATGCCTCCTGACTTTTTTTCTACAAATTAAGCACTGGTGCTGCCAGCTTTTCAGGATAGATACGTCAGATCACGTCCCTACAATTAATCCAAATAGGAATTATTTACAATGCCAATGTTATCCTGAAAATGTCGGGGGGCAGCTGTCCTGGACCTACGTTTGACACCCCAAGCTAAACATACTAGAAGCACATTGTCTTGCAGTAAACCTGTTACAAAAATACGTTTTCAAGAGTGCAGCTGTCAGGGAATCCAGAGTCTGGACACAGACACGTAGTTTCCCGGAGGCTCACATTACCATTCCGGGAGGGGTGGGTGAAGTATGGAAGAGTGAAAGGATGGGTAGCTGAGTGGCTGAAACAATAGTTGGATAAGTAGGTGAGATGAGGAGTAGATGGGAGGATGAAAGGATGGCAGCGTTAATGGAAATCTGAGAGGGTGGATAGGTGGATGAAAAGATGGTAGAGTCAATAGAAACCTGAGAGAGATGGATGAATGGATGGATGGATGGAAGAATGGCACAGTAAATGGAGATCTGAGAAGATGGATAGATGGATGAAAAGATGGCAGCATTAATGGAAATCTGAGAGGATGGATGGGTGGATGAAAAGATGGTAGAGTCAATAGAAACCTGAGAGAGATGGATGAATGGATGGATGGAAGAATGGCACAGTAAATGGAGATCTGAGAAGATGGATAGATGGATGAAAAGATGGCAGCATTAATGGAAATCTGAGAGGATGGATGGGTGGATGAAAAGATGGTAGAGTCAATAGAAACCTGAGAGAGATGGATGAATGGATGGATGGAAGAATGGCACAGTAAATGGAGATCTGAGAAGATGGATAGATGGATGAAAAGATGGCAGCATTAATGGAAATCTGAGAGGATGGATGGGTGGATGAAAAGATGGTAGAGTCAATAGAAACCTGAGAGAGAAGAACGGAAGAATGGCAAATGGAGATATGAGAGGATGGATGGGTGGGTGATAGGATGGCAGACAAAATGGAAACCTGAGAGAGAGGAATGGATGAATGGATGGAAGAATGGCAAAGTAAATGGAGATCTGAGAGGATGGATAGATGGATGAAAGGATGGCAGAGAAAATGGAAATCTGAGAGGGTGGGCGAAAGGATGGCAGAGCACAGTAATTGGTAATTTGAGAAGATGGATGGATGACATAATAAATGGAAATCTGAGAGGATGAGCAGCAACGGTGGATGAATGAATGAATGAATGAATGGACAAAAGGATCAATTGATGTATGGAAGATTCTTTTTCTTTGATGGATGGATAAGTCAACTGATGGACATGTAGGCAGATAGATATATAGGTGGATGCATGCATACATGATGAATGTACAGATGGATGATGGATGGAATGGTGAAAGACTGAATGATGAATGAAAACCGTAAAGGTTTAACGGTGCATATCAGCAGGTGGTGGAAGAGTGAAAGGATGAACACACAGTTCTTGGGTTGAAGAGACCATGGAGCCTTTTTTGGGAGGTTCGGGCTCACATGGCTTGCTTGGAGCCATCAGAGCTTGGGGTCAAAGTGGGGGGGTTTCAACGTTCTGGCTGCCCCACCCCCCTCCACCCCCCTCTCCCCCCCTCCCCCCACTCCCTCCCGGCTGGTACCAATAGTTAGGAAAGGGATGCACGGATATAGGGTCCCACCTGGCGAGGGACCTGGAAAGCAGGATGGCTAGGGACGCGAGGACATGCGTTACTATCGCGATAGAAAGCGACACCTTGCCAGCCTGCTTGTCAACTAAGGCGCGTGCTCTCTGGGAGCGACAGTAATTACTTCAGAGAAGCATCAGGAATCCTTGGAGGTGGATCACGCCTGTGCCCCCTGGCCTCGCGGTGAAAAGCGTAGTCGGCTGGTAAGAAAGAGTTTTGGGGGGAAATAGCACTCAATCAAAAGCTACTGAGTACCAATTGTTCGACCCTCGGAAAGGCACAATTAAACTCTCATCCACCTAAAGAGGATAAAATCACCACTTGCTAAATTAACAATCTTACTAAGTCACTTAGATATCTCCAGGGTTTCATCACTGCAAACACACGCGCCCCTTTCTAGTATTTCATATCCCGATCCGCCACTGACAGCACATTCCTGTTGCGATTATCCAATGAAACCGCTTTTATTACAGCGCCTTGAGGCCCTCACGGGTGAGTAGTGTGCTTTACAAATTCCCGATTGATTTATTACTGGAACCACCGAATATTATAGCGCATTTACTGCGGGGAGCGGGAATTAAAGGCGCACTCACTGCTAGAGTCAGTGAATCATAGAACATTTACTATTCCAATCAGCAATTAAGTCACATTTGCTGTAATAGGCATCCGCGCATACGTCAGTCATTAAATGAGTCTGCTAAAGTGAGCAGAGCTGCACCAGGATATTTAAAGAAGCCCCACCTGTGCTTGGATCAGCTACTCACAGTGGATTTTATATTCGAATTAGTCAATGAAAGTGGATTTAGCAGGTGGGATAACTTTTTTTGCCAATGACCCTGTTGGAAAGAGCTGAGTGTAACTCGCCAGTGACCGGTGTGATGCACAAAATAACACATTCATCCCTTCATCCATCCACAGAACCTACAATGAGTGCCGGGGAAAGGGTGCCTCTTTTATGGTGAGGCTTAGGCACCCCAGGGTTTACCCGCAGTGCAATAACAAAAACAAGTGTTTCCTATGACTGACCTATTATTTCTAACACTATTATCAGAATCAACCAATGAAAAGCACAATTATTACTTGAATAAATCCCACTCCTGTATTTACTAGCTCAGTCAGCCAATGCAATCTTATTTACTCTTCGAGTCAGCCAATCAGAGTGTACTTATTAGATGAAATAACCAATGAAAGAACAATTGCTACTAGAATGAACAAATCAGAGGGCGTTTACTACCTTAATCTATCAATGGAAGCACGTGCACTACCCGGATCTAACCCAGAAATACTTGAACCAACTAATTGGATTAACTCTGTATTAGCTGAAATAAGCAAACTCATTTCTCTCATACTGACAACTTGAAATGATCAGTCTGTGCAGAAATCTTATTGGCCATCGCAGATAAGGGAACTTTAACTGCTCACTGAGGCTGAGGATGTTCTGTCTTTCTTTGAGGGGTTTGATCCCACTGTTTGAATTCCACTGATAGCTTTGGTAAGCCTGGAGTTGGAACAGAACATAAGGGTGAGGTGAGGGCATCGCAGAGTCCTGATCCACTGAATATAACCAAGGAAGGAGGTCAGTGTAAACTCCACAAACGAGACCTGACGGGAGGAAGAGGAGTTCTTACAATGTGCCATGATGGGCTGGAATAAAACGTACCCACCATTAACTCTACGGAATTGTATGAACGAAAGGGAGGAAATTCGATTTATTTTACAATACAAGTTTCCATTCCGGGGGACCCATGATATATGCTGGTAAATTCTCTATAAATGGAGTATAAAACCAAGTACAGGCGCTTAAATGGGGCTCAACAGACCATCCGATAGCCCGAGCCGGACTCGTAGACATCGGCCAGGCTTCTCATAAAGGCCACACATTGTCACATAGCAAGGGCAGACCCTCACGTTCCCTCATCAGGCCTGACGGTGACCCTCACACAGCTCAGACCAAGCCTTGCTTTGCCCCCAATAGACCCACAGACCTTTGCACAGCCAAGAGTAGACCCTTAGATACACAAGAACAGATCTGCATACCCCCAAGAGACCCTCACATAGCCCACAAAAACTCTGAAACAGCCCTCAAGTACTCTCACATACATAGGATGGGCCCTCGCTCATCCCCCACAGACCTACATCCAGCCGCCATAGCACATTTATATAAATAAGAACAGGTTCACACGGTCCCTGAGGTCAGTGATGGAACTGGAAAAAAATTGCTCCAGGAACCCATAAGTTGGGGGTCAAGGTGTGCCTGAGGAAAGGGGGTTGAGTAACGAGGAGCGGAGCTTGAAAAGCAGAATCTGACAGTCAATTTATACATTTAGGGCCATATGTACGAACACGTTTTCCCATAGACACAGGATGGGTAAAACCCTTTGATACATCTGGCCCTTAGTAATTAAAACATCTGCTACAAAGAAATTGGCAACAAGGACAAATGTCACAAACATCCGTCCTAGATCACCTAATTGGTAACAAAGAGGCTTCATTTTAAATGATCTTCCAGGGAAAAGACACCTGCTGCGTTCACCAGTAATTTTGAGGGGATTATAATAGTGATACGATAACTGGTGGTTCGTGCAGATCGGGAGGAGTTCTGTGTTTCGTTCAATCACAGGCGGGACTCCTGCAGTAGCACAGAGAGGTAATGCGTCTGCTGTAAAGCACATCATGCAACACGCAGATCAGGCTACTGCTTTTAACACTGACATGATTTTATTGCATCTGAGTCAAAAGTTGCAGTGCTTCTTATGCATTGCTCTATTTACCGGCATCAAGGAGCTGCACGCAAACTGTAAATGATGAGTTTAAATCCTTATTGTTTTTTTTCCTCAATCTGTTGTTATTCTAAGATTGCAAAGTAGGACTCCTCTAAGAATTGATAAAGTCTTGGTACTTACAGGCAACCCCAATCCCTGTGTTATGTTTTATATCCCAGGTTTGTGTTTCTCCTGCCGTTCACTCTTTACATTATGGGCCTGATTTCGACCTTGGCGGAGGGGATTACTCCCTCCCGAACGGGATGGATATACCGTCCGCCGTTTTACAAGTTCCATAAAATATAATGGAAAATGTAATACGGCGGTCGGGATATCCGTCACATTTGGGACGGAGTAACTCCCCCACCCCGCCAAGGTCGTAATCAGGCCCATAATGTCTGCAAGTGTGGAAGGTTTGTGTGATTCCTACACTTTACAACCCTCATTGTTTTAAGTAACATATATTGTACACTAGTGGACACACTTGTATGGTTTATTGTGTGCCTGACACCCTACACTGGGATGAGTGGCGCTATAAAAGAACTAAATAAAAAGGACTAAGTGCCATTCAAATCATTATTAGTGTAATTACTCAGACACTGATAGCTCTTGCATTCTTCCAATGCATGATTGGCTCTTACATAGTGGGGCTGAACAGAGTCAAAAACCTGCTCCCAAGTCATAGTTTCTCTTGAGTACTTGTGAAGGGGTAACAACTGTGTGCTTCTGTTTCCTTCCATTGCATTCGTGTCTGGGTGTTGGGCTCCAGATAGCTCCCAACTTGGGTGATACTTGAAGAAAAGAAGGGCTGGAGGCCCTTTAAACCAGACCTTTGCCTGTGCCCAGGTGGATGCTAAAATAAGAAGCCCTCCAGCCCCTCGTCGTCTGCAGGTTGCTCCACCGAGCAGAACTCGGTCTCGAAAGTGACACAGGACGCATTCTACATGTTTCCCGGGGTCAACTGGATCCCAGATCCAGCCCAGATTGAGCTGCCAGAACCAGGATCCCTCTACTCTCCAACACTGCCCCAGGTCCTTAAAGACCCCAGAACAGACACACATTAAACAGAACAGCCCCTACCATATATCTGTGCCACCCTTCACAAAGGGCTAGGCCATCATATTTATTCTCACACACACACACACACACACACACAGACTCTCATGTGATGCAGAACAAAGCTTCATGTTTCAGATAGTCACTGGCTGCCACGCGAAAAATGGCAGTGCTTAATTTGAGACGGTGTTTACTGGTGTGGTCCACCGGCACTCATTTATGGGTCCGGCACATATTTTTCCGCATCAGACATTTACTGGCAGCAAGAGAGTGAAAACCACACAAAGTGGGAAGACAGAACAACTGAGCACAAGGAGAAAGCCGGAGCCTACACCAGTGAGATAGAGGCAGGGGGTGTCTGTTGGTGGGTGGAAGACGCATAGGGCAGATTTAAGACCGCACAGCCTTGGTATTTGGCGAGCCAACATGTCATTGCACCACCTGAGCAGGGCTTCGGGCACCGGCAATCATTAATTTACAAATTAAGCACTGGGTACTAAAGACCCTCACAAATACCTGGAACAGAAACTCACTTCACCCAACACAGGTTTTCATGTAGTGGCTGAAAGACCTTAGCTTAGCCACTGACAGACCCTCACACGCCTCACTGAAGACTCTCACATAGTCTAGATCTTCGTGTTGCCTCAAAACACCCTCACCTACTCAAAGTCCTTCACATAACACACAGCAGACTTTCACACATCACAGAGACGTATACAAAGCTCTCATCAGACCCTCACCCAACCTAGAACAGACCATCAGCTTGCCCCAGCTGACCCTCACAGAGGTCTGGACAGGCCTCACGAGTAGTGTCAAGACAGCAACAGACCTAGAAATGGCTACTAAAAGATGCCAAATTTAGCCCGTTTCGTGGCCCCCAAAATACTAATTCACAAAAATCAACAGACACATAGCACAGGATGGAACTTCACATAACTGTCAACTGACCCTCACATACTGCACCCGACTCTCACAAGTACCTCAACGGACCTTCATAGAGGCTAGAACAGACCCTCCTATATAGCGGCCGAATACCCTCGCACAACCTCATGAAACCCCTACATACCTCAACAGACCCCCACAGAGCTCAGAAGACACCCCCACATAGCTTAACACACATATCTGAATAGAACCTCACATAACCCTAAGCAGACCCTCACACCACCCTAAGCAGACCCTCACATCACCTTAAACAGACCTTCACAGAGCCCAGAAGAGACCCTCACATACTGCACCAGACACTAGTACATCAAAGTACCTTCACAGAACCTAGAACACAGCCTCTTATAGAGCGGCTGAATACCCTCGCAAAACCTCATCAAACTCCTCCATACATCAACAGACCCTCACAGAGCCCAGAAGACACCCCCACATAGCTGAGCACACACATGCCTGAATAGACCTCACACAGCCCTAAGCAGACCCTCCAACAGCCCAAACAGACCCTCACAGAGCCCAGAAGAGACCCCCACAGAGCTTAACATACACATACCTAAATAGACCCTCACATAACCGTAAGCAGATCCTCCCAAAGCCCAAAAAGACCCTCACATAGCTCACACGAGACCCCCGCATAGCTCAACACACAAGCACACCTCAATAGACCCCTCACATATGCTAGAACTAACCGTCAGTTAACTCCAAGCAGATACTCCCATAGCCCAAACAGGCCCTCTCATAGCCCAAACAGGCCCTCACATAGCCCAAAAGAGACCCCCAAATAGCTCAACGCACAAACACACCCGAATAGACCCTCAAATATGTTAGAACGTACCCCCAGGTAACCCTAAGCAGACCCCCACATAGCCCAGAAGAGACCCCAACATAGCTCAACACACAAACACCTGAATAGACCCTCACATATGTTAGAACGAACCCTAAGCAGGCCCTCACATAGCTCAGAAGAGACAGCCGCATAGCTGAACACAGAAACACGCCTGAATAGACCCTCACATATGCTAGAACTAACCCTAAACACACCCTCACATAGCCCACAGTAGACCCTCACATAGCCCACAGTAGACCCTCACATAGCCCACAGTAGACCCTCACATAGCTCAGATGAGACCCCCACATAGCTCAACGCACAAACACGCCTGAATAGACCCTCACATATGCTAGAACTAACCCTAAGCACACCCTCACATAGCCTACTGTAGACCCTCACATAGCCCACAGTAGACCCTCACATAGCCCAGAAGAGACCCCCACATAGCTCAACGCACAAACACGCCTAAATAGACCCTCACATATGCTAGAACTATCTTAAGCACAGTCTCACATAGCCCACTGTAGACCCTCACATACTCTACCACAGACCTAGCCAGCAAAAGACCATCACATCCCGGAAAGGTGTTTCATACAGCGCTTAACAGACCCAGACTGCAAGAACCTGGAAACTGCTGAGTTTAGGCGCTGTAGCTACGAATCCCAACATCTCAGCCGTGTGCCGTCATGTCTAAGGCAGACTCCGTGCGGGCACCCATACATACGGCTGGATTCAAAGGTGCGCACACGTATGTACAAAGAGGACCATTTACACACAACCTCGAGGGGCAGGGAGTGCGCGCTCTTTACTAACTGGAAGGAAGCGGGGGGGAGGGGGCGCTCGCCCAAAAGCAGGAGAAGGGAGAGAGCGCTGCGCCTACCTGAGCTGCCGACTCCTAGTCACGTCAACAAAGAAGGGTTTTGTGGGGATGATGAGTCCAGGATCACACAGAGTCAACGAGCGATGAGGCCAGATCCGAGGAAGTCCCCGCCGTAAACACAGAGGCACAGACACCACGCTGACTCCTTCAACACCACCACGCCTCTGAATTAATGACTATTCTCTCTCTCGTCTTTTTCTCCCACCACCAGCCACTCCTCTCCGTTCCTCCACCCTCTCCTGGACTCAGAAGGCGCAGATATCAGGCCACCCTACAGACACCCAGGACCACAGCATAAAACCTGCATGTGTGTGAAAAGGAGGCGACTGTACCTTCCGTCCCTGGTCGGTGCTCACCTCCCGGGGGGTCCCTCCGGTAGGGTCAGCCGGGGCAGGGCTGTGTCACAGACCACCCTACAGACACACAGGGCCACAGCATAAAACCTGCATGTGTGTGAAAAGGAGGCGACTGTACCTTCCGTCCCTGGTCGGTGCTCACATCCCGGGGGGTCCCTCCGGTAGGGTCAGCCGGGGCAGGGCTGTGTCACAGACCACCCTACAGACACACAGGACCACAGCATAAAAACCTGCATGTGTGTGAAAAGGAGGCGACTGTACCTTCCGTACCTGGTCGGTGCTCACATCCCCGGGGGTCCCTCTCCGGTAGGACAGGCGGGGCAGGGCTGTGCCACAGACCACCCTACAGACACACAGGGCCACAGCTTGAAACAAGCACGTGTGTTAAAAGGAGGCGACTGTACCTTCCGTCCCTGGTCGGTGCTCACCTCCCGGGGGGTCCCTCCGGTAGGGTCAGCCGGGGCAGGGCTGTGTCACAGACCACCCTACAGACACACAGGGCCACAGCATAAAACCTGCATGTGTGTGAAAAGGAGGCGACTGTACCTTCCGTACCTGGTCGGTGCTCACATCCCCGGGGGTCCCTCTCCGGTAGGACAGGCGGGGCAGGGCTGTGCCACAGACCACCCTACAGACACACAGGGCCACAGCTTGAAACAAGCACGTGTGTTAAAAGGAGGCGACTGTACCTTCCGTCCCTGGTCGGTGCTCACCTCCCGGGGGGTCCCTCCGGTAGGGTCAGCCGGGGCAGGGCTGTGTCACAGACCACCCTACAGACACACAGGACCACAGCATAAAACCTGCATGTGTGTGAAAAGGAGGCGACTGTACCTTCCGTCCCTGGTCGGTGCTCACCTCCCGGGGGGTCCCTCCGGTAGGGTCAGCCGGGGCAGGGCTGTGTCACAGACCACCCTACAGACACACAGGACCACAGCATAAAACCTGCATGTGTGTGAAAAGAAAGGAGGCGACTGTACCTTCCGTCCCTGGTGGGTGCTCACCTCCCGGGGGGTCCCTCTCCGGTAGGATCTGCCTTGGTCGGTGCTCACCTCCCCGGGGGTCCCTCCGGTAGGATCTGCCCTGGTGGGTGCTCACATCCCCGGGGTCCCTCTCCGGTGGGACAGGCGGGCAGGGCTCTCTCCTGCTTGTCAAACACTCCGCTCAGTGGCTCGCTGCCTGCTGCCGAGTGTGTGTATATATAGCGTGACTTTGTGAGTGGTTGTCTGTGCGTGAGAGGGAGGGGGCGGTCTGTGAATAAGGCAGCTTCCCCGGGACCTTCTGTCCTGCGCCCCTCTTTCGCCGTCAGCCACGAGACAAGTTGGCATTGCAAAATGGCCCTGGGTGCCTGAGTCAGGCTCGGTGTGAACCCCTCAGCCAGGGTGGGGTACAACTGAAGCCAGAGGGTGGGCATGAGCCCCCGGAGTCAGGCGTGGCCCCCCTCCCCGGCATGAGCAGCTCCAAGGCAGCCTTAGGAAGTGTGCGAGAAACCACCGACCTCCTCCCGGGAGCTGCTGTGTCACGGAGATAAGAGGCATTTTAAAACAAGCGCTGGCAAATGCCAGAGGTCCAACCTCTCACTGCACCATTTATGCCATATTCTTGGTGCAGAAAGAAACACAGGAAAGTGGTAAATACAACATTCTTTTTGTCACGCGCTCGGTGCAGCAAGATGCAGACATTCATCTTAAAACTGCACTAGTCGTGCTGTGCTTAGGGCATCTAGGCGCCAAAACACATTGTAATGCTGTTCCCATGCAGTCTGTACAAGTACACGTACACGTTGTATTGTCATGTGTGTGTAGTGTAGGCAAACAAGAAAACACGGTTCTATGTGCATCGTGTGCTTGGCGTGTGCAGGCACACACAAAACTGCCAGTGCTGCACTGTTTGCGTCAAGTGCTGACTGCATCACACACAGGCTGAAAACTTTGTAATTGACAAGAACTATCTGCATCATGTATGTATGCACATGGCACGCGGACTGTAAGCACTTCACAATTTGCATCATGTGTGTGTGCACAAGGCACGCGGACTGTAAGCACTGCACAATTTGCATCATGTGTGTATGCACATGGCACGCGGACTGTAAGCACTGCACAATTTGCATCATGTGTGTATGCACATGGCATGCGGACTGTAAGCACTGCACTATCTGCATCATGTATGTATGCACAAGGCACGCGGACTGTAAGCACTGCACAATTTGCATCATGTGTGTATGCACAAGGCACGCGGACTGTAAGCACTGTACAATTTGCATCATGTATGTATGCACAAGGCACAGAGACTGTAAGCACTGCACTATTTGCATCATGTGTGTATGCACAAGGCACAGGGACTGTAAGCACTGCACTATTTGCATCATGTATGTATGCACAAGGCACAGGGATTGTAAGCACTGCACTATTTGCATCATGTATGTATGCACAAGACACGCGGACTGCAAGCACTGCACAATTTGCATCATGTGTGTATGCACATGGCATGCGGACTGTAAGCACTGCACTATCTGCATCATGTATGTATGCACAAGGCACGCGGACTGTAAGCGCTGCACAATTTGCATCATGTGTGTATGCACAAGGCACGCGGACTGTAAGCACTGCACTATGTGCATCATGTGTGTATGCACAAGGCACGCGGACTGTAAGCACTGCACTATCTGCCTCACATGTGTATGCACAAGGCACGCTGACCGTAAGTGCTGCACTATTTGCGTCATGTATGTATGCACGTCACACGGACTTTAAGCGCTGCACTATTTGCATCATATGTGTGTGCACAAGGCACGCGAACTGTAAGCGCTGCACTATTTGCATCATGTGTGTGTGCATAAGGCACGCAGACTGTAAGCACTGCACTATTTGCATCATATATGTTTGCACAAGGCACGCGGACTGTAAGCACTGCATTATTTGCATCATGAATGTATGCAAAAGGCACAGGGACTGGAAGCACTGCACTATTTGCATCATGTCTGTATGCACAAGGCATGCGGACTGTAAGCCCTGCACTATCTGCATCACATGTGTATGCACAAAGCACGCGGACTGTAAGTGCTGCACTATTTGCATCATGTATGTATGCGCATGTCACACGGACTTTAAGCGCTGCACTATTTGCATCATATGTGTGTGCACAAGGCATGCAAACTGTAAGCGCTGCACTATTTGCATCATGTGTGTGTGCACAAGGCACGCAGACTGTAAGCACTGCACTATTTGCATCATGTATGTATGCACAAGGCACGCGGACTGCAAGCACTGCACAATTTGCATCATGTGTATATGCACATGGCATGCGGACTGTAAGCACTGCACTATCTGCATCATGTATGTATTTTACAAGGCATGCGGACTGTAAGCGCTGCATTATTTGCATCATGTGTGTGTTTGCACAAGGCACGCGGACTGTAAGCACTCCACTATTTGCATCATGTGTGTATGCACAAGGCACGCGGACTGTAAGCGGTGCGCTATTTGCATCATGTGTGTGTGCACAAGGCACGCAGACTGTAAGCGCTGCTCTATTTGCATCATGGATGTATGCACAAGGCACGCGGACTGTAAGCTTTGCACTATGTGCATCATGTATGAATGCACATGGCATGCGGACTGTAAGCGCTGCACAATTTGCATCATGTATGTATGCACATGGTACGCAGACTTTAAGCGCTGCACTATTTGCATCATGTATGTATGCACATGGCACGCGGACTGTAAGCGTGCACTATTTGCATCATGTGTGTGTGCACAAGGCAGGCGGACTGTAAGCACTGCACTATGTGCATCATGTATGTATGCACATGCCACGCTGACTGTAAGCACTGCACTATTTGCATCATGTTTGTATGCACATGGCACGCGGGCTGTAAGCACTGCACAATATGCATCATGTATGTATGCACAAGGCGCAGGGACTGTAAGCACTGCACTATTTGCATCATGTATGTATGCACAAGGCACAGGGACTGTAAGCGCTGCACTATTTGCATCATGTGCTCAGTGACAGACACAGTGCAGCTTGCAAGCGTTGCAGTATTTACATCATGTCTTTAGTGTATGCAACTGAACATGTCACATGTAGGAAAGTCACTCTTTTTGGCTTGGTTACCCCCACCTTTTGCCTGTTTAACAGTGTGTTTAAACTGTTTTATTGGGATCCTGCTAACCAGGACACCAATGATTGTGCTCTCTCCTCTAAATTTGGTTTCTCTGGTACCCTTTACACCCCAGAAATTGGCGTACTGGTGTACCCCTGGAAGTCCCTAGTATATGGTACTTGGGTACCTAGGGCATTGGTACACCAGGGGTCCCCCATGGACTGCAGCATGTATTATACTGCCTATGGTAGTGTAAAACTGTGTCTGCAGGCCTGCCATTGCAGCCTGTGTGAAAGGGTGCATGCACCCTTTCACTGCTGGTCACGGCAGCAGGTCACTGTAAGTCACCACTATAGTAGGCCCACCTGGCTCAGAGGGCAGGGTACAGGTTCCTGTGTGTGAGGGCACCCCTGCATGAGCAGAGGTGCCCCATTTGAACTCCAGTTCCAATGCACTGGACTTCGTAAGTGTGGGGAAGCCATTTTACCCATGTACTGAACATAGGTCACTACCTGTGGTCCAGCTACATAACGGTAACTCAAACCTAGTCATGTTTGGTATCAAACATGTTGGTATCATACCCCAACACTAATGCCAGTATTGGTGGCATGATTCCATGCAATCTGGGGGATCCTTGAAGACCCCACAGTATTGCTCCTACCAGTCTTCCAGGGTTTGTGGGCAGCCAATGCGACTGCAACCTCAGACAGGATTCTGCCCTCCTGCTGTTTGACCAGCTCGAGCAGGAGAAGGCAATACCCTGAACCTTGGAAATAGATGTTACAATGCTGGGGAGAGGTTTGCTTGCTTTGAAGGCCACATTTGGTGTTCTCCTTGCAAAATCCGGTTTGCACCAGTCCAGGGACCCCCCAGCAGTGGCGTAGCGTGGGGGGTGCAGGGGGGCCGGCCGCACCGGGCGCAACATCTGGGGGGGGGGGGCGCGCTCGCGAGTGCTAAAATCCACGGGTTAGGGGGCGCAAATTACTTGCCTTGCCCCGGGTGCTGACAACCCACGCTACGCCACTGCCCCCCAGTCCCTGTTCTGATGCAAAACCACACAAAGTAAAGGGGAGTGATGACTCCCTTGCCCATCACCGCCCCAGGGGTGGTGACAAGAGCTCCTCCAGGTGGCCACTTGATTCTGCCATCCTGGAAACAAGATGGGCAGAGGCCCATGGGAGCATCTGATTGGTTAGGACAGGTGACTGACGTCAGTGACCCCCTCTGATAAGTGCCCTGTTAGAGCTATTTAGGGACTCCCTTGCGGGTGGGTCCCCAGATTCAGCATGCAAGACTCCACCAGGACTCCTCTGCATCAACCTCTTCTGCTCCTGGCCACCGGAACCGCTGCTGGACTTCACAGGAACCAAACAATCAATCAATCAATATTTGTAAAGCACGGCTACTCACCCGTGTTGGTCTCAAGGCACTGGGGGGGAGGGGATGGACCTTAACCGAAGAGCCACGTCTTGAGGTTCTTCCTGAAGATGGTGAGCGACGGGCTTTGTCTGAGGTGCAGGGGGAGGTAGTTCCAGCTCTTTGCTGCAGTGTAGGTGAAGGATCGTCCTCCGGCGGTGGTTTTGCAGGTTGCAAGGGATGGTGGCCAGGGCCATCTGGGCGGAGCGGAAGGATCTGTGGGGGGTGTGGAAGGAGACACAGTGGTTCAGGTAGGCTGGCCCTGCGTTGTGTATGGCTTTGTACGTGTTTGAGAAGCTTGAAGGTGATTTGCTTTTCGACCTGTAGCCAGTGGAGGGTCCTCAGGTGTTGGGAGATGTGTTCTTGGCGAGAGAGGTCCAGAATTAGTCCTGCAACTCCTGGGACAACCTTGCCTTACAACATTGTTTCTCCGGCTATTTCCAGCAATTAAAACATTTCCATGTCTGTGCATCCTCTGGGGTCAGCAAGACTTCGAGCTGCACCAAAGAGGCAAGAAGGAATCTCTCTTGGAGTGAAGGAGCCACTCCCCTGCATCTGCGGGCACCTAAGGCAATGACTTCTGGCTGCTGGAATCTTCTGCCCTCCGGCTCCAGAAAGAATCTCCAATGCAGGTGGTGGTGTAGAGGGCTCCTCTGGGTCCCCTCTACCTACTGTCCAGCTCAGAAGATGGTGAGCCCTTGCCTGTTCCTTCAGGATAGTATCCCTGTGCACTGCGACTTCAAGTATCCCCGGCCTCCAGCACTTCATCCTTGCACGGACAGTCTCTCCTTTACTGCTCCAGCAACGTGGGACTTCTCTCCAGGTGTGCTGATTGGGCCTCATTGCAACTTACTGTGCCTGCTGCCAGTGGGTTGCCTGTGGGGGCTGTGACTGCTTCTGCTGGCTCTTCCGACTACCTTCCAAGGGTCGACTCCCCTGGGCCTTGCTGGTCCCCATCTTCTCTGCAAATCCTCTTCTGCCCAGATTTGTGTTTGCCAAGGCTTGTTGGTGGTCCTCCTGACCAGTGACCATCTGCGACCCGGCGACCAGTGGGCATCTTCTGCATGACTCCAAGGACCTCTCTGCAGCTCCTGGGCTCCACAGCTGATTTTCATCTTCCCTCGTCAACCGGGATCTTCATCCACAGAAGGGTGGGTAGTGGCTCCTGCCCCGCCTGGGCACTCCTACGTGGACTGGACTAAGTCCCCTACTGTTGCAGGTCCTCTTCATCTGGAATCCACCGCTGGGTTCCACTGGACTGGTCCTGGTCTTGCAATCTTCCTTTTCCAGGTCCCCATGCTGGTCTTTGGGAAGACCAGGTAACTTAACTGTGCTCTCCTGGTCGCTGGGGATCATCTAGGTACTCATCTGTTGGGATTCCAACTTCTCCCCTCTAACTACTCCACACCCTTGGGTGGGGAACCTAACTTCACATTCCACTATTTTAGTATATGGGTTGGTCCCTTTATAAGGCCCAAGCTATTTTCTGCTATTTCTTGCCAATGCTTGTTATTTTCCTCTGCTAATTACTAATACTTACTGTGTATATATAGTGTGTACTTGCCTCCAGTTGGAGGACTGCCTATAGGTAATCTAGTCCAGTGTTACTGTAATGAAGTACCTTTATTTTTGCAACACTGTGTGGTTTATTCCATGTGGGATAAGTTACTGGTGACTGCTGTGGTATTGCAAGTGCTTTACACTCCTCCTAGATAAGTCTTGGCTGCTCATCACAGCCACGACTAGAGAGCCCTGGCTTCATAGTCACTGTCTTCATTCACTAATAGGGGATATCTGGACCTGGTATAAGGTGCAAACACCATAGGTGTCCACAACACACTAGGCGAGCTTCCTACATCACATAAGAACAGCACTGTTTGCATCATGTGTACAGTAACAGTGCAGACTTCAAGCACAGCACTATTTACATCATGTATTTAGTGTCTGCACTGGACATAGGAACTGTCAGCACTGCACTATTTACATCATGTGCCCAGTGAAGGCAGACACAGTGCAGACTGTAAGCACTGTACTATTTACACCATGTATTCGGTATATGCACTACACCAAGACACAACGGTAAGCACTGCACTATTTACATCATGTACTTGGTGTATGCACTACACACAAGACACATAACTGTAAGCACTGCACTGTTTGCATCATGTCTTTGGTGTATGTACAGAACATAAGACACAGAAGAACTGTAAGCACTGCACTATTTACACCATGTATATAGTGTACGTATAGAACATAAGACACATAAGAACTGTAGGAACTGCACTATTTGCATCATGTATTTAGTGTATGCACTGAACATGAGACACATAAGAAATGTAAGCACTGCACTATTTGCATCAAGTGCTCAGTGACAAACACAGTGCAGACTTTAAGCACTGCATTATTTACATCATGTATTTAGTGTACGCACTGAACATTGGAGACATAAGAGCTGTAAACACTGCACTATTTACATCATGTCTTTAGTGTATGCACTAAACACAAGACACATAACTGTAGGAACTGCACTATTTACATCATGTCTTTAGTGTATGAACTAAACATAAGACACATAATAACTGTAAGCACTGCACTATTTACATCATGTCTTTAGTGTATGCACTAAACATAAGACACGTGAGAACTGTAAGCACTGCACTATTTACATCATGTCTTTAGTGTATGCACTAAACATAAGACACATATTAACTGTAAGCACTGCACTGTTTACATCATGTCTTTAGTGTATGCACTAAACACAAGACACAACTGCAGGAACTGCACTATTTACATCATGTCTTTAGTGTATGAACTAAACATAAGACACACTGTAAACAAAGCACTATTTACATCATGTCTTTAGTGTATGCACTAAACACAAGACACATAACTGTAGGAACTGCACTATTTACATCATGTCTTTAGTGTATGAACTAAACATAAGACACATAAGAACTGTAAGCACTGCACTGTTTACATCATGTCTAGTTTATGCACTAAACACAAGACACATAACTGTAGGAACTGCACTATTTACATCATGTCTTTATTGTATGCACTAAACATAAGACACATGAGCACTGTAAGCACTGCACTATTTACATCATGTCTTTAGTGTACGCACTAAACATAAGACACATGAGAACTGTAAGCACTGCACTATTTACATCATGTCTTTAGTGTATGCACTAAACATAAGACACATGAGAACTGTAAGCAAAGCACTTTATGTATCATGTGCTAGTTCATACATGTGTGCATGCACAGACACACACAACCCCCTTTATATTAGGTCTGGGAGTAATTTTAAATATGCTGGACTAATGCAAAGTTATTTTGATAATTCCACCATAATCTTTAATACAGAATTACTAATAATTGCACAATTACACCAGCTTGTGCAGTTAAGAGTAATTTTGAGGAAGATAAGTGCAAAAAAATACCATATTGCTGTTTGCGTTATCTTGCGTTTTGTGGTCATGAATACCAGGAGTAAGTTGGGAGAAAAATTGTGCTGTGTTGCATTTAGTGCTATTTCTTAGCGCAAAATGCATCCTTGTGCCCATTTTGGACTTAAGGGGGCATTTTTGCAAGAAAATAGCCATAAAGGCCAAATTACTCTTCTTGCGTAATTACGTGGAATCTCGCTTAGCTTTTTGGTAATTCTGCATAATCACACTACAGCAAACTACAGGAGTTATGCCCACCCCTACTCTACATGTGAGATGTTGTTAGTGCAGGAACACTTACAAACAGGCAATCTTACCACGCTGGGCTATTACATCTTACTTATCACAAATAGATCTTTCACACCACATGAAGAAACTTTGGCCTGATTGAGAGAAAACATATATGAAATTGAATTAACAAACCCAGTTGGAAGGAAGCAGGTTCAACAGAATTGTGGTTGAAATATATAAACTCTGCCTACAGTTATTTCATCCTCTGTTTCAGAAACTTCTCCCCAGCTTTTGCACCTCCCATTTCTCAGTTTTTCTGGTTAATTGCAAAACAAAAGCCAGCTGCATCTTGTACCAAACCCATAGGCCTGCATCCCCACTTATCTTGCAAACGAGCACATCTCTGGTGGGTTTCCATGCACCCGCAGCCAGGACACCATCAGACTGCAGACTAAGAAATGTAGAAAAGAGACAGCAAGCCTTTCCTGTCTATGCACCCAGGATCTGAAACAACATCCCTGTATCCATCAAGATGCCCTGTTTCTGCAATTTCAGGGAGTGAAGTGATCATTCTACTGTATGTCCTGAGGGTGTCTCGGCGAGCCCTAATTTTTCACCTAAGATCCATAAACATGGAAGAATGTGCAAGCCTGTATTTCTGATGGGGAAGTGAAACTACAAATCCCAGCATGCTTAATGTGGTTGACTGAAAAACTGGACTGACAGCAGAATATCATGCTGACACTAGGCAAGATGACAGACATGTCTTATTTTCATGTCTGAACGATCCCACATTAAACATGAAAGTGAGGCTTTCATAAACTTCAAGTTATGCTGTGTTGAGTTTGAAAAAGTTGCTTACTCTTAGTGCATTCCGGGATATGTGATCTTGCACTTATACTGGGGATAGAAAAACTACAACTACCAGTACACAATTGAAATTGTATTTATATAGCGCTTACTGCCCCTGACGAGGTGATGAACTGCTTATCAGCAAAGAGCCAGCTACTCCGGAACCCAAAAAGGAATAGTGGTGGAAAAGCATAGGGAAATGAGAGTTAATTTGAGTGGTGTCTGTTAGTTGGATTGAATAGGATAATGGAGGGACAGAAGAGGGAAGAGTCTAGAAAGTGTTACTGGGGAGATCATAGTGATCATAGTAGTGAGATAAGGTTTGGGATGAGTAAAAGGAAGAGGAGATAGGAGTCTCTACAAATGGCGTAGCATGTTTCATACTAGTAAAATGAAGTTTGGGATGCATCAAAGGAGGGCTACACGAGGGAAGAATTTAGAAATCGTTGTTTGGGAGATCCTACTAGTTAAATGAGGTTTGGCGTGATGCAAGGAGGGATGGGGCGGGATGAGTCTCAGTCGCAGCTCGCAACGTGACGGAAGAGGCACACGAGGGAATAAACATCAAATAAAAAAAAAACACTTACCTGGTTCGCAGCCGCTGCCGACACCACCGCTCCGCTCCTCTGCTGCATGCAGAGGCTCCCAGCCTGCCCTGCGGCCAATCCTGATGCGGCTCACAACAGTGTCAGGATTGGCTGGGAGCGCCCAGCCAGGGTGCTCCCAGGCAGACTGCAAGCCTGTGCATGCTCTCTCGAGCCCGGCAACACAGTGCCAGGCTGGAGACAGCCCTGTACGCATGTGTGTTTGGCCGGCCCCAGACAGCCAGCCAAACATACATGCGCACTGAGGGGGGAGTGCTGTGCACTCCCCCTCAGTGCTCGTCAGAGCTCGTGGCCCTGCCCCTTTATAAAAAAACTATAATAACAGTTTATTATTGTTTTCTTGTAAAGGTTTTGCAGCTGCTGCTGCTGGCGGGAGGGCGACGCTCCTCTTCCCTAGCGGAGGAGCCGCCGCTGATGAGTCAAGAAAGGGTTGTTTTGGAGATCACAGTAGTAGAATGAGATTTGGGATGAGTCAGAGAGAGGAGGCAGAGGATGGATTGAGAGCGGCTTAGGGTGAGACTTAGAGTAGGGTATTAGATAGAGTCAAAGTTTTTTTTCCTTCTGCAGTAGGATTAGGTGATAGATATATGGAAACATGATTACATAGAGAGGGTATACATGTACAAGGAAGAGAATATATTGAAATTTAAAGTAGGATTTTATGAACTCAGACTTTCCTGTGCTGCTGTATTTTAAGGTAATTTATTTGTGAATTGTTATGATATGGTTTAATGTTATATTTTCCTCAATGTTTCAATAGTGAAGCACTTCTAGAAAAAGTAGTTATGATACTATTTTCATATTGTGATAGATAAATAAACCAGAGACCCAGAAGCATCTATTCAAATAGCTTATATGAAAACTATACAGGGACATATATACATGTTAAATATATATATATATATATATATATATATATATATATATATACATACATACACACACACACACACCATTATATATATATATATATATATATACATATATATATATATATATATATATATATATATGTACCACAAGTAATATATATACCATAAGTAATGTATATATACACATGTTTTTACAAAGAAATACACATATCTAGATGCATACATATAATCAAATGATTCATGTTTATATATACACAGGGATTTGCTGTACAGTAGTGTTTGAGTATGGTGCTTATATAGGAAAGATCCAACTCTTGAGTAGTGTTCTGAAAAGATAAGATAGTTATCCATGGATCTTATGTTTTGGGGTAATGAGTTCCATAGTTTGGCTGCTTGGACGGAGAAGGATGTGCCACCAATGTGTTTTTTTTCTTGCATGGTTGGATTTTCAGGCGGGATGTCAATCTGAAGGGGAGGTTCCTTTGTTGTATGTATTTGGTGATTTGATTCCTGATGAAAAGTGGCCCAGTTCCATGTATTTCTTTGTGGGTGATACACAGCAGCTTGAAGGTGGATTTTCTGGCAACCGGTAGCCAATGTAGGGCCCTCAAGGCAGAGGAGATGTGCGCTTCTGGCGTTACATGTAGGAGTAGTCTGGCAGCAGAGTTCTGAATCTGTTGTAGTCTTTTCATATTTGATAAAGATGATCTGTGGTAGAGGCCATTGGCGTAATCCAGTTTAGGCAGTGCAAGGTAGATAGTAGCCTTGACCTCGCGTGGAAATCCCATGTGGGGGAAGATGTGTTGCAGAATTTTCAAAGTAACAAAGCTTGATCTTGCTAATATGTGCACTGGGGCATTCATTGATGACTTGGAGTCCATGGTAATTCCAAGGCTTCCTATTTCCTTAGGTACTTTAGGAGGTGGTCCTAGATTGTCAGGCCAGGCACAGAGTGGGGCATAATTTTCCCAATCACCACGTTAGTATTTCAGTGTTGGAAGCATTCAATTTGAGATGGCTCCATGTCATCCACTGATCACATCTCTGAAGCAACTGATGATTTTTGAGTTTCCAGTGTCTTTGGGGCTTTCCAGTTTAAGGAGTATTTGTGTGTCATCTGCATAGCTGTAGCATGTGAGCTGCAAGTCATTGATTATTGTCAGTAATGGCTTCATGTAGATGCTGAAAAGCATGAGTGAGATGATAGAGCCTTGAAGGACCCCTGCTTTTGCGAGGTACGGTTTGGATGAGCAAGGGGAGTCTAGGTGACATTTGCTCTGTTTTGAAGGAAGGATGTGATCCATTTGAGAACAGTTCCCTCTAAGCCGGATTCAGAGTGTCTTTGTATTAGAGTATCATGGTGAACTGTGTTGAAGGAAGCTGAGAGGTCCAAGAGAAGTGGTGCCATGACCCCACTGCAGTCTACTGTGCTTGTAAGCTCATCCCAGCTGGTGATGAGGGAAGATTCTGTGCTTCACCCTAGGTGGAATGCTGTCTGGTAGTCTGAAATGATGGAGTTATCCTCAATAAATTGTGACATCTGAGTGAATGCTGCTCTTTCAATCAGCACTTATTTTGTTTGTGAATGTTTTCTATAAAGGCACACATTGTATGAAAACAAACACTGTTTAATAGCTAATATATATACAGATAGATGGATTGATAGATTGATAGATAGATAGATAGCCTGCAAAGCAGTCAAACTCGTACCGGTGCACTCAGACTGCCGGTGCTGGTGTTGGGAGTACAGTGTCACTTCCATATTTAATCTAAACAAAGAAATGCCGCCATACTCAATATCTCCTTGATGAACATATTTATTTAAGCAGAAATGGGCAAACACCAATGCGTTTCGACTCCGAGTGAGTCTTGCTCACATTTGGTGAGTCCTTCCTCCATGTCAACTTGTAAACAATCCCGTCCTGCCCATTAGGAAGCATTCTGGGACTTGTAGTTGTAACTATCAAAGGCAAGTGCTCACACATCAATAACACAAACCATATTGTATGTAACAACGGATAGGCAAGGCATGCTGTAGTTCAAGACAGGGCATATCATAGATTTCATGGTACAAAGTAATGTATTCCATTACATAATAAAAACAAATAGGTCAGGTTTTGTTGTTGTCAAACTTAATCAGCACTGTTCGTAAAGCCACCACAAAATGTGTTCCCAGTCATCCGGAAAATATTGGTGCCCAACTGTAAATTAGGCGATTGGTTCGGCCTGTACATGGCATGTATGTGAAGCAAAATTATGGCTAAGTGCCCATACGTGGAAAGTCTAAGATGACATAGGAAGGGCTTGCCAAGCACATATCTCCTAGCTGAGTGCCTGAACATGGTATTTTAATGCACACTGGGTGTAGTTGCAGTCCCTATGTAATGACTCCACTCATCATAATACTACAGGGTAATGCTCTAAAATAGCAGGTCACAAGACTACAAGTCCCAGAATTCAAAGGAAAAAACCTGGACTGAAGCAGCACACGACACATGGATCTGGGAAACTTGGCAAGGTCGTCCACCACATTTCGTTTCACTCGGCTATACGGCTTTTGAGTGTTATTTTCCACAGCTTTAATTAGTGAGGGAGAGCAAACAAGATGGACCTCCTTTTTGCAAAATCATTATATTAGCATTTATCCACCATCAAGCTCTCCGGACACATAGCAGAGTCCTCAGCGGGGGCGGCTTTTATGTTCCTGGTAGGCTTGTATGAGAGACCATGATTGAGGATGTGGCGTTACTGCCGGAGCTGCCGACTTTGGCGCTGGGAATTGGGTTTTGGCGACACGTAGATTAATGTCTTGTTTATGAGCAGATCCCTGGTAGACAAGGAACATTCAGAGACTGCCTCGTCATGGGGCTTTCCCCCCCAAACTTAGCCAGGCTGCAGTAGAACATGGCCAAAAACAGAGTTTTGAATGGAAATATAGGAGTGGTGATGATACTCGCTGCCAGAGTACTTGTTTGTCCCTGAGAAGTGCCAGTACTGTCATTAAATATACTGCAGAAGAGCTGGTACTCTCTCATTAAATATATTACAGCAGTGCTGAGAAGTGCTGGTACTCTCTCATTAAATATATTACAGCAGTGCTGGTACTCTCTCATTAAATATATTACAGCAGTGCTGAGAAGTGCTGGTACTCTCTCATTAAATATATTACAGCAGTGCTGAGAAGTGCTGGTACTCTCCCATGAAATATATTAAAACAGTGCTGAGAAGTGCTGGTACTCTCTCATTAAATATATTACAGCAGTGCTTAGAAGTGGCAGTACTGTCAGTAAATATACTGCATAAGTGCTAAGAAGTGCTGGTACTCTCTCATTAAATATAGTACAGCAGTGCTGAGAAGTGCTGGTACTCTCTCATTATATATATTACAGCAGTGCTGGTACTCTCTCATTAAATATATTACAGCAGTGCTGGTACTCTCTCATTAAATATATTACGGCAGTGCTGAGAAGTGCTGGTACTCTCTCATTAAATATATTACAGCAGTGCTGAGAAGTGCTGGTACTCTTCCATGAAATATATTAAAACAGTGCTGAGAAGTGCTGGTACTCTCTCATTAAATATAGTACAGCAGTGCTGAGAAGTGCTGGTACTCTCTCATTATATATATTACAGCAGTGCTGGTACTCTCTCATTAAATATATTACAGCAGTGCTGGTACTCTCTCATTAAATATATTACGGCAGTGCTGAGAAGTGCTGGTACTCTCTCATTAAATATATTACAGCAGTGCTGAGAAGTGCTGGTACTCTCCCATGAAATATATTAAAACAGTGCTGAGAAGTGCTGGTACTCTCTCATTAAATATATTACAGCAGTGCTTAGAAGTGGCAGTACGGTCAGTAAATATACTGCATAAGTGCTAAGAAGTGCTGGTACTCTCTCATTAAATATAGTACAGCAGTGCTGAGAAGTGCTGGTACTCTCTCATTATATATATTACAGCAGTGCTGAGAAGTGCTGGTACTCTCCCATTAAATATATTACAGCACTGCTGAGAAGTGCTGGTACTCTCTCATTAAATATATTACAGCAGTGCTGAGAAGTGGCAGTACTGTCAGTAAATATACTGCAGAAGTGCTAAGAAGTGCTGGTACTCTCCCATTAAATATATTACAGCAGTGCTGAGAAGTGCTGGTACTCTCTCATTAAATATATATTACAGCAGTTCTGAGACGTGCTGGTACTCTCTCATTAAATATAGTACAGCAGTGCTGAGAAGTGCTGGTACTCTCTCATTATATATATTACAGCAGTGCTGAGAAGTGCTGGTACTCTCTCATTAAATATATTACAGTAGTACTGAGAAGTGCCAATACTGTCATAAATATATTGCAAAATTGCTGGTACTCTCCCATTAAATGTATCGAAGAAGTGCTGAGAAGTGCCAGTACTCTCCCATTAAATGTATCGCAGAAGTGCTGAGAAGTACCGGTACTCTCCCATTAAATGTATTACAGCAGTGCTGAGAAGTGCTGGTACTCTCCCATAGAAGTGCAGGTACTCTCTTGTTAAATATATTACAGGAGTGCAGAGAAGTACCAGTACTGTCAGTAATCATATTGCCGAAGTGCCGGTACTCTCTCATTAAATGTATTGCAGAAGTGCTGAGAACTGCCAGTACTCTCCCATTAAATGTATTACAGCAGTGCTGAGAAGTGCTGGTACTCTCCCATAGAAGTGCAGGTACTCTCTCATTAAATATATTACAGGAGTGCAGAGAAGTGCCAGTACTGTCAGTAATCATATTGCCGAAGTGCCAGTACTCTCCCATTAAATGTATCGCAGAAGTGCTGAGAAGTGCAGGTACTCTCCCTTTCAAACGAAAGAAGTGCAGGTACTCAGTACCGGACAGCACCTGCCCATTTAAAGCACTGGCTAAAATCCTTGACAAAGCCAAACCCCGTGTGGCGGTGTAGGAGAGAAACTTTGCTGCACAAATACTAAAGGGCACGTCATGCAGAGATGTTTTAAGTCATGGGCGAGGTTTGCAATTGCCCAGGACCCCCACCTTCCAAAGGGGCCCCCGTGAAGGTGAGCTTTCCCTCTGCTTGACCTCTGTCTCTATTCGATTTATTTAGTTAAACCTCCTTCTCTCTCCGACTGTCTCGTACTCTGTCTCTGTACCCAGTATCATCTCAAAGGTTTTTGGAAGCAAGTTCAAGACCTGTTTTAGCTGGTTTGTGTGACCCTGTTAAAGCTTAAAATATAATTTAGTGTTATTTGCATAGTGGGGCCTGAATTAGCAAGAAATTGGTAATAAAATTAAATTTCGTTCAGTACAGGGGCCCCCAAAATACACCTTGCCCGGAGCTCCCAAAATCCTTAAGGTAACACTGATAACATGGATTAATTTGTTTGACTCTGCGGAACAGAAGCTTCTATCCTTGGAAGAATTGCAGGAAAGGCTGTGTTTGGCATCTCTGAATGCACCTTATCTCCACCAGAAGTGTTGCAAAACCTTTTGTTCCTGAGTTTACTTTTAGTCAGCTGCACAGGTATAAGACATTGGCAGAGTCAATAGCTTTCTCGTGGGTGAAACGTCTTGGCTTTGCCAATGCTGGTTTATGTCAAAGCACACACTGCAGCAGTAGTCCCTGACCCGGAAGGGGGCTACATACTATGGGGAAGTGCACATTGTACAAAACAAAAGCAGACTGCTGTCACTCACAGTCAGGTACACCAATGCCTGATCTTGTGACCCCAGGATGTATGCTGTGGGAAGTAAAGTGTAAATAAACACACTTCTGAAGATCAGTGGATAGAAAAGGGCAGACTGAGGGCCCTTGTAAGAGAGTATGTATAGCATATATATTTTTGTGATTAAAAACAACAGGTTTTTTGGTAACATCGGACCTTAACGTGGGGAGGGAGCAATAGTGAAATTTGGTACAGGGAAACTATTGAATGATTACATTTTATATAGCGCTAGACATCACAAAGCCGCTTCGTAGCGCTTGAAAATTCATAGATGGGGACGCTTCAAAGGGTGCTTTAAGAGCTGCAATAGAAACTGAGCAGCTGCTGTGCATCATGGCTTTGGAGCAAGCAGATTCCTTAGTTCTGGGGGGGCAAAGTTTTGGAAGTTTTCTTCATTCAGTCTGTCATCTAGAACTGTACGCCTCTCACACCGAGCAATTTGTAGCACCATCTCGTTGCTCTTGCTTTGGATGATATGAGATGGAGAGACAGTTTCAAGCTTTAGCTCTGTGACCTTGAAATGACCTAGTGCAAAGATGCATGGCCAACCACATTTACGCACTTGGTGCAACTCATCGGTACAACAATTTCTACTTGTTGAATGCAGGTAACTGTACCATCATTACTGGTCTGCGTACAGAGAGCCTCTACGCACACTGTTTCTGGTCAAAATGATACTGTCCTAGCAAATAAAACAAGAAAAATAAAGGATCCTGGATAGGTTGACCATTTGGATCCAAGCCATCGGGATATCTCTTCTCCATTCCTGGACTTTGCTGTTACATATCACTGTTATCTGGTGTGGTTCTCTAATTGGCTCACTTAAAATAAACCAAGACTACAACTCCCAGAATGCTCTGATATGTTAAATCAAAACCCAGAATGGGGGAAAGTTGTGCTCTTGTGACATGGAGTCTGCTAGTCAGTGTAATCCAGGCCCAGGCCTGGCAGGGATTAAAGTTGGGACAAAGCAGCTTGAATTTGATTTTATAATTGGTAAACAGGAAGTAAAGTCACACAGAAAGCAGACATTTGTCACTGGACATCACTTCACCAAAATGTCAGGGGTAGCGGAAGTGACATCATACGCCCTTTGACCTCCAGTTGCAGTTACACACACACAATTACACAAACACACAAATTCACACTTGCACACACTCTCATATAAACAAACACTCACCCGCAAGCAGGTACACAACATACATTAAAAGCATTTTTTTAACTGCCATGGAGGGGCATATTTCTAAAAGTACTCCATTTTTATTACACTAATAGTGAATAATATATTATTTACTATTAGATTATCAGTAAATTATCAGAAAACAAAGAGAGTGGTGCTCCATTAGGTCAAGCTGCCAGTATGTTCCTGGCACTGATTTTGCCACCTCCGAGGCCAGGGGTCGCAAAGGCCAAGCCAGGGGTCACAGCTGCGACCCCTTAATGACGTCTACGCATTTATTTCTGGTTTGAAATCATTGACATAGGTCTTGTTCCTTGCTTTTGGTGAACTGGTACTGCTGCTTGGTAATCCATTTTTCAGAGAGAACACCAGGCCTTGACATTTCAGCATGGCAACCATGCATTCCCAGGGGGCTGCAACATAAGGGTGTTTTCATGACTGATGGTTTGCCCACCCAGCCCTTACAGAGCGTCATGTTGCCTCCTCTTCCCCAGTTCCCAATGGCACTCTTCCAACTTCAAATCCATTGCCCTGCTTTGGTTCCATCCTTTTTTATCAGACTTTATCCAACCTGAGAAAATAGCCTGCTTTTTACAAACAAGATTCCCTCTCTCATGTGGAGTCCCCCAGGGCTCCCCGGTCTTCTATTTCTTCTTAATTTTGCATCTTGTTTTGTTACTTCACCAATTGAGTCCATTTTACTAAAAGAGACGGCTGGCCAAACACACATGCGCAGTGAGTGGGAGTGCACTCCCCTTGGTGCTCGTCACTCCGTGGCCCCGCCCCTTCCACCACGAAGGGATAATAAACATAGTTTATTATCCCTTCGTGGTGAAAGGTGTGTAGATTCTGATGCTGGCGGAGGCGGGGGAGACGCTCCTCTGACCATATGGAGGAGCCGCCCCTGCCCAGATCCTTGTGGCACCTTGTTTAAAACCCAATGCTTTTTTAATGTTGCCTCGTTTCCTAATGGTTGCACAACTTGAATCTGGCTTACCAAACTACCACCTTGCACCATGTGTTCTCTCTAGTCATATGATTTCCAGCCTGCCAGGTAGTGCTTAATTTGTGCATGTTGTTTCTGGTGCTGGGCACCAGCACTTATTTTTGAGGGCCGGCGCTTAGTTTTCTGTCTCAAGCATTTACTGCGAGCAAAAGACATGTAGGAAAGATGGAGGAAGAGAAAAACGAAAAAGCATCAGAAAGGGAGAAAGCAGAAAGCTGCAAGAGCCAGCTGAACGGGCAGGGAGTGGCTGTAAATGGATTAATGAGGCCCCAGATGGCTTTAGGATTACGCTGCCTCAGTATTATGTGCTCACACTTTTAATAGCAGCAGCTGCGTGTTTAAGAGGAGAGCTTTGAGCACCGGCACGTTATTATTTACAAATTAAGCACTGCTGCCAGGTTTCCTGAGATGTGTTGCTCCACTCAAGGTTTTTTCTTTGAATTCTGTGACGTGTACTCTTGTGTATTCCCTGCTAAAACAGGATTACAATCCCCAGAATTCAAAGGAAAAAAACAGGACTGGAGCAACACATCACACATGGACCTTGGGTACTCAGCCGCTATGGATTTCAGTCATGACTTAGGGACTGACTTCGACGTTGGCAGTAACTAGACATCTATTGAATAATAGCCTCTGTTCTGTCTGCGCCCCTCTTTCATCGCTCACCTCATTGAGAATGCGGGGAATGCCGCTATCAGGGAAGTCCTGGTGGCGGCCACAGGCCCAAACAGGAAAAGTCCATCACTGACCCCACATGCTGACCTCCTGTGTATGTGGGAACAATTGTTTTGTTTTTTCCGATTTGGTGATCTGTCTTCAGAGAAAACAACACCGTTAAAAGGTCATCCATGTTGGCGTTGCCTTTCAGAGGCGGCAGGGGGATAGAAATAGTTGATTTTACATTCTAAGGCAGAAAAAAACGTACATTAGAAGGCCCGCCCTGAACACGTGGTCCTTCTGGCGTTCTGACAGGCGGCGCTGTGGTTGCTGGGCCACAAGGTCACAGGTTACAAAAGGCAGAGTCAGCTGAGGTCCCACTGTGTAAAACCTGAACGATCCCTCATCTCTGAATGAGAGAACCATAGGGTTACGATATGATGGCGCACCTGCTTAGCCAGGATGGTGAACCTGCTTAGCCAGACTCAAAATGATTCCTTCTGTTTTTATCCTGTGATACCAGCTTTTAATTTTTATGATGTTTGGGACACAAACATCAATTTAGCATTTTCATCAAGTATTCACATGTACCACGGCCACACAACGATAGCTTTTTTTTGTTACATGCTCAAGTATCACCACCTCATGCCACAGATGCCCACAATATGCCAAGAACTACCATGTTTAGGATAGGATCATCAGAATAATTAGAATATGCACCATCATACCATGAAGGTTCCCACTTTAGGCCAGAAAATACCACTTTTATAACAGTGCACACATTTTTTCCAGGAATGGACGCCATAGTTACACACAGTACCCCAGAATTTGCCACCATAAACCAGGACCAGCACTCCTGTAAAGGTGGCAAGTGGACAAAACTGCCCACTTTCTGCAAAACATTACTGTCATTATACCAGGGTCAGAAACCGCAAGAATGGGCACCATGCCTGTCTCCGGCGGTTCGGGGATTACCATAATTATGCCAAGCACCGAGTTCTACCAGTAAGCCAAGAACTACAGCCATAAAGTTAAGGCCAGGCACACACAATCGTTGGTTGCTGAGTAGGAATGCCCAGTCATGCCAAGTCTTACCACCACTGTGCCATGGTCCGCCCTCCCAACAGCAGCTTTTATTCACGATCCAATAAGCATTTTGGTTCATGGTGTGCACCAAACACACCGCCCACAAGAATGAAGGATATTTATCACACGGTGAACTCGATCACATTTGGACTCCATCCGTTTTTGAGAGACGGAGTGGCTGAAATATAATGATCGGCGCAGGGTCACACAAATTGTTCGCCTAGAAGAGCCGGTACTCTCAGCACGTCTGCTGGTTTTAAAACGCATTTAACTTACCCACCAGGACATAGAACTAGGAGGCAGGGCCCTTACAGCAGCACCTCTCACCCCTGACCTACAAATGACACTTTAAATCGTACGTTCAACACACCCTTCTCTTGGGATGGTTTCGCCCGACTCTACACACTCGGTCTCAGAAAGTTCCATATGGAAGGGAAAAATATGCATCGCTGTCAACTAGATTTTTCATCCCTTCATACATGGAGGTTGCACATACATTCAGCAAAGGGTTGATAAAAGAGATTTCAGCAGACAGGCCTGGAATTTGTCTTGGAGTGTTCGCTTTCCGTAAAAGGACGTCGATGGAGAAGTATGAAAAGTATGTGATTTCTAACAGGCGGGGGCGTGGGAGGGGCCTGCTTCATCTGAACTACCGGAAATCCAGTGATGCGGGAGAGAGGTCCAGGGTCCTGTGAGTGGGTGGAGCTGTCTGTTCAGGTGCACAGTTCTGGCCCGGAAAATTCCCGGGGAGTGAGGATGGGGTTGTGGGAGTGGGTGACTATAATTATCCTCATAAAAAACGAAAACAAAACAGGGATCGCTTGTAAAAGTTACTTGACTGATGGGATACGGAGCCCACACCGTAACCAGTTATTTTGGTGACAGGACATAGCGCCCACGTGAGTGCACAAAACTTTCAAAATCTATTGTGAAACTGCACAGAGAGGGCGGGGTCGGGAAATGAGCTCTGCAGCAAACTAAAGACATTGATGCTGGGCGTGCTGTGTGGATACATTTGTACAGACGCATAATGTGTTTTTTGACTGGTTTCTCAAATACATTTGCTGGAAAATTTAGAATTACCGTTAAATCCGTATCACAAGACACAATGTTGCAATGCTAGGCGGTCATCTGAGAACCTAATGCTTCCTGGGAGTTGTAGTTTTGCCTCATATTAATAGAAACAATTAAAGTAAGGCAGAAGGTTAGAATGGTGTGTAATGGGAAGCTCAGGAGTGGAGAGGTGTGTCGGAAGGGACATTTTGATAGGAGCATTGCAAGCGTCACGTGTAGGTGGCTGAACGTGGGCAATCAAAGGAGGACGGCGGCAAGGATAAGATCAATGTTTGTTATAAAGGTCCATGGCCTCCTAGCTGATTATCAAGCGAGCTGGGATATTGCCAGTTTGGTGTTTTGAGTCGTGAAAAGAGTGGTGTCTGTGTTCCTGAATGATGTATTTGTGATGGCTTCCTGAGACCTTGGCGCATGGAGAGTGGAATGCCGTTTGTCCAGTGGACACAACAGGCTCCTTTGTAACATGGCTGTAGAACGCCAGTGCATAATAGGATACCATCCGAAGTCCAATCGGCTAGTGGAAAGAGAAAAACATATGGTGGAGGAAAGCGGATGCTACCATGTTTCCTCAGTACCGTGGTGAAACAGAACTTGTGTCTGTGTGTGGACAGTAACAGAGACATGAAGAGAGTGGAGAAAAAAAGAGTGTGCTGTAAGCACAGACATGATGACAGCTAAGCTTTCAAAATAAGGAACAGCTGGTGGTGGAGTGGCCTGGGTGTGTTAGGAAATGGAACTCAAGGTTGTTTAACGGAAGTGCGTTCATATGTTGTTTGTTTGGCAAATGGAGAAATGTCGATAATGGTGAAATTAAAGCATGTCAGGGTGAAGATTGGAGTACTAGAATTGAGTGCCGAGGATGCATCACGGTTTATGTAAACTATCTCACTTGGAATGGAACTGTTATCCTTGACAACTGATTTAACGGTTAAAAGACATGCCTGGTGTGGATCCCTGAATCTGTGGAGGAAGTGTTAACACTCTGTGAATAGGAGCCAGGATCAGGAAGATTGGAAATGTACACAATTGGCTGGGTACCAAAGGGAGATGCAGAAGAAACAAGTAATTGGACTTTCTGGAAACTTAGTGCACAAGTATGGCACATGCAATTCGAAATAGAATAATGTCAAATGCAGTAAAACAGTGGTATACATTTTAATAGAATACCATGTTCAAAGACTCAATGAATAATAATCCTGAGGCGTATTTCCTAGGAAAGATGTGTAAGAGAGAGATTGATCTGTTATGTACTATAAAATTTATGGTCTACAGCAGAGAGCTGTAATCTATCTTGTTTCTGAAGGGAATTGATAAACTCGCTCACTTTGTATTTAAAATGATGTCTAGCCCAAGCATGATGTGTGGGGTGAGCAGTGCTGAATTTGAGCCGTGGTTTCCAGTGCTTGCCACTGTTACTTAATTTTCAACACAAGCACTTATGATAGGTCACCACATGGTGGTGCTGTTTGTCTAAGTTTGAGGTGAGCACAACAACAGTTTAATAATTCAACATACATTAAAATTAATAATACCTATTACCCACCACATTCTTACAGCTTTAGGCAGCCTGGAATAGGCTGAATTGTCTCACTTGTTGGAGCTTGATGGTTAGGAGTTGTGTTGGTACTTTCATTGGCAGCGCTGGCAGAGGCAATGAGTGGTGCATGCTACAATAGCCTCCTGAAAAGGGCCCTAGCACTTACATTTTTATAAATTAAACACTGGGGGTCAGGAAGTATTAGTTTGAATATACTTTTCACATCCCAGATGCATCGAACATTAAATGTAGCGTTTAATGATCCAGAAATTCTATTTCCTCTATAAATAGATTAATTACTCGGACCACAGTGAGGGGCTAAGGCCTTTTGACATCAAGTTCCTTTGTGGAAAGTAGTTATTTGCATTATTTTAGCTAAAAGCACCCCATCATTTAAATCACACAGATGTTCTTTAGTTCTTGAATCTTGTGTTGGTAAGCTTAATATAAACTTAGATATTCTGTTTAGCATATACTTTGCTTCTTAAAGGTACTTCGTTAATACTCTGGCTGCCAGAAAAGATGGTAACTGAGTTAATGCCACACAGGTAAAATCCTGGTCTACAATGTAATGGTGAACACGTGGTTTTATGATGTTATTATTTGCAAATCCAGAAGTTGATCTTGGTATTGGCCAATGGTTTAACACATGGCTAACTCTCTCTGCCTGGCCATCCATCTGAGGATGATGCACGGATGAGACACAGACTGAAAGCCTAAAAGTGCACACAAACCTACCTCTCAGCAGGGTTTTATGGGTTATTGACAGTTTATCGGTCTTAACATCCATTTTTGATCTCAGTACCTACAAAGTCTTAAATTCATGCTTGTATTTTTTGTCATCAAGCCACTATGTATATTTTGTCCTTTGTACATGGTAATGTTCATCCGTCTTAATATCATAGCACCACAGTAAATGTTGTAGCCTGTGTCTCCTGAATTTGTCAACAAAGACATATCCCATTGCATAAATTGCTGTCATCAACTATAATCAAATAGTAAGGTGCGCACATATTACGTCCAAGTTTTAGGGCTTTCGTGCATCTACCAGCAAAAGACTGGTATAACTGACGGCTGCCAAGTGCTTATAGGAGAACATGATTAAAGCTACAGGGCTGTCTGCTACTCCTTCATTCCAAATGAGTTAAGGCAGCTATCTTGGCCTGTGTCTCCGATGATCAGAATATGACGGAAGAGGAAAACGGGCAAATAAAACTGCACAGCAAACATGACGCACATGGAGATCTTTGGAGGATTTCATGTATTCTTCATTCACATGACTGGTCATCACATCTACGGAGTGCAAGGCACACCACAACAAGACTCTCAAATGATCGATTCTTACTTGATCGCAAAGAGCTCTCCACCTCCAGACAAAGCTGTTGGCGACTGACGCCACCCACAGTTTAATCCCATTGTCACAGTCCTGCTCTAGTGAGGAGATGGGGCGCCTAGAATTCTGCAGCTACTAGGCTGAAGAAAGACCTGTGCATTGAAAACCTGTTCCTGTAGGAACCTAAAAGGTTCCTTTGCTTCCTGCAGATATTGCTAGTTGTCAGCCGCAAGTGAGACTACTCTCGAAAGAATTGAGAAATGCTTTCAGCTAAACCTATCAAACATCACTACCCACCATAGCACACATACAACGAATATGTATACGAAAGCAGAATATTTACCATGTTCTTACTACATATGATCCAACTCAAAAACATGAAATTAAGATCTGGATTAGATCAGAAGTCCCAAGGCCAGTTCTTGAAAGTACTCAAAATCCAACAGCGCCGCAAGGCTATACATATATATAGAAGGTGCGCCATATATATCTTTATATCATGATAGAAAAGCGGGTCAGACATCTTCAGGTTCGCCCCCAGGTTGTGCATCAGCTGCTGTCAGCATTGATGGGTACCTTTATTATGACCTGTAATTTATGTTTCCAGAGAAACAGGTCACAGATATATCCAAAAGCTTCTACTTTCTGGGTGTGAAGTGCAAATTTCTCCAGTTTCACATATGACTAATGCACATTATTGTCTTAAGACATCAGGCGCATGTTTGTCCATGCTAATGGGGGAAAACTCATAATCTTGGCCACATTGACAACATTCAGGCTTCCAAAAGTGTAATAATTTAACTAAAAATAATTGTTCTGATATTGGTGCCATCTATAGTTGGGGTGAAAACCTGCTGCTAAAAATCCTGAACAAACAAAAAAAGAAAAAGGACAACCTGAGCTATATTCAGGGCCACTGGAGTTATGCGGCAGGAGAAGGCCAAATTATGCAGCAGGGTTGAGTAAACTATGTGTCAAGAAAAGTCAAATTGAGGCATAATAGGACACATTTTGTAATCGTATTACTTCATTATGTCAGCATTCTCAAGCCTGCTAACAATGTGTGGGCATTGGTTACACCTAATTAGTACCACTTTCAACACCCAACTATAGCAGTGAGCAACAGAAAGGTGACCAGTCCAGTTTTGCAAAGGGCCTTCCACTACTCAGCAACAGGTGTCGCTGCATTACTAATAACTTTCAAACCATTTAAGCTAGAAATTAATTTTCTTTGTTAAAATCTGCAGGTTATGTGCCAGATGATAGATTATGAGGCAAATGCGGCAACTCTATAATTATGCAAAACATCACGAAGGGTGCACAATTGCACAATTCCAGTGGCCCTGGGTATTTTCCTTGGGAAGAGATACTGTGTTGCAGCACAAGTGAAGATCTCTGTCATGTCCCTTGCATCTGTAGAAGCCATGCTCAACATCACGAAATCACTTTAGCATGAGAGGTAGCATTAAATAGGATCAATTCACACCTGAATGCAAGAATGCCTTGAACGTAAAATATGAAATAGCAATCATTATTTATTACACTAAGTCATCAATTCGAGTTAATCAACCAAGGTTCATCAGAATATGACAGTTCACATGCACAAAGAAAAAAAACCCACAGATTGGCATCACTAAACCCCCAAGAAATTAGATTGCAAAGTCTTAAAGCACTCGCCTTGACACATGCACCTGAAAATTTTCAAAATAGAATTCTAGTGCCCAATGGTGTTTGACATGGTTTTGGGGGTGATGGCTTGTTCCAAAGTAGTGCTTGGAATGAAGGAGTGGGCCTTGTAAGAGCGAGCCTTACTGGGTGACATCTGTCTTGTATTCTCTCCATGAAGTTACAAAATGGGGTTTGCATTTGAGGCACCCTTTACTCATGCAGAAACACCTAGGACAGAATAAACCCTTCCTTCGGTTCCTCGAAGACCTCGCTATTTCAGTAAAGGCCTTAGTAATTTAAGATTGTCTTTTTAAGTGCATGATGGGTTAGTCAGCCTGGGTAAATGACTGAGCAAGTCGTGTTCATTCAGGATTTAGAAAAGGGTGTGTGTGTTGCCCTGAAATGTAATATTTCAAATGAGCACTAGCCCATCGGCCACATGTTCTTTTTATGTGGTGATTCTGATCTTTAGCATTTTCACTATGGGTTTCCTGTCCCCATACAGGTTTTTGCCATTCACCCCTCCCTTGCCCCAACAGACCTCGCCTGCAACCTCAGCATCATCTTGGACAGCACGTTATCTATGCAGAAACAGGTAAGCGCAGTCTCATCCGCCTGCTTCGATACGCATGCTCCGTAAGATCTTCACGTGGCTCTCAATCAACACCAGAAGGACCGTCACTCCACCCTCATCACCAGCAGGCTGGACTATGGTGACACTCTTTATATAGGAATCTCTGCACGCCTCCTGAAGAGAGAACAGATAATACAAAACTCAGGTGCAAGACTCATCCTAGACTTCACTAGAGGGACTCGCATCACCCGCACCTCAAGAACCTACACTGGCTCACGATCCAGAAAAGATGCCAGTTCAAGATTCTGAACAATGCATACGAAGCCCTGCACAACAAAGGACCAGCATACATCAAGACCTTCCACCAACCAACCAGACACCCTCGATCCACCTCACTCATGCTCACAGATAACACCAGATCCGCTGATCCAACAGCAGAGGACGCTCCCAATCTCACATGGCGACCAAAGCTTAGAACGACCTTTCCCTACGTCTCAGGAATGCTGCATCACTCCAGGAATTCAGAAAAGGACTAAAGAGATGGCTGTTCCAATGAACAGAGCACTGCGACGCAGCTAGCAACTCGAGCGCCTTGAGACCCTCACTGGGGTTCGCTGTGCTTTAAAAATCCTGATTGATTAATTCATTGATTAATCCATTACTTTGGAGTTGAACTGCTCCAATCTGTCTTCTGTATATACTATGTTCTAAGGACATCTAGCTGCTGAAAGTGTTCCTGCTGGTTTTCGGTTGCTTTTGATGGCTGTAAGGACATCCATTACTTCTGAGTTAAACTGCAGCAGTCTCTCTTCTGTATGTACCTTCTCTGAGGATATCTAGTTGCTGGATATGGTCGCTGTCATATGCAATGTCACCAATGATGTTATCTGTGATGTCAGGAGTTGTGCATGGGGCGTACTTTTGTTGTGTAACCAAACAAACTTGGCTATTTCATAAACCAGGTTAGAAATGTATAGCTTGTACATCAGAGATGAGTGTCCCGGCGTAGTTTATGATTTTTCAGCTTCCATTCTTTCAAGTATGTGCTTTAGGTTTGGGTAGGAATACTGTGACGGGTAGGTTAGATGTTTATCCAATCATGGTTTGGACAGTGCCTAAGCTGTTGCAGGTAATCCACTTTAGTTGTCGTGTATCCATTGATCTTCAAATTCCTACCCCCATTTGTTCTTTCTTGCTGAATATACTATCTAAGGTGTGGGTGCAGGTGTGAACCGCACATGATCTTCTTGGGTTCCAAGATGAATGGTGGGAGACTGATTCTCTAGGTTCTTCTGGTGAGGTATGAGGCGATCCATTTGAGGGCATCTCCATGGATTCCGATTTGGTGGAGTCTGTCAATCAAGATGTGGTGGGAGAAGATGTCGAAGGTGGCTCACCGGTCCAGGAGGATGAGGGCGGCTGTTTCGCAGCAGTCCAGGAGGGCCCTGATGTAGCCGGTGGCTGCGATCAGGGCTGTCTCCATGCTGTGGTTGGCTCGAAATCCGGATTGAGAGTGGTCCTGGAGGTTGTAGTGTTCCAAGTGTTTGGTGAACTAAGTGTTACAGGCCTCAAAAGCAACAGTAAACTAGCAGTACCAATGGATGTCCTTACGGCATCAAAAACAACAGTAGACCAGCAGGACATAGAAACAGAAATCCTGTAGAACTGCTGTCCGCAACTAGACGTCCACACAGAGATTACATAAACAAAAAGGCTGCTGCAGTTTCTTCCTGAATTGTTAACTATCATCTCTAACAGTTAATGTTACTTGTGCCACTGCCAATAATTAGATGCTTTGCAGGAAAGAAAGATTTCACTGGTTAAACTCTCAAGTAACAGATACCCTTGCAGACATCCATTACATTCAGTTGTAAGGCTGCAGTATTGCATCCAGCAACCAGGTGTCCTTGAAGAAAGTATGTTGATAGTAATTGCTGGGGCAAAAAGGCTCATCTAGAATTCTTATCTTTAAACACAATAAAAGCATGCGTAAGTTGCCTTACGAATGTCTGCATCTAGATGCCTCAGCAGATTTTACTTGCAGAAAAAATCAGTTTCTTTTAAGTTAAACACAATCTCCTTTTCAACCATATTGTTTTTCAAGAAAACGGTTATATTTTCCTACTACACATGTTAACTTGTGATCTTAGTAGCAAACCCTAGCATCCCTTTAACAATGCTTTTTCACTGGTGCACTGAGATATACAGATATTTGGTTCTTGCCTGAGGTTTATGTACAAAGTGGGTTATGCGCAAAGGAGCCTTGAATATGAGAATGGCACCGATGAAAGAGACAGACAGCTTCCCACGGGCAGCATTGAGAATAACTGACCAGAGTGCGGAACCAACGTCAGATCATCACCATGTGAAAGAACAGATGGTAGCAGGATGTGGGTCAGATAGGCCATGTGGCAGTCCCAAAATAGAAGAAAGAATAGGCCAAGAGGTTCAAGAGAGACCAGTCAGGCACTGCAGAAGGATCCTTCATCCTTGCGCTAATGGTGAGCTACTGAACGAGTGGGCTACAATGTGTGTGTATATATATATATATATATATTTTTATATATATATATATAATCTCCCATCCAACAAGACGCTTCACTCCCAGAGGCTGTTCTTTGCAACGTCCAGTTATTTGTTCAGTAACATCCAAAACCCATGACGTGTTTCGACTCTACGTCTTTCTCAAGTAGGTTAGGTCAGTGTTCTCAGGTTCTTTCCTCACACCTGGATTTAATTTGTGCTGTGGCATTCTGGTACTTGTAGTTCTCGGTTTGTCCCCCTCCCCCGGGGCTTTTCTCTGCATGGTGACATAATTAATTATATGTTCATTCTGCACGGCTTGGTCTTTTTTATGTTTTATTATTTTGCTTGGTTCAGATCTACTTACAATTCTTGTCCGACATTATCACTACATAAGTTATCAGCAAGCCGTTCTATATACTTCAGATTACGGCATTGTCACAGCCCTATGTAATTTCACGCCGACTTCTCTGAGCACGAGGATCAGCCATGCCTCCAGGGCCTCGCTCAGTTAGAGGGCCTCATCCGTATGGTAATTTGTAATACAGTGGCGCAAGATGGATTACAAGTGTACACTGGTGTCCATTGTTAGCACAAACGCAGGGGCACGGTGTCTCCTCACCTCCTCATGAAAAGTTCAGCAGTATTGGGTGCTACCGTTTATCTTATACAACTCCAAAATGGTCTTACAAATGGCGCACTCTAACTACTGGCGCTAGCGTTAGGGACAAGACCACAGTCCCTCATAAAATCCTATCCAGCAACAGGACGCTGCCCTCCCGGAGGCTGTTCTTTGCAACTTCCATTTATTTGTTCAGTAGCATCCAAAACCCACAATGCACTTCGAATCTCTGTCTTTCTCAAGTAGGTTAGGTCGGTGTTCTCAGTTTCTTTCCACACACACCAGTGTTTTGTTGTTGAATGGGATTTTATGAGCGGACCCCCACCGGGCCCGGGGGACTACCACCTCCCGGAGCTATATTTAAAAATTAGTGTGGGGGGACCACGCGTATACCCCCAGGGACCACCACCTCCCTGGGCCTTTCTCTATTTTTTTAGAAGGAGGGGGGCCACGTACCACCCCACCCCAACACTGTCGCCCCCTCCCAGGGACCACCACCTCCCCGGGGCAGGCCCTTGAAAATCAAATTAGAGGGGCCACAATCCTCCTCCTCCTGGAGCCAGTAATGATCTTGGGGACTGCCACCTCCAGGGCCGGCTCCTGCTATGTCCTGGGGTACCCATCCCTGGGACACAGCTGTTTGGATTTGCTTGGCGGGACCTTTGACATCCCCCACCAAGCAAAAGCAAACACAGAGTGCTCGCTGAACATGGAGGTCATCAGTGATGTCATTTGAAATGTCATCAATTATGTCATCAGTTATGTCACTGACCATGTCATGAGTAATGTAACTTGTGAGGTCATAAGCAGTGCATTGCGGGGGCATAAGTTATAGTTAGCTCAGGTAACTATAATTGCTGAATTTCAATGGTTTTGTACGAGTGAATTCTGAGCCTGACTATATCGTCCCTGTTAATATACATCTATATGTGCGTTCATTTGGAGTTAAGAATAGACATCTATACCTTCACCTGTACACTTATCTCTCAACATTTATGCCCTTGATAGTTTGGCTATGATATTAAAGTGGTACGATATTCCGTACTTGATATTCCCAGTTATTGGATATATAAACTGATCTTTGTGCAGCCTCCACAAGTCTGCTCAGAGAATGGGATCTGACACAGATGTTCAAATCCCCATCTCTTTGCATATCATTAAAAGCTATCAATCATATCTCTTAGTAGAAATCTGTCACATGCCCTGGTTTTCAGGTATTCTTGTTGGCATTAAGTGACCCTGTCACTGTTAAGAGCAACTTCAACAAGCAAATGGTCTCTTTTGTCCTTGGTTTCAAGTTTCCCAGAATATCCATAGCCAGTTTGTTTTCTCATTTTCATAGGTTAAAGGTTCAATGAATGAGTTATTGTTGAGGTCACTCTCACAGAAGGATTAGCCACTTCTGTACATGACTCCTGTCTGCTTTTCTGGGAGCACTGTCATGTAAAGAGACTTTCATCGTCTGCCCCTACTCCAGTCGCGATGTGATGCATTCTGATGCACACAGTAGTGTCCGGAAGACATCGGTTATATTCTTCTGATTTCACATATTTAATAAGAGAGAGGAATATATATATATATATATATATATATATATATATATATATATATACGTACATATATATATATATATATATATATTTCCAGAATGTTTGCAACAGAGTACCCTGTCTGCCAAAATCTTAAAGCCAAGTTTAGGATTGCCCTAAATTAATTTCTGGTTTGAGTCCAACCAGTGATATTTTCTCCTGGTAAACGCAGCAACAACAACTGAGTCTCTGGCTTCTCTTTGGGGTTGGTTAAATAAGATTCCCCTGGTGAATTTATACAAAGCGAGCACATTTTGCACAAAGTTATGACATTTGTGAATTTAACACAACTTTGTCTGCAAGTGAAAGATTCTCACCCAAAAAAGGTTTCAATGAGAAAAGCAATTTTTTTTTAGCTACGAGCAGATTTTTGTTTCGATATTCACATTCAACACCACAATTCTGATGTTTTTTTCTACATTTTACAAACTTTGTGCAACTACACAGTGCTTTGAAAGTTTTTTTTTAAATGTTTAAAAATGTGTGCAGGTGTAGTTCTTCAATTTTGCACCCCCCTAAATGACAAATATCCCTTGTAGGCATCATTCCATGTGGAAAGAACTATATGGGAACTTAACATGGGTGTGTTGTTTAATGTGTTCATTATTTGGGACAGTAACAACTCCCCATTGTTAAAGTTATGGAGAGCGCTACCAATGTGGACAGTACATTATCAAACACTACAATATAGTTTTAACGCTAAAGTATGCTTGAGTGACTCCTCGCGAGCAGATCTTTTGTGGGTGAGAAATGTAAGGAAGTATACGGTAACTAGTGACATTTGCTTCCTTGTGCACGCTGATGTAAATAGATTGTGAGGCAGATGTATTTGATCTTTACCTTCACAATTTAGAAAGTTATCCATACTTACCGTAGCAATTATTGGTCTCACATGGGAGATATTCTGAGCATAATTAGAACTATTCACTAATCCTAGGTTGGATCCATTCTTCAAGAGAAATATATTGAGATCTATTGCAGGCGCAGCTTTATAACACCTGGCACTCAGATTTTATGCCATAGGCACATCCCTAGATCGCGCCATCCATTAATGTATCTAGGTGCCACCATATTGTACAACCACAGGGTCATATATCCATATGCCGCCATCTTACACCAGATGCAGCTGTATTCGGAGTTACTCCATTGTTATGCCGGGCACAGTTTCAGATGCCAGATACTAGCACTTCACGTCAGGTGCACTTTCATATTCCCAAGTGTGGCGTGAAAGTCCACGGTGCAGGGTTCATACATGTAGCAAACAGGGCCTCAAAGGAACAGCTACAAGAAACAAAATGACACAGCAACAATGCTGATTCAACCAATTATTCTGTCAATATATACGGCCTTTTGCATTTGTCTGAAGTCCTGAAACGTATTAATTTATTCCACGATACACCTCAAATTCAATGTCCATCATTCATTTCCTGCAGCAAGTGTGCATGGCACTTTATTTTTTCTAACAGGTGATGAAAAAGGGGATCTTGCAATGGAAAGTACCTCAAAGGCCCCAATTTTCCCTCCGAAAGCTCCTCCGCAACAGTTGTGTAAAAGCCGAAGTAGCTATAAGAGTTACAAGTGCTGCGCAAGAGTAAAAATACACAACTAATCCCACCCCATGCCTGGTGTGTCTGACTTCATAGTTTCAGATTGTTGTCAGATTTATTCTGTAAACCACTGTCACTCGGGAATGCAGATGGTAAATTGTAAGAGATGCCATTGGTTATAGAATACCTAAGAACTTTTGACTTAAGTTTACATTTATTGTCTATTTATTTAGAAACCTTAAGCCCTGTGTGTCTGATATTACAATGTATCTATGTTGTAATGCTTTTAATAAGACATTAGTTATAAATGACGATTTAGAAAGTGTTCAGATCTTCCTCACCACTGGTCCCCTACTGTTTTGTTTATGTTGTCACATTGGATCCTAGAATGGAACTTTAAAGTGTTGCTGCTTAGAAGTGGTGAATATAAGGTGTATGCATAATGCTAGCCTCCTGTCTTACCGTACAACTGGTGGAGTGATAAGTTTTTACGGTAAAGGGAGTTGACCTGGATCACTGCACCACTCTTTGGGAACAGTGCCGTGTCGTAGCCGGAGACTTGGCGTCCTCTCAAACCTGTATCCTAAATTTGTCAAAGTGAGACTCCCCAGGCTCCACCAATCTATGTATAGTAAACCTTAGAAGACCGAGCCAGGAGCGCAGCCAAGAGCAAGAGTACTTCTCCATTCTTTCTGGATTTGGGACACCGGCTTGTCAACATATTTCCAAATGTCCTTCTCATTTACGACTGACATCAACGTGGGATTTCCAGACAAGCTTAGTCACCGATGAGCCCGAGCAGAGTTGACTTTTAACAAGCAAGTTTTGAGGAGTCAGTGTTTACTACTGGTTGGAAATATGCTCTCCACAAGCCAGCACTTCCTGTTGAGTTTTTATGGGGGGGGCGTCAGACTGATGGGGAAATAAGAACTATTGTTCCGGTAAGAGTCCCACGCTTAATCGAAAGCGTTACAACCTTGAGGAGTCATACGTATTTTATCATCATCCCCTCTTGTGAGTTTTGTCACCTTTACTAGGTCAATAAGACAATGTTGTGAAGGTTTCTTCTCAAGGCCTTCTTTCTCTAAGCAAGGACATGGGAAAAACTGTGTTCTGTGCCTCATTAAAGAGCCATCTGTTGCAATGAGGGCAATCAACCATGCCTCTTTGCATAGAGCTCCAAGTCTTGCAGGATCAGATGCTCTAAGTGCCTCTAGGGGGTCCTTGGTATGTCTCGACCGGCTCTGGATACAGCATAACCATAACTTTGGCAATTTATTGGGACATGTATTGATGTGATGTACGGAGTATCCTGGAAAAAAGAAAGTATGGCATAAGGGATAGTAAAAACGGATGGCTAGGCTAAATACGGGCTCAATCCCATGTGTGCCTCTAGTAAATAAAATTGCCAGTATCAAGAGGTGCTCAAAGGAGGTAAGACACCCCAAACTCTTTAACCGGAACCACAATGCCTCCAACGCTGTGCATAAGGCCCCATGAGCACACAAATTGTATATAGAGTTCAGTAATAAAGTCAGAAGTGTTCTGTGATTCTTTATTTCACTCTTCAAACCAGTTCCAAATAAATCTCAAGTAAAAAGGAAAGTCCCAGGTCCTTTTATTACGAGCAACCTTTCAAGGCTCAGGAAAGTAAATAAGTATGCATCGCAGGACTTGACATTTCATATTATAAATGGATTTTCTCACAATTCTAGCCCTGATGAAGTCGAAGGCATACTTACCATAATGACGAAACACGTTAGCTACGACCACAAGATTTATTTGAAACAGTTTTTTTTATTACTGAACTTTATATACAATTTGTGTGCTCAGGGCTCTTATGCCCGGCATAAAGGATAGGATGGACTTAACAGGGGAGAAGTAGGTGATCGGTTTTATTATCTTCGATTGTGATAGAAGCTTGCAGAGCACAACCGTACACCTTAACGTCACTGGGTGCTAAATATTGCTGCGGAGAGTGATTTCATTCCTCGCTAATCGGGAATAAAAAGATCTTTTTTGAGTTTATCGGACTGACAACAGCTTGTTGGTGCACCGTAGATGCTGCAATAACTGGTTCCAATGGTGAGCATCTCAAAGGGATAACCAGCAACCTAACCTCACTAAGCAAAGATGTAGGATCTGTCCATGTGCTTGGATTGTGTCAGGTAACAATGGGACAATGTGAGGTCAGGGCAGCAGTTCATGCAATCATCCTGGCTTCAGCACTGTGCAGGTTTGTATCATTTTCAATGAATTGGCTGGGAGGCTTGGTGGATTGTACTTCATCTTCCTATCAAGGCAACACTAACGCGACGACTGCCTGAAGACTCTGATGTTGTTCTTGATATGAAATAGGTGTCCGTATGACTTTTTGATGCAATGAAACCTAACTTTGGAACTGTTTGGGTTACCAAGTATGTTAGAGACATGAAACTGAATCGATCAGATTGCCTTGATTCCTTCCCTCTTGCACACAGTTTGGAGGGGATCCCACTGTATGTAGATGAGGAAGTCTGACATTTACTAAGTTGATGGCAAACACCAGAATTTTCACCTTTGCTGGTCCTCTGAGACATCCAGTTGTCCAAGAGGTGCAGACAACAGAGAAATTAGACAACTTTATTCATAAAACAGAAATCTATATCCATGAAAAATATAATGGGATCTAGAAGGGAGGGTAGAAGAGAACCATACCCGGCCCATTATATAGCAGTGGCTTAAACCTTTGAGTAGCGGGATCGACCCCACGTAGGGTACTCCAGTGTAATAAAGAAGGCAGCATTATTGACAGTGATGAGACCTACTGATGGTTCCAACATGGCTCAGGCACCAAGACAGCCACTATACAGAAATGTGAAATGGCATCACTGGTGCCTACCAAAAGTCCACCCTGTCACTCTACCAGGTCTACAAAGGGTCTGAAAATTATAACTTGCCAAGTGTATTTGGATCATTTGTTAATGAATTATTTCTGAGGGACTCTGGTGGAGGAGTGCAGGTTTCAGCTCAGCTAGACATACCTTGCATACAGTAGAAAGTGAAACTTTACCTTCTCCAAGTTTGTGAATATTTTTTAACCGGTGCAGGTTTCACAAGATGCACACATTTACAACATTTTTCTTTAAAATGCATGTGTGAAAATAAGATAAAACCCCAGTGGGACAAGCTATTAGCTGGAGCACTTTTCAGCCCATCACCTCCCACCCCAAACACTTTGTGTGAACAATCTTGTGCAAAAAAGGTGTGAACGTTTAACTTTCAGGTGAAGTTTGGCAAAGTACAAATCCTACACACGTCACAGGCTATGATATAATTTAGCATACCTTTAGTTGCAAGATAAACTGGAATTTGGCAGTGAAGTTATTGTGATCCATTGTTGGATGTAGGCTCTTGAGAAATAATCTTTAAATGATCAATCACCACAAAATTCAAAGTCTCCGGTGAACCTGAAGTTCAGTGCTCAACGTGACTTGATAATTGAAAATCTTTTGAAAGTATTAAATAGTCCTCCTCTGTACTGTGCATTTTCATATGTGATCCTATTTTCTACAAACACACATTTGTTTCTTAAACTAGCACTATCCTGGTTTACAGGATTTTACACAGAAATTAGGGATCTTGTTGCACATTGCACTGTTCACATGATAATCAAATTATTTATCTAATCCCTTCCACCCTCCTGAACTCCCAGTTCATCTCACGGAACTTATTCTCTATCCAGTACCTTGATTCCCCACTCTACCCAGTACTTAATTTGAGCCGGTGGTTGCAGGTGAGGCCCACCGGCTCTTATTTTTGGGGACCAGCACTTATTTTTCCAATACAAATTTTTGATCCAGAGTAAGAAAGAGAAAGACACAACAGGGGAAAAGAAGATGTTTTGAAAGATGGAAAAATAGTTACAACGGGAGAAATCATGGATTGAAAGAACCTTCTACGGTGAGATAAAGAGTCACGGGGCATTAAGGGGTATTACTGAGGCAGGAGGTGGAATCAAAACTACGCAGGGTTGGCATTCAGTGCGCTTCAACAGTTCCAGCCGAGGGATTCTGAAGAAAACGTTTGGGCACCTGCACTTTTTCTTTCACAAATTAAGCCCTGCCCCTCCTCATGGATGGATGTGCCATGACGGCTATCTTGATTTCTCATGGTTTCGTCTACTTTTGCCATTGTTTTTGCTTTTATTGCCAAACACAGCAACCATTCACTGTTAATAATCTCCAATCAATTATCACCTTAACATTTATTGTATAGTCACTTTTTTGTGGCGTTTTATTTATAAGCACAGTGCATAAATTTATTTTAAAAATTTGTATCCGTAAATTCAAGCTGTAATGGTACCGGTGAGCTTGCAGGATCACCATGTCCTGACTACCATAGTGTAAGAAGCTGAAAGGTTGCCAGGGACACAAGAGATAAATGAAACTCCTACAAAACAGATTTAAATCCTGAGTTGTCTGCTGTGAAATTGGCAACACATGTCTTGTGATTTTCTTTATTTGCTTATGCAGGTGTTGTTGTTGAAGCCACTACACAGCACTTGTCAGAAATTGGATCCCAGGTTGCTTTGACTTGCCTGATGTTTGATTGGCAGGAACCCAAAAGCTATCAAGCGGGGGAGTATGCTATGATTGTCTTTGGATCATGTTTGGAGTACCAATCAGGTTGGGTGGGGAGTGAATAGGTACTGTACCTCAGTCCCCTTACACCTACTGCCATCATCAAATAATACACAGAGAACTGACAAATGCTTACCTCCCACAAGCAGAAAGGAGCAAAGTCTAATCTCTCCTCCCCTGCTGTCGCACCATTACTTCTCTTCGGGGCAGAGGCAGGCTTTCTAAGCAATAATTAAAAAGGACACCTCATAAAAGCTTGCTCAGATTTAAAGTTTGCATGTTGTGACAAGAAATGGAAAAGGTAAAAGAAGGGGAAAAAATAATTAAAAAAGAAGAGAATAAAAAGAAAGAAGATCACGAGCAGTGAAAGAAGCATTGGAAAAACCAACAGATCTCGCATCTATAGTGAAAGTACTGAGCTGTTGGCTTTGTCAATGTTTGTCTGTTTAAAAAAGGTTAAGAAAGAAATCTTCAAAATACTGGAGGAAAAGCAAACCCATATATCGTGGTATCTCAAAACTGTACATTGAAGTCAATGTTAACAATCTTTCTAAACAACATGTGAATTGTTTCAAAACTCTGAACAGAAATGAAAAAGAATAAGGAAGTGTCAGCATAAAAAGAGAAAACCCTTGGCAAGGACTAATTTACTTTCCACAGCAGTTCAACCTGTTGGTTCCACGCAGTACCCCAGAGAGCAGAGTTGTGGCTCTCCAAGAGAAGCATCATGCTAAGTACACCTTCTGCCTCAGGCACTTGACAAATGGCTGCAGCAGATGGACCTTCTCCCTTGCCATGAAAGCCTTTGTGTGCCAAAGCTTGTGCTTTTGTGCAACATGTAGAATGGAGGCAATAACAGAAAAAACCTTGACTTCTGCTCTTCAGCCATAACCTGGCAAAAAATATCCCTGGGTGCAACACAGAGTGGGAGTGAGTATTTGAATGGGAAAACAGCATTCATGAGAGAGCTTGAAAGCACATGCACTCTCAGAGAGTGCTGAATGAAAAAGAAAAATGTAGTTCCCTAAATGTGAGCTGTGGAAGCATACAATCAGCCAATCAAAAGGACCATAAGAAGCTTTGCCCCAAGGGAGGGACAAACAAAAGACAAGGAAGTCAAGGCATTGAATACGAAACAAGTAAATGAGTGACAATAAAGCCAATCAATGGTAAATAATAAGCAGGCTAGAAGCCCACTGTAAGTTCACAATAGGTCTTTTGCAACCAAACTGTATGATATCTGGTAGACGAGACATAAAAAGGTATTGAGCAGACAAAAAGTGAAAGGACATAATGAAGAAGAAAAAGTAAAGGGGAAATTAAAAGAAGAAACAGAAGAAGTGAAGTAAAGGAAATGAAACAAAAGAAAAAAATAATGAACCAATGTGGCAGGTGTGACTCATGCATTCACTGGTTAGTTACAGAATATTATATTCTAGTTCATATTAAATGAAAAATAAACCTGATTTTGGAAGAAGAATATATTTGATAGCTTGGCAAAAGGCACTGCATGCAAAAGGTAAGTAGGTTTGAATAGGGCATAATGGAAGTTTAACAAGGGTATGTGCAGAGATTTGGAACAGCATAAGTAAAGGGACATTGTTCCACCCACTTCTTTTGGGGCTAGAAGGTGCCCCTGATGATGGCATCCATGTGGACTGACTAGTATTCCCTTCCCCTAGATCTGGCCCTAGGGTTGATCACGTTTGACTTCTTGGCATGGGACCACGCATAACCAACACTGGCGCACATGGGACTTGCATCATGTCCTTGTGCGGCTTCCGGCCAGGTCCCAGGAGCTGTGTTAGATCTGTCAATGTGCAGCGGCTCAGCTGTTTTTCGTTTCGCTCTGGGTCGTGTCCTGAAACTCGAACCAATTTGATTGTAACACTCATTTGAGCATTTCAGGAGTCCTGAGAGATTTAACTGACGGCAACTCTAAGCAAATCTGCCAATAGAGCAAATGGACAGAGGAAGAAGCCTGAGAACAAACTGGAATCAGAGCAAGTGATGGCTTCCACTGGCAGAATCCCACTTGACCGATAGGAGATTGTGATTGTCAGTCTAATGTTGGTCAACGGAGAGGAAGGCGTATCTACCGCTCTTCGACAAGATTTACCAGGGACAACCAGGCTGGGCCACACTCTATGGCTGAGCCAGCGACAACACCGGAAACCAAAGCACATGTGAAACACAGGTGTGAAAAAAGGAGGCTTTAGATATAGCCAGATGTTTCCCACAATCTTGGCTGCTTGTGTCAGGGGCTTTTGGTTACAATTTTGTTTGATGGGAGTGTCATCTACAAGGATCCTTAAACCAGACAGATATTAGATCCTTTTGGACCAGCTTTGTGGGATGCCGAGTCTGACAAGTCGCTTGGGATAGCTCTTGCGATCACCAGTAGGAGGTAGAATTTAAACCCCCGCTTCTCGGGGATCAGTGGAAGATTGTTTTGTGGCACTACATGGAGGAAGTCACAATTTTCAGTATGGAGACTCCCACGCAGAACTTGCATCCTCAGGGAAGGGCAGTGGTACTTGGAGCTCCAGCATAATGTGTACCCTCCTCTTTTTGGGGTGATCCTGTTTAAGTAGCTAAGGGCCCATGGTCAATAGACATGTACTTCTCTCTGCCTTTTGGGCTATGCTCATGACATCATTATAGATGTTAGGAAAGAGACAGATCTGCCAGAAAAGCTCTTGCAGGATAGCATGAATGGCTTTACCCAAGACCCCAAAGCCCCTTCCTGAAATATACATCTATATGTTATATAATAATTATAACGTATTGTATGTCAATATAATGTAAATCATATGTAATATATGGGAATGTGCAATCCCCGTAAAAAAGCATGTCTCTGATTTCCTTGTTACAGTCGATTTGTGACGTGTCTGGTCACCTGTAATAATAATGAAACAACGAAGTTTCTCAACCGTAATAATTTATTACAGTTGAGTTTTAATTTTGTAATGCCTGCCGCCAGAACAGGCTTTTCGTTATTCTGATCTGCAGTACTAACATGACCAGCGAGCAGCATAAAAGCAGTATTTAAGGGAACTTTTTGCACGCTATAGGTCATTACAAGAAAAGACCGAATCTCAGCACGTTTTTACAGATTCTGAGGTACTGCATGTTTAATATAGCTTTTTAGCTTGTCAGTGAGCGCAATGTCAAATAAAGCGTCCATTTGCAGTAGCAATGAGGGTTATGAATCCTAACTTGCACTGGGACCAGTGCAATTTTGCCCATCAAAAACTTAATACGGAATACATTTTTTGTAACATCTGATAGGAAGAGACATTGGCCAGAGAGGACAGGTTGGGCCTTAATACCGGATACATTCAATGAGAACAGGGTGTGGAACAGAGGAAGTCTTTTAAAATGGCACAAAGTCATCAGAGAAGAAATAAATGTGTCTTGGTGAATAATAAAAAGGTAGTGGGAGTATGGTTGTGAAGAGAAACAGAGATATAATTTGTTAAAACAAAAGCTTGTAAAAGCAATAAAAAATATTTCCAGCACAGGAGAAGTGGGGGGCAGCGGCTTGCTGGTGAAGTCTGTCTGCCATCTAGATTTTGAAGGGGGTGCAGTTTAAACATTGAAAATTGAAGATTAGATTTTGAATTCAGCCCTCAGCCAGAGAGATGCCACAGAAGATCAGTCGTTGATGCTGAGCCCAAAAAGAGAGTTGCTTTTACTAGTCAGGAGATGGACGCAGTAGATCACTGGAAAGCGGGAAACAGGCATTGAAAGCTAGAAAAAGTCACCTAAAGTTAAATTTTTTATGAAACTGCAGGAAATGAAAACATTTGGATCATAAAAGGGTTCATCTATTTTGTTTTTCGGATCCACTTCGCTAGAGAAATGATGGCACAAATGGGGTTTGCCAGACATCCTGAAGAATTCTGTCTGCAAAGAGAGCGAAAGATACCTTTTGCAGAATGGTAAGAAACTCCACCAGCTGGAGAACCGAAAGAACCCCAAAATAAGGTAATAAGAATTAATATCTGGGGACAAAAATCGACACCTGATGACTGGCGTTGGATACTGTTCCCTGTCAATGGTGAAAGTGACACCTACAGCTGAACTCTGGCCTGTAAATGCACATTTCTTGGGTTTGCAAGGTCGGTAATGAGGCAAAGTTAGTAGTCTTACAATTGTATGATTTTTTTTTTATTGGGAAGTTTCAGAAGATGGTGGCCCCATTTACCATCACCACAGCACCCATCAAGGGTGCCCACTGTCTCTGTCACTGGGCACCCTGTATTTAGAACTTCCTTAAAAATCAATGCATAATCAGGCTGATCTTTCCTGGAGCTGAAGGTAGAAGACAGGCATGTGCAGAAGGCATGCCAATTACTACTCTGACACCAGCTCGGGCTTGCCAGCACTTCAAGTAGCTGCTCCTTCTGCTGAGGTTCCAGGCTATAAACTAAAGATGAAACTCACATTTAGAGTGTAGGTCAACTACTGCCCCTCGAGGGTCGTTGGGTCCCAAAATGAGCTATCTAGGGATATGGTTAATGAGATAATCTGAGCCCTACCAACTATGCACCTATTTATTTATTTATTTATTTATTGTCTTAAAAAGCGTTTAGCTACCCGAATGGGTTTCCCGGCGCTGAGCCATGTAAAGTAATGCACTCCTACTCTAAATCCGCTAGAAAAGCCAGGTCTTTAAGTCCTTGCACAATGTCATCAAAAGCGGACTATTCCGCAAGGTCTCTGGCAGATCATTCCACAACTTGGGGCCTAGGTAAGCAAATGAACAGATCCCCCCACCCCACCTCATAGGTGCTCGGTGAATTCTTTGCACTTTGCATAGGGACTGCGAAGCAGATCGAAGCAAGCAGGTGGGCTGGTACGGAGTCACCAGGTCTTGTAAGTATTGCGGTGCAGTCCTGATATAGCCGTGTACATACAGGGAGTGCAGAATTATTAGGCAAATGAGTATTTTGACCACATCATCCTCTTTATGCATTTTGTCTTACTCCAAGCTGTATAGGCTCGAAAGCCTACTACCAATTAAGCATATTAGGTGATGTGCATCTCTGTAATGAGAAGGGGTGTGGTCTAATGACATCAACACCCTATAGCAGGTGTGCATAATTATTAGGCAACTTAACAAAAAACAAATATATACCCATTTCAATTATTTATTATTACCAGTGAAACCAATATAACATCTCAACATTCACAAATATACATTTCTGACATTCAAAAACAAAACAAAAACAAATCAGTGACCAATATAGCCACCTTTCTTTGCAAGGACACTCAAAAGCCTGCCATCCATGGATTCTGTCAGTGTTTTGATCTGTTCACCATCAACATTGCGTGCAGCAGCAACCACAGCCTCCCAGACACTGTTCAGAGAGGTGTACTGTTTTCCCTCCTTGTACATCTCACATTTGATGATGGACCACAGGTTCTCAATGGGGTTCAGATCAGGTGAACAAGGAGGCCATGTCATTAGATTTCCTTCTTTTATACCCTTTCTTGCCAGCCACGCTGTGGAGTACTTGGACGCGTGTGATGGAGCATGGTCCTGCATGAAAATCATGTTTTTCTTGAAGGATGCAGACTTCTTCCTGTACCACTGCTTGAAGAAGGTGTCTTCCAGGAACTGGCAGTAGGACTGGGAGTTGAGCTTGACTCCATCCTCAACCCGAAAAGGCCCCACAAGCTCATCTTTGATGATACCAGCCCAAACCAGTACTCCACCTCCACCTTGCTGGCGTCTGAGTCGGACTGGAGCTCTCTGCCCTTTACCAATCCAGCCACGGGCCCATCCATCTGGCCCATCAAGACTCACTCTCATTTCATCAGTCCATAAACCTTAGAAAAATCAGTCTTGAGATATTTCTTGGCCCAGTCTTGACGTTTCAGCTTGTGTGTCTTGTTCAGTGGTGGTCGTCTTTCAGCCTTTCTTACCTTGGCCATGTCTCTGAGTATTGCACACCTTGTGCTTTTGGGCACTCCAGTGATGTTGCAGCTCTGAAATATGGCCAAACTGGTGGCAAGTGGCATCGTGGCAGCTGCACGCTTGACTTTTCTCAGTTCATGGGCAGTTATTTTGCGCCTTGGTTTTTCCACACGCTTCTTGCGACCCTGTTGACTATTTTGAATGAAACGCTTGATTGTTCGATGATCACGCTTCAGAAGCTTTGCAATTTTAAGAGTGCTGCATCCCTCTGCAAGATATCTCACTATTTTTGACTTTTCTGAGCCTGTCAAGTCCTTCTTTTGACCCATTTTGCCAAAGGAAAGGAAGTTGCCTAATAATTATGCACACCTGATATAGGGTGTTGATGTCATTAGACCACACCCCTTCTCATTACAGAGATGCACATCACCTAATATGCTTAATTGGTAGTAGGCTTTCGAGCCTATACAGCTTGGAGTAAGACAACATGCATAAAGAGGATGATGTGGTCAAAATACTCATTTGCCTAATAATTCTGCACTCCCTGTATGGCATAGAGCTTTAAACTGTATGTGCTTGTCTGTGGGCAACCAGTGAAGCTCCTGGAACAAATGCGATGCAGACGCATGTTTTGGTAACTGAAAGAGTAGCCTGGCTGATGCATTCTACACTATTTGCAAGTGTCAGATTTCAGGCTTCTTGTTTGAAAGTGCCAACTTTGTAGCATAGTTACCCCCACTTTTTGCCTGATGTCAGTGTGTTCAGACTGTAATTCACTTGGATCCTGCTAACCAGGACCCCAGTGGCTTTGCTCTGTCCTCTAAATTTGGTTGCTGGTAAACCTTTTAACAACCACAATTGGCATACTGGTGCACCAATGTAAGTCCCTAATATATGGGACCTAGGTACCCAGGACAGTGGTCCACCAGGGGTCCCCCATGGGCTGCAGCATGTATTGTGCCACCCCTCGGAGCCCATGCCAACTGTGTCTGCAGGCCTTCCATTGCACCCTGTGTAAGAAATGGTGCATGCACCCTTTCACCACCGAATCTGGTCACTGCACTTAGACACTATAAGTCACCCTTCTGGTAGGTCCTTCAGCCCAAGGGCAGAATGCATGTCCCTAAGTGTGAGAGTACTCCTGCATGAGCAGGGTGCCCATACAAACCCTAGACTCCATTCTCGGGGCTCTTGTAAGTGCGGGGAGGCCATCTTAAGGTATGTAGTGGACAATGGTCAACACAAGTGGTCCAACCACGTAATGGCTTCTCCGAACCTGGGCATGTTTGGTATCAAACATGCTGGAATCATGCAACTACACCAATTCCAGTGTTAGCTGCATGATACCATGTACCCTAGGGGTTCCTTAGAGGATCCCCCAGTTGTGCCTGTACAGCCTTACGTGGTCTAGCTGCCAGCTCTGACCCCGACACTGTTCTTACCTCCTGCTGGTGAGCCTGGCTCAGGCCGGAGAGGCAGAACAAAGGATTCCTTATAAGGGAGAGGTGTGACCACCTCCCCCTGTGTAATAGGTGTCTAAGAGCTTGGGAGTGGTGGCCTCCTGGCATAATCTGGTTTGCACCAGTTCAGAAACCCCCGGTTCCTGCTCTGGTGTAAAAGTACACAAAGGAGGAGAGAGTGACCCCCCATCCAGCTCCTTCCCTAGTGAGGTGCACAGAGCTCTGGCAGGTGGACACTTGATTCTGACATCTTGGAAACAAGATGGGCAGAGGCTCCTGGGAGCAACTGACTGGTTAGGCCAGGTGGATGACGTCCCTGACCCCCTCTGATAGGTGGGTCACTGCAGAGAGTGACCAACCCTCTTTTAGGGTTACTTAAGGGCTCCCCCATGGGTGGGTTCTCCAATTCATTGAGCAAGACTCTCCAAGTAACTCTTTGCAAGACATCTTCTGCTCCTGGCCTCTGGAACTGCTCCTGGTCTGCTTTGGAACCGAAACACGTCTGCTTCTGGTGGGAAGGCTCCCACTGCAACATTATTTCTCTGGTTCCTGCAAGAATTCCACAACATCCAAGGCTGTGCATTCTCCAGGGTCACAAGGACTCTGTTTACACCTGGAAGCACTAAGGAATTTCCCTTGGAGTGAAGGAGTCACTTCCCTGCATACGCAGGCACCTCAAGACAACATTGACCAACTGGAGGGGTCTGCTGTCTCACAGACATCGAAAGGCTCTGCTTCACAGGTGGTGGGTCTGTTACTTCCTCTGGATCCTGCTTGTCTTCTGACCAACTTGGAAGACTGTGGGCCCTGCTCCTGTCACTAGACTGGAACCCCTGTGCACTGTGACTGTTGCACTTGCCAAGGCTTGTTGACTCTTCCTCCAGGAGATTTTCAGTCGCCAAGAAGCCTTGGCCTCTAGCACTCTGCATGTCAAAGATCAACCCCTGTCCTGCAACTCCTGCAACATGGGACTTCTGTTTTGTTGTGCTGGTGAGGCCCCCCTGTGACTCTCTGTGTCCATCGCCTGTGGGTCACTCGTGGGGGCTCCATCAACTTCTGCTGGCCTTCCTGTGTGCTGAGGGCCAGCCCTTACTCCCCCTCAAGGGTAGAGTCTCCTGATCCTTGCTGGTCCCCCAAACTTTGCAAACACTTCTTCAGCTCCTGCTTGAATTTGCCATTGCTTGTTGGTGACCTGGCTGGTCACTGACCCTCCTGCAATCCGGCGACCATCAAGGAGCAGTTCGTATGTGATTCCTGGGATCTTCTGTGGCTCCTGGACCCCGCAGCTGGACTTCTTCTTCCACTGGCTTGCAGGAACTTCACCTCTAGGAGAGTAGGCGTTGCCACCTGCACCACCTGAACACCTCCAAAGATGCTGGACTCTGTCCCCTTCCTTTACAGGTCCTCTACATCTGGAATCCATCCCTGGGTTCCACCGGCCTCGTCCACGGGTCGTGACAGCAGCTGGACAATCCGAGGCTTCCACTGACTTCAGAGAGTCCCTTCTCCCCTCTTCATCTGGGTCCCTGATGTAGGTACTCCTGTCTTCTGGGTATCTTTGGATAGTCGCACTCTCCATCCTTTGTCTTGTCTGCTGGTTTCCTAGGGGTCCACTAGGAAGGGTCCTGAATTCCACGAACTCCATCTGCTGCTCTCTGTGTTAGCCTAAAGGACGACTGGGTGGGTAACAACCTTGCACCTGGTCGCTTGGGACACTTACTGTACTCACCTCCAGTGTTTCTATCTGCCCCTAGCCAACTACCACACTTACCTTGGTTTGGTTCACTATTTCACATGCCACTTTTTTAGTAAATGGATTGGCCCTCCCCTAGGGCCCTGTGTAGTTTTATGCTATTTCTGATGGGTATTTTGTGTATATATTGTGTGTAGATATCTCCAAAGGGAGATATACCAATGCTAGTCTAGTAGTTAGTGCTGTTACAAAGTATCCTTTATTTTGGCAACACTTGTGTGGTTCTTTCTTGTGAGAGAGTTATTGTCCAACTACTGTGGTATTGCAAGTGCTTTAACATTCCTCCTGGATAAGCTTCAGCTGCTCGCCTCCGCTACCCCTGGAGAGCTTTTGCTATCTGGACACCTACTCACTATCACTAAGGGTTGCCCGGGCTCAGTATAGGGTTCCACACCATAGGTGTACACCATAGACTGAGCCAGCCTCCTACACTTCTCAGCCCCCAGGTATAGGATGTTACCACAATCAACTCTAGATAGAACCAGAGCTTGTGTCACTGTTTTCTGAGCGAAAAGTGATAACATGCCCAGAATATTTTTCACCCATCCCAACACTGCAAAGCAAGTAGAATCCACCTTGTTCACAGGGTTCTTCATTGTGAGCTTTACACCCAACCAAAATCCAAGGTTCTTTACCTGCACGGAAAGGTCTGGGAGGTGGCCTAAAGCATCCGGCCATTGCTCAGGGCCCCATAGTTGGGGATTCCTCCTCAAAACCATGACCTCTGTCTTTTCTCTATTCAACTTGAGAGAATTCTGTTCCATCCACATGGAAATTCTATTCAAGCCTAACTTTAGGGTGCTCTTGATGTTTCCCTGCGCGGCTGTCAAAGAGAAGATAATTTGGGTGTCATCCACATATGAGAACAGGGTCAAGCCACGGCTCTCCAACAATCCGCCAAGGGGTGGACATAGATGTTAAAGAGCAAGGGACTCCACGCTGAGCCTTGGGGAACACCTTGTTTCAGTGCAGGCACCTTGGATCCCGCACCACCAGAAAAGACTTGGAAGGAGCGGTTCTCCAAAAATGAGGAGAGCCATGCTAATGCCTTACCTTGCAGTCCCAGCATCGCAAGCCTTTCCCGAAGCATAGGATGGGACACAGTACTGAATGCTGCACTAAGATCGAGTAAAATCAGTGCTGCTGTACCTCCTCATCAAGGATCTGTCTCAGATGTTTAGCAACCCCCCTGATCCCCAGGGAGAGTGGATTTGGTACTGTGTCCCGCCTTAATGCCTCACTGTGAAGGATGTAAGCCTTTATTGTGATTTTCCAAAATCAATCCAGCAAAGAACCTGCCCCTCACCCTCCTGGAAAACACTAACCTCACCAAAAAAAGTAATTTTTGATTGATTGCCTAATATACGATACCTATTTTGCACCCTTTTCTAGTTAATCTGAGCTTGTCCTTTTAACACAAACTTTGAGATATCCATTTCATCATTTGTATGGGACATAACACACCAAGGCACAGCAGCAGTTTCCTTCTGCTCGTAATGTAAAATGGGTGAATGCTTATTTCTGTTTTTTTATTGATCTGCTTTAGAGGAAACATTTAGCCAGATCAATGCAAGATATATGTGCAACACTCGTTAGTATATTTTGAAATTGCACCTTGCTATTTCTGCATTAGTTTCTCGAATTCTGTGTAGCATCCAAAATATATCCTTTTCAAGATTATTTGTGCATTCGTCACTGGTGATAAATCTGCGGGTGATTAAGAATTTCGAAACTGCATGTCTATCTGTTGCTCTAGAAAAAGTACATCACTGGAGAGATTTAGGCCCTAATTACGACCATGGTGGTCTTGAGACCGCCAGGGTCGCGGTGGCGGTCAGAGCTTTGCCAATGTGGCGGTCCAGCCTCCACATTACAACTGTGGCGAACACACCACGGTCGGACTGCCAGCACCGCCACGTTTCCAATGGTCTGGCGGTGCCGGCGGTCTCAATTCACCGGGGCAGCGTTGCAAGGAGGGCTGCCCTGGGAATTACAACTCTTCTCTCCACTGGCGTTTACATGGTCGTTGCACTGCCATGTAAATGCTGGCAGAGATGGGGTGCAGGGGGCCCCATGGGGGACCCTGCACTGCCCATGCACTAGGCAGGGGCAGTGCAGGGGCTCCCATGGCCAGCCCGACGCGCTTTTCACTGTCTGATTTGCAGACAGTGAAAAGCGCAACGGATGCTTGTGCACCCTGCGCACCACAACATTGCTGCTGGCTCAGTTATGAGCCGATGTCAATGTTGTTGGCTTTATCCCGCAGGGCCAGCGGGGAAACTCCTAATAGGGGCCGCGGAAGGTCACTGCACTGGCGGTGACCTGACTGCAGGACTTCGCTGATGGGCTTTTCCGTCCGCCAAAGTCAAAATGACGGCCTTAGTGTTCCTAACCATTCTCCATAGGTTAACTCTACTTTAAAATGCCTTCCAATTATATTTTCAAAGTTCACTTGAGATCATTCTTCGACATCGCTTTAGAATTTGATGTGTCAATTCGAGAATTTTTCAGAACTTACAAATAAGAGAAAGGGTTATTTCTTTTGGGTCTGGCTTAGATTCAGGCTCGCTGCCCAACATCTGCTCTCTGTCATTGGACTCTCCCATTATTAATAAAATATGTACTTTTTGTCAAGTGCTCATGGGTGCACAATTCGGTCAGCAGACCGCGTGCACACGTTTGCAAGCTGTTCCGGGATTAAATCATGTTTGAACTTAGCCAAGATCCCTGCTGCATCTGGTCGCCAGTCTTTTTTTAAAACAACCTACTTATTATCTGATTGGCTCCTAAGCTTAAATCAAATTTAGTTTTTCATGCTATTTTGATCGCTCACTTATTGCTCGAACATCCCTGGAATGATCCCATATACGCAACATGAATGATTGGGTACTTTCATTTGATGAACGGAAGTCAATAATATAATGAACTAAGGGGTAGATGTACAAAGCCATTTAGCAGTCGCAAACCTTTGCGATTTGCTAAATGACAAGGTTTGCAACAGCTAACTGGCTTGTTGACATGTTCGAAACCCATTTAGCGATTCAGCGGTAGGTTACCGAATCACTAAATGGGTTTAGAGAAGCATTGCTATTTCAAAAGGGCGTGTTTAGGGCGTAATTTCAAGAAAGTGATTCATAATGCAATGTACCAATATTTTGCTACTGAAATCAGGTCACAGAACATTGAAAAGTTATTGACTCCTGAGGTGAGAATCCATTGGCAAAGGGTAAGAGGTCCCTGTGGGACCCCTTCCTATTTGAGAATGTAATGAAAAAACCTTGTGTTGCAGTGGGTAGTTGTCTAGGGAACCACTGTGAACTCTTCAACAAACTTTTTTTTAAAGCAGTTTTTTTTCTTAAATGCAGACCCTTCTCATTTAAAGAAAAGTGTCTGCATGTTAAAAAAAAAAAAAAAAAATTATTGAAAAGTGGTCAGAGGCATGGTGTTCTGCTGACCCCAGTCCCTTATTTTACACCGTCATTTAGTGGGGTAAGTGAATGAAACCATCACCTTAGTACTTGTTCCACTAGGCGCTGAAGGCGAAACAAATCCTCTAGCTTTTACACTCCATATACAGCGATCCTGTAGATGATGCGGACTGCCTGTGCGGAACAGGGTGTAGCTGTCAATAACCAAGCTCATTTCATATTTACATTCATTTTTCGTGATGGTTTTGATCGCCATGTGTCATTTTATTTCATTTTGACCCCATTAAAAAAAAAACAATATATTTTGGCATGTAGGTTTTTATTTAGAGCTTGGAGGAAGGGGTACTCCATCACAAACGTGGCCGATGTCCCATCCTCCCAATGTATTATGGGAAGGTACGACATTGTACAATGTGGCGCAGTCTGTGTTATAGCATGCATAAGTATGAGATGCTAAAAGACAGCATATGCCACAGCTCCCAAGGGGTTAAACTCAGGTTAATAGAGTGACTTGGAGGCTTCAGCCCGAGGATTGTGGTTGTTACCTGGGATGGGTACCTGCCCTCTCAACTAATACCCCCATTTCATACAATGTTGCTTTATATTTTTTACTTTATATTATGCTAAAGGAGGTTTGAATAGTGCTGTATTGCAATTAGCATGACCTCACAGCACTGTCAGGTTTAAATCCCTTCACAACTAGGTTTGGAGGATTCTCTCACAAACCAAAGTCTGTGCAGTCTCTGGACCACGACCCTAACTTACCTGTAGCACTATTTTTTCTTAACTATAGCGGCTGTAAGTCATAAGGTATGCTTTACATTTTGTGCTGGTACCAATTATATCACTTTCACTATTATTTTATTTAATACTATGACATACCTGTTATGTTTGTACTGTGTGATTTCAATGTTAAAATGTTTGTTTTTGGGCTGATTTTCTGAAAGCTCTCAAGCAGTTAGGGCTCAGCTTGAGAGGTATAATAAGCATTGACAAAGCCAATAGCTTGGGCTTACATTTTCAGTCCAGACTAATACATGTTTAAAAAACATCTTCTGCAGTAACCAAACAAAATATTTGCATTTATGTATGCAATGCACCTGTGAGATAAAATATTTGACATTTTCATCCAGTATATATTGAGATGTAAAATAGTTGCTCATACAGTGCAATATAAGCACTCTAGAAGGGGTGTAATGATACATCAACCAGCCAATAACATGAGGTGAGAGAGCTAAATACTGGTTGTGGTGGAGCCAGAGCTTTAAGTGGCCCGGGTCCCGCAGGTGCTCCGCACCAGCAGTTCTAAAAAGCAGGTACTAAGACGGGTCCCTATCCGGCCCTCAACTTTTGCCTTCATACTCCGGGTGAAAAAGAAATCTTAACTCTGCAACAGTACCACCCCTCACTGCCTTTGATATAACTTTAGAGAGACTCTTTACAGTCTCATCATTTCAGAACCTAAGCATTTTCGATATTATATACAACTGATCCATTGTTGCTTATTATTATTTTTAATGCACCCTTGACAAAGCCAATAGTCCATGCTTGTTATAGGTGTAATGTTCCTTGTTGTATTATATATTTGGATTCAGTGACAGAAAGAAGCAGCAAAATGCCAGTCAGGGGCACAATATGCACAGATTTTTAGCTTACTTGTATTTAAGCCACACCTTTAATTACATTGGCTATGCCCCTTTAAGAGACCCACTATTTCTGTATCCCACATAAATCCCTGGGTAGAGCCAATGCCTGCTATGTGTATATTTCAGAGATTTGTTAACAACAGGTCAGTCAGACATTGCACTTACAAGCCAGCCCTAATGATGACTATATAGAAATGAAGGGAGCCTCGCTCACTTCTAATAGAGGCTAATGGCCATCCAGTGTGCCTTCAAGAGCACTTTAGGAAGCCAGGGGACGGGATGCAGCTTGGTGACTGCGCCAGGGCGGATCATTGGCATTTTATGGGCACTGATTGTGTTATTGATTCTTCACTCTGTCTCTCCCTGTCTCGGAGTAGCGTGACATTTTCACGGACTGCCCGTAATTTCGCCCTGCCATCCGTTGTCTGTGATGAAAGGCTTAACGGACAGCATTTGTCCGTAATTTTAGCCTTTTACCTAAAGGGCAAAATGTAATCAAGTCACATTAGTTTCCCCAGCTGGATTGAAGGGCAGGGACTCTCCTGTGCTCTGAGGGAGGGAAGGGCAGACAGATAAGGAAAGGCTTTCTTGCCAGGATGTCTCCTTCCCTAAAGAAATGCAAATGTGCGCAACTGGTAAATCTGCAAATGCAAAGGGGCTTGGAAACCTGCATTGACTTTAAACAAAGAGTCACTTGAAGCTTTCTGATGAAAAATATATATTTTTAGAGAGGTACTGTAATTGTTCCAAGGTGAGCTGTGGAGTGTGTGGTTTAATGGACTGTTATAAAAAATGTTAGTACTAGGTATAAACTGTATATTATTCAAATCTGTATTTTAGAAGGACTTTTTTTTAATTAACTGAAATGTATTTGCGCATTTTGTAGCAGACTATATTATGATGTGTGTAATGCATGTTTAAAATAAGGACTTACACATTCACAGTTCCTGCAGGGACCCCGGTACCTCATAATATTAACAAACATTGGCAAGGCCAATAGGTCTTGTCTACGCAAAAGTAATTGGCTTTGCCAGTGTGTTTTTGCCATGTTATACACCAGAGTGGCTGCTCTTCAGCATGGCTAAAGGTTAGTGGTGTAGTGGAGTAGAGTAGCATAGAGCACAGTGGTGTAGAGCACAGTGGTGCAGAGTACAGTGCAGTGGGTTACAGTGCAGTTATTTAGAGTGCAGTGGAGAAGAGTGCAGTGGTTTAGAGTGCAGTGGCATGGAGTGACGTGGGGCAGAGTAGAGTGGCAGAGTGCAGTGGAGTAGAATGCATACAATAGAGTGGCAGAAAGTGCAGTAGTGTTGAGTGATGCAGTGGCATAGAGTGCAGAGTAGACTCACATGCATAGAGTGCAGTGGTGCAGAATGGAGTAGTGTAGAGTGTTGCAGTGCAGAGTAGAGTGCAGTGGCATTGAGTGGAGTGATACAGAGTAGAGTGCTGTAGTACAGAGTAGAGTGGTGTAGAGTACAGTGCTGCAGAGTAAAGGGCAGGGGTGTACAGTGCAGTTGTTTAGCATGCATTGGCATAGAGTGCAGTGGCATAGAGTGGCATGGAGCAGAGTAGAGGGGCATAGAGTGCAGTGGGGTAGAGTGGCATACAATAAAGTGGAAGAGAGTGCAGTAGTGTAGAGTGGTGCAGTGGCATAGAGTGCAGATTAGACTTGAGTAGCACAGAGTGCAGTGGCGTAGAGTGGTGCAGAGTGGAGTAGTGTACAGTGGTGCACAGCAGAGTATAGTGCTGTAAAGTGCAGTGGCATATAGTGGAGGTATGCAGCGTAGAGTGGTATAGAGTGCAGTGGAATAGAGTGTATTGTTGCAGATTGCAGTAGTACAGAGTAGAGAGGTGTATAGTGGTGGCCAGTCCAGTGTTGCAGAGTAGAGTGTCAGAGTGCAGTGGCATATAGTGCAGTTGTTTAGAGTGCATTGGCGTAGAGTGCAGTGGTTTGGAGTGCAGTGGGGCAGAGTGGCATAGAGTGCAGTGGCATAGAATAGATTGTTTCAGAGTAGAGTGCATTGGCATAGAGTGGACAGGTGCAGGTTAGAGTGCAGTGGCGCTTAGTTCAGTGGCATAAAGTAGATTATTTCACAGTAGAGTGAAGTGGCGCAGAGTGGAGAGGTGCAGGGTAGAGTGTCATAGAGTGTGATGGCATAGAGTAAAGTGGTGTAGAGTGCTGTGGCATAGAGTGCAGTGGTTCATAGTAGATTAGAGTGACTTACAGTGTATTGATGTAGAGTGCAGGGCCAGACAGTTGAGTGTTACAGAGTAAAGGACACGAGCATAGAGTGTATTAGCATAGAGTGCAGTGGCGTACAGTGCACTGTTGCAGAGTGGCATAGAGTGGACTTGCGCTGACTAGTTTGGCGTTGCCTAGACTGGAGTGGTATAGCATGCAGAGCACAGTGGTGTAGAGAGTCGTAAAGTTCATTGGCAGAGTGGTAGAGTAGAGTGGTAGAGTAGAGAGTAGAGTGGTACAGAGTAAAGTAGAGAGGCATAGTGTGAAGTAGCATAGAGTGCAGTGGCATAGAGTGGAGTGGTTCAGAGTGGAGAAAAGTGCAGTGTCCCACAGTGCAGTAGCATGGAGTGGTGTAAAGTGGAGTGATGCAGAGTAGGGTTCAGTGGTGTGGTAACACACTGCCATTACAAACAACTCGTTTTGAATGAAATTACCTTTACATTTGCACAGAAATACAGTTTTTCAGATAAAACTTTACAGTACACAGACGATGATGTGTGGAAATTGCATCACCTACTGCAATGATTTGTTTTAATCGGAGGTATTTGTTTCCAGCACAGTTCAGAATTAACAAAAATGTGCTTCATTTTAACTCCTAATTTTGATATATTCTGAAGTTTATTTAAAGGTTGTCATGTGATAGAAAAAACTCTTTCCTAACCCCAGAATCCAGCAAGATTGTTGCATAAATCCTCTCACTTTGAAGTCAGAGAATGAAAAGTAAACACTAAGGGGGTGATTCTGATTCTGGCGGGCGGCGGAGGCCGCCCGCCAGAATTCCGCCCCCATTATACCGCTCCGCGGTCAGAAGACCGCGGAGGGTATTATGAGTTTTTCCCTGGGCTGGCGGGCGGTCTCCAAAAGACCACCCGCCAGCCCAGGGAAAAACTCCCTTCCCACGAGGATGCCGGCTCGTAATCGAGCCGGCGGAGTGGGAAGGTGCGACGGTTGCAGTGGCACCCGTCGCGTATTTCAGTGTCTGCAAGGCAGACACTGAAATACTTTGCGGGGCCCTCTTACGGGGGCCCCTGCCGTGCCCATGCCATTGGCATGGGCACGGCAGGGGCCCCCAGGGGCCCCGCGACCCCCCCTACCGCCATCCTGTTCATGCGGCTTTCCCGCCATGAACAGGATGGCGGTAGGGGGGGTCAGAATCCTCATGGCTGCGGAGCGCGCTCCGCAGCCATGGAGGATTCAAACGAGCAGCGGAAAGTCAGCGGGAGACCGCTGACTTTCCGCTTCTGACCGCGGCTGAACCGCCGCGGTCAGAATGCTCGTTGGAGCACCGCCAGCCTGTTGGCGGTGCTCCCGTGGTCGGTGGCCCTGGCGGCCACCAGCCGCCAGGGTCAGAATGACCCCCTAAGTTCCCACTGAAGACCGAGCCTGACATTTGACGTTGTTCTTTGAATGCACAGCAAATGTGATGAGACAAGAACAAGATTTACAGGCCTGTTTACAGAAAGGGAGCACTTGGAAAGATACTATAAATCAGGTTTGGGCAAGGGAAGGGACGAACTCAAGCTGCATAGCCTAAAACAAATAAAGCCAGCAAATTGAAAGCAACGAAATGTGAGTTACAAACCACAAGACCAATGGCAAGCAACAGGCAGAATGCATTCCCAAGGAAGCACTATGAATGTACTTAAAGTGACAGCCGTGGGATACTTTGTGGGGAAAGTCCGATATTTTAGTCCAGTCCGTATCTTGCAGAGGTTTGGCCACATCAATCACACAGGTAGTATGACGAGAAGACCTGGAGTGGTCCCCAAGTTGCAGGAAAGGTCTGTATACCCATTCTATCCGTTTGCCACCAGTCCCTTTGGCGTAGAGCTTCTGGCACACCTCATGGAGGGTTAGTGCTAGGTGGCAGTCATGAAATAGGGCATTTAATAATTATTTAAGGTGGTTGTAAGTAGGAGTTGACTGGGTGAAGATGGTAGTCTGCCACAAGGGTTTGGAAATTTAGTAGCTTGCCATCCAGAAACAAATTCCCCAATTTTAAGACACCTGCAGCCTGCCACTGATGGAGTTGATCTAAACACAGCCGTCTTGTGCGAGTGGGAAGGCTTAGCTAAGGTAGTGCAGGAGCACAGGGTTTCTTCGTGTCAATTAGTTTACAGGTTCTAGCAAAGCAAAAGAAAGCTGTGCATGATAATCCCGGATGGTGATCCGTAGAATGGTCAGTAGGAAACAATGAGCAGGGTAGTAAGCCCTCCTTAAAAGTCTTTACGGATAAACCCCATCTCATGCAGGGGGTTGGGCAGAAAGCCAGCGAGCCACCCATTGAACCTGTGCAGCTGAATAATAGCATTCTAAGGCCGTACCACCCTCATCAAGGATCTGTCTCAGATGTTTAGCAACCCCCTGCCCCCAGGGAGAGTGGATTTGGTACTGTGTCCCGCCCTAATGCCTCACTGTGAAGGATGTAAACCTTTATTGTGATGTTCCAAAATCAATCCAGCAAAGAACCTGCCCCTCACTCTCCTGGAAAACACTAACCTCACCCAAAAATTTAATTTTTGATTGATTGCCTAATATACAATACCTATTTTGCACCCTTTTCTGGTTAATCTGAGCATGTCCTTTTAACACAAACTTTGAGCTATCCATTTCATCATTTGTATGGGACATAACACACCAAGGCACAGCAGCAGTTTCCTTCTGCGCGTAATGTAAAATGGGTGAATGCTTATTTCAGTTTTTTTATCGATCTGCTTTAGAGGAAACATTTAGCCAGATCAATGCAAGATATATGTGCAACACTCTTGTTCATCTAAGTATATTTTGAAATGGCACCTTGCTATTTCTGCTTCAGTTTCTCGAATTCTGTGTAACATCCAAAGTATATCCTTTTCAAGATTATTTGTGCATTCGTCACTGGTGATAAATCTGGGGGTGATCAAGAATTTCGAAACTGAATCCGTTGCTCTAGAAAAACTACATCACTGGAGAGATTTAGCCCCTAATTAGGACCCTGGTGGTCTTGAGACCGCCAGGGTCGCGGTGGCGGTCAGACCTTTGCCAATGTGGCAGTCCAGCTTCCACATTACAACTGTGGCGAACACACCACGGTCGGACTGCCAGCACCATCACGTTTCCAACAGCCTGGCGGTGCCGGCGGTCTCAATTCACCGGGGCAGCTTTGCAAGGAGGGCTGCCCTGGGAATTACGACCCTTCTCTCCACTGGCGTTTACATGGCCGTTGCACCGCCATGTAAATGCTGGCAGAGATGGGGTGCAGGGGGCCCCATGGGGGCCCCTGCACTGCCCATGCACTAGGCAGGGGCAGTGCAGGGGCTCCCATGGCCAGCCCGACGCGCTTTTCACTGTCTGATTTGCAGACAGTGAAAAGCGCAACGGGTGCTTGTGCACCCTGCGCACCACAACATTGCTGCTCGCTCAGTTATGAGCCAGCAGGAAACTCCTAATAGGGGCCGCGGAAGGTCACCGCACTGGCGGTGACCTGACTGCGGGACTTCGGCTGATGGGCTTTTCCGTCCGCCAAAGTCAAAAAGACGGCCTTAGTGTTCCTAACCATTCTCCATAGGTTAACTCTACTTTAAAATGCCTGCCAATTATATTTTCAAAGTTCACTAAGATCATTCTCCGACATCGCTTTAGAATTTGATGTGTCAATTCGAGAATTTTTCAGAACTTACAAATAAGAGAAAGGGTTTCTTTGGGGTCTGGCTTAGATTCAGGCTCCCTGCCCAACATCTGCTCTCTGTCATTGGACTCTCCCATTATTAATAAAATATGTACTTTTTGTCAAGTGCTCATGGGTGCACAATTCGGTCAGCAGACCGCGTGCACACGTTTGCAAGCTGTTCCGGGATTAAATCATGTTTGAACTTAGCCAAGATCCCTGCTGCATCTGGTCGCCAGTCTTTTTTTAAAACAACCTACTTATTATCTGATTGGCTCCTAAGCTTAAATCAAATTTAGTTTTTCATGCTATTTTGATCGCTCACTTATTGCTCGAACATCCCTGGAATGATCCCATATACGCAACATGAATGATTGGGTACTTTCATTTGATGAACGGAAGTCAATAATATAATGAACTAAGGGGTAGATGTACAAAGCCATTTAGCAGTCGCAAACCTTTGCGATTTGCTAAATGACAAGGTTTGCAACAGCTAAATGGCTTATTGACATGTACGAAACCCATTTAGCGATTCAGCGGTAGGTTACCGAATCACTAAATGGGTTTAGAGAAGCATTGCTATTTCAAAAGGGCGTGTTTAGGGCGTAATTTCAAGAAAGTGATTCATAATGCAATGTACCAATATTTTGCTACTGAAATCAGGTCACAAAACTTTGAAAAGTTATTGACTCCTGAGTTGAGAATCCATTGGCAAAGGGTAAGAGGTCCCTGTGGGACCCCTTCCTATTTGAGAATGTAATGAAAAAACCTTGTGTTGCAGTGGGTAGTTGTCTAGGGAACCACTGTGAACTCTTCAACAAACTTTTTTTTAAAGCAGTTTTTTTTCTTAAATGCAGACCCTTCTCATTTAAAGAAAACTGTCTGCATGTTAAAAAAAAAAAAAAACTTTATTGAAAAGTGGTCAGAGGCATGGTGTTTTGCTCACCCCAGTTCCTTATTTTAAGCGATCATTTAGTGGGGTAAGTGAATGAAACCGTCACCGTTCTTAGGACTTGTTCCACTAGGCGCTGAAGGCGAAACAAATCCTCTAGCTTTTACACTCCATATACAGCGATCCTGTAGATGAGGGGGCTGCCTGTGCGGAACAGGGTGTAGCTGTCAATAACCAAGCTAATTTCAAATTTACATCCATTTTTCCTGATGGTTTTGAGTGCCATGTGTCATTTTATTTCATTTTGACCCCATTTGAAAAAAAAACAATATATTTTGACATGTAGAGTCTTATTTAGAGCTTGGAGGAAGGGGTACTCCATCACAAACATGGCCGATGTCCCATCCTCCACATGTTTTATGGGAAGGTACGACATTGTACAATGTGGCGCAGTCTGTGTTATAGCATGCATTAGTATGAGATGCTAAAAGACAGCATGAGATGGTATGGCATTATAAAGTACGGTATGGTATTATATGATATGATAAAATATTGTGCTATATGGTGCAGTATGGTATGTTACGGCATGGCATGATCTGATATTTGTATTGTACAGTGGAGTGGTATGACATTGTACAATATGGTATGTTATGGCATGGTATTGTATAATGTATGTTATAGTATTGTATGGGAAAGTATTGTAGAATATGGCGTGGTTTGGGATGGCCCGATACAGTAAGGTATGGTACAGTATGGGATGGTACAGTATGGTATTGTGTGGTGTGGTATGACATTGTACAATATGGTACGGCGTAGTATGGTACGACACTCCAGTATGGTGCGGGATGGTATGGCCTGTTATGTGTGCTTTAGTGTGATACTGTATAGTACATGTGGGGTGGTATGGTAATGTAGAATATGGTGTGGGATGGTATGGCATTGTCATTGCTCGGCTGAGCACTTTGTATGTTCTACCTGTTACCTATATATCTCATAATATGCTGGAATAAATACAACTTCACCTACCACAAGCTTGACTCAGGTCTCGGATATTACTTCTCCTTGCAAAACTTTGGAACCTCGTATGCTAATATCTAAGCACCTTCTACGCCAATGACATGCCTATAAATAAATACTAGCAAGTGGGAACTCACCTTTACCAGTTTGACTTTTTCATAAATGGGGACTAGGGTCCAATCCCCCGGTTTGAGCTCCCACGACCTCTTAACATTACCAGTGAACAGGCATTTTCACAAGAAGTAAAAACTGGACCCTCATTTGCCCTGACAAAATATATTTAGCACCTGTTCTATCTAATTTATCTATCTATTTCTGGGTGTATGAAATGTCCTGCAGCAAATATTGTTTGAAGGCAATTTTGCCTGTTGGAATTATAATTTCAAACAATTGAGAAATAAATGACATGTCTTATTTAAACAGTATTTTAGATTTGTGCAGTATGTATTGTTCCAGACCGGTACTGAAAGACAGTTTCTAAAACCACCCACTATATCAGTAAAAAGAAACCGGAACAAAATGATGGAAGACAAAGCTAAGAGTAAAAAGGCAGGTGATGGAATACTACACTGCTCCCAGGAGCAAACAATAGGCTTTGAATGGGACGAGATGATCATCTGAACCTGATGGAACGTGCAGAGGAGGCTGGGAAGATCCTTTTTCACATTAATGTGTCAAATCCTGCTTGAATGTCACATCCTCCTTCACAGGTCTGCCTGAGCTTTTCATGTGACACAGGCAAATGTTAGCTGAGAATTCGGCAGGGACATTCTGTTATCTTCCAAGTCAGTCAGGCCCCAATCACATGGGCCTTCCTTTGACACTGCAGTGTCATAGTGTCTCTGACAGTCTGCCAGGTATACATATAACATTTGGGGCACACTTCATAGAAAGGAAAAAGAATGCCAAAACATTTTATGTGTATTCGCTGTCTGGTTGTTGAAAGCTCAGCTTTGTTATATCAGACTTCTGTCTCTGAGTTTGTTGTGGGTATACGGACTGCATCAAACTGGATTTTGGTGTTAGATGTGGGACGACACTAGGATCATCATGGTGACTCCCCACAAACACCATCAGCCCCCAGAACTCAGGTTTAGTGTAGTCCCAGACTTCGGCCATCTTGAAAATGTCCAAAGTGGGTAGGGCATCGACAGGAGCAATTCCCACCCGATAGCTCTTACCAGCATTAATGCGCCACCTCCAGGCACCCACTTCAGAACACTCCTGGACCTGAGGGAGTTCAGAAAAGGACTGAACCTGCTATCTGAGACCTGAGGAAAGATCTTTGAGGACTGGAACAGCTCTCTCTTTTGCCCAGGACAAAGAAGTAGGTTCCATTGGTCATAGGGCAGACCTCATGTTAAAGCTTCCGAGGCACAACAAACTCAAGAGCTCTTTTCCTGCAAGTGCCCAGCTGACCAGTGGCAACTGAACCTGACTGGCCTCTCTTGTTCGCCTCTGCCTGCCACACTGTGAGCCCCTAAATGCCACCCCTGAAGTCCTCAGGCGCTTCACATGTGTCCTCCGGTGGTTGATTGGTACTTAAAGGACTAAAGTCAGATGGTAAACTCTTTGACCACAACAAACCTAGTTAGTGTATCCGACCCGCACTCAAACACAGTCAGAGGTAAATTACCACCTTGGTCCTGTTCTACCACGACAATTGACTATCATTGGCTTTTTGCACTTCTTTACAAAATTTCTACTTAAAACTTTTTTTAAAAATCATATCTCTGGTTCCCCTGATTGGATTTTTGTCATTTTGCTGTCATTTTGTTTAGTAAATTATACTGTATGTTTCCCTTTTTTATGGGCATTTATTGTTTTGTTTTTCGACTTTATTACCGTCTTAGTACTGCATAAATACTTTACATATTGCCCCTAAGTTAACCCTGTCTGCTGTGTGCCACAGCTCCCAAGGGGTTAAACTCAGGTTAATAGAGTGACTTGGAGGCTTCAGCCCGAGGATTGTGGTTGTTACCTGGGATGGGTACCTGCCCTCTCAACTAATACCCCCATTTCATACAATGTTGCTTTATATTTTTTACTTTATATTATGCTAAAAGAGGTTTGAATAGTGCTGTATTGCAATTAGCATGACCTCACAGCACTGTCAGGTTTAAATACCTTCACAACTAGGTTTGGAGGATTCTCTCACAAACCAAAGTCTGTGCAGTCTCTGGACCACGACCCTAACTTACCTGTAACACTAACTTTTCTTAACTATAGCGGCTGTAAGTCATAAGGTATGCTTTACATTTTGTGCTGGTACCAATTATATCACTTTCACTATTATTTTATTTAATACTATGACATACCTGTTATGTTTGTACTGTGTGATTTCAATGTCATAATGTTTGTTTTTGGGCTGATTTTCTGAAAGCTCTCAGGCAGTTAGGGCCTAGCTTGTGAGGTATAATAAGCATTGACAAAGCCAATAGCTTGGGCTTGCATTTTCAGTCCAGACGAATACATGTTTAAAACAATCTTCTGCAATAACTAAACAAAATATTTGCATTTATGTATGCAATGCATCTGTAAGATAAAATATTTGACATTTTCATCCAGCATATATTGAGATGTAAAATAGTCCCTCATACAGTGCAATATAAGCACTCTAGAAGGGGTTTAATGATACATCAACCAGCCAATAACATGAGGTGAGAGAGCTAAATACTGGTTGTGGTGGAGCCAGAGCTTTAAGTGGCCCGGGTCCCGCAGGTGCTCCGCACCGGCAGTTCTAAAAAGCAGGTACTAAGACGGGTCCCTATCCGGCCCTCAATTGTTGCCCTCATACTCCGGGTGAAAAAGAAATCTTAACTCTGCAACAGTACCACCCCTCACTGCCTTTGATATATCATTTGAGAGAGTCTTTACAGTCTCATCATTTCAGAACCTAAGCATTCTCAATATTATATACAACTGATCCATTGTTGCCTATTATTATTTTTATGCAACGAACAACCCTTGACAAAGCCAATAGTCCTGGCTTGTTATAGGTGTAATGTTCCTTGTTGTATTATATATTTGGATTCAATGACAGAAAGAAGCAGCAAAATGCCAGTCAGGGGCACAATATGCGCAGATTTTTAGCTTACTTGTATTTAAGCCACACCTTTAATTACATTGGCTATGCCCCTTTAAGAGACCCACTATTTTTTTTATCCCACATAAATCCCTGGGTAGAGCCAATGCCTGCTATGTGTATATTTCAGAGATTTGTTAACAACAGGTCAGTCAGACATTGCACTTACAAGCCAGCCCTAATGATGACTATATAGAAATGAAGGGAGCCTCGCTCACTTCTAATAGAGGCTAATGGCCATCCATTGTGCCTTCAAGAGCACTTTAGGAAGCCAGGGGACGGGATGCAGCTTGGTGACTGCGCCAGGGCGGATCATTGGCATTTTATGGGCACTGATTGTGTTATTGATTCTTCACTCTCTCTCCCTGTCTCGGAGTAGGGTGACCACCCATCTGTAATTTTCACGGACTGCCCATAATTTCGCCCTGCCATCCGTTGTCTGTGATAAAAGGCTTAAGGGACAGCATTTGTCTGTAATTTTAGCCTTTTACCTAAAGGGCAAAATGTAATCAAGCCACATTAGTTTCCCCAGCTGGATTGAAGGGCAGGGAGTCTCCTGTGCTCTGAGGGAGGGAAGGGCAGACAGATAAGAAAAGGCCTTCTTGCCAGAATGTCTCCTTCCCTAAAGAAATGCAAATGTGCGCAACTGGTAAATCTGCAAATGCAAAGGGGCTTGGAAACCTGCATTGACTTTAAACAAAGAGTCACTTGAAGCTTTCTGATGAAAAAGATATATTTTTAGAGAGGTACTGTAATTGTTCCAAGGTGAGCTGTGGAGTGTGTGGTTTAATGCACTGTTATAAAATTTTTTAGTACTAGGTATAAACTGTATATTATTCAAATCTGTATTTTAGAAGGACTTTTTTTTAATTAACTGAAATGTATTTGCGCATTTTGTAGCAGACTATATTATGATGTGTGTAATGCATGTTTAAAATAAGGACTTACACATTCACAGTTCCTGCAGGGACCTCGGTACCTCATAATACTAACAAACATTGGCAAGGCCAATAGGTCTCGTCTACGCAAAAGTAATTGGCTTTGCCAGTGTGTTTTTGCCATGTTATACACCAGAGTGGCTGCTGTTCAGCATGGCTAAAGGTTAGTGGTGTAGTGGAGTAGAGTAGCATAGAGCACAGTGGTGTAGGGCACAGTGGTGCAGAGTACAGTGCAAGTGGGGTACAGTGCAGTTGTTTAGAGTGCAGTGGCGAAGAGTGCAGTGGTTTAGAGTGCAGTGGCATGGAGTGACGTGGGGCAGAGTAGGGTGGCATAGACTGCAGTTGATTAGAATGGCATGCAATAGAGTGGCAGAAAGTGCAGTAGTGTTGAGTGATGCAGTGGCATAGAGTGCAGAGTAGACTCACATGCACAGAGTGCAGTGGAGTAGAATGGTGCAGAATGGAGTAGTGTAGAGTGGTGCAGTGCAGAGTAGAGTGCAGTGGCATTGAGTGGAGTGATACAGAGTAGAGTGACACAGAGTGCAGTAGTACAGAGTAGAGTGGTGTAGAGTACAGTGATATAGAGTACAGTGCTGCAGAGTAAAGGGCAGGGGCGTACAGTGCAGTTGTTTAGCATGCATTGGCATAGAGTGCAGTGGCATAGAGTGGCATGGAGCAGAGTAGAGGGGCTTAGAGTGCAGTGGGGTAGAGTGGCATACAATAAAGTGGAAGAGAGTGCTGTAGTGTAGAGTGGTGAAGTGGCATAGAGTGCAGATTAGACTTGAGTAGCACAGAGTGCAGTGGCGTAGAGTGGTGCAGAGTGGAGTAGTGTACAGTGGTGCACAGCAGAGTATAGTGCTGTAAAGTGCAGTGGCATATAGTGGAGGTATGCAGCGTAGAGTGGTATAGAGTGCAGTGGAATAGAGTGTATTGTTGCAGATTGCAGTAGTACAGAGTAGAGAGGTGTATAGTGGTGCCAGTCCAGTGTTGCAGAGTAGAGTGTCAGAGTGCAGTGGCATATAATGCAGTTCTTTAGAGTGCATTGGCGTAGAGTGCAGTGGGGCAGAGTGCAGTGGGGCAGAGTGGCATAGAGTGCAGTGGCCTAGAATAGATTGTTTCAGAGTAGAGTGCATTGGCATAGAGTGGACAGGTGCAGGTTAGAGTGCAGTGGCGCTTAGTTCAGTGGCATAAAGTAGATTGTGTCACAGTAGAGTGAAGTGGCGCAGAGTGGAGAGGTGCAGGGTACAGTGTCATAGAGTGTGATGGCATAGAGTAAAGTGGTGTAGAGTGCTGTGGCATAGAGTGCAGAGGTGCAGAGTAGATTAGAGTGACTTAAAGTGTATTGCTGTAGAGTGCAGGGCCGGAGAGTTGAGTGTTACAGAGTAAAGTACACAAGCATAGAGTGTATTAGCTTAGAGTGCAGTGGCGTACAGTGCAGTGTTGCAGAGTGGCATAGAGTGGACTTGCGCAGACTAGATTGGCGTTGCCTAGACTGGAGTGGTATAGCATGCAGAGCACAGTGGTGTAGAGAGTCGTAAAGTTCATTGGCATAGAGTAGAGTGGTAGAGTAGAGTGGTAGAGTAGAGAGTAGAGTGGTACAGAGTAGAGTAGAGAGGCGTAGTGTGAAATAGCATAGAGTGCAGTGGCATAGAGTGGAGTTGTTCAGAGTGGAGAAAAGTGCAGTGTCCCACAGTGCAGTAGCATGGAGTGGTGTAAAGTGGAGTGATGCAGAGTAGGGTGCAGTGGTGTGGTAACACACTGCCATTACAAACAACTCGTTTTGAATGAAATGACCTTCACATTTGCACAGAAATACAGTTTTTCAGATAAAACTTTACAGTACACAGACGATGATGTGTGGAAATTGCATCACCTACTGCAATGATTTGTTTTAATCGGAGGTATTTGTTTCCAGCACAGTTCAGAATTAACAAAAATGTGCTTCATTTTAACTCCTAATTTTGATATATTCTGAAGTTTATTTAAAGGTTGTCATGTGATAGAAAAAACTCTTTCCTAACCCCAGTATCCAGCAAGATTGTTGCATAAATCCTCTCACTTTGAAGTCAGAGAACGAAAAGTAAACACTAAGTTCCCACTGAAGACAGAGCCTGACATTTGACGTTGTTCTTTGAATGCACAGCAAATGTGATGAGATAAGAACAAGATTTACAGGCCTGTTTACAGAAAGGGAGCACTTGGAAAGATACTATAAATCAGGTTTGGGCAAGGGAAGGGACGAACTCAAGCTGCATAGCCTAAAACAAATAAAGCCAGCAAATTGAAAGCAACGAAATGTGAGTTACAAACCACAAGGCCAATGGCAAGCAACAGGCAGAATGCATTCCCAAGGAAGCACTATGAATGTACTTAAAGTGACAGCCGTGGGATACTTTGTGGGGAAAGTCCGATATTTTAGTCCAGTCCGTATCTTGCAGAGGTTTGGCCACATCAATCACACAGGTAGTATGACGAGAAGACCTGGAGTGGTCCCCAAGTTGCAGGAAAGGTCTGTACACCCATTCTATCCGTTTGCCACCAGTCCCTTTGGCACACCTCATGTAGGGTTAGTGCTAGGTGGCAGTCATGAAATAGGGCATTTCATGATTATTTAAGGTGGTTGTAAGTAGGAGTTGACTGAGTGAAGATGGTAGTCTGCCACAAGGGTTTGGAAATTTAGTAGCTTGCCATCAGAAACAAATTCCCCAATTTTAAGACACCTGCAGCATGCCACTGATGGAGTTGCTCTAAACACAGCCATCCTGTGCGAGTGGGAAGGCTTAGCTAAGGTAGTACAGGAGCACAGGGTTTCTTTGTGTCAATGAGTTTACAGGTTCTACCAAGGCAAGAGAAAGCTGTGCATGATAACCCCAGATGGTGATCCGTAGAATGTCCAGTAGGAAACAATGAGCAGGGTAGTAAGCCCTCCTTAAAAGTCTTTATGGATAAACCCCATCTCATGCAGGGGGTTGGGGAGAAAGCCAGCGAGCCACCCATTGAACCTGTGCAGCTGAATAATAGCATTCTAAGTCCAGAAGGCCTAATCCACCCGCAGTCACAGGTAGCTTTAGAGTGGAAAGAGCTATCCGACGGTGCCCCAGCGACCAAATCAAATGTGTGGCATGTCTGTGGAATGAAGGACGAGCAGGGGAAGGTTTGCAAAATAATACTATCATTGGGGTAGCACACCATCATCGCTAGCACCACGTGGCCCACTACAGAAAGCAGAAGAGAAGACCAAAAAGCAAACTGGGCTCAGAGGGACTGTGGCACTCTGCCGAGATTTCCAGGCTGCAAATCAGTGGGAGAAAGGTAGATATTAATCACTAGGTATCGAAAGGTAAGTGGTTCCCAGTTCATTCTGAGGTCTAAGTGTATAAGCCATGTTAAAGAAAAACTAATTACATTTTAAAATTTGTATATTTGTTTGTACTATTTACATCCCAAATATTTTGAAGATTCTATATGTGCATGACACTTGGGGATAACCCAGATTACTAGCTTGGCTTTTGCTCAATTTCAAAACCATTTTAAGACATGGACAAAGGGGGCAATTGCCTGCACAACCGTGCAAGGGTCTAGCCCCTGCTCACCCTTCACAAGCACGAACAATGGACCATTGCACCAGAAGAGTTTGCCAAGGTGGGTAGGAGCTGCTTGTTCAACCACTAGACAGTGCCTCTTCTGTTTCTCTCTTCGGGAGTTGTCCAGAAACAACTCCCCAGGTACCCAATACCTTCCAACAGTCTTGGTGCACCCATCTTGTCTGATTTTAGGAATTGTCCACCTTGTTCTTAGCTTCCTTATTTATCCAGTTCTTAGCAACAACCCTTTGAATCAGTTGCCGTGGATCTCCCATTTGATCTCGATTTCATCCTCTTCTTTTATTATCTTTTATTGGTAGTCTGGGCTCCTATTTCTGAGATAAATGTAGAGTCCCGGACGTACACTCTAGTGCTGTGAGACTGCAGGTAAGTTGCGGGTACCTCACATCCTGATATTAGGTGTGAGACTGTTGCCCACACCATCTGCCCTGCAACATTAAGGGGCATATTTATACTCCGTTTGGGCCTATTGTGCGTCAAAAAATTTGACGCATAATCAGCGCAAACGTTGCCCCATATTTAAACTCTGACGCCTGAGCCCGCGGATGACATAAATCCACTGTGTGCGTCATTTTCTGGATGCGGCAACCCGCCCTGCGTTAATGATATGCAGGGTAGGCGTTCCTGTCCAAAAAACGACGCACACGGCCATGCGTCGTATTTATGCTTCCGGGCAAAAATGACTCTCGGCCGGGAGGCGGAGCAAAAAAATGACGCAAAGCCCGATTTGCGTCAAAATTTAACGCCTGGGTCAGGGCAGGCGTTAAAATGGGGCAAACACACCTGTATTTAATCAGAACACACAGAACAAACAGCAGAGCAGCAACAGGGAGACATGGAGGTGATCTTTATCCAGCGTGCACGTAGACGCAGAGCCCAGCAGCAACAACACCAGCTACAACAACACCAGCAGGGACCCCAAAGGCAGCGCAGAAGGCAGGAGAGGATATTCCGCCCAAGAACAACCCTGCATGGCCTCAGGGAACACGACATCATCCAGAGGTACCGGTTGAACTGGCAGGCCATTCAGCAGCTGCTGCGAAACATTGAACCGCAGTTGGCCCCCACTTTAGTGACACCCCGCACTATCCCAACAGAAACAAAGCTGCTTGCCGTACTTCACCTGCTGGCAAGTGGCTTGTTTCAAACAACTGGTGCCCTGGTTGGCGGAATATCACAACCATCATTCTCCGCATTTCTGCCAAAAGTACTGGATGCCATCATTTGCCTGACACCCCTCCACATCTGCTTCCCTAACACACTGCAGAAGCAGCAGGAAACAAAACAGGGGTTCTATGCCATCAGTGGCTTCCCACACGTCCTTGGTGCAATCGACTGCACACACGTACGCCTTGTGCCACCTGCTGCAACTGAACACCTCTACCGCAACAGGAAGCACACACATTCAATCAACGTGCAGGCCATAGTCGATCACCAGGGATTGATCACCAACATCGTGGCTAAATATCCTGGGAGTGTACATGACTCATTCATCTTCCGTCACTGCACCATCAACCAACACTTCCAGGATGGACGGTATGGCAATGGACTACTGGTTGGTAAGTACAAAAACCTACTTATATACACACTGCACAGCAACCCTCTAGGACACATATCACATACACCACAACAGCAACATCTAGATAGTAACACACTGAGGTCCTTACATCACTAGCCATGTTTCTTAAGTCACCATTGAACCTGTCACACATTGGAATTTACTGTACAGCCTAATGTGAAGACATTAATGAGTGTGGTTGCCTAAATGTCACCTTGCAAATTGTAAGTGTCACAATAACCTTTACATTAATACATTGCATAAGTTTCAAAGGATGGGATGTACAGGGTACTTTGATATGAACGTGTTAACAACACTTCCAAATTTAAATGTGCATGGAACTATCATCTCACCCTCAGTGAAGACACACGGACACCTGTAACACAAGTCACAATGCTAGGTAGGGAACACTCTACTGCAAATCCCAAAACAAACTGCTGACAAACGGTTAGCAGACAAACACTTGCTCAGCCAAGGAAAAAACACATTGCAGATGGTATAGCCTACAAGTATAGGATGTCACATTAGTACACAAAAGAGTCACAGACAACACAAGACAACTACTGCCATTAAAGGTCTTTTCAATAGTGCCAGCTACATCTACATGATCCCATTCTGTGTTTTTCTTTCAGCTGATCAGGGGTATGGCATCCAGCCATGGCTAATGACACCATTTGGGAACCCGACTACTGCTGCAGAGCGGGCATACAACGATGCCCATAAGAGGACACGCAGCATTGTCGAGCGCACCTTTGGGATCCTAAAGTCAAGGTTCCGCTGCCTTGACATCACTGGCGGTAGCCTACTATATTCCCCCGAGATGGTCTGTAGGATCATACTCACTTGTGCCATATTGCACAACATTTGTGTAAAAAGGAACATTCCCCCTCCTGGAACCAGACCCATATATGCCTGAAGACGACGAAGAGGAGGATGCTGGCCTGCAACAGGAGGGGGAACAACCAAACACGGCTGCTGGAGTGCGTAGGCGCCAACACATTGTAAATAATTTATTTTCATTATTATCACTATCACCACTTAATGCACTATTGTAAATAAACACTGATAACAAACACCACATCATGGTTTGGCCTATTCTTTTCTGCCCACCTTTAGCTTGAAATAGCTGAAGAAGAATGTCGTCTCATTGAGCAATAATGATATAACAATCATGACACAAAAAAATACACCACAAATGTAATGGCCACCATACAATGGTCAAATACACACACCATGTAAATGACAGACATCCTGTACAGTTCACCTTTGAAGGGCAATAGCTGAGGACCACACATATGACTCACATACATGTAGTAAACATGGATCATCGCAGCAGATGGCACACAACTAAAACACCATCACTCAACTAGGGGAAAACAGGCCTCATACATCTGGCAGTTCACATGCTAATGCTTCAGGAACAGGAATGTATTACCAGACTCTTGCCAACAGTAATTCAAAATACTTACTATCATTGCAATGACTATCTGTCACTAGAGTTACACATAAGCAGAACATACACAGCACAAGTGCTACACCTATGACAAGCATCCAGCACATCACATCCCATCTACATGTCAGCCCTCTTCTAAAAACATTACACACACTTGCAGCTGCTCACACCCCACCGGTCTGAAGAGGTCCCTGGAATGCCGATTTGTGTACACTGAGATTCTCTCATCTACACACACACACACTCACAAGAGTCATCCAGTGTGCCACACCCTTTACTATGCCTACCATTGTCATACTACCATCTCACTGCATGGAACTCAGCTCATATAATACACTGGCTTGGAGTTTATAAGTCCTGGTATCACCTGTAGATTGATTCTTCTGTGAAAGGTACTGTAGGCTATTTATCAGAAAATCCCATCTGACAGGACTAGTGAGACACAGATGGAGGCCACACATGTGATCCCCTCCATGCACACCACCCAAATGTACATGCCCCGTCCCTGCAGATGCCTCCTACTGCATACATGTTTGAATGTGAGCTATTACATCATTAAGCTTTGACACAAATGTTGCAGTTGAAAACTTTATTAGGGTTCATGTGTCACCTTCAAAGCAACACAGGACATACACAGTGTGACATCTCAACTATCTAATGCTCCCTCTGACCAGTCCTAGTCAGAACACGTGATCATGTAATTACTGAAAGAGCTTGCTCCTGATTGACCCAGCATCCTGTCAGCCTGACTGGCACCTGTCCGTGGGTCACTCTACAGATACCTGGGGTCCACCTATGGACCACACGTGCTGTCCAAAACCTTTTGTACCTCAGACACTAATTTGTCATTAGCCTCATCAATGTATACTCAAATACATAGTAGTGCATCATCTGACTGTCATTTGCATCCGATTTGTGACAGTGCCCATGAATAGCCAAATCTTGGCCCTTCCGTTGTCTGACCTTCATTAATGCCTAAACTACAAAGTGTGACAGTGGACCAGGACCATAGTGTATGATGGTGTAAATGGCCTCCATCAAAGCCAGCAACCTCAGATAATGTCCATGAAAAGGTTACACATATGAGGACCCTGACTGTTCAAAACGCTGAGTAACACTTTTTCAAATGATAAAGATGAGTCGTGTGTTGAATACCAGCCATTTACTTCTGCACAGAGGCTATGATGTTTCATGATACATTACCATCCACAGAGGCCAACTGGAGTAGAAATGTTGCAATGACACATGCCAGATCATGACACCGGAGACATTCTCACACTCAGCACACCAAGGTTGCCCATTCGAAAGTCTCATTACACGTGTTCAGTGACAGGGTGGGACCATCCATGTGTAGGTGACCATGTCCTCAATGGCTTCTCTCCATTTTTGCTACAAACAATGCCCAATTGAAACAAGATTAGCTGCCACTAACTCATGAGGAGACCTGGAAGTTACAGTGACAACATACACCCTGACAGTTGATAGTGGATCAATATTGGACCACACACATAAACATGTACCATCCAATCAACAAAATATTTGCAAGCAGCCGATCACAGTAGTGTCCCAGTTGTAACCTAGCAGGAAGAATGAAACATGCCACTAAACCAGGTAATGCATAAAGGGCCACATACATCAACAACCTATTTGTCATCAGCACATGAGGAACGTTGAGATTTAGCTACAAATATCAATGCAAAATGGTATGTCAGATTTCTCCAAAGAATCAATAGGGCAAACGTCAAATGGGCAAATGGGATTACAGAATGGCAAACAGTGAATCATACCCTATTTGCTTCCATGAGCCTGCTGCTGCAGGTTTAGCATTACTGAATTTGGGAAACCCTTGGATAAATTAGCAAGTCTGGAAGAGCAAACCCTAGGGTGCTGGGGGCCTAAGTCCACCTCTACCGCCCCCCAAATATACATTATATATGCACATGTGAAGCACACACATGCATAAGGCGCATGTGTGGCCTACATGTCAAAAGTAAAACACATATAAGATACATAAACTCGTAATTAGGACATGGTTACCCCCTTAAAAAGTGTAGGCGACAATTGCACTACCTATTTGGCCTATATATAAATTTGATTACCGTGATAAATGTGGACACATTTTTGCTAAGGAATACATCCTGGTATCCCATTCATATTTTGAAATTAGCCATCAGCAATTACCCACATATGTGTACAATTATGAGTAATAACCGTTCTGAGCAATCATTACTATTGCACTGTGAATACCTTCTATACATCCTATAAGGGACATTTGCCATAGCTAACCCCAAATGTGTATCACTTAGCACCGTTTGGTCATGACAAAATTCTTTTCACAATTTGACAAATTAAAGACATATTTGTCATAATGCGTCATATTTCCACGCATACAGCTTGTGCGTCATAATTTTTGACGCATAGGAGTGCACGTAATGCTGAGTCAAAAAAAAAATGAAAAATAGATATACTATCCAGCATTACATGTCCTCCATTTTTATCCATAATGCGTCATATTTCCACGCATACAGCTTGTGCGTCATAATTTTGGACGTACAGGAGTGCAGATAATGCTGAGTCAAAAAAATCAAATAAAAATAAATATATTACTAAACAGCATTACATGGCCACCATTTTTTTCTATAATGCGTCATATTTCCACGCATACAGCTTGTGCGTCATAATTTTTGACGCACAGGGGTGCAGATAATGCAGAGTCAAAATTAATTTTCATATTTGGATATCATATTTGCCAGCGGCTTAATTTTTAACTCTAGAACTGTAAAATAAGCCTCAAACAAATATAAGGGAACAATGATGAAATTTTTTTTGACTCTGCATTATGTGCACTCCTATGCGTCAAAAAATATGACGCACAATCTGTATGCGTCAAAAAATTACGCATAGCGGGGAAAATAATGGCAGCCATTTTATGCAGGATGTGATGTAATAGGATATCCTGTTTACAGAATCTGTACTGTGGGTGTACTTTCACTTTGCACTCTCAGATTATTCTAGACTGTGTGGCTGTGTGGAAAGTGTTGTCCTGTGTTTTAGTGCTTTTGTGTCCAGTGTACCTTCTCAATTGTGCTTTTGTCATCATTGTCTTGTTGTTGAATACTGTCTGAGTCTGTATTGTATTATTTTGTCAAGTCCAGTGTTTCTTTTATTGTCTGTGGGAGTCTGTTGTGGGTAGTGTAATTTAGGGGTTAGTTGGGCTCTTCTTCTTAAGTTTTCTTTGTTTTTCACTACTCTACCTTTCCCCATTTCCCCCTTTTCCTTTTTCTGCAACTTTTTCCACTTTGTCAGTGCTGATATGTCTGGTAGGCCACTGCTTGCCAGGATGGGTGAGGAGGAATTGGGGGGATTTATATGGCTTGTTTGCCATTTCCTCCCATTCATGCTGGAGGCTGGGGGTCGTGTGATACAGGGGTATTACACGGAGGCCCGTAAAGTCCGGTGGGGGAAGGTGCGCCATCACTTGGTCCGTGTCTATGGTAGCCTGAGGAATGAACATCAACTTAAGCACCGCTGGGCTGATCTGATATCCAGGGAGCAAGATCTGCTGGACCACCTGGGAATCAGGATTGGTGGCCATGTTGGTGAGTACACATCAATTACATGTGCACAATTGAAAGCTGTGTGGCGACATGTGATGATTGTTACCCAATCTGCCAGATAAGTAGCTGACTGTGTGTAATGCTAGGGAAACCTACTGGGTAATGGTTGCACAATGTGAAGGAAGACAAATGCTAGTAGTCAGGTAGCTCATGTTTTCTACACATACCGGTTGCCTGTAGCAGTATGTAATGTAGTGCTGCCTTTCTGTCAGACAAGCAACACGTTAATGACTCAATTTGAACTCTACAGGTCACAATAGCCAGTGAAAAATGGATGTTGAAACATCATATGTAGACGCCATAGCTAGACTGACATTTGTAAACCCAATATGATGCTATAAATGAGTGCTGCCTTCACGTCAATTGAAGTTAGCTATGTTGTCCACACATATGTCACATGTGTGTCTGGTTGGTGTGTGGAGAAAATGACCACATAGGCTGTTTGAGTTTGAGGGGTCATGCAGTCCTCAAGTAACCAGCTTTTGGATGTCTCTCTTGGATGCACATGATGAGATGAATGCACCCCTATATTGTTGGGGCATACTAATGGAGGTGCATCTTTGACACCACATGACTGTCCAGGCCACTGCATGTGTGTAGTAGGGTGTGTATCTGTAGCAGGAGACTCATCCTTTGTAAATGTTGCTTCAGAATTATTCCATGCAGTATGAGCATGTGTGAAAGTGTTTCATTACGCATGTCATATTCTCACATTGTCTTTGTAATTGCAATTGTTTGTCAGTGCACGGATCCTGAGTATATTCTTCATTCCATGCTTTGCAGGTGGACCTGCACCGTACACAGTGGGAGAGGTGGCTCATTTTGCGGACCCCGACACCTACAGTGAGTGTTGCATGTGTGCTATTTTTATTGTTTGCTGGTGATGCATGATGGACTACTGTGTGTTCAACAGAATTCAATGTTTGATGTGCTGCCCATTCATTAGTATTGTTCCATTAGTGGGATTTCAAATATCACTTCAGTTTGAGTAGACCTATGCTTATCCATTTCTCAGATTTTGGGTCTGTAGGCCATTCCAGCAGGGCCCGCTATGGGGAATGGGGTGAGTCATGTGGAATACACTGGTTAATGTAAGAGTTGCTCTGGGACTTGTCTCGGACTGAGTCTGCATTTCAGACTGACATTCTCCCAGATAGCTTCTGCAAAAGGCTTGTCTGAAATATGCTGCTTCCCTAGTTAACGATGGACTGAGTACACTGTAGGTTGGATCTTCCGGGGGCATGTACTTCCACAAGTTGAACTAGAAGTGTGTGGGACTAGAGTGCAATGACCCAGGTGTACATTCTACTCATGATCATGGGTGTTCTTGCTCCTCTGTGTGTGTGGTAAAATATGCCTCACTGGTAGTATGTGATGTTGGCCTAAGTCAGTACATTTTGACATGTGTGGACCTTGGATAGGACAAGGTTTAGCTGACTCCAATTTGTTGCTAGGCCTTCACTGGTGTTGTGTGTGGAGGCAAATACTTGTTGACCTTTCTAGACACTCCTAGGTGTGCATTGAATATGGGATTGTTGGTTGTTCGTCCCACCCCACCCTCAAAGACTGCCATGTGTTTGGGAATAGGGTACCTAGGACTGTAGCAACCAGTATGTTACACATACTTATGACCATTTGCAACTTTGTTTTGAACCTAGTGAACACACTCGGTTATGGCACATGAGTTCTATACTAGCAAAAAACAATTACAAATGGCAGATATTGAGGGTTGTGATTGTTATCACAGAGACTGACATATGTAGTGAAGGCAGTAGGCGGAGGAGGTGCAGCCATAATGTCAGCTGCATTACCAATTATTTGGATGAGAAGTTTAGGCTGATGTCACCCATCATGTAGAGACATGGATATGCTAGGTGTGAGATGCCCTTTTGTATGCAGGCTTCCCATGTACTTCCTCTGAGACTTTCAATGATCTATGTGGTGATATGAGCTGTTACAACTACAGTAAAAGTAATATCCAATTGACCCATTGTGCTATTCCACCCAATGCAGTTCCTATGGTAAATAGTTGCCCTTTCTCTTCACAGCTGCAAACATGAGTGCCGCACAGAGGCATGATTTTGAAAGGCGGGCAATGAGATACCGGCACATCCTGCAGGTGCAGTCGGGGTTCCGAAGTATGGCCCGAAAATACCAAGCGGATCGGGCTTCCGGAGCATGGTGGGCCTCACCACAGGGTGGCCCAACGTTGCCCACTACAGCCACCACCACCACATCCACCAGTTCTCCCCAAGTGGCCCCAGCAACGGCGGGGACAGTTGTCCCTGCCTCTGCAGCACGACCTGGACCCAGCAATATAAGAGCTGCAGGACAGTCCAGTGGGCTACAAACAACTCCCACACCGGGCACCTCTGCCAGCACACAGACTGCATCAGCCCCTCCTATTGACCCTGCGGCATTCCAGGCTTTAGACAGGAAAATGGAGAAGTTCATTCGGAAGGTGGACAAGCTGAGCCAGGATGTGGCGTACATTAAGAAGCGGGTTAGGTCCATCAGGCAGAGTCTACGGAGGGCCAACCTCTAGGACTTAATTGATTCTTTTAAATGTATCCCTCCCCTCTCTCCTCTTTCCTTTTTGTCATGATAGTTGGGTTTTGGGGATTAGTGTTAGGTTAGTATAGGTTGTTAGCTTAGTTAGTGTTAGGGAGGAGGGTGGGGGGTCCTTATTATTTCTATTTGTAATTTTTGTGTGGGTGGGTGGGTGGGGGTCAATGTTGGGATTCCTGGCTGTTTAGAAAAAAAAAAATGTAAAAAAACAAAAATATATGATTGTTTAGGATAGTATAGTATGTGTGTAGGTTAGTATGTGTTGTCCTGCATGTGTCCTGTCTCATAATGGTGTGTGGGGGGTTGATGTTTAGATCGATTCGTTATATGTGTAGAGTAAGTTTAGCTTAGGTTAGTTAGGGACATTTGTGGGTTAGGAGTAGTCAGGTTAGATTAGTGTAGGTATGACTTTTCCCTTAGTTGCCTCTGGTGTGAATACATATGAATAAACATATAGTTAACCCTTTGCAGTATGTGTTAACTGCTACTTGATCATGGCCTTGACATCAGTGTAGGTGATTTGTTTTTCTATGACATTTGGGTCCTATGCTACACACCATAGAAAATAGAGGTTTAAAATGGCAGCTACCCCTGTGCTAACTTGGTAAGTATCCACCATTTGATAGACCCACCATTAGTAGTTTACATGGATCACCAAGGATTTGTGTTGATGAGTAGGTATTCTTCAGCACAAAGTGTGCTTCCAGACTTGGTATTGTGGGTAATTTATTAGGTCTGACTGCAGTGTGATGTTCAGGGACATCTTTGTAGATGAGGTGTTGTTAACACTCTTGTCTTGTTGTCTTTATTGCTGACATAGATCATGTGTGCAAAAATTCAGCATGACTTCCCTTCATGGAAGTATACTCAGAAAGGGTGATTGATGCTGTGTTTAGTTGTGTTTGCTTAGATTATACTGCATAATTTCATGTTTTAGTATTGCATGGTGCCTACATTTATCAGCCACCATTAGTTGACTTGGATTGCTATAGTAGGAGCATTATTCTGTCCATCACAGCATAATTGTGTGTGGTTTGTCCCTTCATCAGTTATTCTCCTCAGGATGGTCAGGCTATGATGCAATCCTGGCCACTGCACAGATGTATCAGACTACATGATGTCAGGACAGTTGTATTGACAAGCTACATGGTTGTCACACAGGCACTTTAGAGTTATCTACTGCACAGTTGATGTGTCAAATAACACAGAGACATATTAGGTGTGCAAGTGCTAGTTATTGATAGGTGCTGTAGTGCAAAATGTACATTGTCCATGTTTGCTGAGTCCGTTCTGGTGCATTCTTACATGGTGATCCTACAGAAGGGGTGTGGATGATGCTCCTGACATGCTGGGGTGATGTAGCAGACAGTGCAGAGGGACAGGATTTGCAGATTAGTAGGAGAGAGACATTCACTGGCAATGCTGACAAGTCATACAGTGGTTAGCAGAACAGTCATTGAGTATAGTTGTAGTGAGACTGGCAATTGACAAAATGTAGGAGGACCTTGGTCAAAGTAGGCCATGGTGCAGGGACTAGTGCTTCCGGGTACTCTTCCGTGTGAATGTGATCTGTTCCATGTCTTCTTCTTCTGATGTGTGTGTTGCCTGCTTTGTCCTTGTTGTTGGTTGTGAAGGGGCAACACACACCTCAGTGTTAGAAGACGTGGAGTCAGGCATCCCGGTGGCTGTTCCCTGTGAAGTTCTTAAGGGCAGTACTGCAGCAAGGAGGGCCTGCTGGTTTTTGAGAATAGCAGCTACATCACGATGGTAGGCAGCCAGGTCAGCCCTGAGGGAGTCATGATTGCATTCATGCATGCAGTGGAAAGTTTGGGGTGCGAGGTGTTGTGGCAACTCCCTTACTGCAGTGGTGAATTCCTTTAAAGTTTCTTGTAGTCCTTGCAGTATGGATGTTAGGGCTTGCATAGCTGCTGCCTGATCTGCAGATGACATCATGCACAAGCGCACCCCCTCAAGGCTGGCTGCCATATTTTGCATCCCCACCCGCACCTCCTTGGCCAGCTCCCGCTGTGCACCAACTACAGTTCTTTCAAAGCTGGTGCCAGTGTCGTCAGAGTCCTCAGCTGTGTAGGAGCTGGCAGGTCTTGCAATTGGGGTGGTGGGTGGTTCTTCTGTGATGGCTGCTTGTTCTGTGCTCCTCCTTGTGACTGAAGGTGGGGTATGGAGGGTTTCAAGGACCTTTTGGATGGTCTCCTGGGGAATGTTTATGGGCTCGTCATCCATGTCATCAGGGAAATCAGGGACAGGCATATCGGCAGGAGATCCATGTTCCTCTGCAATGAATCAGGGTACAATTAGTGTGTCTGTGTTGTGACAATTTTGCCGTAACATGCAAGCCTTTGGATGAATTTACTTTGTGATCTTGTTTGGTATTGGTATCTGCTGTCCTTCATATGGGCATTGTCATAGGCCTATGGCCCACCTCTGTGTCACATGTATGATATTGAGTTATCAGACTTGTCTGCCTAATTGCCTCTAGGTGTTGCTTTGTACCAAATAGGGAATAGCCATCTTTTTGTCCTACTCGACCCTCCGTGTATATCTATTCTTATGGTGAGACCTTTCACTGGCTGTGGGTGTTGTGATTGCCCTGGCAGCACAATTGCCTCTCAGGACCTGCCCCAATCCCTGATTGTTCACATTGACTTAATTGTAATTGTTATGTGGCATATCCTATGCATGGCAATGTTACGATGTGATATGGATGTAGACATTGTTGATGTTTCCAGCTGATGTTGGGTAATGTGTGTTTAATTGGATTGCCCTGTTTATAGTATCAATGTCCTATTTGGTCCTCTGACTGTGCAGGTGTGTTTCAGTGACCAGTTGCATGTGTCCCCTCCTCAATGTTGTTGTCTGAGCAGTATGACATTTGTGATGTTGCCTTGTTAGCCAGGCACGTGAAGGACCCTGACATATGCAGCATGAGTGTGTCCTTAGTGCTGTGTGGCTCCTATTGCAGTTTACTTTAGCTGATGTATGTGACAACTATGGGCATTGACATTTGAGTGTACTGGTGCCTTTGTCTTATTTCTGGAGATTGTTGCAGATGTCATCCTCACCCCCTAATTTAGGTATGTATGTTCCATGGGGAGGTTACTGCCATTGGCTACTTGTGCTGCACAGAGATCAGAGGTGTTAGTGTCAACTGTTGTTGCAGTTACATTGCAGTTGTTGTTTTGGCTACTGGATTACGGATAGGGACCTAGTTGATGTAGGAGATATTTTGGCTGACGAGTGCCAGGATGTAAGTTTGACGTAGTGGCCTTCCCACCTGTCGAGGCTTTCCCTTAGCTCCATTGTTGTCATGACTGGATGCCCCCATGGGACTGTTGTTGGTGTTGTGTAATGTCGTACCCCAGCTTCTGTCTGTGCAGGGCATGCCCCCCTGCCGTGCCCCTTTACCCATGCCACTCCATATATATGCTGACTTACATGCAATGTGTAGTGGTATTTCCCCCCTACTTACAGTCCACATTATTGCATTATAATTCCCCATGCGACTTACCCTGCATGTGCGTTGTCTCGTGGTAGTCTGCGCTGTCCTGTCCTTGAATCCCTGTGACGATCTCCTCAGGGATGACGGCTGCGACCATCTCCTCCATGTGGTCCAGGGCCTCCTGGTGTGCTGGACTCCCCCCTCCAGTCTGCAGTGCTGCCTTCCTGTTCCTGCCCATTTTTTCCTTTGTCCTACGTTTGCAGTCATGCCAGCGTTTCTTACACTCGGTGACGTTCTGCGTACTTCAGCCACACTGTTGATCTTGTCAACAATTTGTTGCCATATAGCCTCTCTCCTACTGCTTGGCAACTTAGAGGTGACAAACTGTTGGTGCTGGTGTTCCGTCACCTCTTTAACCAGGATTTCCTGCTCCTCTGCACTGAAGCGACACTTTCTTTTTTTTCTATATATGTCCTGGTTCCTGTATGGATCATCCTGGCTGGTTCCTGGTCTGCTGTCATCTTCCTGGGGTCTGTAGTGGCATCTGGGATCCATTTTGGCTCTCCTCTGCTGAAAGGGCAGTGTTCGCGGCTATTTTTGATGCTATTGCGTCAAAAAAAACTGCGCTTTCCGGGTTGCGCTGTCGTAAATCGACCCACAGTCGTTTACGTCGCGTTAACGTCGTTTTCCTTTACGACTTGACGCCGCGATGTGCGTAAAAAAAAATGACTCCCATTTGTTGGTTGCGCTGCCGTGCGTCAAAGTATCAATTTGACGCCCGCATGGCGCATCGAAATGGCGTTAGCCGGCGATAAAATTTTTGACGCAAAACTGCGCTGGCGCAGCTTTGCGTCAAAAAGTATAAATATGGGCCTAAATTTCTTTAGGTTGAAAGTCCATGGAAGGTTGGGATGAGCCAAATGTTTTGTTCAATTTGTTTAAACTAGCATAAGGTTAATTACCTTAATGTTTCCCAAACTGTTTGCCAGGGGTTTTAAAATGTTCAGAACCATAATCAAAACGTTGCTGTTACTTTCTCTTTAAGAAAGAGGGTAGATTTGGGTAGGGCTGATGGCCTTGACACAGTGCTGGAGGGCTTTAATTTACTACTGAACAATGTGACAGCTGAATGTAGAATACCAGGAGGCGATCACAAAAAGACCACAGTGACTAAATAGAGCTGTGTTAAAAAAGAGTAAATAAATGCACTGATAGAGTAATAGGGCATGGCCTCTCTTGGGTGTGTCTGTAAAACTGACATTTGTTCTTGAATTTTTGTCCTGAATTTTGACCCTTCAGCCTGAATTTTTGTCCTGAATTTTGACCCTTTGTCCTGACTTTTTTACAGTCCTGTCCAGAATTGTCCTCAATGCCAGGGGTGTCACCCTATCTCGGAGCAGGTCCCTTACATGCCACTCCTGGGTGGGGAGGGAAGGGCTGCTGTCTCCGAGCCAATGATCAGTCCCTGGAAGGGAAAGGCCCGGAGGACAAGGTGCACGCGCAAACCGTGGCACAGCGAGATACGAATGAGCCGCCGAGCCTATCAGACTCGGGCTCCCAGGAGGCGCTGCTCCGTTCACAACCTGTCTAAGACCCCTGGGGCGCCGCAAGAGCAAGAGACGGGTCTAGAGTCTCCATCCCAGGCCTCTATCACTAGCACCGCTAACTTCAGCAAGGCTGTGATTGTGTGCGGTGCTTCAAATGGAAATGCCAAGTGCAGGTACTCACTCTGCTCTTGAGAAGTACCGGTACTGTCCCATTGAATAGATTACAGCAGTGCAGAAAAGTGCAGGCACTCCCTTCCAAATTGTAGAAGTGCAGACACTCTCCCGTCCAACCGATACAAGTGTAGGTACTTACTCTTCCGAGTACCCGCTTGCTCTTGAGAAGTGCCAATACTCTCCCATTAAATAGATTACAGAAGTGCAGGCACTCCCTTCCAAATTATGGAAGTGCAGACACTCTCCCTTCCACATTATGGAAGTGCAGACACTCTCCCTTCCACATTATGGAAGTGCAGGCACTCCCTTCCAAATTATGGAAGTGCAGGCACTCCCTTCCAAATTATGGAAGTGCAGGCACACTCCCGTCCACATTATGGAAGTGCAGGCACACTCCCGTCCACATTATGGAAGTGCAGGCACACTCCCGTCCACATTATGGAAGTGCAGGCACTCCCTTCCACATTATGGAAGTGCAGGCACTCCCTTCCACATTATGGAAGTGCAGGCACTCCCTTCCAAATTATGGAAGTGCAGGCACTCCCTTCCAAATTATGGAAGTGCAGGCACACTCCCGTCCACATTATGGAAGTGCAGGCACACTCCCGTCCACATTATGGAAGTGCAGGCACTCCCTTCCACATTATGGAAGTGCAGGCACTCCCTTCCACATTATGGAAGTGCAGGCACTCCCTTCCAAATTATGGAAGTGCAGGCACTCTCCTGTCCAAATTATGGAAGTGCAGGCACACTCCTATCCAAATGATAGAAGTGCAGGCACTCACTCCTACGAGTACCCGCTTGCTCTTGAGAAGTGCCGGTACTCTCCCATTAAATAGATTTCAGCAGTGCAGGCCCTCTCCCGTCCAAATGATAGAAGTGCAGGTACTCAGTAGCAGACAGTACCTACCCATTTAAAGCACTGTTTGCATGTATATAGCGCATACTACCACTGACGAGGCGCTGAAGCGCTTTATGGTGAGTAGCACGCTACTCCGGAACACAAGGTTAGTGGTTAACTTACTAGCATGTAGTTAGTTCGGTTTTGCGTCCTCGGAAGAAATCCTTAAATGCATAGTAAACAATGTACTGCCTTTTGCTACTTTCCTTGTGCTAGGATCACCATGTGACTTGTCATTATGATTTTTTTTAAAACACAAGTTCTTGCACTTAGCAGATGGTGGGTGGATGGGTTCGCTTCTGCCGGGGCGAGAGAGAGAGAAAGAGACCTGCAAGATCTTGAATTAACAAGGATGCGTTCTCTCCGTGGACCCGCACAAGGATAATGTCTGTGCATTGCTTAATTTAAGCCGGTGGTTGCCGGTGGGGGGGCACCGGCACTTATCTATCTGCGTTAAATGTTTAAAGAGAGCATGAGACGGAAAAATAAAAAATAAAAAGCGGGAAGACGAGTAAGAAACACACAAATTCCGTCACAAAGGGAGAAAGCAGGAACCTGCAACAGTGAGATGAAGGGCACTGGGTGCCTGTTAGCGAACTAAAGCTGTATTAGGTGGGTTTTTAGGGGACACAGCCTTGGAGCTCTGCGCGCGCACGTTTATTTTTTTTTGCAGAAGCCCCGCGGTTCAGAGCAGAGCTTTGGGCACCGGGCCTGTTTTATTTACAAATTCCGCGGGCGTGCGCATGGTTTGGGGGAACAGCGATGGCCTTTGTGTCTGTACAGCTTGAAACAATATTAGAGACCCTCCTCACAACAAAAACATGTCAAATTAAGGCACAGATTTCCGTCTTCGTCGGAGCGTAATTTTCAGTTTTCTTCTATTGCCAAACGTTCCCAGAAATACTCCAGGAAAGGAGCCCCAGTGCACGTTTCCAGACATACATCCAGGCCTGTCCTGTGACGTCCCTGGTGGCCCCTTTTCATGTGAAGTTCGACAAAGCACAGTATTCCGCAGAGGCGGAGTGGGGCCGTCAGCTCAAACGTATACTTTTTAGGGTCGAGCGCACAAGTGCTCCGTCCCTGTTGTAATCTCTCTTTGGGCTTTTAACCACGCCCATGTCACGCCTGTCACCTTCATTGGTTTGTGGGCTTGCCATTTAAAATCTGCTTGCTTGCAGTAGTGAAAGGCATGCATACATCATGTCTTTTTTGGTGTTTAGCCCTCCTCAAGCGCACCGGGCAACTACTGAAAACTTACAAGACTCCATATTTTCAGCCTGGTTTCTGCACTGCTTTATCTTTTTATTTTCCACTCGCCCTGGGGTTTAACATAGTGGGATTGCGCTCGTTTTTTTGGTTTTCAATTTCAGTGACAGAGCGCTGGGTTTTACATAGCACGATCGCACTTTTTTTTTCTTTCAATTTGTGTGGCAAGAAAAGTTCGGTTAGGAGTTTACAACGCTAATAGCTCTAACTCGAGCAAATGCGAGACCCGTTGCATTGCAAATGTTTGTTGTCTCAGCAGGAAAAACTTTTTTTCCCCAATTACAGAACACTTTCCCTACACCCCCAGCAAATCCGAGGGTGCTCCGTCCCCTTCCCATTAGGGAAGAGGAGTTGACTGGATTAACTTTGACTATTTCGAAGGCGGGAGAGAGTGTGGGCATTCCTAAAAATATACATGATTGTGGGCATTACCAAACTTCCAAGGCAAACCACACCTTGGAAGCCCATTCCCACCCCTTGGATGGGATCACGACTGTAATAGTAAGTCCATTTACTCCTGGTCAGTTTAATTTATAAATAAAAAATGTGCCGGTGCCGAAAGCCATTCTCTTAAACATGCGGCTGCTGCAATTAAATGTACGAGCACCGAATACTCAGTCGGCGTAATCCTGAAGCCACTCCCTGCCTCTTCAGCTCTCTCTTGCAGCTTTCTGTTTTCTCCCACTGTGGGGTTTTTCCATTTTTCTTTTCCACCGTCTTTCTCATATGTGTCTTTTTCTTGTAGTAATATCCTGATTCAGAAAAATAAGTGCTGGCCCTGAAAAATAAGTGCTTGTGCCCCGCACCGGCAACCACTGGTTCAAATTAAGCACTGCTCCTGGTAAAGGAGAGCGTAAAGTTGATTCAACAAGGTCAGCAACTCAGAAATGTACTTCAGGGTCAAAAAGGCTATATTATGTATCATATGTGGTCCTGGGGGGATGCATAGAAGAGAAACATGACTTATCAGCATCAGGGCATGGGTTGCAGAGTCCTGAATAGTGGAATCTGTCAAAATATACATTGTCTTGTAGGAAAGTGTATTAAATACACGTTCTTGTTATGAACTATATCATGTTGCCCAGAGGATGTGAATTAGATTCGTGAAGCATGCATTAGCATGGAAGCATTCAGATGGGCATGAAGATGGTTTGTTCATGCATTCAACCTATCGTACCCATCAAACACTCCCACTGCAGCGCCTGGGCCACCAGGACAGGCCAACCCCAGATCCTTGCTTTTGCATATTCCTGAAGTGGGAAACGTTTTCTGGGATCTGAGAATGAACAATTCCCGAGATCCACCTCTTGGCATCCTCCCTGTGGAGGTATTGTCCATAGGAGTGAAAGATGACAAGACCGCTTGTGTTCAGAGCCTTGGAATATGTCTGACATGGGAAAGCTTCTGGGACACTTTACTGATTAACAATCTCTGGTCCAATCAGCCACACCCTGCTACAGGTCTCCAAGCAATCCCAAAGATGTGCCCACAATGATAGGCTTAAGCGGAGCATGTGAATTGGCCCATTCCTGAACTGGGACATCACTCTAGGGCCTGGGGATGTGCAACATCTGGTGCAAATCAACATTGCAACCCATCTAATAGCCCACTGTATTCTACCCACCAACCCGTCTACTAGGAGCACGCCCCACCAGCAGAAGTGTACGCGTATTCTGCCCGTGGCCTGTTCCTGAATACAGAAAACCTCATGTAGACTAAACTGCCAGTATGCCATGTTACCTGAGAACCAGTCCACATGAGCACTTGGCCCACTTTGTTGGGCCTCAAGTTTTGTGCTGACATACCCTGAGTTGGCTAAACCTTCTGAGACCCGCTAATGAACCCCGGCCCTGGGTCCAAATCAACCTCAGAAGCTGCACCCTAGCTGTGAAACCCTACCCTAGCCTCAGAATGGTCCATAGGAGTACCAGGCCCACCTTGGCAGGCCTACTCATGTTCAGTGTCTTGGGATATTCCTGGCCCCAGGAATCCTTCTGGGATGCAGTAAGGAAGGGCAGCCCGGTCCACGGCTCCCGTCATGGATTTCCCCTACTTAGAAACATTTGCTGTGGGCCAGCTTACATGTGCTTTTTTGCAAGTGTTCAATGTGGTTGTGTTTTGAGGTCCTTCTATTGCTACATATTGTTGGCCAATGGAACATGAGGCACATTTATTTCATGCGGGCTATGGGTTCACTAGTTTCATTTCCTTGAAGTCTGAGTGCACTGTCGGTGAGACAGGAGTCCTTTTCTAGAGGGTCTGAACTGCAACGGTGATGGAACCAAGACTTTATTTCCAGGTAGGAGGCAGCCCTAAGTATGACAAGGAGCTCCATGAATGATGACCAGACAAGCATTTCTTGAATCAGGAGGGAAGGTCAATGCTTCTTTGGTCTTACACAGAGTGGTGCACCTTCCAGAGAGATGAGGACCAGCACAAACTCACCCATCCTTGAGATGGCCCCTGGCACTACTTAGTACCCGGAGGAGATACCCAACACTACTTCCTTATGTAGGAAGCAAGGTCACTGATGCCTGAGTGCCTAGTAGTGTTGAACCCCTTTTAAGAGGTGGCCTCATGCAGACATTTCATTCAGTGGAAATCATCTGTGGCTAAAGTGCTGCCCAGTGATGCTTCCCTGGGTGCAGCTAATGATGTCTTCAGCAACCATCTGACAGGCAAGGAAGTATAAACTCTAAGACATTTAGGAATTACCTACTCCCGGGGTGGAGGTTCCATAGACCTCAGAGACATCACCATTCAGGTAGCCTCAGGATCCATGGATCTCTTGGCCTCTCTGTGAGGGCGCTTCGGAGAGGATGTGTGGGTCTGACCAGGAAGTGAATCTCACGGATGACACAGCTGTCCACCTTCACCTTCTGCCCAGTTCCCGAATCTGCCAAGGGGCAGCTGAGAAGATGAAGAATCATTGGCCAGGCAGAGAAGGGATAGTTGGTAAATGGAGGAGGGGTGGTATAGCTCTGCCATATGTTAGCCCAGGGCCACCTCTCGGCTTCTGCATTGTCCCGGATGAGTTGACTTCCTTGGAATGGGCAACAGAAGTGTGTTTGGGAGGAGACGTCCTTCATGACCAACAAAAAGCCCCCCACTGTTTGCGGGCCTCCTTGCCACACTGGTTTAATAATGTAGTAAGCAAGACTACAAGTCCCAGAAATCAAAGAAAAAACCTGACCACGATCAGCACATCATGCATGGGCAAGGGAGACTTGGCAGGACTGGATCATCCCTTCCTGGGGCAGGAACATTCTTGGACCTGACACTGCACTTCTCATGCCTGCAGGGCTGTGGGCGGCAGGAAGTCCATAAATAAACTGAAGTTGTTTCACTGGTTCTAATTTATGTGTGGTAGCAGACAGCCTCTGGCAAACACAAGCCTTCCTCGTCAGATGAGAGCCCGGGCCCCCTAGAGGTTATATTGTGTAATAATTTTTTGTTTTTTATAGCACGGACCTTGGCCGAAGGGCATTAGAGCGCCTTACGTGAACACCACTTTACAAAAGGTCGGATTCATTCTGGTTTTATTTAGGCACGAGGAGACTGAGTGATTTGCTCAAGATCACGGGATGCTGAACCGACGCTGGGACTAGAGCCTGGCCTCTCCCTTGGAGCTTCTGTAGCATCCGATTCCTTCGTGCAGGGGGGCAGCGAGCACGGTTTGGATTACCCGAGATGTGTCTAGAAGCCCCCGCGCCCCCTCAAACTCCCTCTTACATTGGACGCTAATTCATGCTGACAGGAATTAATGAGCGCGCGGAGTGTGCGTGCGAGGAGAGGCCTCGTCAAGGGGAGTCCTGGAGGGTTTACAAGGGTGGGGGGCACCTCCTGCCCACCCCAGACTCTATGGCGCGAGGGGGTCTGCCAAAGGGGGTGCCTGCTGGCCGTCTAAGGCGGTGCCCCCTCCTTCTGCACAGGGATGATTACTGGCTCCATAGTGCAGTAGGTGCAGTGGCACCGGGTAGGCCGACTGCATCGCAGTTATTGCTGTTTTAAAAAAAAAAACTTTCGAACCGGGACACGAGGGAGCCTGTTTTCCATACTTCCATTAAAGGCCAATTGCGCTTTTGTTCCACCTTTGACTACTTGTAACTTACACCTTAAGTAGTGGATACCATAAGATGTCTGTCCCCTTCGCATATAAAATAAACCCTGGTTTTACACAGTGGCTTGCATGGGCAGGTACTGCCCGGTACTGGACGCTTGCAGAGTACCCGCACTTCTCAGCACTCTTTACAATTCATTGAATGGGCGAGTACCCGCACTTCTCAGCACTCTTTACAATTCATTGAATGGGAGAGTACCTGCTCTTCTCAGCACAGTATACAATTGATTTAGTGGGAGAGTACCTGCACTTCTCAGCACTGTTTACAATTTATTGTATCAGAGAGTACCTGCACTTCCCAGCACAGTTTACAATTGATTTAATGGGAGAGTACCTGATATTCTCAGCATAGTTTACAATTGACTTAATGGGAGAGTACACGCACTTCTCAGCACAGTTTACAATTCATTGAATGGGAGAGTACCCGCACTTCTCAGCACTGTTTACAATTCATTGAATGGGAGAGTACCTGCACTTCTCAGCACTGTTTACAATTCATTGAATCAGAGAGTACCCGCACTTCTCAGCACTGTTTACAATTCATTGAATGGGAGAGTACCCGCACTTCTCAGCACTGTTTACAATTCATTGAATGGGAGAGTACCCGCACTTCTCAGCACTGTTTACAATTCATTGAATGGGAGAGTACCCGCACTTCTCAGCACAGTTTACAATTGATTTAATGGGAAAGTACCTGCACTTCTCAGCACTGTTTACAATTCATTAAATCAGAGAGTACCTGCACTTCCCAGCACTGTTTACAATTGATTTAATGGGAGAGTACCTGATATTCTCAGCATAGTTTACAATTGACTTAATGGGAGAGTACACGCACTTCTCAGCACAGTTTACAATTCATTGAATGGGAGAGTACCCACACTTCTCAGCACTGTTTACAATTCATTGAATGGGAGAGTACCTGCACTTCTCAGCACTGTTTACAATTCATTGAATCAGAGAGTACCCGCACTTCTCAGCACTGTTTACAATTCATTGAATGGGAGAGTACCCGCACTTCTCAGCACTGTTTACAATTCATTGTATCAGAGAGTACCTGCACTTCCTAGCACAGTTTACAATTGATTTAATGGGAGAGTACCTGATATTCTCAGCATAGTTTACAATTGACTTAATGGGAGAGTACACGCACTTCTCAGCACAGTTTACAATTCATTGAATGGGAGAGTACCCGCACTTCTCAGCACTGTTTACAATTCATTGAATGGGAGAGTACCTGCACTTCTCAGCACTGTTTACAATTCATTGAATCAGAGAGTACCCGCACTTCTCAGCACTGTTTACAATTCATTGAATGGGAGAGTACCCGCACTTCTCAGCACTGTTTACAATTCATTGAATGGGAGAGTACCCGCACTTCTCAGCACAGTTTACAATTGATTTAATGGGAAAGTACCTGCACTTCTCAGCACTGTTTACAATTCATTAAATCAGAGAGTACCTGCACTTCCCAGCACAGTTTACAATTGATTTAATGGGAGAGTACCTGATATTCTCAGCATAGTTTACAATTGATTTAATGGGAGAGCACCTGCACTTCTGAGCACAGTTTACAATTGATTTAATGGGAGAGTACCTGATATTCTCAGCATAGTTTACAATTGATTTAATGGGAGAGCACTTGCACTTCTCAGCACTGTTTACAATTGATTTAATGGGAGAGCACCTGCACTTCTGAGCACAGTTTACAATTGATTTAATGGGAGAGTACCTGCACTTCTCAGCACAGTTTACAATTGATTTAATGGGAAAGTACCTGCACTTCTCAGCACTGTTTACAATTCATTAAATCAGAGAGTACCTGCACTTCCCAGCACAGTTTACAATTGATTTAATGGGAGAGTACCTGATATTCTCAGCATAGTTTACAATTGATTTAATGGGAGAGCACCTGCACTTCTGAGCACAGTTTACAATTGATTTAATGGGGGAGCACCTGCACTTCTCAGCACAGTTTACAATTGATTTAATGGGAGAGTACCTGCACTTCTCAGCACTGTTTAAATTTGATTTAATGGGAGAGTACCCACACTTCTCAGCACAGTTGACAATTGATTTAATGGAAGAGTAATAGCATCTCTCAGGAGAAATGTACTATCGAAAGTGAGTAGCAGCACTTCTATATCTCCATTTAAAACTCTTTTTACATATTTTGTTTTTTGCCACATTGGAAGGATGAAAGTCTGAGGCAGTCCTACAAAGAATCAAACTTGTTACTTGCAGATTCCAGTTCTTGGCAAGAAAAAAAAAGCGATAGATAAAACAACTGAACCAATCTCAGCCACTGGCCATTATCCTGGGGCCGCTCAATTCTATCATTTTTTGTAACTGTGTCAAGGTCCAATCTTGTGCAGATGGGATCTCAGCAGGACATTCATTAATCCAGTGAGCCATATCACCAGTTCAGCTCTAACATACATTTAATTCCCTCCTCGTCCTGCACGAAGTGGTGGCAATTTGAAGTGGGAAAGTCAAAATAAAGCCATTTTATGATCGTTGCACTCCTGAATCGGATGCGTTGCTATGTATGCCTTAGTCGGCAGAAGCTGTAACCTCGGTGATGGACAGAACAGTGGCGGCTCGCGGGGGGCAAAAGGGGCGGGCGATGTGGCAAAGGGGAGGAGACGGAAAAAAAAAAATAATAATAAAAAAATATATATATATATCGATTTTTTTTTTTTTTTTAAACGTACCTTTCTCGCTGCTCCGATTTGCTCCTCAGCAGCAGCATGAAAGCAGCTTTAGGATTTGACTGAGTGGCCAGCCAGGGCACTTCGAGGCAGAGTGGGAGTGTCTGCCTGCTATCTCCAGGCCAGCAACACAGTGCCGGGTTGGAGAGAGCCCTCTGCGCATGTGTGTTTGGCCGGCCGACTCCCCCTCCGTCCCGGTCATCGCCTGTGGCCCTGCCCCTTTTACAATTTATTATCGTTTTCTTGTAAAAGTTTTGCAGCTGCTGCTGCTAGCGGGGGGCGAAGCTCCTCCACCATAGGGGAGGAGCCGCCCCTGGGACAAAAGCCACTCTCTTCTCGCTTTTAATCCACACAGCTCCTGCACCCTAGTCGTTAGAGCCTTCAGCATAACAAGAAGTATATAAGGTCCTTCTCTGATGGTCCTGGGCTGGACCACTAGATGAATGTACACTGCAGATCCTATACATGCCGATGGGGGTGGAGCCACAACCTCTTACAAGACCTAGTGACTCGGTGCACCACATATCTTTCAACATGCACAATCATGCTTCCTCATGGACTCGCACTATTTCCATGCTATGGACCCACATGTCTACACTCAGGAACTCTGTGCTGCATAGAACCATGTTGTAATCACTGATGTCATTGAACATGTCATGAGTGATGTCATATGTGAGGTTATAAGCAGTGCATGGCAGGACATGCATTATAGTTAGCTCTGTAAAGTATAACTGGTGAATTTCAGTATGTTTTTGGTTTAAAACAATAGCTTTTATATTATTTCAAGGCCAACATGTAATGTCACATGTTTTTTTAGTGAGTAAGTGAATTTCTATCTAATCTATGTTTATAATTTATTGTGTGTGTGTGTGTGTGTGTGTGTGTGTACATATGTAATATTCTGTCAAGACACTGAAAATAAATGTGGCCCAATAACACTGTTGCTTCACACATGGAAGAAACACTCTTACTTGTCACTTGCCTCGTCAATATGATTTTAACATTTTACCTACTGAACACATCTAACCCCTTGCATCCTGGATTTGGGTAACTTTTTTTTTAAAGAAACACACATGAAAAAATGCAGTGAAACAGGGAGGGGCATCACGTCTCGAGTCATGGCTCCTTTCCACGCCTAACAATGGTAAGAAATAGCATATGGCACTCTGTAGTTCTTCACGTGTACTGGATCTATATATGGAGTAACTGTAATATGGTCCTATATTGCCACAGAGGAGTTCTGGTGGCATGATAAACTAAGAGGCCGAAGGTTAAGTGATTTATAAATGTCACATGAGCCCCGAGATGGCAGTATGGCACCACATTACGCAAGTTACTTTTTCGGTTTCGCCTGCACTTGAGTGTGCACACATACTTGCGAAATCTTTTGTTAGTAAAAATTTTTTAAAAGGGGCTTGGAACCGGCCCCTTACTTACCTGAACTTACCATTGGCTTACTCCAACGTCGCTCTGATTTACCTGCTTCGGATTGGCCAGCACGCCGTCTTCACGTCACTTCCTGTTGGTATCTTTGTATTCTTTGCCGAGCTTGCTATTGAGTTGCCTCAGGACCATATACTCCTTCCGGTAATTTCCTATTTGACACTGCCTGTGTCCTTCCCGCTGGCTGCGATGCTGAAGGTAATTCTTTTTTTCATCCTCCATGCCGCTTTCGTTCTTCTCTGACTTCTTCTTTTTTCACTGCTGTCTTCTTTCTTTGTTGCTTTCTTCTTTTTTCTTCCAACATGCCGTCTTCTTACTATGCTGACTTCTTTTCGGTCTTCTTTCTTCCTTGCCGTCTGTCTTCTTTTCAGTTTCTGCATACCGTCTTCTGTGTCTCTTTACCGCATGCCGTCTTCTCACGTCTGCACTCTTCTCACGTCTTCTGCCGTCTTCTCTCTTCTACCACCTTCTCTCTTCTTCCGTCTTCCCATGCCTTCGGTCCTCTTCCGCCTCCTATCTTCTTCCGCCTTCGGTCTTCTGCCGTCTTCTTTCTTCTACGACGCATGCCAAAACGTATCACCTTTGCCTTTTTTTCTATGTGACTGGCTTACAAATATTAGAAAAATGTTAAAATGATGTTTGTTTTTAATTTAATAAAACAAACATTATTATAAAATTTCTCTAATATTTGTAAGCTAGTTACATAGGAAAAAAAGACAATGGTGAAACCTATTGGCTTTGCCAGTGCTTGTTATGTTTTTTTATATTCCATTAATTTTGATGATTGTAAAATACATTCAGACCATGTAAGCACCACCTTTAGTCTCACAGGGCCATATTTATAGTTTTTGCTGCACAACTGCGCCAACGCAGTTTTACGTCAAAAATGTTACCGCTGGCTAACGCCATTCCAACGCACCATGCGGGCGCCTTATTTAAGGAATGACGTTAGCCGGCGCTGCGGACTGGTCTGAGTAAAAAAAAAATGACTCACACCAGGCAGCGCCGGCGTAAGGGAAAATGGGGGTTGTGCGTCAAAAAATGGTGCAAGTCAGGGCTGAGGCAAAAATCAGGCCTCAAACTGGACTTGCGCTATTTTTTTACGCACAAGCCCCATTGCAATGACTCCTGTCTTAGCAAAGACAGGAGTCATGCCCCCTTGCCCAATGGCCATGCCCAGGGGACTTCTGTCTCCTGGGCATGGACATTGGGCACAGTGGCATGTAGGGGGGCCCAAATTAGGCCCCCCATGCCACTTTAAAAAAACAGAAAAATATACTTACCTTAACTTACCTGGGATGGGTCCCCCCCATCCATGGGTGTCCTCCAGGGGTGGGTGGAGGTGGCAGGGGGTGTCCCTGGGGGCAGGGGAGGGCACCTCTGGACTCCTTCCGAGCCCCAGGTGCCTTAATGCCTGCCCTGACCCAGGCGTTAAAAAACAGCGCACATCAGGCTGTGCGCCGTTTTTAAGGCCCACCCCCTTCTGTGCGTCAAAATGACGCTGTGGTGTAAATAAGGCGAACAGGCCTTAAAGTCATTTTTTGGAAGGGAACGCCTACCTTGCATATCATTAACGCAAGGCAGTTTCCCGCTTCCAAAAATGACGCTCACGGTGGAATTTTGACGTCCGCGGGGTCGGGCATCAAAGTTTAAATATGGGGCAAGGTTTGCGCCGAATGTGCGTCAACATTTTTGACGCACATTCGGCGCAAACAGAGTATAAATATGCCCCACAGTTTTCAATGTTTGCTTGCGGCTGCAGATACGTATGTCCATGTTAATTTGAGTGGTCCCATGAGAATATAAGATTCACATCAGAGAATCCTCCAGACACTTCAAAAATTGCACCCAATCAAGCTGGGGATGTTTGGAGTATCTTTGTACGAGTAGCTGGTGTGCAGATGGAATTTCACGATGATTATGTTGCGTGCATCTTTAAGACGCTGCAGGCATCTCCAGATTTGCTCCAGTGCCTGCTAACATATTTAAAGCACCGCTGGCAAACAGCAGTCAGGCAGATGTTGATGCAAAGCCAGAACAGAATGTTGCAATCTATGGAGCACGCTGATTGGCTGGATCCACTGTGTATTTACATCTCACGTTAAAGGACACCCACGCTGACCTTCTCTCTGGCATCTCGGCTCATGCAAGCAGCATTGAGGCCGCAGGGCATGTGGGCAGCACTGGACAGTGTCAGTGTGTGGTCCTGTTGTTTCTCCACATTGTAAGAGGGCCATGGGTAGGGTTGATCGCAGAGACTAGGTAAGACTCTATTAGCTTCTGCACATCCCCTGAGGTCGCAGGCCTCACACCAAGCTGCACACCAGCCTCTTGTGCAGGGAGGGTGTGAGGAAAGGATCCACTGTCACAAAGGACAAGAGGAACCATTCCAGAGAAGGTGAAAAGGGTAATGTTCACCAGTGGCCCTCCATGGGTGAAACAGGACAATGCAATCCTACTCCAGGACTCTGCGGTGGACAGTGCTTAATTTGAGCAGGTGGTTTCCAGTCCTCGGCACCAGCACTTAACTGCCACCACCAGCATCTTTGACAGCTGCCACATGGTGGTGCTGTTTGTTTAATTTAAACATGAGCACAACAACAGTTGTTTATTAATTCAATATACATTGACAACAACTAATACCTGTCACCCAAGCCATTCTTATAGCTTTGGGGTCCTTGAAGAGTCTAAATTGTCACACTTGTAGCAGTGTGATGGTTATTAGTTGTGTAAGTGCTGTCATTGGCAGTGCTGACAGTGGCAATGTGTGGGGGCCTCCTGGCGAGGGCCCTGACATTTATGTATTGTTATAAATGAAGTACTGGGGCTGGAATGGATGGGATTGGACGTGTGAACTGGGAACATTGGTTCAAGCATCTATCCTTACTATCAGGCTTTCAGGCATGGACAAAGATGTTTATTACACACAAATGGTAACAGTAAAGATGTCATAATAGTGGTTACTATCATAGATTCTATATGAGAGGAGGGAGTCAGTACATCAAACCCCACAGGTAAGGAAAAAGGTTATATCCAACCTTATCAAATCACACGCATCCTCTCAGCCAGGTATTCATTTAATTATATAACACATTTTAGAAACAAACACTTCTTCCACATTTCTGTTGAATTTTGACTTCTTTCCAAAATTGGAAATGAACCAGTGAAATTCCGTACAAATTCCACTTTTTCTTTAAACACTACTGTGAAATATTAATTTCTTTATGGCTTCACAAATCATCAGATTTGTACAAAGTTTTAAAATCTCTATATATTCCAGTCACGGCTCGCTGCGCTCTTAAGGGGCGGGGAGGCGCGCAGAAGAGGGGGAAACAAAAACATTTAATGAAGACAAAAAATAAAAATGTACTTGCTCCCCCGCCGCTTCTCTTTCCGTCGTCACTGCAGGCACAGCTCTCAGCCTGCCCTGCAGCTAATCCTGACGCTGCTCAGAGCAGCCTTAGGATTGGCTGGAGCACCCAGCCAGACTGGGAGCCTGTGCCTGCCCTCTCCAGCCCTGCAACACAGTGCGGGCTGGAGAGAACACAGTGCGCTTGTGTAGGAAGTTGGCTCTGTATATACCATCTCAAAGTGAGAGATAGTGTGCACAGAGTCCAAGGTTCCCCTTAGAGGTTGATAGTGGCAAAATTAGATAATTCTAATGCTCTATTTGTGGTAGTGTGGTCGAGCAGTAGGCTTATCAGAGGGTAGTGTTAAGCATTTGTTATACACACACAGGCAATAAATAAGGAACACACACTCAAAGACTTAACTCCAGGCCAATAGTTTTTATATAGAAAAAAATGTTTTCTTAATTTATTTTAGAACCACAAGATTCAAGATGGGAAGTAAATACATAAAATGCAAGGTACTCCACACAGGTAAGTAAGAAACTTTGAATTAGAGCAGCAACATACACAGTTTTAGTTAAAATGTCAATAAGCTATTTTAAAAGTGGACACAATGCAAAAATTAACAGTTCCTGGAGGAGGGAAGTAATGGTTAGTTTTTCAGGTAAGTAAGGCACTTACAAATCCAAGTTCCTGGGCATAGGCAGCCCACCGTTGGGGGTTCAAGGCAACCCCAAAGCCACAGCACCAGCAACACAGGGCCGGTCAGGTGCAGAGGTTAAAGGAGGGCCCAGAACACATAGGCGCCTATGGAGAACAGGGGTGCTCCGGTTCCAGTCTGCCAACAGGTAAGTATCTGCGTCTTCAGAGGGCAGACCAGGGGGGCTTTGTAGAGCACTGGGGGGGACACAAGTAGGCACACAAAACACACCCTCAGCGGCACAGGGGCGGCCGGGTGCAGTGTGCTTAGCAGGCATCGGGTTTTCAATAGGAATCAATGGAGGGACCCGGGGGTCACTCTAGCGGTGCAGGCAGGGCACAGGGGGGCTTCTCGAACCAGCCACTGACTGGGCTAGGCAGAGGGTTGCCTGATGGTCACTCCTGCACTGGAGTTCGGTTCCTTCTGGTCCTGGGGGTTGCGGGTGCAGTGCTTGGTCCAGGCGTCGGGTTCTTTGTTTCAGGCAGTCGCGGTCAGGGGGAGCCTCTGGATCCTCTCTGCATGCGTCACTGTGGGGATCCAGAGGGGTCGTCTCATGTTACTCATGAGGTCGCAGTCGCCTGGGAGTCCTCCCTGCAGTGTTGGTTTTCTGGAGCTTGAGCCGGTGCCGTCGGGTGCAGAGTGTGAAGTCTCACGCTTCCGGCGGGAAGAGTGAAGTCTTTGAAAGTTGCAAGAAAGTTACAAAGTTGTTGCTGTTTTTGAACAGTGCCGCTGTTCTCTGGAGTTTCTTGGTCCTTCGGGTTCAATGCAGTCCTCTGAGGCTTCAGAGGTCACTGGTTCCTGTCGGATGCGTCACTGTGCAGGTTCTTTGAGTCTGGAGACAGGCCGGTAGGGCTGGGGCCAACTGAGCTGTTGTCTCCGTCATCTCTGCAGGGCTTTCAGGTCAGCAGTCCTTGTTGTAGGTTGCAGGAATCTGATTTCCTGGGTTCTGGGTGTGTTTAGGTCAGGAGGGCAGTAGCCAATGGCTACTGTCCTGGAGGGTGGCTACACCCTCTTTGTGACTCCTCCCTGAGGGGAGGGGGGGCACATCCCTAATCCTTTAGGGGGAATCCTCCAATCTCAAGATGGAGGATTTCTAAAGGCAGGGGTCACCTCAGCTCAGGGCACCTTAGGGGCAGTCCTGACTGGTGGGTGACTCCTCCTTGTTTTTCTAATTATCTCCTCCAGCCTTGTCGCCAAAAGTGAGGGCAGTGGCCGGAGGGGCGGGCATCTCCACTAGTTGGGGTGCCCTGGGGCGCTGTAACAAAAGGCATGAGCCTTTGAGGCTCACCCCCAGGTGTTACAGTTCCTGCAGGGGGAGGTGAGAAGCACCTCCACCCAGTGCATGCTTTGTTTCTGTCCTCAGAGAGCACAAATGTTCTCACCCCAGGGGGGCAGAAATTCATCTCAGTGGCAGGCTGGCACAGAACAGTCAGTCCTGCACTGAAGGATTGCGTAAAATATAGGGGGCATCTTCTAAGATGCCCTCTGTGTGCATTTTGTAATAAATCCAACACTGGCATCAGTGTGGGTTTATTATTCTGAGAAGTTTGATACCAAACTTTCTAGTATTCAGTGGAGCCATTATGGAGCTGTGGAATTCGTTTTTGACAAACTCCCAGACCATATACCTAATATGGCCACACTGTACTTACAATGTCTAAGAATGGCCTTAGACACTGTAGGGGCATATTGCTCGTGCAGCTATGCCCTCACCTGTAGTATAGTGCTAGAGGGGTGACTTACCTATGCCACAGGCAGTATTTTGCGTGCATGGCATCTTGAGGGGGATGCCATGACGACTTTGCCTTTTTCTCCCCACCAACACACACAATCTGCAATGGCAGTGGGCATGTGTTAGGTGAGGGGCCCCTTAGGGTGGTACAACACATGCTGCAACCCTTAGGGACCTTCCCTGGTCACAGGGCCCTTGGTACCACTGGTACCTTTTACAAGGGACTTATCTGTGTGCCAGGGGTGTGCCAATTGTGGAAACAATGGTACATTTTTAGTGAAAGAAATCTGGTGCTGGGGCCTGGTCAGCAGGGTCCCAGCACACTTCTCAGTCAAGCCAGCATCAATATCAAGCAAAAAGTGGGGGGTAACTGCAACAGGTAACTATTTTCCTACAGCTTGTGTGCTAGGCCGGCCTGAGACCGCCGGCCAAACATACATGCGCACTGAGGGGAGTGCACAGTGCACTCCCCTCATCCCAGTCACCCCTTATGGCCTTGCCTAAACACAGTTTATTATTGTTTCATAGTTAAAGGCTTGCAGCTGCTGCTGCTTGCGGGGGATGGGAGGGTGATGCTCCTCTGCCATAGCGGAGCAGTCGCTGCTGATATATCCTCATATTGGCCTTGGACGCGCTTTCAAATAACACTGCGATCACCGGGTCTTCCAGATTTCCCATTTGCTGCCCAGCAGCCAAGACCATGGAATCAGATTCTCAGAGACCCCCAAATCGTCTGCCTGTCCTACACTTAGGGTGTCATTATGACCCCGGCGGTAGATGATAATGTGGCGGTAGTACATACCGCCACATTATGATATTGGTGTTTACCGTTCCTACCGCCACAGTTGTAGCAGCCACCGGGATGGAGATAACAATCTCCAGGCAGGCAGCCGCTATTATACCGCCAGCAGCATTTTGAGCCTGCCTACCGCCATGGTTTTTGTGGCATTCTCCACACCACGAAAACCATGGCGGTAGGCCCTACAAGTGACAGGGTAGTCCTTCCCTGTCACTGGCAGGAGGCTCACCCACCCCCCATACACTCCCCAGACACCCCCACCCTCCCTCCTCCATCCACGCTCCCCCCTTCCAATCCCCCACCCCTCCATATACACATACTCGCAGACATGCACCACGCATACACACACTCACACTGGCATACACAAATTCATTCAGGCATGCATCCATTAATTCTCACACATATCCGTACACACATTCACACTGATATGCAGACACGTATTCACCTTTCCATCTGTACACGCATTCTCACACATGCATACACCCATGCACACCACACTACACACACAGTCGCACACACTCTCACACATACATGCACACAACCCCACACACACACACACACACACACACACACACCCCCACTCCTCTCCCCTGTCGGAAGCCCAACTTACCTGCATCCAAGGGGTCTTCCAGCAGGGAACGGACGGGGCTCTGCTACCGCCAGCAGCGCTCGCCAGCAAAACACAGCCAGGCCGTATCGTGTGTCATGATACGGCTGGCGGCGGTCTACTGGCATGGCCCTGTTGGTGGTAGCAGCGCCACCTTATCACCATCCGCCAGTATGTCCACGGCCGGGTTTCCAAGCTTCTTGTGGCGGAAATCCAGCTGTGGTCATATTTTGGCGAACGGATGGTAGCCGTGGCGATGTTCTTTTGGTGGCTGTTGCTGTTAAAATGAGGGCCTTAGTCTTTAAGTGGCCTCGCTACCAGTGCATCTGTCAGACTCACTCTCAGATGACCCACATAACATTGTCACAAACTCCTGTGACCCTATAGCTGTTACCTCTGTCTTTTCTCTGACTCTAAAGTCATCGCGTAATCTGACCTAGACTCTCCAGCAGTCTACAACAACTATCATTATTATATCTTACATCTAGTGACCTCCAAACATCCTCTATCCCTGATTCACTCTTCCATGACTCAGCACATATTACTGCTGACTCAGACACTCTCATGACATGACAACAAGAAAAACAATGCTGAGCGGATATTGCTTAAAAGCCAGAGCATCTGACTTTGGAACTGGGGAACCAGGTTCGAATCTCGGCGTTGACTCAACAGCCTGTGATTCTGGGCAAATCACATACTTTCCCCAAGCTTAAATAAATGAGTGTGCCCTTGTGTAATGTAACTGGTGCTCAAGTAAAGCGCTCCAATGCCGTTGGGTCAAGTTTGCGCTATATAAAACTGGAAAGAAATTGCTACACTCTAATGGCTCTGCTTTCTGGGACTGCCTAATCACACTCCCTTCATTGCTGCTGCGGTAGACTTCGTAATGACACTACAGTCATCACTTCTTCCACACACTCTTATAACCCTACAAAAGGGGCTAATTTTGGACTCTCTAATGATCCTACAGTCATTGCTGCAGTCTCAGACCCGCCCATGACCCCACAAACATGGCTGCTCTCACGTCCTCTAATGACCCAACCGCTTCCACCGATCTCAGAATTTTTAATGACCCCGCCTCTATCACTAATGTCAAACTCTCTAATCACTCTACAGCTATCGCTCCTGCCTACATTTTAAAAGGGGAAAGTGAGAGATTTTGGGAAAACAAAATCTGGGGAATGTATTTTCCCCATTGACATATATTAAAGAAAAGGAGGCAGCTAAATTAGTCATTTTTTGCTTCAAAAGTCTGTAGTGTCTCACCTCCTGAATCGGGTCTGTTGGCATGTATGCTGCTGTCTCACTCATCTTGACTACGACTTATCACCCCCTCTTTCCTGTGCCCCACCTCGCACCCACTGTTGTCTGACCCTGCACCAGTCATCGCTCCCCGCAGCCAACCCAGAACATGGCCCCTCCCATCTCCTCCCTTCTGCTGGTGGTGATGTGGCTTTTTCCCATGACCCCCTGTAGCACTGGCGGGGCAGTAGGAGGACGTTCCCGCCCAGTGTCACTTAGAGAGCCAAGTATGTTAAAAAAAAAAGTCCCACTTAGCAATACAATATGTGTTAGCGTAAGTAGGTCAATTAATTCCCTGCCAAACGCAACACTTCCTGTGAGGATCCTAATCAAAACAGAGCCTAAGCGCTCGTAATCCTGATGGCTAAAGATCTAAAACTATCTGATGGTCTGGCCAAGAAACACTTCCTTTAATCAGGGATAAGTGCTCTGCGCGTGGTTCTTTCCGCTACTGTGTAGAAAGAGCGCGCGGCCTGCCACGCCCCTTCATACTCAGTGTAGAACAGTGGTTCTTAACCTTTTGACTTCTGTGGCCCCCACTTTATCATTACTGGAGTGCGGGGACCCCGAGTGAATCATTATTGGAATCCGGGGACCCCCACTGAGTCATTACTGGAAGCTGGGGACCCAGGCCTAATCATTGTTGATGACTTGAACCGCAGAACAAAACACCAAAATACAGAAACAAGCATTCATGAAACACATTCACAAATGATAACACATTTTATTAAATTTGCAAACAAATATAAATAAAAAAATAACAATTTTAATTTTATTAGTAAAGTTGGAACTTTTCCAAATTCAATTGAAGCCACACATTGTCCATACTATATTCTGCTTGATGCTCCTGCACTGCTCCCCTGAATCAATCTGAAGATACTAATTTAATTTTTTGCCTCCAATTTCAAATTCCTTGACATTTACAGTATGTTTTAAAATGTTAAATTCCACATATAGCCAATTTATTTATAAATTAATCCGTTAGTATTATTTTATTTTCTAAGCAGTTATGGACACCCTCGGGGGGGCTTTGGGGACCCCAGGGATCCCCGGACCACAGGCTGGGAACCACTGGTGTAGAATATTACAGTGCACTTGCACAGTGCACAGCTTTCTAAAAGCTTCTATGTTTACATTTATACGTTCACAGTGTGCCCTTGTGTGAAGCTTCCATACGTCATGTGTGACACCGTAAGTGTCACTTTGTCAGGAGCACCACAGTGGTAAAATGCTGGGTTTGCTGGTTCTATTTTTTGTTTGCATTCAGGGATATGTAGTTTATATATTGTTTTTAAAAAGTTCCAATTACTACTAGACCTCAGTGGTAAAAGGCTGTATGAACAATTTGCAGGGGTAGCGGCTGACGGGACAAGACACTGAGAGATCTTTAAAGGTCTCCCTTGTCAGGTGCCTGACAATCATTGTTTTCCTCTGTTGTCTCTCCTCTGCCACCTTCTCCTTATGGTTCCCCCTACTTTTTTTATCTGTTTTGCATCACCTTTTTTATTTTTCTTCCATTTCCTGTCTCATTCCGCTCACCCATCGGTTCCCTGTGCTCTGTCTCATTCCTTGGTGTCTCATTCCATGATGTCTCTTTCCACTGTTGTCTCTTTCCTCCACTCTGTCTCTTTCCTCCGTCCACTGTCTATTTACACTGTCTCTTTTGTCTGCTCTTTGCCACCTTCTTCTGCTCTAATCCTTTCCTGTCCCCCTTTATGTTATATATTTCTGTGCTCACTTTACTTTGTGTTCTAGCTCTTTCCTTGTCTCTGTTTCTCGTTCTTTGCCTGTGTCTCTTCCCTCACTCTGTCCCACTTCTCTGTGCTCCCTGTCACTTCCATTAGATCCCTTATGTTTCCATTACTCCCTGATTCTGCTTACTGTCTCAAATTCAAATACAGAATTCTTTATTCGGTACAAACAAGTTGACCATAAAAGAGCAGTTATACAGTATCAATGATAATGATAATAAAAACAAGTTAAGGTAAAAGACTAATTACAATTAAAACAAAAATATAAAATAAACATTCCTAAATAGTAGGTATTACGGTGTCATTTCTCCGATCTGTGTCTCCTTCCTTCCCACTTATTCTCTACCCTCTCTTCATTCTCTTTACCCCCTCGAGTTCCATCTCCTCTGTCACTTTCTTCTGCCATTTAACTCTTTTTGTTCTGCCTCTTTCCTCTAACTCTCTCTTCAATTCCTCTGGTCTTATCCACCTTCCTCGGACGTACATTACTGTCTTTTACTGCAACTCTCTTCTCTGTTGGTTTCCTTTGACATCTTTCTCTTTCTTCTGCGTTCTTGCCCTGTTTTTCTACATTCTGCCTTTTTTCTCTGATTTTGTCCAGTTCCTCTGCTTTCGCTCTTTTCCTGTTCTTTTTCTCTTTCATCTGCTCTTTCTTTCCTCTAATCTTTCTCTTTCCTCTGACCCCTGTCCCTTTCCTCTGTCTCTTTCATCTGCTCTCTTTTTTTTCCTCTGACCCCTGTCCCTTTCCTCTGTCTCCTTCTTCTGCTCTTTCTTCCCTCCTCTGCACTTTGGGCCTCATTACGAGTCGCGCTGGCGGTCAGGACCGCTGCTGCTGTGGCAGTCCGACCACCACATTACGCCTCTGGCGGTCAGACTGCCAGGCTCTGCCGTCTCCACCGGGTTCAGTGATCCTGATGGGTTGACGGCGGTTGCAGATTGCAATCAGCCAGGGTGGCACTGCATTCAGCGCCACCCTGCTGATTCCAACCTGGTTCTCCACCAACCTTTTCACAGCAGTTTCATCGCCATGAAAAGGCTGGCGGAGAACTGGGTGCTAGGGGCCACAGTGGGGGGGGTCCTCCCTGCCTAGCACTGCAGACAGTGCGCATTACGAGGGTGCTGGTGCCCCCTGCTGGCAGTAGCATTGCTGCCGGCTCGATTACAAGCCGGTAAGTATGCTGCCGCCACTTTCCCGCTGGGCTGATGGGTGAAAACCTTGGTTTCCGCCTGTCAGCCCAGCGGGAAAGTCATAATAGTGGCAGCCACCCTGTCGGGAATTTGGCGGATTGGTATTCACGTCGGCCAAACTCATAATTAGGTCCTATTTACTATATATTTCCTTCCCTACAGAATACTTTCTTTTTCTCACTTTCACTTTCCACAGCGCTCTGTCTCTCACCTCTGTTTCCTGTATGTCTCCTCTGTCTCTTTCCTCTTCTCTGCTTATTCCCAGATTTCTGTTTCATTTTTGTCTTTGCTTCTTCTGTACGTTCTGTCCCTTTCCTGTACTCTACCCAGGTCCTCTGTTCTCTGGCCCATTATTATATCTTTTATTCTGTTGTTTTCTGAGTTCCACTTTTCTGACTTCTCTACATGTCCCATTCGTCTGCCGTCCATCGCTTAGTTTGTTCTCTGTATTCACCTCTATTTAACTGTTCCTCTGTTCTTCTCACCTTCCCTGGCCCATTACTCGGTTCCTTGCCACTTTCCTCCACTTTCTTTCTTTCTGTTCCCTTTGTTTCTTCCACCTTCTCTTTTTTCTTTCACATTAGCCTGCTTGGTCATTTTCTTCACCTGCATCTGTCCTTTGCTCATCACCAGTTTCCTCTGTTCTTCCTCCTCCACCTTCGCTGCCTCTCTCTGATTGTATTTTACAACCTCGTGATGGCTCTTGGCTGGAAATGTTTATTTAATAGAACTGTTTTCTTCCTTGCAGATGGGCCTGCTCCGGAAACCGCCTGTAATTAAAAGGAAGAGTTATGGTGTTTAGGGCAAGATATCGACTTTCATTGCTGCTTTTAAAGTTCCATTAGTAGCTGCATCCTCTTCTGAAAGATGACGCCTCCCCCCCCCCCCCAGTCTCGCCTGGGTGGCATTGTACCCCCCCTGTTTTGTTTTACACACCTGGCCTGCCTGCTGGCATCCCACTCGCCTTGCTGGCTGGTATTTTATGCATGTACTTAAACTTGTACCAACTTCTGAGATGTTGCGCCCAGCTGATCAGTTTCTAAGCACTTTATCCACCTGTTCGAAGTTTCACTTGTCTTGGATTCAACCTGCTGGGCCTGTTCTACGCATCGGACTAGTTTTATACACAACATGCTGGTATTTTATGCAAGTATATCACAGTTTACTAGTCCCTTTTCTGTTTTTACCCACCTTGCATTGACCTAAATACCTGTTTCATATAAGGGTGTGATGTGATCATATTTCCTCAGGATGGCACGTGCTGCTGTGTGCAGGTGGCCTGAGGGAGTCTGGGAGGCCATGGATGAGGGCGCTTCCGCTATCCAGATGCAAACGTGGCTGGAGCTGTGGTTCTGGGGTCGGTTTCTGGAAGGAAAGGTTTCACTTTCTTTGGGAACAAGAGATGCTACCTGGCTGTCTGTTTCTTGGGAATGAGCCCCTTGAGGGTTAGGCTGAAGCAGAGGAGACTTTCAAGTAGATTCGTGTATCATCGGCATGTTGGGGAAGCTTGATGCTGTTATCTGTGAGTAGAAAACTGACAAAACAGGGGATGCTGGGAAAGATAACACACTCAGGAAGCTCATAAAATAATAACATATTTAGTGCAAACATTAAGTTAGCAGGAGAAACATTCTAAATGCAATATCAAATACCACTGGGCAAGCATTTTATTACTCTTCCATACTTTCTCTTCAATGCAATAAGCGAAGGAAAGAACATGATCACACTGAAACTTAAGACAGGTACTGACGAGCAGGTCTCTTCTTGGGGAGAGTTCAAGAAGACCCCGGGAGCCAGCAAGGCTAAATGTGCAATGTACAACACTGAAATACAAAATGGCCGCCTGTTTAAGATGTGTGCTGTTTGGCAGACATAGAAACAATTCCATGTGTTACCACAAGCAGATAAAATATGTCCTCAATAGTGATATATCCGTCAAGTGAACGGTTAACCCCTAATATTTATTTTATACTTTACTTTTCTTGTGACATGCGTAGGAAGTATTCGTCAGTGCATTAAGAGATTATTTATGCTACGGTTTGAGTAACGGAAGGGGCAACGGGGGCTTGAAACTGAGCCTGTGACGTTGATCTTCACAATGAACTTGTTTACATGTGCAAAGCATTCCTCTTTTGTGTAATGCAGCATTGTTTTGGGATGAGCTCGAGAGCCTCGTGAAGCACTTGCATAAGCTCATAATGTCAACAAGCACCTCCTTGGGTTTAGTCGCAAACAGCTAGATTTAGTACGTTTTAAGCTTTTTTTGTTCAATTTTTTTGTACAATTTTCTTGTAGATTCCAGTGGTGAAAATAGGCTGTTGATTCATCTAAGCACCTCTTCTTTCTAGCTATTGTTTTTGTATTGTTTTCCATTGGTCTTTGGCACTGAAGGGAACTACTTTGTGTGCGGTGTCCTTCTTGTGGGAGAGTAGAATGCTGTGATTCACAATGAAATCAACCAATCGCTGTAGTGGGCAGATCCAAATGCTCATGCTGCATACTATAATGGGCTGAAAAAAATATGAATGACACATGAACCCACCAATGGATGAAGATGGCCATCTGAAAGCTCCTATGTAGATAATAACATTATATATACATGATATAATTATATATATATAATTTTAGTCACCATTTTTGGCTAAAGCCAAGGCTTAGCATAAGAACTCAAGAAAATCGCTCAGTCTCCCTTCATGCAGTAAAGCAATGCTAGCAAGCTGGGTGGAAGGAGGGATTTCAGTCTTTTTGGTTCTGAAGTGGGCATTTGTGGCTAACTTACCACTCATGCGGAGAAGAGTAGAGGGTTTCTTTCAGTCGTATCAGATTTGTTGCACTGGGATATTGAGCGATTGATCATTTCAACCTAGTTCTTTTGCTGAGTGTCAATACCTAGCCCTCTGAAGAGGGCTGAGAGTCCAGAAAGGATATTTTATCCCCAGAGGCAGACGCAGTGGATAGTTAGGGTGGTATACCAGGAACGTTTGGCTCACTAATCTCAGAATGCAAGAAAGATTTAGGCAATATGATGCCCCGCTCTTTAAAGGTATGACAATGCAATAATAATCAGATATTTTGTTTTAACGTACAGACCTGGTAGACCAGTGTGCTCAGAGGCCATTGAAGGCTTTGGATTTAAGGAGCGATACCTTCCATCAAGGTTGAGGTTGTCCGATCCAGGCCTCCGCCGCTGCTGATTTTCAGTAACGGAAATACAGAGAAAGAGAAAAGGGGAAAACAGTTTTGACTATTAATATAATCTGTAGCAAAAAAAATTGGGTGTTGATAAAGACCCTATGATTGCTTGAATATTTTGAACTGGTGTGGATTGCAAAATTCTGGAAGGAGGAGGTAAGACCAAAAAAAGGACCAAGTTTTCTTGAGCTCTTATCAACTGGTAGGCATCCAGCTTCGATGATCAATATTAATAATATTTATTATTACAACCTCATTCTTCTAGTTCTTGAATTCTGTAATAGGGCGGACCAGCAGATGTGTGGTTTATCCCACCGGGATCTTTTTTCCAGGCCCCTACATTGTCTATCCCGGCTGCCGTCAAAACACAACAAAACCATAGTATAAAAAAAAACCTTGTTGGAATAAGAAGGATGAAACGATCTAGATGAGATTTCTGTCCAAAAGTGTGTTTTGATCAAGTTGTAATTATTCCTCCCTGGTCAGTAGGAGGAACCATCATATCGGATGGATCCATTAGAGTTTTGAAGGCGGGCACAAAGCGGTATATTTACAAGCCCCTTCCGTCACCTTAGCACTCCCATAGCATAATTTTTTTGTGCTATGGTGGCACAAAGTGGCTTTTCTGCCACGCCATATTTACAGTGTGGGCAATGCTTGCATTGCGCCACTTTGCAACCCCTTGTGCCAAATTATGCCTGACGCAGGCATAATGTATGCAATGGGGTGGGCATTCCAGCGCAGGGAAGCCCGAAATGATGATGCAGTGAAATTTACTGTGCCATTTTTAATGCCTGCTCAGAGCAGGTGTTAAAACGAGGCACCCACTATATTCAACGGGCCTCCGTGCTTTGCTGCACTAGAGTCAACATTTTTGAAGCTAGTGTAGCAAAGCACCACAATAGCGTCAAGAATTTTGAAGGTATTGTGCTAATGACTGCCATGGTGCGCCTTATTGTAAATACTGTGCAACCATGGTCCTCTATGATGCGCCACTTTCTTGTAAATATGCCCCATAGTGTTTTGTAAAACAGCTTCCATTCTGTGCTAGTTATGTGGATTGAGGATGTTCGGACAGGTATGAAACTTGAGGTATTGACAGGGAGACCAAGCACATAGAAATATTGCTAACTGGCATCAACACAAATGTACAATTTGAAGAAACTTCTCCAAATCAAAGGAGCCGGGGGTAAGGAGATCTTGGGGACTCTGCATGTGAATATGTCAAAAGGGTAGAGAATCAATCTCCTTGAGAAGCTGGATGCAAACCTTGTCAAATTTATCAAAAGATGGCCTTTTGAAACAAGAAGCAAAGCAGAGAGAAAAGGCAGAGCAAACTTGGAAGTGGGGGGTGTAAGCAATCTGCAGCTCATAGAACATCCCAAGCCCCCTCTGGGCACATCTGCATCTAGACAAGGACTGGCAGGGGGTGGGCAGAAGACTGGCTTCAACGTGAACTTGAAGATCAGTGATCACCATTTTCACTAACAGCTTTACCGGGAGATGCAAATTACAAAAGGAAATGGATCTAAAGCCGAAAGAGTGACTCGCCTTTCAAAGATGGGTATTTTCTTGAAGAGGACAAGTACTGGCTTATTTTCATTCTCCTTAAAAATCACCAAGAAAAACGGAGGCATTTATGATCTCAAGAGAAAATAGAAATTCTTGCTCATAAGAAGGAAGGGACGCGGCCACCGGATGACATTATAAGCGCAGTAGATTTCAGCCATATCATTGCAGTTTCCGTAGGGATCAGGGCAAATGAGAATTGAAGGGTTTCTTGGCAGTCAGTGCCGGCGATGATGCTATGGTCACTTCACTTGACTTCTGCTTTTCAGAAAAAGACAGGGACCTACTTATCTTTTAAATTTTCTCAACAAAAATTAATGGTTGGTCGTCATAGTACTTCTCGGGAAGAATTTTGTTATTCCTTGAAACGACAGACGTGACCAAGTGAAGAACTCTGGTCAGTTGGGAAAAGTAGAACCCAGGCTTGCGCATTATTAACACAATCTAGAAGATGCGTAATCATAGCCAGTGCTGGCTTCCAGCTCAGTCGCGCCCTGTCCCTTGCGCTTTGGATAAGGCATTGGCCCGTACAGTATCTGGTAAGAGTAATGGACTGAGGAAGAGAGTGTTTATGTAATCTTCCAAGTGATTCTCCTGCATTTGAAGGCTGCACACATCTCACGATGAGTGTTTGTTAAACATGAGAGACTTTCTTATAACAACTTACGCATTAAGTTGGTGGGGCTGAAGTCCCACATTTACGCCAATGGCAAAACCGCAGTGGACGGTATGTCGTAGCTGAATAGTTCTCTCTGCTTTGTCTGTCATAAAAATCTAGTACGCCTAATGCATTTCAAATTAGACCATTTTGCTTTGAAAAATGCATGGCTTTTGGATGCAAAGTGATAATCTTTTGAAACTTTTTGTTACGGGATATATACGATTTGAGAAGCTACAAGCCCTTGCCCACACCCACCTAAATACAAGCTATGAGCAATGAAAGGATAACTGCTGGATTTCTCTTCTATAACGAGAGAGCAAGTGGTGGAATTCAATGCACTAAATTTGAAATATAAGAATTAAATATGATATGCAGTGTATAATGAGCGACCGGTGCAATAATTCTGCCTACCAAATGTGAGCTCTAAGAACTAAATATAAAAATATATGTATAATTAGAAAACCAGCGAAGGACTTGTGTATCAAATGTGAGCTCTAATGACTAAAAATGGCATGAAATGTTTAATAAGAGAATTAATGAAGCAATTGTATGTACTAATTGAGATATAGGATCTCATGATGAATTAGAGAACTGATGCAGGAATTCTGTGACCAAATATGAGCAGTAAGAACTAAATAAGGCATGAAATATAGCATGAAAGAACTAATGAAGAAATTTCTCCATTTAATGTGAGCCCTATGGACTAAAACCCTCCTATACGAATATTCCATTTATGAAATAGTAAATTGCGACAAATCACAATTTAAGATTTTTTAAGTGGAACATCTTAAAATGCATTTGGTAGAAGTGTTCACAAGCTGATCATAGACGTCTTCTTAATGCACTGGTATTTTGCAGTTCATGAAATATCAAATCAAACAGTAGTGGTTTGAAATTCTGCCTTCCTCATTAAAATGCAAGAGGTAGGCCACAAATCACGACCCACTACCATTAGCTACATTCATAGACCGGCAGCAGTCGGCAGCGCACCACGCCTGTCAGTGCTTTTAAATAAAGCAATCTTTATTATTATTATTTTTTAATACAGGCCATTTTCCTTAAAGGGAAACGTGATGAATTAAAAAAAGGAACAATTACATAAGCATTTAGTGGGATTTATGTATCATATTTTAGAGCTTTTATTGTACAAAATGCAGTGGTACAAAAAGCAGTGTCACAGGAAATGTTAAAATATGAGAAATATTTCACTGTTGTTTTTAAAATATGGATTTAATCATTATAATGACAACACTTAAACCACTCTGCCGAGCTTTAACATTGACGGGGGGGGGTCATCTTAAGTATGTGGCAAAAAATGCAATTTATATAGCAAGTTATATTTAATCAGAATGTTCATCCATTTGAAATACATTCTTGTGGTATTATTTATTAATCATTTGAAGATCTAGTGTGGTGCTGTCTTGCAGTGGAAAAACCCTGTTTTCTTTAGAACTACAAAGTTATACAGTTAAAAATCTGTAGCGCCGAATAGACTTTCGGGGGCTTCTCGACCAGCCACTCCTAAAGGGCGAGTGAAAGACCGGAAAAGACGTACCAAATGAGGCCCATGCAGTTTACCCTTCCTCCTGGTTTTAAAATCAACACACTGCTTGGTCTCCAGCTTTGCTTGTGATTGGGCTCTCTCCCCACCCCTGTGCATCAGAGGTCGCTGTAAACTACCTTGTTTTTGTTTCCAACTCTTCTGCAGTGAGCTTTCACCAACCTTCACTCAATGTCCCATGCAAAATACTTCTCTAAAGTTTCTGAATAGTTGGTCCCTTCTTCCAACAGTGCAGGTGTATTAAACTTGCACACCTTAGGGATCTGCAGACCAGCAGACCCACAACAAGCATTCTCTGACCCACTCAACAGACAGATCTATATGGACAAAAAGGATATAATTGTTGGTACGGCAGGAGGAAACTAAGCCATGAGAGTTAAGCGAGCCAGCATGGACACCATAGAATTATGTTTATTATTTACTAGCTCAGGAATGCGGGCAGCCTTGATAGTTCTGTGGAATATGGCTCATCTTTAATTGCAGCTCATTTTTAAACTTTTTCCCAGGAAAGTGAGTATTTTTGCTCTTCCTGTCTATTTCGCCCTTTTTTTTTTTTTTTAAATACACAACGGATGCTATCCATCAGTATACATTCCGAATGAAAATCAGCGAGAGATTCGAGATGGGAAGGTAGACATTTTAGACCAGCGAGCATTGCATGCGTCATGCTGACCGGAAGTGTGGTAGTGCCCGGCGAAGGCGGAGTCACAGTCCATCGGGCCAATGTCGCATGGGTTGGGCTGAATTTTAGGCTTTGAGGCTCCGCCCCTGATGGTTTGCACAACTTCAGTGCCATAGTCCTTCTTATTAGCAACATTAAAGTTGCAAACGTTTTTTAAGCTGGATTGCACCCTATTGGGTCCCCAAAACACACTCACTCAAACAAGTCCATGACAACCAGATGGATAAACTCTATGTGGCCTATTTCAGGTCGCATTTGTTATTACGGAATATTTCATAATTTCTTTTCGCTCACAAGACCATAACAAGCGAAAAACATATCGCTCCATTACATACAGTAGCAGAAGATCTGGGGTGTCGATTGTACGCAGTGGAGTTGAACACCACAGTTCCATTCTACCCGTTCACACATGGAGGCGAAACCACCTGCAAGTCTAGTGATGGAGAAGAATCCTAGAGCACCACCCACCTAACCAGGTAATGAAGGGTCCTAAACCCTGCAGCCTTCCAGGGGCTAAAACCCCAAGCCCTACACAATGTCCCAATCATTTGAACCCACCCCTGAGGACGTAAACGCACTGAACGGAAATGCGCTCATCAAATGCTATAATTTATGTCAAAAAGGTTTTGCGTAAAGATGGATTGTCGCATACGTCTCCTGCCACAACAGTGACCAAAGCAATCAGGTTCTTCACCCTCCACACCAAGCAGGAGAGATGAGGTAACTGACTATACAGTACCCATGAAGAAATCTACCCTATTTTATATTTGAGGTGTACACCCTCTGCTAAGCCGACCATTTCATGGTGAAACAGTTTAGGCCGACTGATCGGCTTTCGCGGTATGTGCCTCAACTCTCCAATCTGCGCACAAAGTTTTGCTGATTCTGAATTTGGCAGCTTCTGCAGCATGTTTAAGGCCTTGGATTTAATACCTGACCTTCAGGTTCTTGCAGGGATCATATGGGACCAGGATATGCTTGCTCTGGGAAATAATTTAATAAACCACGAGAAGTTTCCCAAAATGCCTTCACGAAGCCCTTTATGACCTAGTGCTGCAAAATCGTTGCCACCTCCTTGAACGATGGCTTAAATCAGTGCCTCTATCCCCCCTCAACTCTTTAATTTGGACACCGTCTCATGCTGCAAGGACAAGCGAAGAGCACTGTTCCCAAGCCAGTTGAATACCACCATCCTTGGCGCTCCTAGTTTTGCCTTCTTATTTAAGTTGCTGTAATCTGGATGTGGCTCGCCGAACAAAAGACCGGACAACTACGCACCCGCATTACGATAATATTGATAGTGGGAAAGTGTTTTTTAACAAATTTTGGCAGTTCAGGGTGCACATAACCTTTGTAAGAAGATGAAGCCCACCGTCCTAATTCCTTCAATTGACCTATGCGAAAGCGCATATTCTCTGCCATGGCTGCCGCACCAATACGGAAAGATGAGAAGCATTTCTTGGCTCAACCCCCGTTGAGAATAGTGCAGCACAAATACTGATGCGAAGAAACAATGAGATTGAGCCCTCCCATTGTCATGAACCAAAACAGCCATAGGAGATACCTGCGGATGCGCAACCACACCCCCTTACAAGCGCGCAACCAGGACACCCACCAATCCCAGAGCTTCACGTAGACTGACGAGTGCCCCACCCAAGCTGGTCAGTCTTTGAATGGAAATTTTCATTGTTACAAGCATGTTCTCAGTGTGTACATTGAACAAGTCCCCCATCATGGTCAGATGTAGACCTTCCCAACAGTTCACTCACCAGAAGGGTTCTGAAAATGATAAGGACAAACGCTACAGCAAATATTTGTTATTCATAACTTGATTAATAAATGTAAGAATGTTGCGCCAGAATATTGTGCAATTTATTCATGTCTATTTCTACCCCGAGCCACTCTTTCCCTGCTAATCTCGACCACTTATAAGGCTCGATTGATAAAGTGCAGAGTTCCCGTGCCGCAGCGTGCCTGGCAAGGAAACTGATTGAGTAAGATGAGCCCTCACGTAGTTGACACCTCCCACCCCCACCTTTGGTCCTGCATCTCTTTCATGAACTTCATTATTTGTTGTAAGGAAAAGATGTTGGTGCTCCCATTCCTCAGCAGGAACATTCTTCATGCCCCAAAGGCCCTCTCATACCGGCTGCACGTTATTAGAGTTCGGGAAGCTGTAATCAGTTCTGGCATTGCGTGGCAGCAAGTTTCCATGACTGTGGGAATTCCTTCATGCTTCTGGCTTTCTCGGGGGTGAAGCCTTCTGAATTCCTGCAACTAGGAGCGAGGTAAAGCATCAGCAGCATTATTGTGGTCGACTCTTTGGCCAAAACAAGACATGGTCTCTGAGGAGTTACAATCCCACCTGCTTCAATAAACTCAAAACATATTTGCAAGATGCCATTTGCTTGATGATTGGTTCAATCACTGCCATGTTATCTGACCAAAATAATGATACACTTGTCACGAAAATACACAGACCATATAGAAACTGCGACAACAATGGGAAACAGTTTGAGGAATCTGATCTTCTTTAGAAGACCAGATTCAAACCACACTTTGGCCCATTCCTCTTTCAACCACCCAGAGACCAATATGGCTCCAAAACTCACACTTCCCGCAGAGTCTGCGTGCAACCCCACTACTTCCTTGGAGGCAGACGGAATAGGCCCTACAGCAGACGTATTAAAATTCTACAAGGAGAAGTGCCAGGTTTTCAAATACTCTATAATCTCATGGGCAATCGGGGGTGATGATGCTTCTGTTTCTCAAGCCTACCATGGACCATGCAATAGACCTAGAGCAATGGAGACCATTTGAGGTGGCTCTTAAGGCAAAGCTGGGTTGTCCTCCTAGGACCTGCAATTGGTGCAACATGGCTTCCTTTACTCTTAAGCACGTTGACGTCGAGTGTAGAGAAGACTGCACTTTCTCCATTGACACCTCGCACACCAGCCAGAGTCGTTCCTGATGCATAAAAAGTGGTGCAAGTGAGTGACTGATGGTCTTCTCTTGTGCGAGCAGCATTCCTATCTCTTCAGGGAAGAGAATTAAACTGCGTAAAAAACAATTGCACACTCGCAAGGGGACTAGGTCCCCTTGAACAAAAAGTCAATAAGATAGTGGACCTCGTTTGCAACTGAGTTGTAAGGAAAAACCCCACTGAAGGAATGTGCTGGATTTTCAGAACTATGCAAAGGAAAATGCAGAACGTATCAGTATACCTAAGGGAGAATGTGCCCTTACATAGAAACCCTAGCAAGTGATAACTACCTGGACGTGCTGGGGATGAATGGAAAACTGATTCCCTGTTTCCTTCTGCCAGCAGAGTTCTCCAGCCCAGCCGCCTTAGCTGTAGCCGCAATAGGTACAAAGATAAATGAAGGACGCAATAAGATTGTGGATCCTCAGTAACAAAGGTGACCCCTGAGGATGAAAGATTCAGAATTAAGTGGAACTGGCCGGTTCATTCATACAAACAGCACCCAGTGGAGAACAGAAACATTTATCCTGAGGAGGGTGCCTAAAGGGTACACCAATCTTACACAGTGACAATTTTTTCTGGATTACAATCAATCAAGGATTTATAAAGCAACTAGCCCTTGTGGGTCTCAAAGCGCTGGAGTTGCAAACTGCTTTGTTGTGATCTGTTAATTCAAGCAGCCAGGTTGCGAGTCCTTTCCTGAATTGCCGAAGCGATGAGGCTGTCCTGAGGTGCAGGGGAAGGTTGTTCCAAGCTTTGGCTGCCAGGTGAGAGAAGGAGCATTCTCCGCTGATGCCTTGGCGGATATGAAGGGTGTCTGCAAGGAAGAGGGAGTCAGATCATAGACGACTGGTTGGTTGGCGGAAGGTCATTCGTTTGTTGATGCGTGCTGGCCCGTCATTGTGCAGGGCTTTGTATGCGTGGGTCAGCATCTTCAACTGGCATCTTTTCTTGATCAGGAGCCAGTGTAGCTTCTTGAGGTGGGGCTTGGACTACCTTTTTTGGTGGGCAAATGGTGATAAATGATTGTATTTTATTTTACCATCCTTTCTTTTGTAGTTTCGAGATCAGGTTAAATTTAAATCCCTGGTGCTAGGCATTTTGCTTGTTGTGGCAATGGGACATCTTCATTTGTTAGACTTGAAATGCTCTCTGATCTTTTCTCTCCCTCTCTCTGCACACTTTGACTCAGGTGAGATGGGAGAATGCAGAAGGAACAAACTTGCTGAGACTTAGAGTTGTCTGGTGCCCGGCTGCAGGCCTTTCTGTTAAAGAACCAGAGATCACCCATCTTGTCTACAGGGCTGTTGGTGATGGAAAGAATGTTATTTGTAACTGCATTTCTGGCCTAAAACTGAATCTAGCCAAATGGTTACTTCTGTTTCATCCCATCCATCAGGGTCATCTACTTTTGCACACCTGTGGTCATAATCCAGCCATGCAGTGTCTCCATAAGGGTGTTGTGCTTTTAACTTATAGCACACAAACTCAACGGCTACTTCTGGTTTCTTGTCTAACAGCACTGCATGAAAAACGTGAAACCCAAACAACCTTCTCCCCGTCAGTTTCCTTGACTTCGACCTCCCTCTTTTTTGCCCCAATCAAGCAGAAAATGTCCACAAACTTACTCTTCCAATTTTTTTTTTTAGTCTCTGTGAGACAAGTACAATTGATTTTCCAGGTTAGACAAAAAGGATTCTGATTACACAGTTTTTGTTGTAGTTGCTTTCTCTCCCTGCCTTTCCGGTTCTTTCTTGTAGAAATGAAGGCCCGTATTTATACTTTTTTTAGCGCCGCATTTGCGTCGTATTTTGACGCAAAAACGGCGCAAACTTGCAAAATACCATTGTATTTTGTAGGTTTGCGCCGTTAGCCGTCAAAAAGCGGCGCAAATGCGGCGCTAAAAAAAGTATAAATACGGGCCGAAGTCTCCTGGTCTGAGCGCCAGATGGGCCTACCTGGAGCGCTTTGTTACCTCTTTCCTGGCCACACCCTCCTTAGTCAAGTTGGGGGCATCAAGTGACAGTCGGACTCAAACTGGTGTTTGCTCAGTGCCTACAGGGACAGCGCGGCCTGTCCTTTAGGGCGGAGGGGCCACACCCTCCCACCTTTTGCCCCTCATGAAGAGAGCCTGTTAGGCTGAGCAAAGGTCAGCCTGACAGACACTCTTCATGTTCAGATCCGGCACCCAGGAGCAGACATACGTGATTTGCGCAGACTCCTGGCTGCATGAGCTGAACTTTGCTGGGCTGAAGAGGTCACAGCTCCTGTGGGCGTGACCTCCTCGGCTCAGCAAAGGTGCCTTGAGGCCGTTCCCCTTGACGAGGGGAAGCGTCACCCATTGACTCCGATCTGGGCGCTTCAGGTTTAAGCCCTGAAGCGCGCAGGGCGAGGGTCAATCAGTGACACCTTGTCACAGAGTGGGGAGGGGTCAGCAGTCTCACTGACCCCATCCCACTCTGTGACGAAATTGGGACTGCTGCCTTCCCTCATTGGCTGACCTAAGGTCAGCCAGCAGACCCAACCCTCCTGGGACCTCAGAGGCTGAAGGTAAGTGTGTGTGTGAAGTTAAGTATGTGTGTTTTTTAAATGAATGTTTGGTGTGTGTGTTTATGTTTGAATGTTGATGAGTATTGCGAATGGATGTGCGTGCGTGCGTGTGTGTGTGAATGCATGAGTGTGAGTGTGCTGCCCGCCCCCCCACCTAAAATTACTGGCCGCCACTGTACAGGGGTTATAGCTTTCAGGTGGCCAGGACCCAATTAGACACATGACAATACTCTGACTAATTGTAGTCTTGAGTTGTGAAGGTTTCAGCCAATTGTGTTAATAAATTGGCAGCTGTGTTCCACGCTGTAGACATGTTTACTGAAGACAATGACCTGCTACTCATGACCTGGATTATCGGGTGACCTCCGGACATTTCACTAATTTTATACCTCTGGCTCCCAATGTTGAGCTTGACTCAGTTGCCAGACTGGCTGAGTTAGTCAATCTGGATACATCCTTGCTGGCCTTGACGCTAAAGCCCCAGGGTGTGTAGAGATCGCCTATTAATTTACTGATTTTCTCCAATATTCTTGTTATGTGGCTTCCAGTAGTAGATGGCCAGCACAGAGAAAGATCCACTGCCAGGCTTACTGAGTTTCAGTCTCAGGCCCTGATGTTGGGAACTGGAAGGTTTATAGAACTGAGAGATGAGACATCTCAGACTAGTCTCATGTTCTGGTCCATGAACTATGCACTGTGATTTGAAGAAGATGCGATTCCAGTTTGGAAGCCAATGGAGAGCAGAGATAAATGTGCTTACAAGTGCGCATGGTGGAATATTAAGATGATGAACCACAGCACTGAGGGTCTGAAGGCTGAAGACATTAAGACAGGCTCATAAGGATGGCATTATTGTAGTCCAAGAGAGAAGATATAACAGTGTCGACCACCGTCCTTTTGCTCTCCAGTGAAAAATACATTAAAAAACCTGTTCATGGGACATGGAGCAAAGGAAATTGATACCCTCTGATTTACATTACAAATGATGAGCAGTAAACAATGACCTCTAAAAAGTTTATTTACCTTGGCCCAGAAGTAGGGTAGAAGACGACTACGCTGAGGACCAGATAGAGGGCTCATAGCCAAGCAGGGGGACCTTATCTTATAATTTATGATAATTGTTTATCTGTCCACAAGGCAATAGACTTCACACAGGCTTGAAAATGCAGATTGATTCTGGTGTTCTACCATCCAATATGATCAGAGGTTTATTGTCTATGTTATTGACGACGTCCGCAGGGAAAGATGATCAAGGCTGCCGGAGGAGCAGCAACTATTTTGAAGAAAGTTGTGCTCAAATGCAAATCTTCACGTACCCCAAACGTACAATGACTATTAGATGGCGAAGCTGTATCAACTCCGTGTAGGCACATGGGCACCGACTCACACCGAACAAAAACTTCCTGACGGGGAGAAGCTGGAGTATTATGTGCGCTAAACACTGATCTGAAAGGAATTAGGGAATGCCTGAAGCTTTTCTGCCAAAGAAGGATTTGAGCCAGTTAAGGGCTAGAAGTCTGATACCTAGGTCGCGGAGGCTTTAGTGAGAAACCCCCAGGGATCCATGGTGTGAAGGCCACTGAGGGATCCAGAGGGATCAAAGCAGAGTTGTCTTCTGGACAATTCTAACTAAGGTATTGATAAGGATGCAACTGCAGCCTGCACCATCCACTGTCCATGCCAGTGCAGCAAAATGACAGTGTGACTACAGGCCATTGGTACTAATATTACTATGTGTTAGTGCATATTGCAGTCATAAACTGAACTGCTCTGCCGAAAATAGGCAGACAGCGCCACCATGTGGTGGGCTGTCATAAAAAAGTACCAGTGTTAAGAATTGAGTGCAGGTGCTGGGCACAGGCAAACACTGGCTCAAATTAAGCACTGCTTTGGGATCAAAGATTGTTCTGACAAAATCTGATTTGAACTGGATCCAGGCTTGGAACCCTGCAGTACTAGGTCATCATCTCCCTACTGTTTTACTAGTGAGGGGAGAAAAATATTGTTTGGAAAAAAAAAAAAATACCTCATCAGAATGGAATGCATAACTTGAGTGGCAGGCAATTATCCCATAATAATGCCCCCTAGAATGGACATTACTGCTATACTCTATATCCTGCTTGCATGAGCTTCATAGTTTTCGTACACAAGATCTGGTTTAGGCAGATCAGAAGAGACTCCAAAGAGACTGCAGAAGTCGGGATCCATGCCCATCGGTCACAGGCCAGTTATAAACAAAAGACCACATTTGGACGCCTCTGACAAGAGACCGAAATTAGACAAACAAGCAGAGGCAGGAAAGTGAGCAAGCGTGGAAAATTGTACAATGACTTGGGCTTGATTTCTACGGAGTTGCGTTACTTGGCCACATGAATAGTGAATTCTTGGGGCATGACTATGCAGCGGAATAATCCCAATTTCCCATCAGAGGCGAATTCTTGTTGAAACTTTTTTTTTTTATACCGGTTGCAACTTCCTACCTCAGAAGAGAAGTCTCTAGAAGAAAAAAAAGAAAGATCCATTGTGCAAGAGGTGGGCGCCTTTACTAAAGCTGGTTGGGTATTTTTCAGTGGATAGCAGCGATACCGGAAGTGAGATTGAACCATTCCCAGCCCTACCGACACTTTCTAAGCACAAAGCACCTATAAATCCACCCATTTGCTGACTGGTCTTCCTGCTTGGCAGTTTTAGGTCTGGGGTTTGACAGGGCAGTGGGCAAACGCGTTGACAGCACAGCTGCCAACATTACCCACTGCTGGCAAGATACACAAGGCCCTGCCCCTTTAATCCACCAGCTGCAAGCTTCTACACAATAGACTTAGACTTGTTAGCTTAGCCAATGCTTGTTACACACTAGGGATGGAGAATTCATGTTTTTTTGTATTTGAACTGGCTATGGCTGAGCAGCCACTTTCCATATGTTAAATCATACATTAATTCATTTTAGCCATTATCAATTATTTCGTAAATGATTTCCATTTTCCGCTCATAATGAAGTACGCTGCATGTAAAAATAAAATGTGTTCAAAATTCACCAGATTTAATTGTCTTAAACAAAATCCACCCTGACCTTGCAGCCTCACCAGAGCCCACTACACGCAATATGAATCACCCAATCACCATGCACTTTTTTTGAGCAAGGAGAGATATTCCTGATGAGATCATCAACAGAAGATTCCAAAAACAATGAAATAAAAAATAAAAGTCACTGAAATGTTTTATGAGCTGAGATGTTCTAAGGATGTGGTCGTGCACAGGGTTGACTCTTCGACTATGCGCTGTTATGTGTAATGTTGTATTGCGTAACTTACTGTAAAGTGATTCCATTTATCTAGCGCTTCATATCCCATTGCGGGGGCAGCGAAGCACGATAGTGTATAGTATACAATGGCTTGTTTAAGTATCATTTGGGACCAGTTTCGCAGAGCTGTAATAAAAAGACAAAATGTTTTGGTTCACTATCCAACCCAACATGTACGTGCTGGCCCTCAAGCCGCTTTTTGTTTTTGTAACCCATCTCCTCTAATGGTATTGTCTTTCCTTTGTCCTGGTACATCCCTGCCTGCGTCTGTAAGTCTAACTACAGATAACTTTAGTTGTCAGCCATTTTGGTCCCAATTTTTTTTTTAAATGTTCATAGTGTGGGCTTTGGCTCCACCAAAAGGAGTATTTCTTCTTCACCGCATGCTACTGGCTGATTTGTATCATTCAGTCTCCTATGCAGTGCTTCCATTGCAATGTATGAGGAACTATTTTACATCCAAGAAGTACATTTACCCACCAGAACTTTTCTCACTTTCATCTCACACATGCAATGCCACTATCACCAATACCACCGCCACCACCAAAATAGTGCCACCAAATACTGATACCACATGACTAGCAACAACACCAACAATGCCACTATCACCAACAATTCCACCACCACCAAACTAGTACCACTAAGTACTGATACCGCATGACTAGGAACAATACCAACAATGCCAGTATCACCAACAATACCACCACCACCAAAATAGTGACCAACAATGCCACTATCACCAACAATACCACCACCACCAAAATAGTGCCACCAAATACTGATACCACATGACTAGCAACGACACCAACAATGCTACTATCACCAACAATACCACCACCACCAAAATAGTGATCAACAATGCCACTATCACCAACAATACCACCACCACCAAAATAGTGCCACCAAATACTGATACCACATGACAAGCAACAACACCAACAATGCCACTATCACCAACAATACCACCACCACCAAAATAGTACCACTAAGTACTGACACAACACCAACAATGCCACTATCACCAACAATACCACCACCACCAAAATAGTGCCACCACATATGACTAGCAACAACACCAACAATGCCACCACCACCAAAATAGTACCACTAAGTACTGATACCACATGACTAGGAACAAAACCAACAACGCCACTATCAGTAACACAGCTGATCAAACCATCACAATACCACCAGTGTCATCACCTAGCACGTCCAAGGCGGTAGGTCTGGCTTTAATTTGTTATCACACTGGAAATAGACGTCTCCATGCCATTGTTTGAACACGTTCTCATAATAAAACAAGACCTATGGCTTTGCCAATGCTTGTGTTTTAATAAGCACATTCAAGACAAAAGTATAATTTCAAATGAATGGTGCCGTAGATTATTCTCTTGCGTTTATGGCACACTAATTAATAAACAGTACCTCGTACTTATTCAATGTGTGTGTGTTTGTTTTTAAATATTGTGTTCTTTTTTAATCCCACTGATGGCGAAACAGGCTGGCCACGCATTTTCACATTATACTCCCACGATTACTGATCTAATAATCTACACAGGTTTTGTTTTAGGTACTATTTAGATTTCCCCAGGAAAAATGTGTAAATTAACACATGCATGAATTAGACTTTATTCAGACAGTTGTAGCTACAAGCCAATGTGTGCATGTGATTTCCTCATGTGTGCATCATATACACATGTGTACTCTGCATCCCAATCCGGGCCAGGGTTGACCAATTTATGAGGGCTGGGGTACAAGAGCAATCAGCGAGAGTTTACCCAAAGGGGGTGCACATGATCCCAGATGTAACTTAGGCCCATATTTATACTTTTTTAGTGCCGCATTTCCGTCATTTTTTTTACACAAAAACAGCGCAAACTTACAAAATGCTATTGTATTTTGTACGTTTGCGACAATTTTGCATAAAAAAATGACGTAAATGTGGCGCAAAAAAAGTATAAATATGGGCCTAAGTTTCCACTACCAAGTGCAACTGTAACACTCCCATGTTACAGTACGTGTAAGTTACAGCGGAGAAACACAGGTGCTAGTGAGTTGACTGTATGGCTGAGTTCACCAATGTCTGCCCCTGTTTAAAGGGGCGAGGGTAGGGGAGACACGTATGCAACGGAAAATAACCAGAATTGAAAAGAAAACCCATTAAAATAAGAAAAAAGTCACAATATCCTGAGAGTAAGCCAGTGACTTTTGTGTGCAGTTTGTAAAAATGTATCCATAGGTTTTGGAAATTAGTTTAAGTATTATTTATTCACTACGGCTACACATTTACTCCCATTTCCACAGACAGGAGTAAGTTATACCGGGTTGCGTAGGAAAGTTCCCTTGGCGACCCGGGAAGGTGAACAGTACACCAGGGTAATGAAATACAAAACTCCTGGAACATATAAGTTACACCTGTTTGCATAAATAGAACTAGGAGACGTCATGTCCAGACAGTTACGACCAGAATGACCGACAGTCGTACAGAGCGCGCCCCCCTCAGCAATTCCAAGGGGAACGTTTTTCCAGATGACCCACTTTCTTGGAAGTAATTTACCTGCTGCTTCTGCTGTACATCTTTGAGTGCACCATGTTTTATTTATATTCAAGTTAACTTAGAGTAGGAATATAAAAAAGGTAGCAGAGCGCTCTTAGTTGTAATCACACAAGTAACACAAAGAGTAATCCAGAGATATACAGATCAACAATATCATTAAAGATTTGTTTTTTCAATCAAAATAGCACATTTTACTTCATCTTAAGTCAAATCCTAATATAAGTCACAACACCTCAAGTTATATCCTTACTACAACAACAAAATATTATCATCCTTATAGTAATCAATTCTTATTGTGAGTCCAATAACGAAGAGTTTTTAATGTATTGATGATCTTGATCAGATGAGTTCAGCCGACACGTGTTTTGTCCCTAACTGGGAACTTTTTCAAGGCCTCATAGCATCTATACCGATTTGAATCACAAAATCTTCGATGGACAAAATGCCACTCATAGGTCCTTAACACCAACTCCATCTATGCTGGTGTGATCCAAAAAATTAGTATGAAAGAGTTCCTTAAACAGGTAGTTTCTTAATCCGTATGAGTATCCGTACAAGAAAAAAATATCCGTCCGGTATTCTGAATCAAGAAACCCAGATGTTGAGACTAATAATCAAGCGATGGTCATGGTCAAAATATAAATGGTCAAAGACTTTGATAAGTCTTCAGATGCACCATCTAAACTTTCTGCGTCTTATGTTCCCACCTGTATGAATCACCTTAACCATTTCCGTGATTCAGAGTAGGCCTTAGAAGGGACGGCATTTTACAATTATGAGCCCTATATATTATTCAATTTAGATTCAAATACTTATAGAATTTTGTAACTACACTGAGGCACTTCCTGTGCAAAATCAAATTAACAAGGTTAATATAACTAACAGGAGACAATCAGTAGTGTCACCTTGCAATACAACAACAAGCATTTGCAATGCAATAGGTCTCGCATTTTCTCAAGTTAGAGCTATTGGCATTGTAAATTCATGACTGGATTTTTCTAGCCACATAAATTAGTCAACCCTGCCTCATAATTTCACCTTTTCCTGTCATATAATTCCAGTGGCCCAGCATTTATCTGAAGCACTTCCATTTACCTTCTTCCTCTATCCTAAAACATATACAATTATCATATAAACCTTTATCAGAAATAAACTTTTGGCATTGGAGTGTAATGCTCAAAACACCATAACAAAAATATAATTTGAGATGGATTGGAGGGTGAAAGGAAAGAGGGAGTCGGGAGTAAAGATGGAGAGGACAAGTGACGCAGTAACGTGTCATGGGCCCTGGAGTTAGAAACAAAAATGTTGGTAGGAAAATAGAGCAGTAATTAGAGTTGAGTGATGTCCGTAGGTCTCTGGGCCCCGGTGCCACTGCACCTGTTGTTCCATTGATAACTAGGCCTCAGGAGAGCGGATGGGGCAGAAAAAGAAAAACTGAAAGGAATACAACAGACAAAAGGAGAAAGGGTTGCCACAAAATAAAAGAAAGACAGGAAAGAACGAGAAAATGAAAACACAACTAAGAGAAGAAATAGTGCAAATGTGTGAGAAAAGAAAAAGGGGAAGGAAGCTAGTGAACGAAAGATAAAGAAGAAAACAAAATGAAAGAAGTGTGATAAGAAAGAGAAAAATGGAGAGATGGTGAGAAAAACAAGCAGCAAAAGAATTAGGGCATATATGTACTTACATTTCCCACAGACATTGAATGGGAAAACTACTTTGACACAGACGGGAAAATTAGGGATTTACAGTAAAATGTGAATTGATAGATGAGGATAAGAAAACACCAGAGGAAGGAAGGAAGATTTTTAAAAAAAGCTAAAGGACGCGTACTGAGCCCAGGGAAATAGCAAACAAAAAGACAAAAAGAATTGAGGGAAGAGAAAAAAAAGAGTAAAAGAAGGAATACCTGGTGAAAAAAGGGAAGAACGAAACAAGGCAGCAAATAGCCAAGTTTTTGCAAATTTGATAGAGGAGAGAATATGAGGGAAATAAAAACAAGCATTTGCAATGCAGTAGGTCTCACATTTTCTTGAGTTAGAGCTATTGATTGTAAATTGATGACTGGACTTTTCTTGCCACATATTTGGTCAACCCTGCCTCATAATTTTGTCTTTTCCTGCCACATAATTCCAGTGGCCCAGAATTTAACTAAAGCACTTCCATTTACCTTCTTCCTCTATCTTGAAACATATACAATTATCATATAAACCTTTATAAGAAATAAACCTTTGGCATTAGAGTGTAATGCTCAGAACACCACAATAAAAATATCATTAGGGACGGATTGGAAGGTGAAAGGAAAGAGTGAGTTGGGAGTAAAGATGGGGAGGACAAGTGGCATAGTAACGGTGTCATGGGCCCTGGAGTAAGAAAGGAAAATGTTTGACTAATTTCAGAATGAAAATACAGCAGTAATTAGATTTCAGTGAGGTCAATAGGTCTCTGGGCCCCAGTGCCACTGCACCTGTTGCTCCATTGATAACTAGGCCTCAGGAGGGAAAGCGGATGGGGCAGACAAAGAGAAGCAAAAGGAATACAACAGACAAAAGGAAGAAAGAGAAGGGGTCGCAAGTAAATAAAAGTAAGGAAAGAAAGAACGAGAAAATGAAAACACAACTAAGAAGAAATAGAGCAAACATGTGAGAAAAAAGAAAAATGGGAAGTAAGCTAGCGAAAGATAAAGAGGAAAAAATAATGAAAGAAGTGTGAAAAGAAAGAGAAAACTCGCCATTAGAGAAAAAAGAGGGATGGTGAGAGAAACAAGCAGTGAAAGAATTAGGGCATGTATGTACAGATACATTTCCCACAGACACAGAATAGGAAAACCACTTTGACACTGAGTCCCAACAAGTAACTTGTGGCCACCACACACAGGCGAGAGAAAATGGATTTATAGTAAAACGTGAAATTACAGATAAAGATAAGAAAAACACCAGAGAAAGGAAGGAAGAAAGATGAAAAAAAACTGTGAAAGGATGCAAATAAAAAAGATCAAGAAAGAATGAAGTGAAGAAAATAAATAGTGAAAGAATGAACGCCTGATGAATTAAAAAGAGAGGAATGAAACAAGGAAAGTAATAACCAAGTTTTTGCGAGTTTAAAACAGGAGGTAGCAAGAGGGAAATAAAAAAAGGGAGAGGAGTAGAAATAAATAGTTGAAAGAAAGAGTGAAACTGTTAACGTGGATTTTAAGAGCTGGAAAGAGAAAAGTGGGGGAGAAAGAAAACATTTAATTGGCTCCCCCATGTCCTCAAACAGACGTCAGTGTGTGGAACAGCAGGGGGCACTGCAGAACAGCATGAGGTGCATTTACAGAGTTGTATGTGAACCCCAATACAGTAATATTGGGGCGCTTCAGATCAGGATTGGGGGTATAGACAGAGCTGTCTCAGCCCAGTGCTGGAATAACAGAAAGACAAATACAAGGGTGGTGTTTTTTTAGGGGAATTGGTGCTCACCAATACCCAAACCTCCAAGTCTCTCTTGATTCTAATCTCCAAAAGGTGGTGCACTTAAAGGGGGGAAAAAACACACCGCAACCCCCAAATTTGAACAATGAAAGACTGACATAAACAAGCAATCTACATTTAGAGCACACGCCTATAAGGAACTCCAAGACATTATTCACTCATATTGCGGATAGTCCATATATAAAGGAATGTTCATTCATCAGATGGCACTCAAAGCTTCAAATCCAAACTCCAATTGGCTTGATTCGATTTGTCCTGCCACAAATTAAAACTCCAGTCCTGCAGTGTAGTTCAGCCAGTTTTAATCGGTTTCAAATCAGCCTCAGATCAGCAAACACATGTTTGATCCTGAAAAATATCCCACCGGCTTCGCAAGGGCTGAAAATATCATTAAAACAACCTCCTCAGGAATATGATCAAACAAATTTATCATCCCATCACCAATCATCGTGAGCGTGAAAACCAAACACAATTCAGTTCTCCAAAAGCTCCCTTATCTAAAACAAATAAATGCATGCATCCATGCGCACTGTTTTAATCTGAAATCAATTAATACATATAAAAACTAATTGTGACCACCATGGTGACTGGTGAGTAACATTGTGTGCTACCACATAATACCAACTGATAAAAGACTGTGATGCAATATCAGACAAATCCTGCTAACTGATCAAAGGTAACCTAGAGACATTGTGCACACGCATGCGAAATGTATGGAGCTCATAAGCCAACCCTAGGGGCAATAAGAATGAGCATCAATTTAAGGCAAACTTCCCCACCACACCAACGGGCAATATCTGGTAATCAATAAAAACCCAATGGAGTACATGTGTCCAATATCTTCACATTCTGAGTCCTTCAACTCTTCAAAGGTTTAAAGTCACTATCACAAACAAAAAAAGAAAAAAGTACACCCTTACTCCTTCACGCAAAAAACTGAACTGGCACCACAATACAATCTACAGCACATTAGCCCCGAATATTCTGTATCAAGCAGGTAGACCATCACAAGATTACATGCCTACCTTAGTATTGACACTCCAGAGGGAAGTAAATCTCCATGCGCTGCTAGTACGCTGCCACACTATCTCTTCAAAGTCCCTCTTCCACTACTTCCTTAAATACAGGAAATAAACACAAACATAGGACTACCACCTCATTCCCTACTACATAATAGACACAAACAAGGGACTTCTCTAACCCATGATCACTGGATTAGGGCAGGCGCCATATTTGTGCAGTAATACTTCACCTGTTCCCCAGTATCGCTATCACACTGATAGCTCCTATATCACACAAAGGACATAACTCATATTTCCAGAACTCCCCCAGGTAACCAACCCTTGCCTATGGAATGATTGCAGTTCTGAAAAACATAATGATAAATGTACCAAAGTGCCATCATCGAACTACTGTATAAACAACCCCCTAGTAAACATAAACAAAGGATGCACTATTGAAGTTACAATTGTAAGCTCCATAGTCATTTCATCCGTGTGTGTGCACCTCTAATCATTAATTAAATTTATGAACATAGTTCCTGAATATATTTACTAATATATACATCCAAAACTATCAACTTACACCGATCTGGTACTCAGTGATCCTACTCTCCCTCAAAGTCATTCCAGTTTGATATCCAAATTCCATCCATCCCCACCCATTGTGAAATATTGTTAATTTCCCAAAAAATACTCAAATTCTTGATCTTTATTTAACCCATCCTCAGCTGCTCTCAGATGCATGACCCACAATCACTCCTTCCTCCTCAAAACGAGTTCCCTGTTCCCACCCCGGGGTTGTACTGGTACATGCTCAATTCCAAAAATCTGAAGACCTTCCTCCCACCTTGTTCCTCACATATTCTCATACGCTGTACCATTGGGTACCGTTCATCGTCATGTTTAAGTGCTCTCAGATGTTCACTAATCCTGACTCTCAGAGGGCGAATCATACTACCGACATACATGCGTCACACTTGCATGGTAAAGAATAAACTACAAAGGATGTATTACAATTGATGTTAGATTCAAGTTTGAAGACATGATTGCCAGCATTCCCAAACTCTTTCTTGCCATGGCATGACCACCTGCAAATTCCGCTTTGACTACACTTAAAACAATCTCTCTTATGTTCGGACAACCAATGATCCTTTGGCTGATATATTGGGTAGCTGGGGCTGAGAAGGCTCCTTAGGGATCTACCCCTCCGATACGTAATTTCAGGTCTATTTGAAATGAACCCTTTAAGGGTTACATCCCGAGACAAGATTCTTAAATTACTACTCATCACCCTCCTTAGAGCAGCAGAGGCCCCTGTATAATCAGTCACCATCCTCACTTTATCTTTCTTGTCATTAATCGCATTAGTGGGAAGGGGCTTCAATGTGTCTTGTCTCGGCATCTTAGTTGCTCTCCATTGTGCTTTTCCAATATCCTGAGCTTGTTACCCTCTTAATTGGAAACGCTGACCCATGTTCCCAATATATTGTTTGAATTCATGTTCTTTACTGCAATTTCTTCAGCCCTAACCATTTCACCAAATGGCATAGCCTGAATCTGGTGTTTGAGATGTGCACTTGAAGCATGTAAAATAGAATTACATGAGGTTGGTTTACAAAAAAGTCTACTCTGTATCTTGTCATCCTCAATGTACAGTTCAACATCCAGAACCCCAATCTTCTTCTGACTACATTGATAGGTGAATCTAACATTTGCATCCAAAATTCAAATAATTACAAAAATCTCCTAACTGTTCCATGTTACCAGTCCAAATCATCGGACAGTCGTCAATATAACAACCACAGTCCAGAATATATGTTTGCCAATGTATAGATCCTGGACCCCAGATCCACTTCTCCTTTAACCAACCCATAAAGAGGTTAGCATAGGAAGGGGAAAAGCTGGGGCCCATCGCCACTCCTTGTCTCTGTCTGAACCAGTCCTTATTAAACAGAAAATAATTATTATCCAAAATCCAATTTGTCATTTCCAACAACATTCCAGTATGTTCCCAAAGACTTGCAGATCTCCTGTTCAAGATAAGACGTAGTGCTTGTAATCCCACCTCATGTCCAATACCAGTGTATAGTGAAACTACATCAAGTGTCACCAAGAGCACACCCGCCTCCCATTGGACATCACTAAGCAAACCCAGTATGGGCTTTGTATCTTTGATATAAGAAGGAAGATTACTAACCAAAGGCTGTAAAAACATATCCACATATTCGGATAGCCTTTCCGTTGGTCCTGAAATTCCATATACAATTGGTCTCCCCTGAGGAAAGGGGGAAAGAGGAGCTCCTTATGTATCTTAGGAAGAGTGTATAGGCAAGGAAACATTGGGCGGTCAACTCTCAAATACAAATATTCATCATCATCAAGTAAGCATTGTTGATGCCAAATTTTCAGTCTATTGTTAATCTTATTTGTTAATTCTAGGATGGGGTTATATGTGATTTTCTCAGAACAATTCACATCACTCAATTGAGTACGAATCTCGCCTTCATAATCCACTCGATTCATGACCACAATGTTCCCCCCTTACCTGCCTGCCTGATTAAATACTATCATCTTCCCGCAGTGTTTGTAATGCTTGTTGCTCCCCATAGGTCAAATTGCTACTAGGTTTCCAGATCCTGCCCTTAGCCATGAGTATATCCAAATCCCTACAGACCATTTTGTGAAATACCCACATATTATTATTACTTTACATTTTCGGTATCCAGCATGACTTTCTTTTCAAGCCACTGGTTATATTCAAATCAGGTACTATATCTAAGTCATTCAGAACCTGCAATACCGCTGTATTAGTATCATCCTCATACGTCGCAATTGATAACAAAGCCACAGTATCATGTACATCCTGAATAGATAAATTACTAAGGTCTAACCTTGGCACTAAGGACTTAGCATCTTCATTCTCAATAGGATTCAATTGGGAGTATTTCTTCAATTTGAGGTGTCTAACAAATTTGTAGAGATCTATCTTGATTCTATATAAAAGTCACCAGCACTAGCTGGGCAGAAACTCAAACCTTTGCTTAAAAGCGATATCATATTAGACGATAGAACTCTGTCCAATAGATTGGCTACATTAATCAGCTCATCAGAAGAAATTCCTACACTTTCTTGTTCCAAGATCTTGTTTTCATCCCTCTTCTTTCTCCAGGAGTCTCCTCCCCTCTTCCCCCTTTGGGGTTTTCTGTATACTTCCTTCTTCTCTTCTTATCTCAGTTGTTCTGTTTGATCCTCAAAACTTCTTGTAAAAAAGTGCTCGAGTTTGTAGGTGGTCTTTGATAAGATGTGCCCTCCCCCCATCTGTATCACTATCACTTGTTGGAGGTGCACTCACAGAGGTCAAATCTGAACAGATCGATGCTGCTGAACCGGTTTGTGTAGCATTCATCTGAATAAGATGATCATACTTTTTAGAAAAAGTAAACACCCTACCACTCAAGTAATCTCTCTCATCCCTCTTCAATGTTCCTGTTTTCTCTGTGCTATCTCATCCTGATGGCTTGATAACACATCACTCAATTTCTTATCATTCTTATCTGTGGCTTCAGTCAGTTTTAACTCCTGTATTTCCTTCTCCAGTATGGCAATTTCTGCCTGGAATTTAGACACTTTTCTGTGTTTTCTATGAGAATGTCCATCAGTCTCATGGAACTAGAGGCAAGTTTGTTATCCCTTAATGTTACTAGATCTGTATCCAAAGCATCATTTGTTAGAAAGATTTGAGATCTCAAACCTCTAAGTATTCTTTTCAATTTTCTATACTGTTTTAACGTAGCTCCGTCCCACCATTTTGACGTCTCACTTTTTTACAGTTTTTTCAGTCTTATAAATGTATTCCTAAGACCCTCTTTTCGTGTTTGGTTTCTACTATTAATAGCCTCTCTCACTGTAGTACCTCTATCCAAATTACCAAATAATTCTTCAGCTATCCTAATCCTATCCATTGTATAAATAGACAGTATTGAAATAAAATAAAGGGGTTTTGAAGCTGCCTCCCCTATAACAAGGAAAGATACAAGGGTGGTGTTTTTTTAGGGGAATTGGTGCTCACCAATATCCAATCCTTGAAGTCTCTCTTGATCCTAATCTCCAAAAGGTGGTGCACTTAAAGGGGGGAAAACACACCTGCAACCCCAAAATTTGAACAATCAAAGACTGTCATAAACAAGAAATCTATATTTAAGGCACACGCCTATAAGCAATTCCAAGACATTATTCACTCATATTGTGGATAGTCCATGTCTAATTAAATGTTCATTCATCAAATGGCACTCAAGCTTCAAATCCAAACTCCAATTGGCTCGATTCAATTTGGCCTGTCACAAATTGAAACTCCAGTCCTGCAGTGCAGTTCAGCCAATTTTAATAGGTTTCAGATCAGCCAACAAGTGTTTCATCCTGGAAAATATCCCACCTACTTCGTCAGGGCTGAAAATATCATGAAAACAACCTCTTCAGGAATATGATCAAACAAATTTATCACCCGTCACCAATCATCGTGAACGTGAAAACCAAACATGTTGATTTCAGATTAAAATGGTGCGCATGGATGCATGCATTTATATGTTTTAGATAGTAAAACTTTTGGAGAACTGAATTGTGTTTGGTTTTCACGCTCAAGGTCAGAAGTGAGGTATGTTAATGGAGCTATGTATGGAACCTAGCAGTGGCGTAGCGTGGGGGGTGCAGGGGGGGCCGGCCGCACCGGGCGAAACATCTTGGAAGAGACTAAATCCACGGGTTAGGGGGCGCAAATTACTTGTCTTGCCCCGGGTTAGGGGGCGCAAATTACTTGCCTTGCCTCGGGTGCTGACAACCCATGCTACGCCACTGGAACCTAGTATTGGTGTGCCAGTGTTGCTGAGTGTTAGCCTGGAGGTGCCCTGGTGAAGCTGCGAGTGGGGCCCAGTAGAGGAGTGGCATTGCCTCTGAACCACAAAAGCGAGGAGTCCTGAAGGGCGTATGAGCCTTAGTACTGAGAAGAAATATGCACTGAATGTTAGAATTGATGGATTCTGGCGGAGCTGTTGTGGTTCCCATCAACAGTGGCATTTGATGTTAGACTTGAGGTGCACTGGCTGAGATGTATTTTGCTCTTTTGAGTCCAGTATTGGCTTGGCAGTAGGACTGAATATTAGAATTTAACTGCTGTAATGAAACGGTATGTGATTGGGGTCCCAGTATAGGAAAGGAAGTGACCTCGCCGGGGTAGAGCCGAGGTGCACTGATGGAGCTGCTAGTACTGGAACAGCATAGTGTACTGACTGTAAGAACTGAGGTGTTCTGGCAGACAGCATGTGTGGGGTTCTGGCAGGGGCACAGCTGAGGTGCTTGGAGTGTGTGAACAGAGGTGCACTGATCGAGCTGCGCCCGAGGTCCCAGTACTAGAACAGGAGTGTGAACTGACTGTAAGAACTGAGGTGATCTGGCAGACAGTGTGTGTGGGGTTCAGGCACGGCTGAGGGGCTTGGAGTCTGTGAACTGCAGTGCACTGATGGAGCTGCGCCCGAGGTCCCAGTCCTGGAGCAGCAGAGTGTTCTGGCTATAAGAACTGAGGTGCTCTGGCAGACAGCGTGTGTGGGGTTCCTGGCACAGCTGCAGGCTTGGGGCGTGCGAACTGAGGTGCACTGATAGAGCTGCAACTAGGATCCCAGTATGGAGCAGAAGTGGGCACAGTCTCTAAGGATTGGGGAGCCCTGGTAGAGCTGGGTGCCTAGGCTGTAAGCAATTACAAGGAATCCTCTGCCCTGGGGACCACAGGCAGGCACACTTGGTAAAGAAAACCCAAGCCAAGGAAGGGCGGGAGCCAGGCAGCTGAGAGAGCCCACAAAGACCAAATGTGACCAAGATAAAGAGCCTGATTTATTGCCTTGTTTACAGCTAAGCTCAGAGCAAGAATGTTCTGCAAATGAAAAGGGAAGCTTCCCAGGACAGGAGCTGGAAACTAAGTAAAAAAGTCCTGTACAGACCAGATATACAGGACAAAGTGTAATTATACAGTAGTTAGTCCCTGCTCCCACACAGAAGAAGGAGGGACAAAGAGGCATGACTGACCACTAGCAAGCAAGGATTTTTAAATGACACTGAAACTAACAAATGAAATAGCTGGAAGCCCACAGAAGAAGTACACTTAAAAGTATACAAGAGGCCATATGCTTACGGTCAACCGAAAAAAAGAGTACAAAGCCATTCAGTACTTAAAATGGCAAGTTTAAGAGGTTTAAGCTTCATGTAACACAGACATGCATGCGACAAGTTTGTCACAGCACGATCAAGGCACCCCTCAGGTCTCACGTACATTACCAAAAGTCTTTCCACAATAAACCAACACTCTGCCAGCCAAGCACAATGGACGGGGTAAAGTCATACTTGTCCCCTGAGTAGCACTTGGGTTTATCACAGGTACGAGGCACTACTAAACAAAATACAGTATCGCACATTGCTTGGGCAACTCACCAAGGGAAAGACTCATAGAAAGGAAGACATAGTAATGTTATTACTCACTTCAGTGTCAAAAGGACAAACAATTTGCATTATTCCACCAAATAGATAGATTTAGAACACACATTTTTTTTAGGATTGATTTTTTAGAAGTATTTCATGGCGCGAAAAAAAACAGCAGTTGCCGGTGCCTTACAGAGCACCAATTTTGCATTTTTCCTCTGCGCTGCCAGAAGGAACCTCCTGTTTCAATGGGGCAAACAAGCGAAACTCTGACTCCCGTTGAGTTTTTGTATCCAGTAGCACACAGGAGGCTGACCTGTACATAGCTTCCTTAATATATTAACAGTGATGCTCAAAGTGTGGCCCTCCTGGCCCTTACACACGCCCCCGGGTCAACAGCGGCACCGGGATGCGTTTTACTCACTCGCCACTAACATTCAAACACACGTTAAACAGGCTAGCGTTTATTTCTAGCTTAACTGAAGTTAAAGCAAGGGTGTAAGTAGGTTCGCTTGAACCACTCAACTTTAGGAACACCCTTCAGAATTCTGAAAGTGTATTTCATCAACATGCAGAACCTTTTCAACGTTGTAAATCAGATTATTTAAGTGTAGTTTTTTTGTTTTTTTTAAAGTGATACATTTTTTAAACATGAATTTAGAAACATTCATCCTCCCCCCCCCAGATTGTTAAAATGACGCTTAAAGTTTACATTTAATGAATCGAAATGGGACTCATTGACACCGTCTGATTACACTGAATCCAGCCCTCATTTGAAGAAGAAAAGGCCAAGTCTTTCTGTCTGCACAAGGGCCCTGCATCCGAGGCCAGCAGCTCAGGGCTCGGGATGTCTTCCCAGACACAACTGCAAGTAATGCTGGTTTATGTGCGGGGGCGCCCTGTGGCCGGAATCCCAGTTCATAGACCCTGCTAGGACTGTAGACCCCATCTTCCCAGGTTAAAACCCTCGCGGAATCCTCTGGGTGCCCTAGAAAGGACTCCGGCGGGACCCCAGGCTCGGTGGCACTTGCAGCCCAATCTCTTACCAACCACACCGACCCCAGCTTGCTTCCGGGGTCCAGGGCTCGGGGAGGCCAGTGATGGCTCGGAAGAGAGGCACCGCTGCCAGCGTCTCCATGACAACGTAACTTCCATCTTTCAGTCGTTCATTCTCATCCTCACGACGTGGACCAAACACCATCTTCACTGCACAAATGAAGCACCCACTGGACGCACCAGGCCTGGATGTGGGAGACCCCGTTGCGCTAAACTGAGCCATTCCTGCAGCCTCCACAGCAGGGCCGTGCGAACACCCACCCCCTTCCACCCCAGCGCACTCCGAGACTAGTAAAGCCGTGGAGAAGTGTACTACGGGACCACCTCTTTCACTGTCTCTGAAGGCACCTCCGCTTTCAATGCAGCAAACAAGCGAAACACTGTCCCCCGTTGAGCTTCTGTATCCGGTAGCACGCAGGAGGCTGACCTGCACCGAGGGTCCTCGAAGTGTGGCCCCTGGCCTTTACACACGCCCCGGGGGTGCGCTTTACTCCTCTAACATTCGCACACGTTAAAAAGGCCAGCGTTTACTTCCAGCTTAAGTGACGTTAAAGCAAGGGTGGAACTAGGTTCGCTTGCATCGCTCAACTTTAGGAACACTCATTTTTAAAGACTCAAATCATTCACTTAATTTACTTCTCTTTGTTACTAGGAAGATTCTCTCTTCCAATGTGGAAGCTTTAACTTTCAATATTTGCTGCTCCAATGTCCATGTTTTTACTTTTAATGTGTTTTTGCTCTCTATCTCCCCTTGCTCACATTTTGACAGCTCCTATTTTAACCTTTAGTGGAGGGTACTAAAGCCCTCCACCGCCCTTTTCATCCTACCGACCTCCTGTTTCTCCACTTTTGACTCTAAACACACGATTTTGTGTGTTCGGTTTCTTGTTAGGTGTTCGGTTTTGCTACTTTGGTGTTGGGATTTGTCTCAGTATGTTGAATCTGAAGTGACACTTCCTCTGGGCTGAGGTTACAGCCGCACCTGCCCCTTCCTACTGTACAAGCGCCTGGGGTTTGGACAGTGTCTCTCATTCAGTGCTTAATTTGTGCTTGTTGTTACCGGTGCTGAGCACGGGCACTTATTTTTGAGGGCCGGCGCTTAATTTTCTGCCTCAAGCATTTACTGCGAGCAAAAGACAAATATGGGAAAGATGGAGGAAGAGAAAAACGAAAAAGCGTCACAAAGAGAGAAAGCTGCAACAGTGAGCTGAAGGGGCAGGGAGTGGCTGTAAAATGGATTAAAAAGGCCCAAGATGGCTTCAGGATTACACTGCCTCAGTATTATGTGCTCGCACATTTAATTGCAGCAGCCGCGTAAGAGGAGGGCTTTGGGCACCAGCAGGTTTTTATTTACAAATTAAGCACTGCTGACATTAGACCTGGTGCTGTCCCGGGGTGAACTCCCCTAAGGTATGAGGCACCCAGGACTTATTTTTACTCTAAAAATAAAACAGCAACACTTGCTGTTGTACCAACTTTTTCCATGAAGCTCAAGACTCTAAAGTACCAAGGGCCGCCAGGAGGTAAGCTAATAGTTTCGCATCCATCCTACCCATAGACACCACGCCCCGGAAGTGACTGTCTAGTGGGATTGCAGAAAGCAGTTTGTAGCTGTGTTCAGCTGATCTTGGCTGGAATGGACTCTCCAGGATTGGAATTGACTGATTGGGTCTTTGGGAGGATACCTGGGTAATTAAATACTTCTTGGGTGTTAGTGAGGAGTGCTGTGGTGGTTACAAACAGTACAGTCACACTTGCTACGGTGATGGCAGAGTCTATCTAGGTTTTCACACATGCAACTGCGAGCACTGGTGAAGACTTGCGCAGAAGCGAGCCTAGCTTGGAGTAGCGAGAGACGCAAGCTCAGCGTTGAGTGTGACAAACTGGTAGTGCGTAGGTATTGTAGTGCTGTGCAGTTGTGGATCACACAGAGGACCCAGAGGGTGGATAGTATGTAGATGGATTAAGTAAAATGAAGGACAAGCACGGAAGCGGGTAGGGAATCCCAAGTAGAAAGCAGCATCATTGAATTGACAATAGTTCAAACCTCCATCGATGGTGCTTTTGTCCATCCCAGGAGCATGGGGCTTGCTCAGAGAAGTTTTGCGATGGAATACAAATGGGGCGGGATTGCACGGATTTGAGGTACAATGATACAGGGGTACAAGAGAACCCTGGAAGGTCTAAACGAGTTTCATTTGTTTGTTGTGGGTTAAATTTCGATAGCGTCTGCATTTTGCAGGAGGATCATATTTAGATCTATGTATTAAGTCTTTCAAAGCTCCCCACACAAATGTATGGTTCAGGCCCCACACAAATGTATAGTTCAGGCTACTGAGTCAACAAAAACAATTTGAATGAAGGACGCAAACACACAACAACGTTTGTACAACTAGTGCACTCGCAAAAGCAGACCATGTCCACCTAGATTATCATTCAAACAAATTTTAAAGCCAGAAATGTACTTTCCACACGGAGATGAACATACATCTGGATGCTGATATCTTCTGGCCCACGCAAATCTAAATGCGGGAAATGAGTAATATCAACTCGCACTTTTATCAGCAGCCAAGGAGTTGACAACCCCATTTAACAAGGTATGAGCACATAAAGTCCCCATTCCAACACCATCATTTAAACTATTCTAGGAAAATGGAGAGTCACGGGCCAATTTCGTCCAGTGTTGAAATAGCCAGGTGTGAAGATACAATGCCCTGACAAATAGAACCCTCAGTAATCAAAGTTCAACTGGGAAGCCTGCTCTTTTCTGAAGACAGTCACTTGTCCTCAGAGTTGACTTTTTCCAGGGCTGGAGTCTAACCTTGCATGCATGCTTGAGTAGCGCATCAGTCCACCTTTTTCTGGGCATTTGCCCCCTTCATGTACAGTATTGTAATAGATGCAAAAACAAAAGCACACATTTTAAAAATACAAAAATTGACACAGAAGGGCAAAGGATCACGCATCTGGACCACTCTCACAATTAAGGGATCTACAACTCTTTGCAATGAAGAGTTGCTAGAAGCTAAGCCAGACTAAAAAATGATCCACTATGACATGGCACCTTTCAACTGCTGCAGTATCTCTCCTGTAGGGTGCGAGTATATTTGCAGGCGAAGTTAATGATATTTAATGAACAGTTCCTGCTTTCTAGGGGTGAGCGCAAAGCGCTCCGTCCCCTGATGTAATCTCTCTTTGGGCTTCTAACCACGCCCATGTCACGTCAGTCCCTTACATTGGTTCGTGGGCTTGCCTTTTAAAATCTGCTTGTTTTCATTAGTGAAAGGCGGGCATACGTTATGCCTATTCCAGTGTTTAGCACTCCTCAAGCGCACCAACCAACTACTGGAAACATACTACGCTCCCTGTTTTCAGCATGGTTTCTGGACTACTTTTTCCTCTTTATCTCGCAGCGCGATGCGCTCGTTTTTTCTTTTCCCATTTAACGTGGCAAGAAGTCAGGTTAGGGGTTTACAACGCTAATGACTAACTCAACGAAATGAGAGACCTGTTGCATTGCAAATGCTTGTTTTATTTGCATCTTTTTGACTTTCCAACGTGCGGAATTAGATGCCACGCCAATAAACAAAAAGGCATTTAGAGATATACACAAGCCTCTTGCAAACTGCAGTTCAAAACACTTGAGTCAAAATTCAACTCACCACCAACCCCAAACAAAAAGAACCCAAGGCTGCAACTGAAGCTTCCTTGCTGGTTCTGAGGTTACTACCTTGAGGACTACCACCATTGCAGGAGGCCCTGCCACCGTCTCTTAAGGAATGCAGGATAGCTTTGGTTACAAAAATCCCTTGTTAATCAAAGTCCAAACGTTGAATTCCTGATTGGCAGCCGCCAGCCATAAAAATCAAGTCAACAGAGACCTCCAGAGAAGCACACAAACAAAAGATGCTCGAAACTCTCATCTCTTTCAAGTCCCAGGTCCAAGCAGCCTGAGGGATGCATTGGCCAGGTGGGATTAATGGAGGAAAGAAAATTCGGTACATTCGTTGCAAATGTATTCGAAATCTTTATAGGGATGAGTCTTCCTCAAGTTGCTAAATATCAAATTACAATGACTTAACCACCAGGTGACTGTAGGGGGAACAAGATGACAACGCAGCACGCCAGCTTGGTCCCCACATGAAAATGACAGATCTGCTAAGTACATCACCAAAAAAAAAAAAAAAAAAAAAAAATTCAGAACTTCTTTGGAAGATCATCCTAAACCAAACCTTAAAGGGAAGTGTCCACCAGGGCAGAAGGTGGTTTGTGAAAACCCCGAGCAGCAGCTGCCGTGAGGGCCAGTATCTCAAGTAGCGAGCAGGATGGCGGAAGTGGCGTTAGCAAGCAAGGGGACTCAAGTCAGAGAGCTTTCAAATGGACATCCAAGCCACAGAAGCTCAATCCAAACTCTGCAGCAGGTGAGGCTTAATGTTCTCTTCTGATGCAGGCAGCGCCAGTGGGATGATCCACGTCGCCTGTGCATTCAGACGCAGCAGAATGTTGTGTGTGTTGTCACCTGTGCATTCAGGAGCAGAACGTTGCATGTGTTGTCGCCTGTGCATTCAGAGGCAGCAGAATGTTGCATGTTGTCGCCTGTGCATTCAGGGGCAGCAGAATGTTGCGTGTGTTGTCACCTGTGCATTCAGAGGCAGCGGAATGTTGCATGTGTTGTCGTCTGTGCATTCAGGAGCAGAACGTTGTATGTGTTGTCGCCTGTGCATTCAGAGGCAGCAGAATGTTGCATGTTGTCGCCTGTGCATTCAGGGGCAGCAGAATGTTGCATGTGTTGTCACCTGTGCATTCAGGAGCAGAACGTTGCATGTGTTGTCGCCTGTGCATTCAGGAGCAGAATGTTGAGTACTGTTACCTGTGCATTCAGAGGCAGCAGAATGTTGCATGTTGTCGCCTGTGCATTCAGGGGCAGCAGAATGTTGCATGTAGTCGCCTGTGCATTCTGGAGCAGCAGAATGTTGCATGTTGTCGCCTGTGCATTCTGGAGCAGCAGAATGTTGCGTGTGTTGTCGCCTGTGCATTCAGGAGCAGAATGTTGAGTACTGTTACCTGTGCATTCAGAGGCAGCAGAATGTTGCATGTTGTCGCCTGTGCATTCAGGGGCAGCAGAATGTTGCATGTAGTCGCCTGTGCATTCTGGAGCAGCAGAATGTTGCATGTTGTCACCTGTGCATTCTGGAGCAGCAGAATGTTGCATGTGTTGTCGACTGTGCATTCTGGAGCAGCAGAATGTTGCATGTTGTCGCCTGTGCATTCTGGAGCAGCAGAATGTTGCGTGTGTTGTCGCCTGTGCATTCAGGGAAGCAGAATGTTGCGTGTGTTGTAGCCTGCGCATTCAGGGCAGCAGAATGTCACTAGTACTGTCACCTGTGCATTCAGGGAAGCAGAATGTCACGAGTAATGTCACCTGTGCATTCAGGAAAGCAAAATGTCGCGAGTACTGTCACCTGTGCATTCAGGGAAACAGAATGTCGCGAGTACTGTCACCTGTGCATTCAGGGAAGCAGAATGTCGCGAGTACTGTCGCCTGTGCATTCAGGGAAGCAGAATGTCGCGAGTACTGTCGCCTGTGCATTCAGGGCAGCAGAATGTCACGAGTACTGTCGCCTGTGCATTCAGGAGCAGCAGAATGTCACAAGTACTGTTGCCTGTGAATTCAGGGAAGCAGAATGGTGTGTGTGTTGTCGCCTGTGAATTCCCGGGCAGAAGAACGTCACAAATACTGTCGCCTGTGCATTCAGGGCAGCAGAATGTCACTAGTACTGTCGCCTGTGCATTCAGGGCAGCAGAATGTCGCGAGTACTGTCACCTGTGCATTCAGGGAAGCAGAATGTCACGAGTACTGTCACCTGTGCATTCAGGGCAGCAGAATGTCACGAGTACTGTTGCCTGTACATTCAGGGAAGCAGAATGTCACTAGTACTGTCGCCTGTGCATTCAGGGCAGTGGAATGTCGCGAGTACTGTCACCTGTGCATTCAGGGAAGCAGAATGTCGCGAGTACTGTCGCCTGTGCATTCTGGGCAGCAGAATGTTGCGAGTACTGTCGCCTGTGCTTTCAGGGAAGCAGAATGGTGTGTGTGTTGTCGCCTGTGAATTCAGGGGCAGCAGAACGTCACAAATACTGTCGCCTGTGCATTCAGGGCAGCAGAATGTCCTGAGTACCGTCGCCTGTGCATTCAGGGCAGCAGAATGTCACGAGTACCGTCGCCTGTGCATTCAGGGCAGCAGAATGTCACGAGTACTGTCGCCTGTGCATTCAGGGAAGCAGAATGTCATGAGTACTGTCGCCTGTGCATTCAGGAGTACCAGAATGTCACAACATTGCATTCAGGGGCAGCAGAATGTCACGACATTGCATTCGGGGGCAGCAGAATGTCACGACATTGCATTCGGGGGCAGCAGAATGTCACGACATTGCATTCGGGGGCAGCAGAATGTCACGACATTGCATTCGGGGGCAGCAGAATGTCACGACATTGCATTCGGGGGCAGCAGAATGTCACGACATTGCATTCGGGGGCAGCAGAATGTGGGGAGTACTGTCGCCTGTGCATTCAGGGGCAGAAGGTCACGACATTGCATTAAGGGCAGAAGAATGTCACGACATTGCATTCAGGGGCAGCAGAATGTCACGACATTGCATTCAGGGGCAGCAGAATGTCGCGAGTACTGTCGCCTGTGCATCGCTAAAAGAAACCATTAAGAATTGTAGAAGACACCTGGGGGTACCCTGAGCTGCACCCGATAAAGGTGCAAAGAATCTAACTCCTGTTGGCACGGGGTACTCTCGCTATCCCGGGTATGACAGGAACAGCCCCGCACAGTCTAGCAGCCGTGGGCCTGAAACTAACTCTCCTACAAGGGAGAACTTGCCCAACTTACTCAGTAATACAAAACAACGCTGTGGAGCATTTGTTGTGGTTGTATGAACGGCTCTGACGTCAGTGTTAACCGAACTTGACTTTCAGGTGCAAGTATAGGGATAAGTGAAGGTTTTAGTTTAGAAAAGTCATCACCGTAAGAGGCTGTACTAATTAGTTGCTCCCATAAATCTGCCTTGAACTAAACGCATTAAAAAGCACAAATACCAAAGCACATTTTGCCAGTCAGGTTTAAATTCTTACTTTATGCACACATTAACTACAATTTTTAATTTAAAAAAAAAAAAAAAAAGACTCCAGCACAAAAAAAGTTTCACTTGCTTTTAAATTATCTGATTCGACAGTTAAGTTCTCGCCCGCCCACTATCAGGTTGAGCTCGAGAGGTCCCTAAAAGACCAATAGGCTTTCAGTACCCTTTGCAGATGGACATAGACGTAAATGTCGAAGTTCTAGCTGCCTGAAGCTAACCCTTCTATGAGAAGTAAAGTCAAGAAAGAAAGCAATGACAAAGACAGTTCATAAAGTGTTTATATATTTGGCATTTCATTGGCCAACACCAACTCTTTCCATTGGCTGCCAACTTAAGAGCTCTGCTGGATGGAGCACTCCGCGCGGGATGGAGCCGTTCACCCGCACACAACTCTGCTTTCCCCCCCCCCCATCTGATAAACATTTCCATAACATATCAAAGATGGCAGCACAGAAACTCAACAAGGAATCCACAGCAGCTGCCTGCTTAGATCAACAATCATATAGGAGAACAGGCAGAAGGAAAAGCATGGGAAATCCAGCTCCCATCTTATATCATTAGAAAAAAGATTCGGACTTTGTCAAAGAATAAAGGGGATCGCCCCATGTAGTGAATCTCAAGATCCTACACTGGGGGCCTAGCACCCCAACTGCATGAAGAACTGGAATGGAACGTTCATCCTTCTCCGAGATCTCACTGGGATCTTTACCACTGACCTTCAACCAACACCTGGCTAGTACAAGCAACAATTGTAGGGCTGACTCCAAAGACCGACCTGGTCATCTCTGATGGGACATTGCACTGACTATACTGGACACGCAGCAAAACCCTCCAAATTCCTGGTCTGTATGCACCCACGCACAGGTGTGTGTAAAGATCGGACCTAGGAGACAGCAACAGGCCACTGCAGGACTCAAACATCACGATGAGGCAAGTCACGACACCAGCAACGTACCTTTGTTACTCCAACGGAAACAAAAAACGCCTAGCAAAGCGAAACAAAGTCAACCATCTATGAACCTTCCAGAAGGGGGCATGCCAGACTGATTTAGACAAACAGCAGTCATTGCAGCTCTACTCGGGGTAAGGACCTTTCGAGAAAGGCCACAGGCATCTCAAATGCCCTACTGTCCAATACATATGCCATCGTGAACGTCAGTCCCTCTCAAATATATCACTCATCATTCTTGGTACATCTGACCATTAAATATTCCCTCATCTCGACCTGCGCCCCTCCCTTCTACTATCACTCTACCTGCCACTTTTGCACAATTCTTTCTTGATTCCACACATCTCGACTGATAGCTTCAATCTTGAAACAAGCACCCGCCATGTCAAAACTTCAAACACATGCATGAGCACACACTGACTCGTACTGCCATCAAAGTAGCAAGATCTGTTGTTAGAGCTAGGCTCGCGTGCCCCTAAGGAAACCTTACAAGTAAATATTCTGGACTGATCTCCTCCTAAACCTAGATTTGGATGCCACCCAATTTTTCCCACTGCCCTAAACTCATCCACGTCAAGGCTTAGCCTCGACAGTGCTACGTTGGCACTAAGATTCTAACTTCGTACATTCGCTTTACGCATCCAAGCCACCCAGATCCACTAGGTGTGCATTCTGCATATAGGTACCTGAGTGATGAGAATCTGTCAATTCTCTACAAAAAAAACTAAACACAAGGGACTGTGAAGAACGGTGGTCCGGGTTGTTAAGTGCTTTGCAAAATGACGTGTACAAGTTAGAACAATTAAAGTGCAGAAAAGAATATCTAACAGAGGGCAAAGACCAGAGGTCTGGGATGCACAGCACCAAGGGAGGGTGGGCAGGCTACACAGCTGTGTGTTAGTCTAAGAGGAAGATGGGCAGCCGCCGGGTTTCTGAAAGAACAGCGCACTTAAAATCATTATCTGAATTTATTTTACAGGATATCATACAGAGAACATTAGTTCAGGTCCACGTTGTAAAAAAAGGCAGCGCCTGAGCCTGAGTGGAAGCAAAGGCCTTACCCATTAGGAACCAGTCGCGGAATGCAAAGATTGCCCACAGCAGTTCCAGAAATCACAATTCTAGACCTCATATGAGTGTTTATAGACTGAGAAATGGAAGAATATAAATCCAAGTTTGTGTTGGAGACCCCACTCTGCTCATCTCCGATAGCGGTACCGCTTGAAGTGGAACCAGAGCTGGAAAATGCCATTGGAAAACTGGCAGCGGAAGCCGTGCCGGTGCGAGTACTCCCACTCGCGGTTGACTATCTTGAACGCGATGTCCTCGTAGGGCGGGCCGGCGTGGAAGCGCAGGATGGCGAAGTCCTTGTTGTCGTGGCAGGCCTCGAGGAAGTACTCCGGCGTGGAGCGCTTGTTGATAAGGTCCGGGTAGAAGATGTTGAACTTGTAACCCTGCACAATCTTGGGTGGGGGGTTGTCAAAGTCATAATGAGTTTGGTTGTATTTGTTCCACTCGAATCCGGTGTGCACGCGGTTGAAGAAGCGAGGCTTGCGGGGACGATACTTGTCTGCCCAGAGATAGGCCTTGCTGGTGAGTGGCACCTCAACGCTGAACTGAGCCTCGTCTTGGCCCATGCCCTCCTTGGCCTTTCGAACGAAGATGTCCTCGGCTGTCTCAACCGCATCACCTGAAGTGTTAAAGACACAGTGAGTTAGAGCACACAAGGCAAGGCGAGAGGCTGGCAGGTCTGAGAACTTGTGGACACACAAACCAAGCTTAGACCGGTATAAAGAAGACATGAAAAGCTATTAAAGAACAGTCCTTGACAAAGCAAGTATTGAATGAACCATCCCGGATGAATAAGTAAGTGACCTGGACACTTAATGTTAATCCTTCTTCTTTTGAACTGAGAAGCTTAGACATCCAACAATTCAGATACAAACAAGTGTCTAACCTCTTGTCTACACACAAAAATGGACATAACAGACCACACATAGATTGTATTACAGCACAACCCTTTCTTTGGAGTTTGATTTGCCTTCCTCTGCTGTGTTGTTTAACTGGGTTTAAAGTAGGATTCTTAGCTTCTACTTTATTTTGAAAACTTTTAAGATGACTTACAAGGTTAAAAGAAAACTTTGGATGATAACCAGGGAAGCACATATATAGTAAAACTGTAGGTCTACAAACCATGGAGAAAACGGATTTGGTTCACAAATAACCTTCCTAAGGCGCCCACAACCGAACGCTGCTATTAGGCAACAACGCATGAACAGGAAAATAACTGAGCAGTTCAGGCAGGAACACAACACACTGCCCAGCCCCGTGTGCAGTAGGAGGCCACAGGCAGACGCCCTGGAAGTCCACACTCATAGGAAACCATGCGCAGGGGCCACTGCTTGTTATAAGGAGATCAGATCAGAATTTATCAGTTCGGACCATTCGCGAAGCACTTTAACAGAGCTCTCCTGCTATCAGGACTAGAGAATAAGCAGCTCCCGGAGGCGAATTCAGCAACTTTTGGATAAAACGTGACCGGCTGCTGCAATTGGTCATTGTGATCAGTTTAGCGCGTAATTCTGTACAGTCAGTACCCGTACACAACGTTCCCTCCATCCTGGGAGGCTAAAGAGTCGTAGCTAGGAGTAACTCTCGCGAGGGTGTGGATGTGGTGAAAACGCATTTAGGACAGCTAAACACACAAGCCGGCTTGGGAAGTGAAAATCGAAACAATAGTCTTGGCAAATACTGCAAGGTGCCAGGTAGGTGCCTTTCAGATTCCAGCAAGTAACCGGTGCGGGTACCGAATACCCAGTTACAAGAATACTAAGTGTATTGACTCTGGAAGTGAACGTGGGTTGACCTGCCAGGGATTTGCACTTGTGACGTATAGGGCAGAGCATTTGTCAGCGGCGAGTGCTTAACTCTCTGATCCATCTGGTAAACACCTGCTGCTTATATAGCGAAGATGCTCGCTGTTCCTTGCTCTGCTGTAGGCAGTCTAAGCAGCCCTGCTGCTGAACTGCACCGATGTTTTATAGTGTCTACTGCGGCACGACTTATGCATCTATATTGCTCTGTGAGGCACCTAAAGCGTCTGAACTTTAGAAGTGGAGAGAATAAAAGTAAACAAACTGACATTTGACTACATCCAAAGAAGTGACCCTCCTTGTCAGACTGTAATCCAACTTCCTCTAAAGGGAGCCTGATGATGCCACTCTGAGTATCAAAGAAACCTCCAAGTTATCCCAGCACTCGCCTCCAACCAGCGTGTGTGACATCTAGTGTCCATGGTTAGGTCCTACCTTGGAATATGGGTGGAATAGTTTCCTGACCAGGATTGAGGCCATCCATGGTAAATGCTGGACACAGCCACTGCACATTAGTCGCAGAGACTGGACCCTTCAGGTGTCTAGACATCTTTAATGACTGCCTTAACAAACGAGGCCACAATTTAAGGTGCCTTTCTGGTCGCACAGAGCTGCTCCCGTCTTACTAATTAGCCTGTCAAGTCCCCCCCCCCCCCCCCCCGCTAATGGAACCGATACAAAGGTTTTTAAACAGCCTCAAAGTTTAAAAAAACCTGAACCTTGTCAGAAGGTTACTCATGGCAAACAGATCAATCTGGGCAATTATCTACTAAATTAGGGAATATTCCAACCTTTGATCACGAAACACAACATTCCTTTGACTACTAATTTTGTGTATGTTTTTCAAGCTGTACAATTCCTATTTCATCTGCCTATATATTTTTTAAATGTTTGTATGTGTTTGCAGTGGTGTAAAGTTACAGTGTCAGTGAACAATGAGACCAAGAGACAGAAATACGCCTGGAGTTTACATGGAAGGGATGTGGCGTTGTAATGCCAATTAACAACTACCACATAATTGGGCTGAATTAAAAAAAGAAAATCCAATACTTCACTTAAAATAGGTAAATGCTATTTCACCAACATGCGTGAGTCTAACAGAAAGCAGAACTTTAGTGAACAACATATCTGAACATGGAAAGGTTCACATGGACTTGAATTTGAACGCTGCGATCTCACAATTCAAAATGTTATTAATTGTTATGCTGGTTAATTACTTAATGACGTAAAATGATTTTTAAAAAAGCCGGTGCAAACTCTAAAATCCGTCCTAGAGAGCAGAGGCAGAACCTGAAGTGGTCAAGGACTACATCCACAGGCCCCCCGCAGCCAAGGGAAAGTCACACTGACCCGTTAGTGGGGCTAGTATAAACACCCCCTCCCCCCAAAGCAGCAGTCCCTGGCCAGAGGAACAGGACTTCAAGTGAAGCCCTTCTAAAGAGCCCCCTGGCACGGGCATCAGGTCTAGTCTGGCAGAGTGCCATGTGCCCGCCTCACGAGCCAAGGAAGCAGGATGCAACAGTAAGTTTATTTTCCTACAGCAAGTTCTACTAACAAAAACTGCATCCTAAAAAACACACCGCCATGACACAGGGCAGATGCGCGGGCTTTGCCAATGGCTGTTTCCCAGTAACCTCTGGTCAAGCCACCAGTAAACAGAGATCCTGCAGCGACATCGTGTGGCCGATAGGAGGATTATGCTCATCCTCGGTGTCCATTAACTGAAACCGAGTTAAGAGTGCACTTCAATCTGCACGTGGATGGATTTCCATATCCGGGTTCTTCTAACAGTGCCCTTTACTAAGAACTTCAGTGACTGATTTCAAACTTCGGACATTCAAAAACTGCCACTGGAAAAGGGTAATAAACTATATCCTATGTTTACCAACATACTATTATACTGCTATCTAATACTCAGGAGAGGCACCGCCTAGCAGCCATAAATGAATTATACTCGCTTATCTGAACATCCTACCGTGTAAGAAACTTTAGGGTTGGAACAGCGAACTTTTGTCTGAAAAGTTTTGCCAAGTTTACAACCTTTGTGAAGCTAGATTTCTGCAGAGTTCCAAAACCTCTGATCCCATTTTGTTACAAAAACGAGGAATCAAGTGAGCGCTTGCTTCATTTTTGACAAAACACAGCCACAGTTTTATTTTCTCGTAACCCTCTCAAAGTTTCTGACGTTTGAAGAAAACTGTAAACTCTGCCGAGGGAAAAAGGTTTTTAAATCCCCAATATCAGGCTGAAGAAGAGAAATTTCACCGAAGACCCAATCTGTGTGACCCTGTAAGGCATATCACGAGGCAATGTCACGGCCATCGGCCGTCACCCCTCTTCTATTTATTGCTTACGGTTACAAAGGCTTCTGCAAACAGAACGTGCAAGGCACGGAGAAGTGTAGTAAAAAACTACACAAGGGATGCCTCAAAATTCACAGGAATCGAAAAAGGCAGAACCGTGAGGACTTGGAGACATCAAAGAAACATGTAATGTGACTGACCGCCGTTTCTCCCGGTAACCTGCTCAAATCCAGGCTCATGCTGTTTACGGGTGCAGGTGAAGCCCGGGGTAACAACCTTCGCTTTCATCTCCGGAGCCTGGATTGATAAATACTTGAGGGTCATCTTCGAACTCCCCGCCTTCCTCCTCACCGGACAGAACCTCAGCATTACTTACAGGTCCCTTCAGCAGAAGCCTCGGTTCAAGAATAACTATATATATATATATATATATATATATATATATATATATATATATACACACACACATACATACATACAGACGCCCCCCCCCCCCCTGTAAGCAAGTTACCAATCGCCTTCTTTATGGGACCCATATTTGGAGATATCCGTGTACATGCGGCAAAGTGCACCTTCAACAAAAATGGGGGCTGCACATTCAATTGAGACACTTCACTAAACCCTGCCCATTCTACACTACCAGGGATGTTCCAGACACCAAATGGTAATCACTAACAAAATTATAAATATATACATACATACATACACACACACATACATATATACACATTATTTTAGCAGAAAGATCTCGCTCACCATTCCTCTCGCAATGCTGGGCGCCACCTCCACTCTAGCCACCCCAGCAGCCTAGGTAAGGGCGTAGGTGTCATAAAGCCCATAGAGACTTCACTCAGGGCAAGCGAGGGAGGGAGGGGGGTTCATATGCAGGACCCAGGCCAGAGCCCTTGGCTTGGCGCTGGAAGCACTACCTTCTCCTACACACAATTCAGGATGCTCTCCTTGCTGTCCCAATACCCAGAGCAGCACAGGATGCTGACCTATGGTGCAGGAGCTTCTCACAGCCTCTCCTCACTGGTCCTCCAAGGCCTCCCTGGGGCGGGATTGGCTGGGATGCACCCAATGCATCCACAGTGTCTTGCACATACCAGCTGCCGCTCAGCCAGACAGGAAGCGGAAGCAAGAGGGCCAGCACAAGCACACTGCTGAAGTGACCTGGTCTTCAGCAGCAGTCCTCCAGAGAAATAAGGAATATGCTAACAACTCTGGACAAGAGCCAAAGGTCACCCACATAAAACACATCTCTCAGCCCGACCTTGCAAGCAAATACAACCACTAAGAGTGCAGTGATATTTAAGAGCTGCTTACAAAGCTAGTGAACAGCAATGCCAGAGCAAAACCAACACACTCATAGTGCACACAGAAGGAAAGGGTCAAAATACAAAGGCCGCCTTCAGCAAACTCAGACAGGAAACTATTGACAAACACAAACTAATCTCAAAAACTCAAAAGTGGTCTGGTCAGGTGTTCTGTCGGCCAAGGCAAACTACAAACCGCACAGTGCTGCATGACCAGAAGAGGAACAGGCTTTGCGCCACCACCGGAAGCCATACCTGTGACCTGGAACTGCTGCCGGAACACCAGGAGCCGCTGCAGGTCCTCCTCCATCTCCACCACGTGGGCATCGAAGGGCAGCTCGGAGGCGGTGAGCAGCTTGGGGCTGTACTTCCCTGCATCATAGTCATCCAGGCTCTGCTGGATGAGGTCCTCCTCCAGGAGCACAGCCTCTCCCCCCTCAGCCTTGCCCTCCTCGTCGGCCTCCTCAGTGGATGGGCCCGGCTGCTCCGCAGGGCTCTCCTCTGGTTCTGGCCTAAACAACAGAGCGAACGGGAAGAACACGAGAGTCAGTGAAGTCAGATAATGGGCATCCCACAGCAGAAGGACCGGTCACATAAGAACAAACAAAGCATCCCAAGGTCAGTGGACAACTGGGCTACTCTTAAACCACTGAAAAAGGGGCGCTATAGTGACAAGGCAGAAGCAAGAAGAAACTTTCATTAGTCAGTGAAAGGGTAACTCTCGAAAACAAGCATCAGAGAAGCCCCTGAGGGCTGAGTGAAATCCAAACTGACAATGCAAGATTATGGGGGCCTTTATCCGACAACAATGGTCAAGGAAACCCAGTTCGGGGGATAACAGATGGATTGTACTTCCTGTTGGCAGAAACCAACAATGCAAGAATAAGGGATTAAACTTAATGCTTATCTTTGCAGTTAAAGTTTTACACTTTGAAAGTTACTTCAACAATCGAATGCATAGAAATTGAAAGGATCCGACTGGGAACTGGGCATCAGGTTTTGTGACAGTGCCGAGCTACACTGGGAGAGGATGATATACGGAGTGATGCATGAAGGGGACAAAAGAAAGTTGCTGGGGAGAAGAGAATGAGGGGAGGATGCCACAGCCAGCGCGGGAAGAGTCCCTGTTTGGAAGACGCTAACAAGAGAGCAGACAAAGTGTACACACCTTTCATCTGGGGAAACAGGCTCCTTCTTTACGATGGGAAAGAGAGGTTCGCTCTCTACTCCCTGTTCTTGCTTCAGCTTATACAGCTTCTGTCGCAATACATCCTGATGCCTCTCTCGAAGCCTGGACAAAATAAAAACAATATTCAGAAAAAGCAATCAGAGGCCCATAAAGTTACCAAATGCGTATTCCATGAACGAGACTGCACCAAGAATCAAGCCACAATTCCAGCGATGGCGGCAGGCTGAAATTAACCTCAGTCCTGGGGACCACAGGTACCAGAAATGTACACTGACGTAAGTGAAATGTATACTCCTGCCTGGCCTGTGCTCAACAGCAGGGGACAGAAAATACTGTTCTTATAATATGTGATAAGAACACCAACACAAGGCCCAGTGTAACCACCCTTGCTTCACTGAAATGTGCATGAAGAGGACAGAGAATCGATGTGGATTGGTAAAGTTGGCTAAAGTCTGCAATTCACAAACAAAATCTGGAATACAAGTTAAAGTATATGTGCAAACTCTGTACTCTCAGAGGCCTCCAACGAAAGTGAACTATGTTTTCTAGCAATATTTCTTTTAGCACACAAATTCACAGACTAGTCCAGGTTTTTTGTTGTTGTCGTTACAAATTTAGATTTGATCTATTATCGCCCTTTTCTAGAGCACGAACCACAGAAGGCATGCAGTATAGAGGACAGAAACTCAGACTTTACTTTGGATCCCATTTCAAATATTACCACACCCAGTGTAAATCGATCACTCTGCAGCCGGTCACCAAACCTAATGTGTGCATCACGTGAGGATGTCTGATGAACCAGCAAGGTCGCTGCTGCTAATCTTTGTATTTAACATGAATTCACAAAATTACAATCTTGACATACCAGCAAGGAAAAAGGTTACTTATCTGTTTCAACATTTCTCCAGTAAAAGCACCCCCCCCCCGATTAATAAAATTAGATTAGTTCTCGACTGCCACATGGTACTTCACAGGCCTCAAAAAAATCATAAAAATGTTACTAGGCCTGCAGGTCGAGTAACTCGAATATTCTACTCGACCTAATTGAAATGTACTTGACCCGTAAACAGGTCTCAAATTGTGTATGCCTAGGCAAATATTTTATTTTACAGACACACCTTTTTCTTTATTCTCACGAGTGCACCTTCAAATATGTGAGTTCAGCATTTCTGCTGTACAAAATACTCTTTCTTGTTTAAATAGACTAAACGTTTGCTCCATGTATAATAAGAATCTAGCCCACATATAGGGTACACATGAGCCCCAACTTGCCTGTTAGTTTACTAATAACATTGCCATCAGGGCAGGGGCAGGAGTGTTTCTCAGTTCATGTTTAAACACTCACTTTTCATAAACACATTACTAAAGCAGGATGTGGTAGCATACTGTCATTTGCAGACAGCAAATTGCCCATTGAAGTGGCCAAATACTTTCCCACAAACTTGCAGCTTTACTGATAAAACCACATAGTGTATTAAAAATAATAAGTGAAAATTGGGTTTCAGAAAACATTCATCATTTGCACATCACTAAGTAAAGTGTTCTGATTTGTTTTTATCCTATTAAAATATTTTTTTAATTCCACAGAAGTACAAAAATGGGCTTTTATAACTACTGAAATATATATTTTTAAGTGTTTGTACAGTTGACTTATTAGCTATTTAAATGCTGTGGGTTAGGAAAAATCTGACACCCCGCAACCTTTCATTTTAAACTCTTTGTACAGCAGGGCAGACAGTTCACTTTACAAAATCCTGGAACTCTGCAGTCAGAGAAGTCAACTGACTACTGGCCCCTTTCTCTGAACGTAAAGCATGTGTGACAAGATAAAAATAAGATTTAAAGGCATTTTTTATTGCTTCTTCCCTCTCTGAGTGAGCAGAACACCTGTTCTTTGTCAACTTGCCAGAACGGGCAAGTAAGTTCTAAATTGAGTTCGACCTGATAAAATCTGACTCACCATAGCAAGTGGGCGAGTAGATTTTTCGAGGCCTGCCACAAGCAATCAATGAAAATTAACAATTTTAAACCTCATGTATTTTACAAAGTTGTTTTCCTGCCAATTTTTGTAACTTTCATTTTGAAATAAAAGTAAAAAATTTTAAAGTCTCGCATCAAGAGTAAATTTCCAAAGACAAATAATATTATGCAATACACACTATATCACAACAGTTGATTAGAAACTACAACCAAAATTTTTTAAGGATGAAGTAGGTAGGCTGGGAGAACTCAACACGAAAGACCGCACCATCAGAGAACATTCGCGAGGAAATGAGAGCGGTGGTTCGGTCCACTGAAACTCTCTGGAGAACTACTGATACTGGCACAGGAAGTACAGTCAGTCACTAAAACCCTACCTTCCGTCAACCCCAGAATCGGAGTAGCAACAATAATGAGCACAGAATGCGTGACCCACTCAGACGGCTTGTCTGCTACTGACCTCTCTACAGCAAAATTCGAACCAGTCACTTCAGAAGCAACACTTAAAGGAGCAGTAAATAGTTTGTCTTAATGCAGCATTTTAAGACCACTTTTCTATTTAGTTTCTGATTTTTAAACTATGTTTTTTAAAAGTGAAAGGTGAAAAAAAGTGTAAAAAATAGATTTTGTAATTACAAATCTGCGCATTTGTGAGGTCCAATTGACCACCAGGAACTATTTCAAGGTTGGGAACAGAGGGAGGATCCCTGGATAGCAAACGCCAGCTGTGTCTCACACTGATACCAGCAGTGCAGTTAGTAATTAGTCTCATCTGCAAACAGCGTAACTAGTCGGCGGTCTGGCATCGCCACGCACAGCTCGCGGATCCTCACCGTGCCCTGGCCATGTAGGCCCGGAGCTGCTGCAGCAGGCTCTCCCAGTAGCCGATGTCCAGGTTGGGGCCCCCTGCCCGGATCTTGTTCTCAATGCCTTGATAGATGACCTGCAGCTGGATGTAGCTCTTTCCCTTGAAGACCTGCTGCACGTCCGAGCTCACAGACGCGTTCACTCCTTCGCGCCGCTCGCCTGCCAGGGAACAGAAAATAGATCTGAAAATTCCAAAAACGTAACTGCACTTACCAGGGAATCAGATTCTTTAATTACTGCACTATTCAGGGACGCACAAGTTCTGCTCCATGCCAAAAAAAAAAAAAAGACCGGCGTTAAACAATCATTGACAAATACCATAGCCTTCTATCCACGCAACAGGGCCTTTGAACACTTTTGATACGTTCTCTATTTCAACCTATCCGAAACAAGATGGGCGGCCACACTAATATGACCAGGTGTGAAAGCCTAGTGAGTTCTGTATGTTACTTACAGTGCCAAAGAACACGTGAAACACAACCCACAATGAACAGGGCCACTTTGCAGAAGATCAAGCTGCTGAGTGCCTACAGAAGAGAGGGAACTCATTTATGACCAGAGCCCCGTTAGGCGCAGGAAGGGAGATTACTGCTTTCCATCAAATGGATAGGATTACGGTGATGGGGATGAGGCAGCCTTGTGCACTAGGCTGCTTCAGTATGTACCTTACCACGAGGACAGCCCTATTCGCTAAGAAGATGGGCCATATAGCGCTTATCTAGAACAGTGGTTATCAACCAATGTATATAGAATTGATAATAAGAGGCGCAATTGCGTTGATCACAAACTTATAGGATGACTATAAATAAAATAAAACACTTGATTGAAAAACTGCAATCTTTTTGATATTCAGGCAAAACTTTATTCATACGACCAAATAAGGACATCAAAACATTGAAGTGCAAAACAATTGTAATAAAATGGAACCCACAACACCATAGTTAGAAAGAAAAGAAAAAGCTGCACAATGGCAGAGAGAATGGCGGGCCAGACAACGCGGCCACTTTGCAAACACCCCCTGAGGGATTCTGCAGGTCCTTATCGGGTGATTCCCCCGCATTGGTAACGAATTGTGGGGCAACCAGTTGGGGGTGTCCCAACTACATTTTGTCCTGATGAGACTGCGCATCTTTCAAGAGGGTTGAAACGCCGTCCACTGTTACCAAGTCAACCTAACATTATGACTTTTTGTAATTAACTGGCTCGTATTTATGGATAACCGATTATTTTAGGTCACTTGCATCTTGAATATGGGAAACCGGTTTTTAAATGTGGTGAATGAGTTTTGATTTTTTTACAACTGTGGTGTTGTGGGTTCCATTTTGTTTTGGACACCTTCCTTTACAATTCTTCTGCACTTCAATATTTTGATGTCTTTATATTATACATACGTTGGTTGATAAGAACACTGTTCTAGAGAGATACTAGGCTGCTTCAAAGCACGTGCCTGAGTATCGAGGTTCCTCTAAGGACTAGGGTGCTAGACTCCGCGCCTGATTTTAAACTCCTTTTCACTGCCTGCTTTTGTTGAGCTTCCAATTTTACATGCGAGCAATGGAACGGGTGATTTTCTATTTCACAGCAAAGCAGTGTTCCCATTAAAGTCCTTGCACAGTTACTGTGTAGCCAAGGTCGCACATGAAAGTCTCTACAGACTCAGCTATGGAATGTATGGACCATCCAAGGCCACGCGGCTGGTGACCACAATTCAGAAACCTGTGCAGAACATTTGAATCTAAACCCCCTTACAAATGCCCCACCCCAAACCAAACCTGAGATTCTGGCCAGTCCCCTATTTGCTAGAAAGTGCTTACTAGGGAGAGACATGTCTATTCCTAGTCAATGGGTTACCTTTGGAAACTAACGAATACAGCGATAACTAAAGCAAAGATAACTTACTGCTTCCATGGCGGCATTGCTTGAAACTTAAAGTTGATGAGGAGTGAGATATACCCCAGAACAAGGGAAATAGCAGAACATATTTCTTCTAAAAAAAGACTTAAATATGGCTTCAAGTTTTCACAAATGAAACCTTGAAACATCCTTCTCAAACCTGAACACTTTAACGAGCTGCTTGATGAAACTCTGGAGTTTTCTGGTCAATTTGAGCCATTTCAAACTCTTTACTTCTTCGAGTTAGAGAAGAAAAACACTTGTACCACTACACGACCCAAGTACTGGGGCACAACAACCGACTTTTAATAGTTCATTACCTGGTCCTTTTCCAGAAGCCTCAAGTTTGCGGAGCTTGGAGATCTCATCCTCGGTAATGATGGTCATATCACGCCAGAAGTCCACATTTTTACCCTGCTCCAATTCCATGTAAACCTGAAAAAAACAAACACAGAAGTTAAGGAATGTTTAAAGGAGAAACTCTAGCTGAAGCAGCACAAAACAAGCACTGATGTAGTGAATAAGGAGTAAATAGCTTCTGACAGACAAAGAAATTGTGGGCAGAATGTAAAAGCTGATGAAAAGCCCAGCAGCAGATTAAGACTTGCAAATACACTCACTATATCCGAATGCAAACTCAAGGCTCCAAATTGGGTCATCATCCCCATGGACAGGGTAATGGAAGACAAAAAAGGAACAACATAAACCAAAGGCCATCACTGAGTTAGCTCTGGGGCCTAGCAGGTGAATCTGGCTTTAAAAATGCAGGCTCAATCTCAGGGCGTTGGATTTCTATCAAACAACAGAGAATCAGCGATGAAGGATTCCTTGGAAGATCAGCGACAGCGACCATCATCCCATGCCCATCAACACGGCTGCAAGTCACTTTTTCCAATATGAGCCACCCGGAGGCCATTTCTAACATTGTTTATGAAATTAACACCTCGCTGACACAGCAGCTCAAAGGGCTGAACCCCAGTAAGTCTTAATTCCTTCTGAGTTAGATAAGCTTAGAACCATCAATTTAGGGAATGGTCACACCCAGAATTTGAAGAGCAAATTCTAGAAAAAAAACTGCAAGCACTGAAATTTTTGTGTGGTCTCGATAGGCCATTAACACCACCTTATGATTACTGTATCATTCCTACTGGCAAGAACTCAACCCATGGACACAGGTGCATTTTACGTTCTAGAGGCATCATATTGTCATCCATCATATGAGGCATTTACTGGGCTGCTGCCTGATAACGACTCATGTGTTGCTGGGGGTGAAGTCAACAGCAAGCCATTGACCGGTCTAGGATTGAACTTTTGCTTAACAAAATCGAGAACAAAATAACTACCATGTTTTATGACTTGACTAAACTGTCTCTTACGGTGAAGCATAATAGGATGTTGTTTAAAAAAATCTTACTAGAAAGGGGCCTCTTTGTAAATAATTGGGGCAAAAGAAACGTATACTAAATTGATCAAGCTTATACCTTTTAGTACTTAATTCAAATTTATTTTTTTCTTCTTTGCATATGCTTACTTTTGAAGGATAAAGACATGTATTTTAAAGGACATGGTTAGGCAATGACCTCCACTATTCTTGGTTCTAGAACTGCAGGCTTAGGGTCCACGTTTTTGCTTCAAATTTGTTCTACATAAACACCTACCATGGAAGCACTGCCCCTGGTTAATTTCTCCTCTAAGTGAAAGATACAACGTTTATCAAATGTGGCTGTGCTACTTTATTCTGTCAGCTTAATATGAACCCACCCTCCGAGATCAGCATAGGTCACCCAATGTTTCCGATTCGGTACGAAGTGGCCACCAAGGTCTACAAAGAACTCAATGCAATAGGACGTCAATAGCCAGCTGTATTTTGTAACTGAACAACTCGTGAGTGCAGGAGACCCAAGTAGAAAAAATATTTTTGGAACAATTAGTGAATAAGCAGATGCCAGAACATACTTACAGATCGACGTTTGAGTATATGGAGTGGATACATTTGGGTGTCACACGTAAAGAAAAACTACCTTGACAAATTATCAAATCTCTAATTTTCTCCAGCACGAGTATCCGTGAACCTATTTCTGCCTTTGCCACACTGGTACAAACTGCAAGCAATACCTCGCCAGAAGACATTTGCTTTTTTAAAAGCAATTTGAAAGATAATAAACCGTAAAGTGGTGAGTAATTTACATACTTCTGAAGGCTGTGTGCGCTCGCTCTAGTTAAGGAACTACTCACAGGGAGTTGAAGATTTATAAACACTGCTCCTAGTTTTCCGTTTTTACAGATAAATACAGACAAGAAAAAAATGTGTTTCCTGTCGGTATTTATTTTTAAAAGTGGAAAAATACTGAAAATTGTGCTTCTTGTGAGACTCTACATGCTGTAGACATTGCCACTGAGCTGGAGGAAGTACTCAAAGGGTTGACTGCAACTACAAGTTTGAGATAGAATACATTAAAATGAGGAAGCACAATTATGGCTTTGAAACCGACTCACAAATTCAGTTTAATCTGCTAATGAAAGAGTTAGCCAAAGAAACTTAGAAACAGCAATCGTCAAACAGCCTGCCTTCCCTAATCCAGACCTGGATGTCCTCCAGAAGGTCTTCAAGGTCAGAGGCTGTGAGTCCATTCAGGAACGTGTAAGGTTCATGCATCTCCACAGCAAGGTCATCATCCTCGGCGCTGATGTACTTGGCCAGCAAGTCTATTGGTTTGGCCCGACCATCCCGGATACGGATTTTGGACCTGACCATAAAGAAGAAAAAAATATTAAAAAATGAACAAACCTTTGAGTCACCAATGCAATGCAAATGCACAGTTCTACAAACCGCAGCGTTGATCTGGCTCACTCTCTGCCAGAAGACTCACCGGAGCTTGGCTTGGTGCAGGTGGAAGTTGTCCTCCTGCTCCTCCCAGGTCTTGAAATGTTCTGCCTCTTTCTCCCTCTGAAGCATCTCCAATTCCTGTTCTCGCATAACTTTTTCTCGCTCACGCTCCAAGCGCAACTGCTTCACCTAGAAAGTCGATGGGCATAACAAACCAATATTAAACAACTGGATCCGAAGAGTTGGCTAGATGGACGAGGGGAGGCCTTAAGATCAATAAACGAGGGAGGCACCACATGGAAGCAGAGATAAAAAAAAAAACACTGCAGCTCAGATCTGGAGGGTACGTACATGTTTTACATTTTCATTCCACAATAAACATCACAGACGCCCCACCTGACCACCAGCAGGGAGGTTAAGTAAGATGTCCTAAAGCATCTGTTAACATTTGAATGTTTATTATTTAAATACTTGCAACAGCTTTGTGAATAATTATTCAGACAGGTCATCCTGATGCCAAATGGTGACCGAATGAGAAAATAAGAAAACTCGACCTTTTATCTTGTGTCCATCACCCTTCCCTAATACTACTGCCACAACATGCAGCGGCCTCGCGAAATGCAAAAACATGTGAAAGAAAAGACTGACCCTGCCATACAGAGCAATATGAGGATAACTTGGCAGTGAAGTGGAAATATTAGAATTGTGTTTGGAGGGAGGGAGACTAAAGATGGTACCTCTGCACAGGATTCACAGTGAGAACAGCAAGAAGACAATACATTTGCATCATGTCGTAAAACAGGAAAAGGAAAATCCCAACTGGCCAGAGAACAGCTTGTGGGTCTTCATACCTTCTGCAGCTCCAAGCGGTTGTCCTCCTGGATTTGCTTGTTCCTTTCCTTCAGGTCCTTCTCCCCAAGATGCGAAATACCCTTTTTTTCTAGAGCCTGAAAACCCACAAATTCACATGTTTAAAACATAAGGAATTTTCCTGCATAGCACTGCCACACAAACAAAAAGAATCCAAATAAAAGAACACAGCAATGGGCAGTTAACCCCCGATTATTTCTTCCAGCCACCCTTGTACACTAAACTTTGAATGCTAAACCATAATTGAGGTCTTACAAACATAAAGAAGGCGGGGCAGAACCTACTCTAGAACATACAAGCCTGTCTAGCTTCAGCTCTATCTACTCAGTGAGTTTTGGTCAATGACTAGGTGGCCTTTTAAAAAAACAAAATACAAACCTATCTCAAACCTTCACTTACACCATCATGATTCACTGTCCATTAGATGATGGTATTAGGGTGCTTATCTTAAATCACCAGTACTTCAAACAAACACATGGAAAGCTCATTATTAGCAGTGGTAGGTGAAGTGTTGTTCTGGTATTGTGTTGAACTGAGCAAAAACAGGTTAAAACTCAAAATTGGCCCAAATTTTCTTCTGCTATTCTAGATCTAGATAATACTGCATTTTGTTTCCCTTACTAAAACAGCCAACATATTAGCCTTAAAGTTCCAAAAATGTAGCACCGCTCCAACAGCTGAAAAAGGACCAAAGTATACATTTAAATTCATCATGTTTCTGGAGAATTAACTGTGCACTTCAAGTGAAATCGGGATATCCATTAAAAATGGTCTCAGTGGCCCACAAGATTGCTGGCTCCGAAAACATGGCATTTTCTTTTTGATCAACTAGATAATATTTACATACCCAGCCTAACTAAACTTGGGTATCTGGGGCAGAAGGCAAATTGTATCAAATGAAACCCTAACTTACATACATCAAACATATCTGAGTGAGCTCTAGCAAGCTCCTGCCAGTACAATTCAACACAGCGGAGACAACTTTGCGTGTGAAAGAGGGTTCACCCTTCACGTCAACTCTTCAGTGGTCAGATGGAACTCAAGTCATATATGCCATTTCATCCAAGTCATATATGCCATTTCATCTCTAGTTGCAGCAAGAGTTTCTGTATGAACTAGTGAAGTTACCCCTATTCCTCAGCTGTGCGTTTACGAAGAGGTTTGCTATCCAAACATCAATTCACTTTTCAGCCTCTCTTTATTCGGAAGAGCTCTGCATTGTGTGCAAAGGAAAACACCAAGGTAAGTAACTAATGTGCCAACAGACTCAACGCCTTTTACACTGGATTCCTTGGTTTGTTTGTTTCTTCGCTTCAGGGTAAGACAGGAGTTTATTCTGCTGGTGCATTCACTTTTTGGGCACTGTGTCTCTTCCTTGTCTCAAGAGAGGGAGGGGTGCCATTAGACCCCTCATTAGTCTTCCTTCTGAAACATTGCATCTAACGAGGGAAGACTGGTCCTGGAATGAACAGAACTGCAGAACCGCTCTCCTCTTCCAGTGCCCGGAAGCTCCTGAAACTTGGCTGCCAGTTTTCATACTCATTTAACTGAGCCATAAAGTTAACTTCTACGAGCAATTTATTTCAGATGCGCTTCACAGGGTGTGTCAACATGTCTTTACACAATATTTTCTTTTCAAAGCACCCTAAAATAAAAACAAGTGTCAACTTGCCCATGAGCTTCACACCACCACATTGTATTTTTTGTATTAAGAAGGCAAACGGATGGCCAGTTTAGGACATCATTTTGAAATACTATAAAATAGAAATTAAGTGAAAGAAATGCCGTTGACACAAGCTGTTGGTGTTTGGCGCACAGTCCTCCTGTCTATAATTCATTAGTACATTCATTCATAGGTCAATCACTGTCTTCCCTGATGGGTCTGTCGAGGAGCTCATTTTCTGTTTACCTTTACTTCTTGTGAACTCTATGTGCTCCCTTTAGGAATGAGGCACACTAGTTTAACGCCTTCTCTATGAGGTAAAGTGATTTTGTCGCTGGCTCAGTTCCTGTTGTCCAGCTAGCTCATTCATTCTTCAGTCCCTCTTGTACATTCTTTCTATGGGCTATATGGCTCAGTCACATCCTGGTCCTGAACTGCACATCCATTCCCCGGTCCCTCGGCTCGATCACATTCTGGTTCCAATAGGTCGTTCATTCAGAGGTCCTTCCAGCTCATTCACTTGATGGTTCAAATTGCTTATTCATTCCCTTCTCCCTCTTCTCATTCACGCTCTGTCTGGTTTCACTTGTTCATTCAATCCTAGATCCATCTGACTTATTAATTCCCTAGTCCCTAAGGTTAATTTGTTTCTGGCTCCCCAGGGCTCATTTGTTCCCTGGTTCATCTGCCTCATTTGTTCATTGATCAGTTTGGATCATCTGTTCCTTACTTACTGACGCATTTGCGCAGCCTGCTCTCTTCCGACTCATTTCTTCCCTGGCCCCCTCTGGCTCATTAATTCAACAGTCACTTTTGGGTCATTCATTCACCAGTCCCGCATTCAATGGTGTTTTGCATATTTATTCACTGGCCCCACAAGTACATTCATTGCATGATCTCCCCTGTCCCTTTGGCTTATACAGTGCCCAGTCACTTTTGCTCACTCCTTCCCTTGTCTATTTTACGCTTTCATACATATATTCTTTTGCACAATCATACCCTCATCTCTTCTGACCATTCAGTCCCTGTTCCCACTGTCGCGTTCATTCCCTTACCCATCCACATCGGACAAACCACCTCCCTCCCCAGCTTCACAAAGGAACTGAAGACATGGCTTTTTTAATCCACCTCCGGTACTCGCTACACCCCCAACCCGCGCCTTGAGACCCTAACGGGTGAGTAGCTGCGCTTTAATGAACTCTGATTGATTGATTGATTCCCTGATCTATTTTGGGCATTCAATTCATGGTCTATTTTGTACAGTCATTTTTTTGTCTCTTGCACATTAATTTCCTCATCTCTCATGTATTTGTTCCCTGATCCAACTGGCGCATTCATTTCAGAGTAACTCTGGAACATTACTTTCCATGATGTGCCTATAACTTCTCAATATAAGCTTCAGGCTCTTCACAATCTGCATATTAATTCCACGACCGGATTCACAAAGACTATTGATCACTTGATCTGTCATATACACTAAGTTAGAAGTTTATTTTTGTAAAATGCACCGAAGCCCTATTGTTTGCCAGTTGGCACTTTAGGTAGATTGCTGTCTGTGATTTTAAGTTCAACCAACAATGAATTATGCTCATGTCCAAGTATGAGTGAGATAATTTGTATCTGACCTACAACCGCTCTCTGGAGAAAGACGGGTGGGGTGGAATAATGCAACCATCCAACCCAAGAATTAAATGTTGATTCTCCAGGTTGTGAATTCTATTGCGGTCGGGGGCACCTCAAAGGACAAGTGGGTGCACCTCATTGGGGATGCTGCATTGCTGTTGGCCCCTAAGCAAAGTTCCAGTACAGCTAATGTTGTTCTAACTACTCGTTTATGGTCTCCATGTTATTGGGACAGAATTGTCAAATCTCCCCTTGTGGCTCCTTTTCTGGTCACTTCTACTAGAGTTTGGGATGGGGTTTCTCAATATAATTTTGCCACTGTGTCTGAGTTTCCTACCTCTATGATCCAACTTGACCATGTCTCTTTATTTCAAGGGCTGTTGCTGGTGGAACTTGTGGTATGTGTGGCGGAACCAACTTATGTAAGGCCATGAGCTGCGAAAAGAAACCAGCTTAGTATGTGTGTACTGTGTACCTCCTCATGCCTGCTTGGCTTTATAACTTCATATCAGATGTTTTTATAGCCAGACAGAAGAGATAAGTAGGATGTCCGCTCATGGCCACTATGACTTCACTGACTTAGTGTCCATTCAGGTCCCGTCCCAGTTGCAGTTCCTTCGCTTCCCATATTTCTTGGTCCTAAAAAGGGGGTTACATTCAACCCTAGTTGAATATTTAAATTTGCTCCAGAAAGCACAAACAAGACATACTGCCAGGTTCGACAAATTCAGGCTATAAAATAACAGCCCTTTGATACAGACTTTTGGTTGAGGCTTCACTCACCTTGTTCCAAATGAAAGACCCGAGCAAGTTGTTGTCCCCAAAAGGATTGTCTGTATTGGTGTAGCCCATGTACTCCTCACCCCACCCCATCTTCTCTCGCTTTTTCCTTTCCTTGGCCTCCTTTTTGGCGAGGCGTCGGGCCCTCTTTTCCTCAGGAGTCTCCATGGCCTTCAGCATCTCCTGCTGACGTTTTTTGTCCTCCTTGAGTCGAAGGCGCTCTTGAAGAGTCAGCTCGATCTCCAAGTCCCCCTTTGGGCTCTGAGAGCGAGCAGGCGATAGTGAGCTGACAGAGGACACAGAGCAATGAGACCTCTGCCTGCTACTCCTTTCCCGGCTGCCTCTGCCCCTTTTCTGGTCTTTGCGTCGCACAGTAGAGTCTGAACCAGAAGAGGAGTCCCTGGATGGAGAAGGCCTATGCTGTTGGCTTTGTTTATTGATGTCTGTACTTCGGATCGTCTGATCTTTTTGCTTCTTCTGCTCCTCTGACGAATCCGATCTTAAAAAAATATTGATATGATTTAACATGTAATAATAATAATGAGACACCGGTAACTAGAGAGATTATGCATTACCCGAAGCTGGCTATTCAGCAGTTTTCTGGACCAATGAGGACCATTCCAAACCAAAACTTGCAAACTGTCTTTCAACAGGGAAATATTTTTTTAGCAGAGAAATCATGAGGCCATGATAAAGTTGATGCTTGCACCAATAACAGAAAACTGGTTGAAGCCTCTGGGCAGGCGCAGAGTAAACAAGGGAGAGAAAAAAGAACAAGGAGTGTGAGGACAAGGGATAAGCACGTGAGAGAGAGATGCACACAAGAGAGAGCAAAACAAGTTTGGGGGCAGACACTAAAGGGGAAACATAATGAAGAAAGAAAAAATACATGCACTCTCCTGAGGCGCTTGACGAAAAAGAATAGAGGTTCCCTGAAAGTGAGGATTGGAAGTATACAAGTCAGCCAATCAACAAGATAGTAAAGAGACCATGCTTCAGAGGAGGAACAAAAACAAGAAGATGAACAACTGTCATTGAGTACAAAGAAAGCAAATGTGTGTGATAAAGTCAACCAACTTAAGCATTTGGTAGATACAAAACCTACAAGTTTTTGGTATGGCCCACAAAACATCTTTTGCCACCAGAGGGGGGCACTTAAAGGTGGCAGGGCTTAAGAGTCAAGTTCAGGTACCAACATCCACTCATACCTTGTCACAACTAAACACTAAAAGGTTTCTGACCGAGTCCCAGAAAGTTTAAAAATTGCTTAATGTCTGTCAGCAATACAGAGCCTCCTCAAACATGTTGAAACCCTCATACACAACTGATGTTGCCGCTCACTTAGCAAAGAAGACTTCAAGAAACTATCTGAATTCATGAATGCTGCAAGGTCATACTCATGGCAGAAAGCGTTGTACGGCCTAAATATTTTCTGGATTCACATGCTGTGCATTACTCTGTCATCTAGTGGTTGAGTTCGTTTTTCTGCAAAACTACTCCTACTGGTAACCACTGTGTTCATTTCAAATATTTTTGTTGCCACCATAACGCACAACAGTTATATTACCACTGGATATAACACAAAGGAAAGGTAGACATTTGAATTGTTGGATGGTAGGCCCAGGATTAGGAAAAAACAAACGGGTTTCTTGCTCACCTGCCACCGTGTTCCCTCTTCCCACTGTGCTGTTCTTCTTTCCTCCAGGAGCTATCCTCCTTTCTCTGTGGTCGAGAGTTCTGCTGAGAGTCCGAGCCATGCTTCCTCTTCTCTCTCCGTGCCCGTCTGTCCCTTGTACCAGAGGACCCGCTGCGTCTCCTGTGCTTACCTCCGTTCTCCACAGACCGGACCCTCTTGCCCCCAGCTGGGCTACCGTGGCTGGAGGTCGAGCTACTCTCGCTGCGAGGCCTGCGCTTCTTTCTCCCCTCTGAGGCACTAGACCCAGAAGATTCCGGTGACTTCCCTTTCCTCCTCTGGCGCTGCTTCTCCCTACCTCTTGATGGGGAGGCACCACGGACACCCTTCGTCCGATCTCTGGAGCCACTGCGGCTCTTCCCTCCGTGTTGGCCTGGTCGCCTGTCCCTGGAACCGGGTGGGGCCTTACCCCGGCCCGCCGAACTGCTGGATCCAGAGCGGCTTCTCCTGCGGGGCTTCTGCTTCCCACGTTCATTAGATTTACTGGAACCCGAGCTACTCCTGCCCCGGGGTTTCTGCCTCACCAGGCCCCGAGAACTGCTCCTGCCCAGGGGCTTCTGCTTCCCCCGATCACCAGAGCTGCTCCTGCCCCGGGGCTTCTGCTTCCCCCGATCACCAGAGCTGCTCCTGCCCCGGGGCTTCTGCCTCCCCCGATCCCTAGAGCTGCTCCTGCCCCGGGGCTTCTGCTTCCCACGGCTCCCAGAGCTGCTGGATCCAGACCGGCTCCCCCTGCGGTGCTTCTGCCTCCCCCGATCCCCAGAGCTGTTCCTGCCCCGGGGCTTCTGCCTCCCCCGATCCCCAGGGCTGTTCCTGCCCCGGGGCTTCTGCTTCCCACGGTCCCCGGAACTGCTGGATCCAGACCGGCTCCTTCCGAGGGCCTTCCCCCTGTCACCGGAGCTGCTGGACCCGGGGCGGCTGAGCTTGCCTTTCCTTCCCTCGGCTTCCCCTGAAGATGAGCTGCTGCTCCTGCGGGCCTTCCCCCGGTCTCGTCCCTTCGTCAAACGCTCTTTTTGCCGGGACGGAGAAGGGCTCCTCCTGCGGCCCTTCTCGCCGTCACTGGAGCTGCTGGGACTAGGCCGTCCTCTCCCCCGGCCCGCAGAGCTACCGGACGACGACCGGCTCTTCCTCCGGGCCTCCCCGTGGCTACCTGCCCCCAAGCATCTCAACTCCCTCCCGCGGCCTTCCTCCGGCTCCGTACGCCGCCTCTCCCTCCTCCAGCCCCGGTCACTGCCGCTTTCAGAGTCCGAGGACTGCGGCCTGCGTCGCCGCCTGCTCTCCCCGCCCGAGTCTGACTCCGAGCACCGCTTCCTCTTCCTCCGCTTCCCGGCCCGCTCCCGGGAGCCCATGGCAGGAGCCCGGCCAGGAACTAGTGCATTTGATGTGTTTTACTCCGTCAGGCGCCGCCGGAGTCACCTAAACCTGCGACGAGGGCGAGGAAAGACCCCCTGAGTGATCCCTACTGTCCATTGACACAAACGAAGGACTACAATATCCCGCTGATTGGAGAACGTTGGTGTCGAACTGTCGTCAGCCATATTGTAATGGTTTAACGACATGTTCATGTAAGTTTTGTTTTGCTCCTTAAATAGTGATAACCGATACTTTCTAACGCATAACAACGAATAAAGAAAATCCCCGTGAAAATTGAGAAGTATCCTGCTCTCGCTGATCCATAACCTACAACCGCTCCAATAAATAGAGAAATTATTCTGCAAAATATGCTAGACAAACGTCAAAACAAGGCATTGAGCCCAATACATTTTTTTATAGCTAAAGTATCAAGAATTTTCAATTGGACACAGTGGCAAGGATTATGCTTCTTCTTCTTCTTCTTGTCTGTTTATTAACGCACAGCAGCTAATGAAAAACAATGTAAAACTACATTTCCTAAACGTTCCATATTGACCACATATTATCTACACCCATGACGTGGAACTGCTGCCTCTATAAATAAAAAACTCAGCACCATGATAGTTCTCTTTCTTTGCCTGAAGGCTTGATTCTTCCCATGAACACCTTTGGCCACTGGATGTCTCTTTAAATGTAGAACAACCCCCACAAACTTCAGCAGAACAGATCAATCCAAGTTGTCAAAAGACCAGCCCGGCCCATATCTGGAAACAAAACCAGAGCTTCCAAATTCTGCTACCCATTCTTTTGTTCAGATCCTGAAGAAGACCGAGATAAAGGCAGGATAAAACCCAGAATTCTGGACTACCATTTCAATCCAACAATAATCAGTACTGATGGGAGAGAATAGACATCATCATCATTACAAATGCATATAACAACCTTGAACAGTAATTAATTCTATTGTATTGAGAGATGGAAGGGCAGGATAATCCTCACCTCCCTGTCCTTAACAGAATTAAAAATTCTTTATGCGTTAGCTAGAAAATGTTCTATTCTATGTCAGGACCGGAGGCTTCGGATTATGCTTGTTCAAAGCTGTTGGGGAACCAAAGCAGCCACATCAATAATCAGCTTGTAGTAGAAGGTTTGAAACGTAGAATCGGCAGACCAATCCGCTGCCCTCATGATAACTTAAAGGTGAGTTCCTAGGTTGAAAGACTTAGACACCATGGCTCTTCTAAAGGAGTGTACGCCAAACCTAGAAGTGTCTATGCCTGCCTCTGACAGAATCTGTTGCACCTAGTGAGCCACAGTGCCAGAAGACATGGGATGAAATGGCTTCTGGAGAGCAATTAGGAGTTGGCCCCCAATGGATTGGCGAAATTCTCTAGTGCGATCTTTATACTCTTTCATGCATCGAGCAATGCACAGTTTAGGATTCCCTGGGAAGCTAGGATAGGTAATTTGCTTAGAAAGGGTCTTGGTACATCTAGTCAAGGAAAAGATAACTCTATCTGGAGAATATTCGCTACCTGAAAGGTCTAAAGCCTTGACATTAGACACCCTTTTGCAGGAGACCAGGCATATTAAAATCATCAGTTTAGCTGATAACTGTTTCTGAGAAAAATCAGAATTAGCCGGTCATTGTTGGATGACTTTGAGGATGATATGAACATCTCACAGAGCAGAATATTTTGGAAGAGGAGGATTGGATAAGTGTATCCCTCATAACCCTACTGATCAGAGGGTGTTCCCCAATAGGCTTACCTTCAAGAAAGGTGTGACCTGCGGAAATAGCTGATCGATAATTATTGCTGGAGCTATAGCCATTACCATTGGATGCGATTTCAGCTAGGAAGTTGATGACTGAGGTAACGGATACCCCCAGGGAATCCAAACCCGGTGAGTTGCAGCAACCCAACCATTTTTGCCAGGTTGAGGTGTATCATTTATGGGTAGCCTCTGACCAGGATGCGGAGATGAATTTAACAGCCTGGTCAGAAAGGTCTGGCACGAACCAGTGAGTCTGGACATGCACCAAGCCATGAGCTGAAGGATGCCTTGAAGAAGCAGAAGGGGATGAGACTTCCCCATTGGGTCTGTCAGCAGATCCAGACATGACAGAATCTGGACTGGAGAGTCCAGAGACATATCCAACAGGATGGGAAGCCAAGGGTGAGGTCTCCACTGGGGAGTGACTAGAATCAGCTCCGCACTTTGTCGAAAAGGGCTTGAGCTGTGACCCTCAGGATCATCAGGAAAGATTGAAATGCATAATGAAAAAGGCCCTTCCAATGCTGAAGGCAGTGGCCAACAAATTTGGTCTTCAAGAGAAAAACTAGGGGACCTGGTGGGACAGATGTGAGGCAAATAGATCTATGTGGCAATGACCCCACGACAGTAGGGCTTGAAAGACTGAATGCTGGAGTTTCCACTCCCTGGCATCTTTGAGGAACTTCGAGTTCCAGTCCGCCACCACATTGCATTGACCCAGAAGGTACTCTGCTGTTACCTAAATGTGGTGCTGAAGGCAATACTGCCAAATTGTCTTTGCAATCTCTGCTAGAACCTGGGATTTTGTTCCCCCCAGTTTGTTTATATAGCAGACTGCTGAACTGTTGTCCAATCTCAGCAGGATGTAGCATTTGGAGTGTGGGGCCACAGCTTGAATAGCAAAGGAACCGGCTAAGAGTTCCTAGCAGTTTATGTGCAAACGAGACTCCTCTTGCAACCCCGGTGGACACGTTGCCACATCTGGCACCTCAGCCTATCGACTGGCGTCTGCTTCCAGCACAATGTCCGGCGGGGTTCCAAAAATGGCTCTGCCATTCCAGGCAGACATGTCGTTTAGCCACCATTCTAGTTCGGACCTGGTCTCGGGAGTAAGAGAAATGAGGTCCAAGTAACTCATGTCTCTTTGAAGATGTTGTATCTTCAAGCATTTGTAGTGCTTGATAGTGCAGAGGGGCTGGGAAGATCGCCTGGATCGAGGAGGCCAGGAGTCCCCCTATCCTGGCCAGAGCTCTGAGAGATAACTGGGTCTTGTGAAGGATGGAACTAAGCTCTTTCTGGACTGCCTTTAATTTTTGAGAGGGAAGTAACAACTGGGAGGTGGATGAGTTTACCTGGATTCCCATGAATTCCATGCAACAGGATAGGTAAAGAGCCGACTTCTTTGCACTGATGATGAAGGCTAGACTCTGTAAGAGTTGAATGGTCCAGTGTAGGTGACAAAATAGAGTCTGTGGGTCCTGGGCCACAATCAAGGTGCCATCTAGGTAAACAATCAGTTGAACACCTTTGGACAGTAGATTCTATACTATCTGGTGCATGACTGTAGGAAAGTACCATCTTGCCTGGTATGTTACCCCCATTTTCACTGTATGTATGTTTGTTTTAGCCCTTGTGTCACTGGAATCCTGCCAGGCAGGACCCCAGTGGTCATAGTATGTGCCCTGTATGTGTTCCCTGTGTGTTGCCTAACTGTATCACTAAGGCTCTGCTAACCAGAACCTCAGTGTTTATGCTCTCTCAGCTTTCTAAATTTGTCACTGCAGGCTAGTGACTAAATTGACCAATTCTCATTGGCACACTGGTACACCCATATAATTCCCTTGTATATGGTACTTAGGGACCCAGGGTATTGGGGTTCCAGGAGATCCCTATGGGCTGCAGCATTTCTTTTGCCACCCATAGGAAGCTCAGACAATTCGTACACAGGCCTGCCACTGCAGCCTGAGTGAAATAACATCCACGTTATTTCACAGCCATTTTTCACTGCACATAAGTAACTTATAAGTCACCTATATGTCCAAGCCTCACTTGGTGAAGGTTGGGTGCCAAGTTACTTAGTGTGCGGGCACCCTGGCACTAGCCAAGGTGCCCCCACATCGTTCAGGGCAAATTCCCCAAACTTTGTGAGTTAGGGGACACCATTATACGCGTGCACTATACATAGGTCACTGCCTATGTATAGCGTCACAATGGTAACTCCGAACATGGCCATGTAACATGTCTAAGATCATGGAATTATCACCCCAATACCATTCTGGTATTGGGGGTGACAATTCCATGATCCCCTGGGTCTCTAGCACAGAACCCGGGTGCTGCCAAACTGCCTTTCCGGGGTTTCCACTGCAGCAGCTGCTGCTGCTGCCAACCCCTCAGACAGGATTCTGCCCTCCTGGGGTCTGGGCAGCCCCAGCCCAGGAAGGCAGAACAAAGGATTTCCTCTGAGAGAGGGTGTTACACCCTCTCCCTTTAGAAATAGGTGTGAAGGGCTGGGGAGGAGTAGCCTCCCCCAGCCTCTGGAAATGCTTTGATGGGCACAGATGGTGCCCATCTCTGCATAAGCCAGTCTACACCGGTTCAGGGATCCCCCAGCCCTGCTCTGGCGCAAAACTGGACAAAGGAAAGGGGAGTGACCACTCCCCTGACCAGTACCTCCCAGGGGAGGTGCCCAGAGCTCCTCCAGTGGGTCCCAGACCTCTGCCATCTTGGATTCAGAGGTGTTGGGGGCACACTGGACTGCTCTGAGTGGCCAGTGCCAGCAGGTGACGTCAGAGACCCCCTCTGATAGGCTCTTACCTCTCTTGGTAGCCAATCCCCCTTTTTTGGTAGCCAAACCTCCTTTTCTGGCTATTTAGGGTCTCTCCTCTGGGGTATTCTGCAGGTAACAAATGCAAGAGCTCACCAGAGTTCCTCTGCACTTCCCTCTTCGACTTCTGCCAAGGATCGACCGCTGACTGCTCCAGGACACCTGCAAAACCGCAACAAAGTAGCAAGAAGACTACCAGCAACATTGTAGCGCCTCATCCTGCCGGCTTTCTTGACTGTTTCCTGGTGGTGCATGCTCTGGGGGCTGTCTGCCTTCACCCTGCACTGGAAGCCAAGAAGAAATCTCCCGTGGGTCGACGGAATCTTCCTCTTGCCAACGCAAGCACCAAAAGACTGCATCACCGGTCCTCTGGGTCCCCTCTCATCCTGACGAGCGTGGTCCCTGGAACACAGGAGGTATATCCAAGTGATCCTTCAGTCCAAGTTTGGTGGAGGTAAGTCCTTGCCTCCCCACGCTAGACTGCAAACCCTGTGTACTGCGTGATTTGCAGCTGCTCCAGCTTCTGTGCACTTCTCCAAGGATTCCTTTGTGCACAGCCTAGCCTGGGTCCCCAGCACCCCATCCTGCAGTGCTCAACCCTCTGAGTTAGACTCAGACGTCGTGGGACCCTCCTTTGCGACTCGGAGTCTTCTCCGGTTCACAAATCTTCTAAGTGCCTGCTCCGGTACTTCCGCGGGTGCTGCCTGCTTCTGTGGGGGCTCTCTGAGTTGCTGAGCGCCCCCTCTGTCTCCTCCTCCAAGGGGTGACATCCTGGTCCTTCCTGCTCCCCAGCAGCACCCAAAAACCTCTAACGCGACCCTTACAGCTAGCAAGGCTTGTTTGTGGTATTTCTGTGTGGAAACACTTCCGCAACCCCCAGCACGCCGTGGGACATCTTCCATCCAAAGGAGAAGTTCCTAGCTCTCTTCGTTGTTGCAGAATCCTAGGCTTCTTCCATCCAGAGGCAGCCTTCTTGCACCTTCATCTGGGGTTTCCTGGGCTCCTGCCGCCCCCCTCCCCCGGGACACTATCACGACTCTTGGACTTGGTCCCCTTGCCTTGCAGGTCCTCAGGTCCAGGAATCAGTCTTCAGTGCTTTGCTGGTGTTTGTGGTTCTTGCAGAATCCCCTTATCACGACTATTGTGTCCTTTTGGTGTAGTAGGGGTACCCTACTCCTACTTTTCAGGGTCTTGGGGTGGGGTATCTTGGACACCCTGACTGTTTTCTTACAGTCCCAGCGACCCTCTACAAGCTCCCATAGGTCTGGGGTCCATTAGTGATTCGCATTCCACTTTTGGAGTATTTGGTTTATGTTGCCCCTAGACCTATGTTCACCTATTGCATCCTATTGTGATTCTACACTGTTTGCATTACTTTTCTTACTATTACTTACCTGTTTTGGGTTTGTGTACATATGACTTGTGTATATTACTTACCTTCTAACTGAGGGTACTCACTGAGATACTTTTGGCATATTGTAATAAAAAGAAAGTACCTTTATTTTTAGTAACTCGGAGTGTTGTGTTTTCTTATGATATTGTGCTATATGATATAAGTGGTATAGTATGAGCTTTGCATGTCTCCTAGTTTAGCCTAAGCTGCTTTGCCATAGCTACCTTCTATCAGCCTAAGCTGCTAGAAACACCTCTATTCTACTAATAAGGGATAACTGGACCTGTCACAGGGTGTAAGTACCACAAGGTACCCACTATAAGCCAGGCCAGCCTCCTACAATGACCTTGGTAAAGCACTACAGAGTGGACGAGAGCCCAAAGGGAAGAACCTTGTAATTAAACCATTGGTCCTTCCATCTGAAGTGGTGAAATTCCCAATGCAGGTGCCAAATCGGGATTGAAAGGTAGGCGTCTTTCAGGTCGAGGCGGACCATCCAGTCACCCTCCCGAAGAATATTTCTGAGGAGATGGATCCCCTCCATCTTGAAATGATGGTAGAGGATCCAGCAGTTGAAGTCCTTCAAGTTGATTATCAAGCGGGAACCACTTCCCTTCTTGTTTACCACAAAGATATTGCTGCAGAAACTAGTGGGGTCAGGGGTGCAAGGACAGATTTGCTACCGTCAGCCACAGTTGATCTCATTCTTACTGAAGAAAGATCTGATCTTGTTGGGAGAAATGAAGAGGCGTTGGGAGAAAAGTCTGATGCGGTTCTTTAAAGAACTCCAGCCTGTACTCCATAATAGTCTCTAGCACCCATGTATCTGATGTCAGAGAAGACCAATTGGTCAAGAACATTCGAGTGCTGCCCCCCAACACCACAGAGATGAGAGAAATCAAACTTACCTTGAGTGTGAAATCTGGTGTTGTACCCTGATTGGTTGCGGAAGGAGCCTCTGTTGAAGCAAGGTTGGCCACCTCGCACTTTGGCTGGGTAGAAAGTGTCCCGGGGAGGGACAGTATTGCCACGGCCTCCGGTTGAGGTGGAAGGGTGGGGGCTGCGAGGGGGAACGCGGCCGGACGTTCACCCTCTATAACGTCCGGCCTTGGAAAAAAGGTATTGGTTAAGGACCTTTTGGATCGAGCTCCAGGCTTTGACCGAAGCTCTACATCAATCAATCAGTGATATGTAAAGTGCACTACTCACCCGTGAGGGTCTCAAGGCGCTGATGAGGGGAGGGGGAAAAGGTGTGGGGGCGGAGGGAGGGGGGGCTGCTACTGCTCTAACAGCCAGGTCTTGAGAAATTTCCTGAAGGTAAGGAGGTCTTTGGTCTGGCGCAGGTGGGTGGGAAGAGTGGAATTTGGTGGCCAGGTGTGAGAATGATCTACTGCCAGTTGTAGTTCTGCTGGCGCGTGGGACGGTTCCGAGAGCGAGGTCGGTGGAGCGGAGATGCCGGGACGGGTGTAGAAGGAGAGTCGTCTGTTGAGGTATTCTGGTCCGGTGTTGTGCAGTGCTTTGTGAGCGTGGGTGAGGAGTTTGAAGGTGATTCTCTTGTTGACTGGGAGCCAGTGCAGGTTTTTCAGGTGGTCTGTGATGTGGCAGGGGATGTCCAGGATGAGGCTTGCAGAGGCGTTCTGGATGCGTTGCAGCCTCTTCTGGAATTTGGTTGTGGTTCCTGCTCAGAGGGCATTGCCGTAGTCCAGCTTGTTGCTAATGAGGGCTTGGGTAACTGTTCTTCTGGTTTCGTGGGTATCCATTTGTAGATCTTTCGGAGGATGCGGAGGCTGTTGAAGCAGGTGGAGGAGATGGCGTTGACTTGCTAGGTTATGGAAGGTCCTTGATGAATTTCTTGCCAAATAACATACCATTCGCCAATGGGCCTGGCTCTGAGTTTACCAGTACAGTAAGCTTTGGGTCACTACTCATAAGCGCTCTACCAACAGCGCACAGTTGTCATTCCCCACAATGTGTAGGGCACGTTGAGCCCAGCCCGCCAGTGTGTTAGGGTCAATGGGGTTGTTGGTCTGTTTTGACGCTACAGCCACAAAAAATATCTTACACAAAGGTCCTGAATGGTCAAGGAGCTTGTCTTGTCAGGCCTTCCAGGATGTGTCAATCCCCTTCTTGGGATCCTTGGAGGATTTTTTGAGAAAGGTGGCGAGGTTGGCATCCAGTTCTGGGGTCTCCTCCACTTTGTGGGGTATGTCAGGCAGGGGCATTCAGATCGGAGTCGATTCCGTACCTCTGTGTCAAAGGATTTGCGTACTGTGTTGCGTGACTAGTCGGATAGCTGGGGTAGGCAATGTTGTTGGGGTCAAAGTCCAGGAATGGATCTGTAGTGGGTAAGGAACTAGAAAGGACAGAAGGTGGGGGTGTAGGAGGAGGGGAATTCACTGGTGAAAGGGGTAGGCGCTGAAAAGGCATGTTCTGAGGACAAGCTACAGGAGATACGGGCCATAGTTGCCGCACGCGGCCAGTCAGAGGTCTGTGGAGTGTCATCATCCCGTGTGTGTTGAGGGGGAAGGGTGGCTGGTAGTGGATTCAGGCCTGTAGGGGGGGTACAGACAAGGCATATCTATTTAACTGGCGGGCAAGGGGCTGGAGAGTGAGAGCTAGCGCTCTGTTTACTGACTAGGTGACAGAAGCATCTAAGACATGGACGAGGTCACCAGCCAGTATAAGATCTTCGTCCAGGTCAAGCGGCAGGTTGGTGGGCATATTTTGTTCTGCCATTTTGATGGGTGGGTAAAGGACAGCGCTTAGTGTGTTCCAAAAAATGGGTGGTGAGTGGGGGGGCAACGCAGAGCTACTGGCCGTAGTAGAAGAGGCAAAGCTAACCAACTACAGCTACCAGCTGTAGAATTACTGGCAAGTTAGCGTAAAATGATAATAATAATAAACTGCACCTCATGAAAAACCTGTATGGTCTGAACTTGCCCTGGCAGAGGGCGTAGGGGAGACATTCAGAGCTACCTGTGAGGCGATCTGGCAAATTATGTCCTCCTCAGTAGTGTGGTAGCAAGCTCAACTTGCCGAGCCATGAGGCGTGCACTTGCTGGTGTCCCGTTACAGACAAGGGAAAATGGCCCATCGCGTAAACAACACGCACACAGGCAGCGAGCTACAAACAGGACTGAACAGTCCTCGCGCTAGCGCACGGTGTCTCCTTGCCTCCCTGCTCCCGCGTCGGGCGCTGGTAATCAAAGCGGCACTCCGTAAAACGTGCACAACCTGTTTGAAAGAACGCAAACACTGTTTGGCATATAAAGCAAGAACGATAAAATACACGTGTCTGGAAACGCAGGCAGCAAAGAAAGAGGATAATCATGGCGCTGAGGAGTTTATATAGATGCGTCAGTTGGACGTTATGGGTGCAGATGATATGTCGTCAATATGGAACGTTTGGGAAATGTAGTTTTATATTGATTGTTTTTCATTTGCTGCTGTGTGATTTGTGTTAATAAACAGCGAAGAAGGAGAAGCATAATCCGAACCCTCCGGTCCTGACATAGAATTATCCAGGATGTGCTTGACGTGTTAGTTTGCAAGGATGCGGTTTCTGCTGAAACATTTCCACCTTTTGCTTACTATGGCACCTCATCGAGCATCAGCTGCATTACACAAGGTCACACTATTTAACCACAGGATCAACATGGATCCTCTTGAATGAGAGTGAGGCCAGATGGTTAAATGAGGGATCCCATTAACGTTAATGAAGAAAAACCCTGTACAGTAAGTTTTCAAAGAAGATTGCCTTAACTTAATAGGGTCATGTTGATTATTAGGGGGGTAACTGTTATTCAAACAAGCATTGGCACAGCCAATAGGTCTCGGCAGTAGGCGAGCTACAGGAGTTGACAATGTGAATGCATTTGTGTACAGCTCCGCAGCTGGTTTTATTGATTATCCCAGCAGTAGTATTAATTTACAGGCAGTGCCCCCACTCCCAGATGCCCACATCGCAACTTGTGTGATTTCATTTTCACAACTGCTTTCACTTGAATCTAAAACAATACTTTAAATACTAACAACAACATGGAGCTGTCCAAGTCATGTGTGGTGTATCTGCTACTTGATACTTGTGATTTTATGAGTAGTTTGCAGGGGTTAGGAGTGATGTGTACATCAAACACTGTTTATAATAGCAGTAAAACCTCTGTGGCAGGCCTCCATGGCGGGATAGTATAACCTATACGCCCTGCTGTTGCCACATACTGAAACATGCCCGGGGTGGATCGGCCTTAAATGCTCATCTTTCCAACCACACCACTAGCTAAATAACAAGGGCTAGTTTCTGCTGAGCCAAAGCCCTGTTGTGATCATGTACTGAAACAGACCAAGTGGTGCCTCTGTGCTATCTGCACATCTCTCCTGGGAAGGTTCCTAGGCAACTTCAATATGTGGCCAGCCGAGCACAGCACAAAATGTGCCAGGGGAAGCCTCTGAAAGAAACCTTGAATTTCATGATGCTAGATCATTGCATGCCATCACACAGCACCTTGAAGTACTATATGCGGAAATTAAATATTTGCACCATTTGAGATTCTTTGTTGCCATATAGGCATTACTATAGAACCTGTAGGGAGAGGGTGTGGCTTCACAGCCAGAGCTCTGATTTTGGAACTGGAGAACTAGGTTCCCATCTCGGCATCGGTCCATTGTACTATGGTTCTGGAAAAACGACGTCATCTCTCCATGCCTAAAAAAATAATAATGTGATATTGTGTAATGTAACTGGTGCTCATATAAAGCAATCCAAAGCATTTGGGCCAAGTTCACACTAAATTAAATTGCTGCAAACTTCAGTGCCTCGTCAAGGGGAAAGCACTGGCAGAGGACAACAAGAGATGAAACACTGAAAGGCATTAAATAAGCGTGTGGAGTGAGGAGGAGGGAGGAGGCCATCCACAGGCATCAAATACCCTTGAAGCAAGGGGATAGGAGACGAAACTGCTGCATGAGTTAGTCTGGAGTGGGGGTGTTTGAGGTGCATGGCTGCTGGGATCCAAGCGGAGCTGCTGAAAGCTCACAACAGAGACACCATGGTGGGCCTCCAGTAACACCGGTAGGGTATCTACTACCCTCCTATAAACCCAGCTTCGTTCCATCGTCTTACCCTTGATTTCCAAGTGACTAATGCAGTTTGGGGAGTTCAATCGCAAACCAATCCTTACACTAATTGAGGCCTCAAATGAGTAACTGGCCTATGTTACGCTCCTACATCAGTGCTCTGAGGTATCAAGTAGCATTTTAAGGGACTATCATGGCAAGTATCACTATGTGAGAAGATTCCCCTTAAGTCTAAATGTGCCACGTTCTAGGAAAGTCATTAAAAGTGCGTTGGGCCATGTTCGCATAACCATAAACAGTCGCAACGTGTGCCAAATTTATAAGCGGTGCCAGCACAAGTGAATAATACCACATTATGACACAGGACCTGGTGTACACCATTATGTGAGCAGTGCTCAAGCTCCTACACTATGGTTCCGATAGGCATCGCTGTGCGAAAAGCAGCAGCAAAAATGCACTATTCCAAGCTCAGATAATGTCCTTGGAAAATGCCGCTGTGCGAGCAAGAGTACCAATTGTGCAAACCGCGGACAGAGTGGCCCTGATGAGCGCGGTTATGTTCAGTGTCAGACTCCAGAACCACGGTCTTGAGTGAGCACCACACGTGTTCCCCCAGATGATCCTTCTGCGTTGTAGTGCCAGTTCTCTGGGATTTCTCATTGCGCGTGGAGACAAATCTTTAAGAAGAAAGATCAGATGCTAGAAATATTGCTATCAAGCAGCAGGAAAAGCCAGGAGAAAGCCTTCATGTAAGAGATGATGCGGGGTCAGATAATCACATAGTTTCAGCCCAGAAAACCATTACCTAGATAACACAGAGCTCAGATGGATCTTGGGGCTTTTAATCTCCTATGCAAGGGGAAGGGGAGGAAGAAAGCGCAGCAGCTGCTGCATGCCATGACCACCAAAATGCGATTAGTAAACATAGTCTAGGCGCTGGACTCAACAAGTCCTTTGCAAAGCTAGAGTGCTGTAAATGCAAAAACTCTTGGAAAGAAGACATACTTGAAGTCAGGCAGTAGGAATGGGGAACCACCTGGGATCCAAGCAGGGCTGCTTGCAGTGTGCGCTCAAGGATGCTGAGGCAGGAAAATAAATGCCGAAAAGAGAAACACAAACAAGGTAAGTGGGCAGTGTGAGGACGAAGGAAGCAGCCGTCCACCCGGGGACCAAACACTCTGGAAGCAAGTGGATAGGGGGCACAGATAATTACCGGTCAAACACATGCATTAGCAAGGTCCACAAAATAAATAAAAAGGTAGTCCCGAAACAATGTCATAAAATGGCCGCTGCATAGGTTTATGAGTAGCTGGTTGGCGCTCTTGCGGAGGGCTAAACCCTGAAAGAAACATAATGTATGCATGCCATGGACAAATGGGGAGAACGAATAATGGGGCAACGAGGGAGCCAGCAAATGACAAGCCTATGGGCGGGCTGAAGCACGCAAAGTAGATATAACAGGTCTCTTTTCGAGACAGCGTAAGTGTGCGGTCTAGAACCGAAACATAAAAAGAGGACAACACGAGGGTGGGTTGACAGTTATGACCCATTGCTTATTTAAGTGCACATTGTTAGTCCAGTAACACAGTGCCTCAGGTAAGTATGCATTTTAATGCCAGATGCACGTGAGTCCTTGTTTTTTGGAAGACTAAACTTTCACAAGGTTACTCATTACACGTGCCTCTGAAATCAGATGTGCTCCTGATTTCGATGGTGTGGGGCCCGTATGTGAGGTTTTCCCTTGAGCAGATTTCACCAAGTAAAGCTTGGCAAAATTTGAGCAAGTACAAGTCTGAAAGAGAAAAAAGATGTAGTAATTGGGTGGAACAATTCTGACTTTGCCAATTGTCGCACATTCTAACATCAATATCCTGGATTTTGGTGGTAAAATCCCAAGGTCCAGTATTATATTTACACTGACGCTAAACTGTCAAGTCCTGACAACTGAAAATTAGGAACTTAGTGTGAATGCAGTCTTTAAATGTTGAACTATGCAGTAGCCACTTACTGTGGGTCAATGGAGCAAAATGTTTTAATTACACACCAGAGGAATATCAGAACAAATGAAACAACGCAGTACTGGGCAAAAGCACTGCAGGAGCAATACAAAGTTCTCTCTCGAGTCGAGGGCCCAGATTTGCCATGTCATGCCGCCTTCCTACGTCTACCTGCACACACTGAAAGTGACAATGCCATGCCTTACCCAACCTTATTACATGACTTAGTGGATGGAGAGACAGTCTGCAAAATCTCTGAACTGAATGGAGGTCACAGTCCAGGTATACAAAAGGTGACACAAATCTGGTTTAGACTGGAATTACATTGGCAGACATAATGGGCTGCCATGACGGGGAAATGGCAGTATTCATCTGTGATCACAAGCAGGTGTTCTCCTGTCGTAATCTGCCCAAAGAGACCAATCATAACCTCTTTCCAAATACCTTGTGGCTACGTCCACGTTTGTAGACATACTGTTGTGCTGCTTTTGATCAGTCTGTGACAAAAATGAAAGGCGAGCATCATCCCAACAGGGTAGACGCCCTCAAGCTTGCAGCAACCAACATATTCTCCCTTCACTGTTCAATTATTTGCATCGTTCAGTGCTATTCTGACACATCTCATGTTGAGGACACAGCCATACTTTTAGCCAACAAATGTCAAACTGCATTTGACATCACCTGGTGTCACGCTGCTGAAGCAAGCTGCACCTCTGTCTTTGTCCCTACTCTGTTAACAGATTTCAGAGTCTCCTCACATGTATAATAATCACATTCAGGTGTTTCTTGCACACTTTGAGGCTAGTGATGAGCCTTCGTGGTCTCACCTCTATTGTGCCATGTGGAGCGAGGCATTATTCCAATTCTACTGGGGCAATAAACAGGGGAGCAGGCTACAATTTAATTTGCCCAGAGTGTTGGATTCGTCTTTTGAGAATTTATAGCTAAGGTCCCCGACAGCAAGACCGCAAGTGCCTCATGAACCCTTTCTTGAGTTCATCTTTGAGGCACATTGCCACCATGAAGATGTTGAATTTCTTGAACCGTGGACTCTATCTGGACCCAAGGCTTCTAGACTTAGAATGGTCAAAACTGGGGAACATTTAGCGCTGGGATATTACTAGATGTAATATATTGATGTGATTTCCAGTTTCGTAAGCAGTATAATCCTCTGCTGCTCATCAGGTCAAAACATACCTTGTAGTTCACAAACCATCAGCTTTACAGATCCTCATGCCATGGGAGTGGTGTCCTTTCATGAACTGTGTCACAGGCAGGTAACACCCGACTCATCACATTTGTAAAACTCTTAGAACCCACAAAACCCATATGAAATGCAGCAATAGATTTGAAGGAAAAGAATCATGAAAACCTTAACAAATAATGGAAAACAAGTGTCGGCAGCAGTTTAAAGGCAGCATAGGTCTGTCAGTATAGGTCTGCCAAGCAGGTCTCCTAATTTCCATCAGAGTGCACCAGAATAGACAGAGAAAAAGAAAAAAATGAAAAAAATACTACTGTCAAGCCCACTCTGAAAGGAGAAAGAGGTCAGGGAGACTTGAACCACTACAAGATTTTGATGGGCACAGACAGAAGCTCTATCTGTGGAAACTGAGGTGAACTGGGCTTTTGAGAAATGCAACTGGAGCTCAGGCTTTTTTTTTATCTTGAGCAAGTTACACCTTTGAAAGAAATGGAAGGGCATCTCTGGAGGGTATTTGGCTAGCCATGCTCACTAAGAATAAGCCACTCTACAAAAACATAAAACGCTACTAATTTAAACATGCCTATCAAATACTCTTCTGTATGAAAGAAATAGTTATTTTTATGAGGTTGCTCACAAATTAATCAGTAGCAACTCAATACATGCCAGTGTCTGCCCACATGCATCATTGTCCCGGTCCTCAATGATTATTTCTTTTATCTAAACTCAATAACAGGTTTCAATAATTCAATGAAATTTGATAACAAACAAACCAAACCTATTTTGCGTATTTTTTAGTTTCAACAGCAAATTATTTTGCTGCTGTCAGAAGGTCTACAACAGGCTCCTCCAGCGAGTAGCTCGTGAGCTACTGGTAGCTCTCCAGCTAACTGTGAATAGCTCTCCTGCTTGCAGCCCTGCCTAATACATTAGAAGCTTTTGCTTCACTGAACTAACATATGTATCCCAAAATTGGAAATTATGTATTTCAGATAAAAATATGTGTATTTTTTAGAACCCATAAGCTGATGTTTGAAGAAAAATGGCTGGATTTCCAAATTATAATTAAAGGTATTTGAGCGATAATTCATGAGGTGCTGGGGAAACTTATTATTATTAATATCATTTTCTTGCCTGGGCATTCCAACTATAGCAGTTATGTATTAACCATGCAGAGGTGGCACTGCAAATTAATAAAGCCTTCTTCACATTACTGCTAGCAACCCTGCCTGTTGCACTTAGGTGATCACTTCTGGTAGTTTTGCATGGAGTGGCTACTTTTGTAATCTTGCCAGATGTGTTTACTGTTTGCACACAAATAATATTAGTAGCTCATGATGATTCATTGAATAAAAGTACCTCTTAGGTTGGAGACCCCTGTTCTACAAGATCCATAATTGCTAATGTCAGTTAACTTAAGTCTTGGCAATGTATTGTACTTGCATATGTATAGCACATCGAGACAAAGTGAATTTTGGAGGATGGGCTGCATTGGCTGTGCTTGATTGGAAGATTGTGATTTATGTGGCCCAAGTAAGGAATGTTGTCATGCAGGGACAGGTGTGCCCTCATTGTCCTGGGTGGGAGCAGCACTTAAGATTTAAGTGGAGCAAAGAGGAGAGACATCTACCTATCATCTGGCATAAAACAGTGTAACATCACATGACACTGCACATTACCGACCACAATGCAACCAGTCGCAGATCCACACATGATAAACAGCGAGCAGTGGTGGGAGAGGAGCCAGATGTCTTATATATTTGAACAGACTTTCCAAAACACCTACTTCAGAGACATTCAGAAGAACGAGTTACTTACCTTCGGTAACGACTTTTCTGGTGGATACATAAGCTACCTGTGGATTCCTCACCTAATGAATACTCCCATGGCGCCAGCATTCGACGGAAATCTTCTTCCTAGTCTCTGCACGTCGACGAGGACGTCACTCTAGCCCACGCGACGCCGTCTGACGTCATACAGGCAATAAGAGGTCCTCGACAACGTGCCGACGTCAGTACCAACAATTTTTCACGTGCATGAGAACAACAACCCAGTGCAATGAAAGAGCAAGGTAAAATACCATAACATTGTAAAATACACAACAAAGCAATGAATAGCTGTAAATGTAATATAACTTTTTTTTTTTTTTTTTTTTAAACAACAAATATATGCAAATCATGTATATACACAAAGATATATACATACATATATATACATATATATATATATATATATATATATATATATATATATATATATACAGATAAATATACACAAATATCCATATATACAACATCTACTGCAGCCTTGAAGACCAAGAGGAGCGCACTCAAGGATTACTTGGTAAGACCGGAAAGGCAACGGGGAGGCGGGTGGGACCGTGAGGAATCCACAGGTAGCTTATGTATCCACCAGAAAAGTCGTTACCGAAGGTAAGTAACTCGTTCTTCTGATGGATACAACTACCTGTGGATTCCTCACCTAATGAATAGAGTCCCAAAGCAGTACCACGCCCGGTGGCGGGTGCCTAAATGGTCAAACCAAGAAATCCTGCAGCACTGACCGTGCAAAATGGCCGTCCCTTCTAACCTCAGAATCCAGACAGTAATGTTTCGCAAAAGTGTGAAGGGACGACCAAGTTGCGGCCTTGCAGATGTCGACCACAGGAACACCTCTGGCCAAGGCCGAAGTGGCTGACTTAGCTCTGGTGGAATGAGCTCTAATGCCCTCAGGAGGATCCTTCTTTGCCAAAGAGTAACAGATTTTAATGCAAAGAACAACCCACCTGGATAGAGTTCTCTTGTGGACTGCCTTTCCTCTCCTCTTGCCCACGTATCCAATGAACAGCTGATCCTCCAGCCTGAAATCCTTCGTTCTATCAATAAAGAAGCTTAACGCTCTCTTTGGGTCCAGCCGGTGCAGTCTTTCTTCCTCTTTAGAAGGATGAGGCGGAGGATAGAACGTGGACAAAGTAATTGTCTGTGCCAAATGGAAAGGTGAAACAACCTTCGGGAGGAAAGCAACCTTGGTCCTCAACACCACCTTATCCCCATAAAAAGTTGTATAAGGGGGCTTTACAACAATAGGGGATTTAAATAACGATGGTTGGTCTGGAAGACATATGAAGGCTGACAAGGCCGATAAATAACCCTTAATGGTAGCCACTGCACAGCCTTTCTGCGCTAGATACAGAGCAAAAGACAAAACATCCGATAGATGAGCTTGTAAGGGATTAATCTGCCTCTCTCCACACCACGCCACAAATTTAGACCACCTATTAGCGTAAATAGATTTAGTGGAGTGTCGCCTGGCCGCTAATATAACATCCACTACATCAGGCGGGAGAGAGAAGGAACTTAGGTTGCCCCGTTCAATCTCCAGGCATGTAGGTGCAGACTCTGGAGGTTGGGGTGTAAAACCTGCCCCTGCGACTGCGAGAGGAGGTCTGCCCTGATAGGGAGACGGAGCGGAGGGCACATTGAGAGTTGGAGAAGGTCGGAGTACCACACCCTCCTTGGCCAATCCGGAGCTATTAAGATTACTAGAGCCCGGTCTTGGCGAATCTTCCTCAATACTCGAGGAATCAAGGGTATGGGAGGAAACGCGTAAAGCAACTGGCCGCACCAGGTTATTTGAAACGCGTCCCCTAACGCTCCCTGCATCGGATACTGGAGGCTGCAGAATAACGGACAATGCGCGTTCTCCAGAGTGGCAAACAGATCTACCCGAGGAAACCCCCACCTTTGGAAGATTAAACGGACTTGATCTGGATGGAGACGCCACTCGTGGTCTGCCGAGAATTGGCGACTGAGACTGTCCGCACGTACATTCAAGACCCCGGCCAGATGATTTGCTACCAAGCAAATCTGATGGTCCTTTGCCCAGGACCATAGTCGAAGAGCTTCTTTGCAGAGAAGGTACGACCCTACTCCTCCCTGTTCGTTTATGTACCACATCGTGGTAGTATTGTCTGTTAGGACCTGTACCGACTGACCACGAAGGGAAGGGAGGAAGGCCTTGAGAGCCAGACGTACAGCCCGTAACTCCAACAGATTGATATGAAACATCTGTTCCTCTGGAGACCAAAGGCCTTTGATCTCCAGATCCCCCAGATGAGCTCCCCACCCTAGAGTGGAAGCATCCGTTATGACCGTGGCCACTGGTGGCGACTGTTCGAACGGCTTTCCTTGTGAAAGATTGTTGCTCGCAATCCACCACTTCAAGTCCACCGCAGCATCTCTGGAGATCTTGACAGCACCTTCGATATCCCCTTTGTGTTGAGACCACTGCCTTCGGAGGCACCACTGAAGAGCCCTCATGTGCCAGCGAGCATGCGTCACCAACAGAATGCAGGAGGCAAACAGACCGAGCAGACGAAGGACCTTGAGGACTGGAACTACCGCTCCATTTTGAAACATTGGAACCAATTCCTGAATATCTTGAATCCGCTGAGGCGGAGGAAAGGCTCGACCCAATGTTGTATCCAGTACTGCCCCTATGAACAGGAGGCGCTGAGAGGGCTCCAGGTGAGATTTGGGCTCGTTCACCGAAAAACCCAGGTCAAACAACAACTGAGTCGTTGACTGCAGATGATGCGACACAAGCTCCGGAGACTTGGCTTTGATCAACCAGTCGTCCAAGTAAGGGAATACTGCTATCCCCTTCCTTCTGAGCTCTGCCGCAACCACCGACATCACCTTCGTGAAGACTCGAGGTGCTGAAGTAAGACCAAACGGAAGGACCGCAAACTGATAGTGCTGCGATCCCACCATAAACCGGAGATACTTCCTGTGTGACTTGAGTATCGGGATATGAAAGTAAGCCTCCTGCAAGTCGACAGACACCATCCAATCTTCCTTGTTCAACGCCAAAAGCACCTGAGCTAGGGTCAGCATCTTGAACTTTTCCTGTTTGAGGAACCAATTCAAGATCCTCAGGTCCAGGATTGGTCTCAACCGACCATCCTTCTTGGGAATCAGGAAATACCTTGAGTAACAACCTCGACCCCTTTCCTGCTCTGGGACCAACTCTACCGCTCCCTTTGAAAGGAGGACTTGTACCTCCTGTTCTAGCAACAGGAGGTGTTCTTCTGAACAATAAGATGGGCGGGGCGGGATGAGGGGCGGGAACTCCCGAAAGGGAAGGGTGTAGCCTTTTCCCACAATACTGAGAACCCAAGTGTCCGTTGTAATAGTCTTCCACTTGCGGAGAAAATGCTGTAATCTTCCCCCTACAGGAGAGGAGTGAGTGGGAAATGGTGGAAGACTAAGGCTGCTTTCCCTGCTGCACCCCTCCAGAGGACGAGGAAGAGGCAGAGTGCTGCTGAGAGGCTCCTCTGGTGCGGGCCCTCCCTCTCTCTCTAAAAGATCTATAGGGATGGGAAGAGGCAGGTTGCTGGAATCTCCCCCGAAAGGAAGAGGAGGAAGAGCCACGCCCAAATCCCCGAAACCTCCTGAAAATCCTGGAAGAGGCAGAGGAAGAAGGAGCTTGGAGTCCTAACGATTTGGCTGTGGCCCTGCTCTCCTTAAAACGTTCCAAGGCCGAATCTGCCTTGGCGCCAAACAGCTTGTCCCCATCAAAAGGGAGATCCAATAGGGTTGACTGCACATCCGCAGAAAACCCCGAATTACGGAGCCAGGCCTGTCTCCTTGCCACCACAGTCGTGCCCATTGCTCTGGCCACCGAGTCGGTCGTGTCCAGCCCAGACTGAATAATCTGGGTCGCGGCAGCCTGGGCATCTGAAACAACATCCAAAAGACCCTGGGGAAGCTCCGTAAATGATGAGGAAATGTCATCCATAAGAGCATGAATATATCTCCCTAGGATACAAGTTGCGTTGGTGGCCTTCAACGCCAGACTGCAGGACGAAAAGATTTTCTTGGACTGCGCATCCAGTTTCTTCGAGTCCCTGTCCCCAGGCACCGTCGGGAAAGAACCAGGCGCTGATTTGGATGAACAGGAGGCCTGCACCACCAAGCTCTCCGGTGTAGGGTGCCTAGAAAGAAAGCCAGGGTCAGTTGGTGCAGCTCGATACCTCCTGGCTACGGCTCTATGAACCGCTGGGGAAGATACTGGTCTCTTCCACACCTCTAGCACCGGATCCAGCAAAGCGTCATTAAACGGCAATAGAGGCTCTGCCGCAGCTGAGGCCGGATGAAGCACCTCTGTCAGAAGGTTCTGTTTTGTCTCTGCCACCGGCAAAGGCAGGTCCAGAAAACTAGCTGCCTTCCGTACCACTGCGTGAAAGGAAGCAGCCTCCTCCGTGTATTCCCCTGGAGACGAAAGATCCCACTCAGGGGAAGTGTCCAGCCCACTGGCTGTATCTAGACCATGCAGTCCATCACCCGAGTCCTCTAGTTCTCCTTCTTCCAGGACTCGTTGGTACTCCTGCTCCTCTAATAAACGGAGAGCACGTCTCCTCGAATGAAGCCTCTGCTCGATACGCGGAGTCGACAATGCCTCCGCCGAAGCCGAAGATCGGCGCCGATCTTCAGAAGCCACCGACGCCGCGTCCGGCGCCACAGGTAACTTCGGCGCCGATGAAAGAGCACTCGGAGCGGATGGACCCACCGGAGTCACAGGACGAAATCCCGACGACGGAATGGAAATCTCCGGGACCAATCCCTCCGAAGTCACCGGAGTGGCCACCGGCACCGACACCGGCGCCGAGCCCACGTTCCCAAAAGGGAGAAAGGGCATAAAGGGTGCCGGCCGTAGAGGCGCAGGATCACCCAATGAAAAGGCCAAAGGGCCAGCCGGAGCACCCCCTGGAGCCATCTGTTGGAAGATGGTATACATCGCATTTAGGAATGCGGTACTATCGGCTCCAGGGGTGGGAAAAGCCGGATACTGGGGTGCCTGTATCGAAGGCGACCCCGACGCCGGCCTCGACGTCTGCGACGCCGGAGACAACACCAGAGGCTGCACCACTTCAATCACCGACGCCTGTCCAGGTGAAGTCGGTGACGCCGGAGAGGGCAATGGCGTCGATGGATGCGGCGTGACCGTGGGACTGACCTCCCAAGTCCTCCGGCGCCGATCCGAAGACCTGGAACGAGTCTCCTTGCTTGAATGGCGCCGTGATTCTCTACGGCGCCGGGAGTCTCGATCACGCCGATGCCTTGGCGAAGAAGATTTCTTATGATGTTTTTCTTTCTTCGACTTCGCCATAAACAACTTCGCCTCACGTTCCTTGAGGGCCTTTGGATTCATGTGCTGGCATGAATCGCAAGTCGAGACGTCGTGGTCGGAGCTTAAACACCAAAGGCAGTCGGAGTGAGGATCCGTAACTGACATCTTGCCCCCACACTCACGACAAGGCTTAAAACCCGACTTTCTCTGCGACATTATTACTGCAGCGAAGGACTACGCAGCAAAAAATACACTGTAACCACGAAAGTAACAGTTGCTCCCTCGAAGATAACCGTTTCGAATGCACGGAAAAAAGGGGACTGACGTCGGCACGTCATCGAGGACCTCTTATTGCCTGTATGACGTCAGACGGCGTCGCGTGGGCTAGAGTGACGTCCTCGTCGACGTGCAGAGACTAGGAAGAAGATTTCCGTTGAATGCTGGCGCCATGGGAGTATTCATTAGGTGAGGAATCCACAGGTAGTTGTATTCATCAGAAGGAGGGATGTCAGAAGTCATCCTTGAAATGTTCTTCAACAGAGGTGGAGGCTGAACTCATCCGCTTAAATACTGGGAGGCAAATCAACAAGCACAATCACCGTCACGTTACAAGATTAAGATTTTAGTTAAAAATAAGCCCATTTTGGGTGTAAGCTCCTATTTATCTCCAAAAAAGGTATTCCAGTGAGTGCATAGATCGTAGGTGTTTGCTTCCTTCCATTCACTGTGGAAGCACATAGCACACATCAGCTGTTTACAAATGTGGAATAAGGAATGACTGCACTTTTAGTGCATTATTTCTTTCCAATGCAATTGGATGGCAATTACACATTCCTAAATCTGAAAAGTATGCACAATTTGCACCTGTTTTTTTGCAGCCTGATTATTATTGTTCCCCAAGAACTAAACATTTCAGGAAAAATTACTTATAGAAACTGGTCTTATATTACTGTTAATTTATTTGAAAGGTCACAACATAGAGGCGCAAACTTCAAGAACCTGAAGGAGAGGAAATTACGGCAGTCGCTAACATGAACATCCATGGAAGCACATCACAGCTGGGCTCAGGTGGAAAGGTTTCTGTCACTTTTGTGGCGCTTGGTCTAGTTCAGTGGTGGTTGTCCCAAAGCGAGATTTGATGAAGTCTTCTTGAAGTGCTTCAAACAGTGCTTCGGATTCAACCAAAAACTGACAGAGCGCAGGATGTCACTGAGATGGTCCCTTCTTCACAGAACTGTGGCCTTAATATAACCAATTGAAGTTGTAAAAAAAACAAAAAAAGAAGTTTGCCTTTGATGGAAGATTTCTCCATCACAGCTAGATTAAGTGATCATATGAATAACTTTCACTCTAGCACCCAGTCCACTGGAATGCCTGCAACATAATAGCAGAACGAGACGACTAGCCCAACATCTGGCTCCCAATGCAGCCAGGGGAAGGGAACAAGAAAAGAAAATTTGACTTTTTGGTGCTTCCTCGTCAGCCACTTTCTAGACCAATTACAGCTTCCAGTACGTGAAGAAAATGCCTCTGCCACAGCGTTAACACGCCAAATTTCCCTCTTCGCGGGCTGCGCCTTGTGTTAGTTCTAAAGTGTCTAAAATGTCTGGTATGTGTCTCTGCTTCGCTGGTGCTCAATGTAACCTCTTTATAGGCAATTGTAAAATCAATACACCAGTACATATTGTAAAACTGCCTACAATGTGGTATGAAGGGAATATAAAGACTGTGAGTTCGGCTCAGCAATAGCAGCTCCTCCCAATCTGGTTTCACGATACACAACTTCTTAGGCAGGCCCCTGTGCACTGCGCCGGTGTAGAGTAAGCTTCACGAAGGACTGTTAAACCCAGCTCCTTTCTCCTGGATTTACGTTAGCCCAGAGCGCCTATCCAAAGGGTATTAAACATATGTCAAAGAGGGCTTCAGGACATCCACACAGGCTGTACTTTTATTTGGCAAACCTGCAAGAGTAATTTAAATACCAGGTTGCTCTAAAAATCTGCCATTAACTAACCCCCTTCTGGATCTACGGTGGATATTTAACGCCCATCACTCCACCCAGTGTCTTACATCATCAAAAAATCAAAAACCCAAAGCCGACCCAGAGATCCTCTCCAACTATCGCCCCATCTCCCTCCTCCCCTTCCCTGCCAAGGTCGCCGAGAAACTAGTCAACACCGGCCTATCCCACTACCTCGAAGAAAACAACACTCTTGACCCCTCACAATCCGGGTTCCGCAAGAACCACAGCACGGAAACCGCCCTCATCGCATGCACTGACGACATTAGGACCAAAGTCGACAAAGGCGAGACAGTCGCACTCATCCTTCTAGACCTCTCCGCAGCCTTGGACACTGTCTGCCACCACACACTCCGCACACGCCTCCACAACATAGGAATTCGCCACAAAGCCTTAGACTGGCTCACCTCCTTCCTCACTGACCGGATCCAGAGAGTCCGCCTCCCACCTTTCCACTCCACCACCACCAAGATCATCTGCGGAGTCCACCAAGGGTCCACTCTCAGCCCCACACTCTTCAACATTTACATGATCCCCCTAGCCAACATCCTCAGATCACACGGAATCGCTATCCTCTCCTATGCAGATGACACCCAACTCATCCTCTCCCTCACCCGCAACCCCACCACTGCCAAAACCAACCTACACGCAGCTCTCCTCGAGACTGCCAACTGGATGACAACTAACCACCTAAAGCTTAACTCCAACAAAACCGAGAACATCATCTTCGGCCCCAACAAAACCATATGGGACCACTCCTGGTGGCCCACCGCCCTATGACCCGCACCCACCCCTGCAAACCACGCACGTAACCTCAGCATCATCCTGGACCCGCTCCATGGCACAGCAAATCAATGCACTTACCTCCTCCCGCTTCCTCACACTCCGCACTCTAAAAAAAAATCCTTCAAATGGATTTCCCCCAGAGACCAGGAAGACAGTCACCCATGCACTCATCAGCAGCAGACTAGACTATGGTAACACCCTCTACACCGGCACCACACTCAAACTCACACGCAAACTCTAGAGAATCCAGAACACAGTCGCGCGCCTCGTCCTTGGCCTCCCCCGCCACGAAAGAATCTCACCACACCTCAAAACCCTTCACTGGCTCCCCATAAACAAGAGAATCACATTCAAGATCATCATCCACGCACACAAATCCCTCCACAACACCGGCCCGACATACCGCAATGAAACGGGGCTTAGTGCAGGTAGTGACCCAGGGAACTTTAGTATTACACACATGGCTGCACAATGGCCACGGGCTCTTATGAAATAAGGATCTCACAAGTGCAAGTTTTATGCCCAATTGATCTCAAGGAGGTGTTCCCTCATTTGCATGGGGCCTAGACCCTCCCAAGTGAGGGGAAGTCTTTGTTCCTGCACCCGTGCCATATTACGGAGAGGGCACAGCAGCAAGTAGGCCATCAGTAGGCTCACTGATGATGTTGCACCACATATGACATGACACAAAGTCTGTGGCAACATGAGAACCACCTTTGCTAGGGGAGCATAGGAGTCCCATCGACTCTGCAGATGAGTAGTCTCACGTCGCACATTCCATGCCCCTACCCTAAGTCATGTCTCCTTCCTTCTGTACAGAATGGCAAGACTGGTGGTTAGGAACCACTAACTTTTTTTTCAATTCTTCACCCTTGTCAGTGCAGGTGTGAAAATGCACCTCCGCTCCAGAGATCACATTTTTATGGGTGGCACAAAGAACAGCACATAGTTTTACAAAAGACAGCTCAAGGTAATGAAGAATCTTAAGAAATTACTAGGACTCAGGAAATAGTGTCCAAACCACAAAGAGCAACGTGGCAATTCTTGACTTCTAATTCCCTGGGACATTAAGCCTACCAGATTATAATAGGTTAAAATACAAACTGCTTTATAAGATATATTCGGCTCACTAGTTTGAGAAAGTATGTGGAGGAAACTTAGGACAAAATTAGTCCTCAAGGGGCAATTTTATACCCAGAAACAAAAAGGTTTTGGCTTTGGAAGGAGTACAGGACGCTAGAAGGTTTATGCCAGACAGACGGGGGAACAGAGATACCATGTGACAACTCTGGAACCCATCTTGGATTCACAAAGTGGAGTGTGACGGGAAGTGGCTAGACCACACAGGCACATAACACTGGAATTAGTATTCGCTTCAAACCTGCAGCAAGAATTAGCTCAGCCACAGGAAATTAGGAGGGACAGACAGGGACTAGGGAGTGGAACTAAGTTCAAACGATCCTCATTAAAAATATTTTTTATTGAAAAATATATCAACAAATGTTGTTTTTGGGCTCTGTGGCTGGCTAAGGGTGAAATAAGCTCTTGTTGGACAGACACCCCCACCTCTCTCTTAAAACCAGTTGCTCGATGTATAAGTGGAAGCACACAACTGTCAAAAAACAGCAGACCTGCTGGGGACGTGGGACCAAACAAAGACCAGAGATGTTGGGAGGAAAGCAGTGGAAGCAATGGGGAGAAATAAAGGCCACAACCTGGCAGCACCTAGGCACACTCAGTTATGGCCTCTGGATTGCCTTCACATGTTTGGCACTGCGGTAAATAAAAAACACAAACCTTCGACACCCAGACCTGCAGAATGGGCATTCCACACTTCTAGAGCAAGGGAGACTAAACAGAGAAGCAGTCTTGAACACATATGGTTGCCTGGCTGTTTGTTTTGGCCGCTAACCCAGCGAAAGTAATATTCCTTTACACACACCTTTCCAAAGATGCTATCCCTCCTCCATCTCCCACAGGCTGCACTACAGTAGCACTGGGACTTCAAGCAACACGAAGAAGTACTCGACCACAGAGTCTCAAACATTTTATCAAAGCTAGAAATAAACCATAACAAAATATACACCACCAGCAGTTGAAACACTTGGAAAACGTTAACAATTGTGACTGAAAAATGTTAGCAAGGAAATAGAGCTAGAAAGCTCCTGGAATATTTGAGATCAAAGACATTTAGCACCGTAATTTCACAAAATGATGGGTTTTACAAAAATGAGGCACTGGCACGTACAGCAGTATTCATCATCAATCAGTATATTATCAGTAACCATGGTTTCCTTATGGCTGTATTTCCTGCATTGGTAATAAAGTGCCATTTGTTTTAATAAAATGGCCACTGGTAAGGCACAAAATGGCGGAGACCACGGCACAATTATAAATGATGATTATTGGCATCCAACACGACTACTTGTAAAATGGCATGCAAGTCCCACTGATGTGCTCAAGGTTAGATAAAAAATGCATTTCAGTGTCATCAGATCTATCGCTCACAAAATTAGCAGCAGTTTTCTGGGCAAATTCACAAGACAAGGCCACAAATCTTAAATTACACACGCCGCAAAGCTTGTCACCAGCCACACTGGTACCATAAACGTGAATAATGATCGGTTTAAGTAAATCCGCCCAGCAGAAGGAAATGTGTTAGATTTGGCAGTAGTATCTACAATGTGGGAGGAAAATTAGAAACCACCACCCCACTGTCGAAAGATAAATACATCAAGAATTTCAAAGTAGAGGAGACATCTAGAGGTCTCAGTGTAAATAAAATTAGTTAACATCACCTGGCACAATCAAGGAGAGCTGAGCAGCTCGTTTGTCATAGGATGTGGTCAAGAAATATCAGTAGATTTTTTTGTGTAGGATTCAGCAGGTGTTAAGCCTGTGTGCACAATCAATATATTGTTCCTTCGTAGGTGAAGGTCTGGCATTACTTGGATTGGTCCGCTCCCTAAATCACAGATGATTGTCTTTGGTCAGCATGGAGTGTCTCAGTCATCCCTGCTCCAGGTTCTCGGACGTCTGCACCTCGGAGTAGGAAGCATTGCTGTGGGATGCCTGGCGGGAGAAGAAGGATGCTGCGCGCTTAGGCTTCACGCGCTTGATCTTCGTGCCTGACGGCGAAAGAGGGGAGAAATGCAGTTAATGAGAGAAAGGTGCGTGGACAGAAGGCGAGGAGGACCAGGGGAGGGTGGAGCAAATAGCAGACAGGGGAGCGGTGAGGTGGGTGGACAAGAGGAAAGGAGGGTGCCAACACCTGAGGAGCGCGGGTAGTAAAAATAGGCAAGGTGGGAGAAATGGGAATAATTAATGACCGGAGCAGACTGCAGGGGAGAAGGACCGCTTGCACATGAGGGCAGTAGATTGAAAATGGGGATGAGTAGTAGATCAAAAACGGGGGGAGAGTAGGAGATTAAAAAGGTGGAAGAATAGTACATTAAAAAGGGGAGAGAGTAGGGGATTAAAAAGGTGGAAGAATAGTAAATTAAAAGGGGGTGAGAGTAGGAGATTAAAAAGGTGGAAGACTAGTAAATTAAAAACGGGAGAGAGTAGGGGATTAAAAAGGTGGAAGAATAGTAAATTAAAAGGGGGAGAGAGTAGGAGATTAAAAAGGTGGAAGAACAGTAAATTAAAAGGGGGAGAGAGTAGGAGATTAAAAAGGTGGCAGACTAGTAAATTAAAAGGGGGAGAGAGTAGGAGATTAAAAAGGTGGCAGACTAGTAAATTAAAAGGGGGAGAGAGTAGGAGATTAAAAAGGTGGAAGAATAGTAAATTAAAAGGGGGGAGAGTAGGAGATTAAAAAGGGAGATGTATAGCAGATGAAAAAGTGAAAAGAAGGTGGTTAATAAGGGGAAGAGGAGGAGATTTAATAGGGGAGAGGAGGAAATTAAATAGGAAAAGAGTTGGAGATTAACATAGAAGAAGAACTGAGGATTAACAATGGAGAAAAGTTAAAGATTAAAAAGGGAGAAGAATATGGAATTAAAAAGTTAGAAGAGGAGGAGGTTGAAACATGGTGAAGACTTAGAAGAAGAGAAAATCTGCAACTATGTGTAGAAGCAGTGGGCAGTACAGAAAGGCAGGCAGTTGATGAGAGTAGAGAAATGGGAGAGGAGGGCAAAAGAAGCGAAGGAAAAAAGACACATGAAAAGAGGAAGCCGACTTCTCCTCTCCCAATGCTTCTCCTCCTCCACACATTTGCCTCCTCCCACCACACACTGCGCCCCTTCTCTCATCTCCAGCTACCCCTTTTAACTCATGGCCTATACTCTCCCTATATCCTGAGCCATCATATGAGGATTCTCCAGTGGTCGCCTCCATTGGCTCTGATGCCAACCGTGAAGAGGGGGCATCATCTGGGAACTCAGGCTGCAGCACGGTCAAGACGGCAGGGGGCTTGGTTCCCTTACCCTCTCTCTTTAGAGGCAAATCACTCACAAGCCTCAACTACCCAAATTGTGGGGCATCCTTAGAGAGGAGATTTGCTGCAATGTGTGCAGCTCAGGTAAGGGGATACTTGGGCTATACAGTCCACCTGCCAGCAGTTACTGAGCAAACCATTACCTCCTCTCCCACAGTGAGCAGGACCACCTTCAGAATTAGCGCTGCCTCACCAGCATAGGCGCAGTCATCGCCTGCATGGAGGCGCCTGCCTACAGCACTCTCTGAACAGCCTCCTTCACATACAACAGATGATGGGTCTACACCTACATGTGCCTGCGCGGCACACACCCTTCACCTCTGTTGACACCTGCACATAGTGTGACACCTATCGACATCCACTCTTACACCCAGTTGTGTCACTGCATCTGTAGAGATCCCATTTTAGGACAAAGTTATACCCGCATGAAGGCACAAATATGGGCCCACAAAGACTTGCACAATTAAAAATGTAGAAACAGACGAAGGGCCAGAAACACAAAACATAGTGGAACATAATTAACAATGGGTCAAAGAAACAAGGAAAAGGGTACCCTCAAACATGGGAACAAGGATCCTCAGGTATAGCAACACAAAGATGAAAAAATTGGGACAGAGCAACAGTAGCACTCAGAGTGAGAGACAGAAAGCGAGAACTGAACAGGGAGACATTTTGGCAGGAAGACATGGGGAGTGGATGAAGACAGGGGACAGTGGGACAAGAACTTAAGAAATCTGTGACACAAACATGCAGACACATACAAGAACAGGGAAAGAGAGTCTACCCAAACGTTTAAGACGTCAGTATGCGGACAGGGATACAAGTACCCTGAGATGGGGAGAAACAGAAACCAACTCAGGGATCTAAAGTGACGCACAGAGTAAGTACTGCAGACAGTGGGACATAGATTACACCACACATTACATACACACGACATACCTATAATTATGAGGTCCTGCAATTGGCCGTAATGAAGTGTGTATTTACTATTCTAACTCCATGCGCTCTTTGATAGTAGGGAAGGTTATAAGGCGGATCAAGAGAGTGTTTACCCACGCTATGGGGACCGGACAGACAGACACACACACATGACCTGAACGGAGACTGGGACAGGGCACACCCCACTAAGCCAATGACAATGTTGTTTTCTGATTCACCAGATTAATAGCACGTCCACCACATTCCACAACCACAGTATCCAACGCAGAACCAACCTCGAGTATAGAAACATTTTCTGTGACAACTTACAAAGCTGCAAAGTCATCCTAAAGGCAAGAGGCTCTTTATGTAAGCTAAGAAACCTTATGGTATCCAAGACCGAGTCGCAGAACAAAACCTTGCCCTACTGTGAGGTCAGCTGAGTCAAGTGCACATATAACTCATTTAAGGGCCAAAGAGTGAGTCACCTGTGTTCTATAGAGACGCCTGTTAGGACTGATGATTATCTTTGTAGGTACAGCCTTGTGTTCTACTGGGCTGAAGCTCCTGGGTTCCCACTCTTTATTGAGGAACAAAGCAGCGTACAGCAGTTCCTCAAGGACTGCCGCAAATTCCAAGCTCTCTTGGGCTTCCCCTATCCATGTGCCGAACGTTTTTCTCATTAGAATTGAAACACTTTGGTAATTAAAGTGATACACAAAGTAGCTCCTCCTGTTCAACAGAAAGCCAGTCAGTGCAGACCAAGGGCACATCATATACCGAAAACCTACTCTGGCACCCTTGACAAAAACTAAAGGGGTCCTCTCAGTCAGTTGTTCGCGGTGATTCACAAATGCAACTACATTTTACCCCTAAACAATCCACGTCATTAATGTGCTCTAACTGAACGGTTCTATTGGAGAGGCCCAACGTTGTCTTACAGCCTGCCCCTCCAATTTTCAGTCACCTTTGGGATAATCTAGGTGGCTATGTAAGAAGCGAATAGTCTCACATGATACCACACCCGACCGGCAGATGACAGGACATTAGACAGCATGGCTCAAGGTACCAAACCAAAAACAAAGAATGAGTAGTACTGCTACAACAGCACAACACCACGGAAAATGGGCAGAGGACACAAACACCGATACCAAACATGAACAAAAAATGAGTAGTTCTGCTACAACACCACAACGGAAAATGGGCAGAGGACACAAACACTCATTCCAGACATGAACAAATAATAATGCGTAGTACGCCTGCAATAGAATAACAGGACAGAAAATGGGCAGTGGGCAGAGGACACAAACACTCATACCAAACATGAACAAAAAATGAGTAGTTCTGCTACAACAACACAACGGAAAATGGGCAGAGGACACAAACACCCACATCAGACATGAACAAATAATAATGAGTAGTACGCCTGCAATAGCATAATACAGAAAAACAGAAAATGGGCAGTGGTCAGAGGACACAAACACTCATACCAAACATGAACAAAGAATGAGTAGTACTTCTACAACAACACAATGGAAAATGGGCAGAGGACAAAAGCACCCATAATAAACATGAACAAAGAATGCGTAGTACTGCTATAACACCACAACGGAAATTGGCAGAAGAGACAAACACTCATACCAAACATGAACAAAGAACGAGTAGTACTGCAACAGCACAACACAAAGGAGAATGGACAAAGAACAAAAACACTCACTGCGAAAAGCACTAAAGGGAGGAGGAATGTGAGGCATACTTGAGGAAAGGCATGCAAGAGTCATGTACACAAAGCTTCACAGTAAAGGGATCATCCCGTTCACATCATCTCAACCACGAGCAGGTGATGCTGTGGCGCTTCCGGTTGGAACGCCTAAGTTTGCACGGACCATGGCCCAAAGCTTACCGTCATCGACGTAGTCAATGGTGGAGAGGTGTTGAAGACGGCTGCAGACAACACTGCACTGACGCTGGAGTTTGGAGCGCTTCTCGGCTAGCTGGGACTGGGGCGTGGGGGACACAGTAGATGCATTAGCAGTTTCCGGGCCCGGCGCTTCCATGGCAGAGTTCAGTTCGATGCAGAATTCTATCAGTCCGCTCATCAGTGCAGCCTGTTGTGAAAGGAGGCACAAGTTTTCTACATCGTACATACAAGAAACGTTTTATTTCTGAAGAATTAGGCTCCTTGTAACTGAACAATTTCATGTACTTTGTTGAACTTGAAGTGTTTTGATTTCAAGTTAACTGAATTTGTGTAACAATGACGTATCACCGAGGAGAGAGCTTGACATGTAACAAGAATATGCACATATATATCTAACAGTCAGGTGCTTTAAGGGTTTTAAGGTTTAGCTTTGAGAACTGAATAGATGGGTGAACTTGTTCCTAGCGTTTCCCAATCTATCTGCCGCACAAGGTTTGTTATTCTGGTGACTGCAGACCGTGGTGTATAGTTTTGTGACCCATACGATTTTGATGTTAATTCTGGCTTCAAGTGGTCCAACTGGTCTCTCAGAATAGTCACTGTGATCTTATTTAGACGCTTAAAGAATAGCCTTCAGTAAAGAAAAGACATTTGAATGGCAATGATTGACACATGATCTCCAGAAAGATCTTTTCTTTATTTTGGTAGTTTTATGTAGCACAAACAAGGCCAAATGGATGTCAGAGCATTCCCATAAGGACAGTTTAGTTAGGTTACAAATAGCATAGAAGCAATTACAGATTACACATAAGCACGTTTTAGTTTGTTCCGAACAAGACATCCCCTGGGGATAATATAGTATACGACCTGCTTTGTTGTTGCATTATTCTGGTGTGTGAGAGAGGGTCTGGACCAGAGGTCTTAAAACTTGTTCGCTCTGAGTCCCCCTAATCAAAATGTTTTGATGCTGGCGCCCTCTCCAAAACTTTGATTCAATATTTTGCGTAGCGGGTGGGGCAGGGCTGATCAGATGGGCGGGGCTAATAAAGTCATTTTCTAGGGTATGTTTTCTTTAGCTCATAATCCACACTACATGCAAGATTTATAAAAGAACTAATACATCAAACAAAAACAGAAATTGACCAAAAAAGCACTACTCACAATAACTGGAGTATTGTGAGCCCCCCCCCACACACACTCCTGGGCCCCAAAGCAAATGCACCTGCTGCACTAATAACAGCTGCCCCTGAGTAGCAGGCTGTCTACTCTGCCTCGTTCAACCTGTAGCCACCATGTCTGACCATCACTCCGAGCCTGAAACAGACTTTCTGTCCCTTTCAGAAAGAAAGGAGCTTCCACACGCTGCCAGCCTCTTTGCAGCAATGGTGCCCTCAGGCCTGGAGCCAGCATAGAAAATGAGCCCCGTGCTTCTTTTGTAAAGTGAGAGTCGATTGTGAAGCAGAGTGCTCCTCACACTTCTGAGTCCCGGTGCCACTGCACATGCTTCATAAAAAGAGAAAGTGTCATTTTAATGGATTTACAATAATGTTTGCAGTAGGTACAGCCTGATTGTCTACCACTAAAATGTATACTTTGAAAGCACTTGTTTTTATCTTAAACACTTAGGGGGTCATTCTAATTCTGGCGGGCGGCGGAGGCCGCCCGCCAGAATTCCGCCCCCATAATACCGCTCCGCGGTCAGAAGACCGCGGAGGGTATTATGAGTTTTTCCCTGGGCTGGCGGGCGGTCTCCAAAAGACCGCCCGCCAGCCCAGGGAAAAACTCCCTTCCCACGAGGATGCCGGCTCGTAATCGAGCCGGCGGAGTGGGAAGGTGCGACGGGTGCAGTAGCACCCGTCGCGTATTTCAGTGTCTGCAAGGCAGACACTGAAATACCTTGCGGGGCCCTCTTACGGGGGCCCCTGCCGTGCCCATGCCATTGGCATGGGCACGGCAGGGGCTCCCAGGGGCCCCGCGACCCCCCCTACCGCCATCATGGCGGCTTTCCCGCCATGAACAGGATGGCGGTAGGGGGGGTCAGAATCCCCCATGGCGGCGCAGCAAGCTCCGCCGCCATGGGGGATTCTGAGGGCAGCGGTAAACCGGCGGGAGACCGCCGGTTTACCCTTTCTGACCGTGGCCAAAGCGCCGCGGTCAGAATGCCCTGCGGGGCACCGCCGGCCTGTCGGCGGTGCTCCCGCCGACCCTCGCCCCGGCGGTCGAAGACCGCCGGGGTTAGAATCAGGGCCTTAATCATTTTGTGTCAGCCTATCTTCTAAACAGGGCTACCGGAATTATTGGCTTCTGGGCTGCCCCGTTTTCCGCATTTACCACATGATCTAACATCTACTGCATAATCTGCAATAAAGTGTGTAATGACATTTTAAAATAATGACATATTCATAGTGCTTTCTGCTAACTGTTGGGACTTCATAGCACTAAATACACATAAGCCACTGTTCCGAACTGCACCAACCAGGATTAAATTTTGCGATTTTCTAGTCTCAGACAGACATCTGGAGTGATCACATTAACCAGCTGAGGTCTCATAACATGAAAGAGTGCTTCTCACACCGACAGCTTTAGAATATTTTGTTTGTACTAGCCACCTCTTTGACACTGCCACCATAGAGCTCTGGATTGCAGCTGCTATACTTTTTATGTGCTTGAAATGCTGTGTGTAAATGAAAATTGCCTGTAAACATGAAAAATAATCAAAGTCAGGCTTCGAGGCCATCTTCAGTTTACAAGTACTTACTGAGAGATTTGCGTCACCTGGGATCACACCCACAGACCCCCAGGAGGGTGCGCCCCACAGTTTGAGGACCTCTGGTCTAGACATTTCATCCCTCAACTGGATAGGCCGTAAGTTTGTGTTGCAGCGCCTTTGGGATGTGGGATCCTCTGGTTCAGTGAAGCGCAGCACACGTTGAGCACCACTGTTGATGACCCCGAATCCCTGCTATTCCTGTGCTAGGTGTCCTGAACATGCTTCACGATTTGAGAGAATCAGTCATTTGCGCTCATTAGAAGCTACCGTCATACAAGTGGTGTAACAGCATGCAGCATCACCTCCAGATATCCAGCTTCTTTAAGAGCAGTCTTGGTGTTTTAAACATATTTGTTTTATTTTCGTTCCACTGTCACCACCAAAAGAAATACTACTCAAGCAGATCTACGAGCTATTAGATTCTGCTTTCAAATAGTCGCAAAATTCAATTTCTCATGAATAGAGAAAGTGTGGTTGCCAATGTGGACAATAAAGGTTATTGAGGATAATAAGCCATTAAAAATATATCCGAACTGTGTTGGGGTCCACATACATACACTATTATTGATTTGGCAATCCCAGAACTAATCAGAACTGACTGTGTTGTTTGGACATTTTTCACCATCTCAGACGTAGGACAGAAGCTGGCAGCCCAGAGAAGTATGATGGTCCACACTCAATATGGTCACCGCCTTGCCGCACAAAGATTCAGATAAGCAGTGGGGTACAGTGGGGCACTTCCTGCACGTGGGTGAGCAGTCTAGCTACAGCATGCATGTTGCCTCTAATGAATGCCATCCCCAGGTGGTGGCACGGTATGATTTATGTCTTTGCTACCCATGTTAGACTCCAATCTGCTGGATGCCCATATATTGGGACACCTGTCTGTGTCGGCACTAAGTCCAGCCCCTGTGTTTCATGATCGGGGAAGCACGTCCACCACTTATTCATGGGAGGACCTTCAGACACCATGGTAATTTCTCTCCTGCATCCCGGGTGATTATTCCACCTCCCAGGTACAAGGAGGTCAGGGTGGGAGCTCTTCTACAGTCCATCACCAACATGCACTTCATAGACACAGTGAGATGTGAAAGCTACACAGTTTCAATAACTGCTAAGTCTACAGGGGATCTTGTTTATGGTTTCATCGGAGAAGCAGTAGAAGGGATGTCTTTTTTTGAGTTTGGACACCTGTGACAACACTGTCAGGTTTTGGTTAATGACGAAGCGCAATGATTTGGCGTAATGGGCCAGTATAGGTAAAGACAAAATGCCTAAGAATCAAAAGGACTCTAGCCCTTTTTGGGCGGTGCTTGCAATTCTTTCGAGCAGGGGACAAGAATTCACTCTTTGAAGGAGGAGCTTTAGTGAGAACAAGCTCATCCAGTTTATTCATTTTTTGAAGAATGTATTTTTTTTTTAAGGGTTTGATCTTTGACAAAGTTATTGTTATGACGTAGGTTGCCTCATAACATACTTCCACTTTGTTCCCAAGAAAGGTTCCTTGTGACAAAGGTACCCTAGCAAGCTCTAAAATAATGATCTAGGAAACATCGCCTACAGAGGCGCGTCCCTATCCCCCAAGTAAAAAGTTCTGCTTACATATTGGTGCCCAAGTCCTCTACTTATTGAGGGTTGTGTCTGGGGGCATGCTATCTTCATCCATCTTCAAAACTGCGACCAGAAAACTCGCCACAAAAGCAGCTTTTCTGAAAGACATATTTTTTAAATAGATAGTTACCTGTTTAGAATATATTTTAAGCAGCTTGTTAACTGGAGTTCCCTCGTTGTCTCCATCAAACTCCAGCCAAAGAATATGATCCTCCTCATCGGGGTAGGTGTGATCCCATGACAGCTCCTGGTACTGCAGGCCGAGCAGGACATGCTGAAAGCAAGACAGGACATTCAGATGTCATTAAGGCTAAGGTGGCAATTCCAGGCACTGTTTAAACAACTAAAGAGGCAAATACACACACTGACATACATTAAGTAACCTTTTGTTTTTTACCGTTACTACCTTCTTACAGGATCAATGGAGAGGTAGCTGTTGGTACATATTCCAAAACAGGCATGCATCACATGTTTACTAGCACTTTCTGTGCTGCCTCGACATGAAAACAGAGATGGTTAATGTGCCATCAAAATAAGCCCAAATGGAAGGACAACATTCCTGAACACTTTATAGTGGTGATCATCAAAGACGAAGCCAGGTGTGCATCTGGGGCACTGGGGCTTTAAATTTCTCTTTATTGCTTCTTAACCTGCCTGCCATGCCCTGCACCACTGATTAACTTAAGTATTTTACTAAGTGTTCTACTACTTCTACCTTTGCATCGTTTTACTTTGAGGCACATTTTCTTCTGTAAGCACAGGAATCTTAGTGTAAGTTTCAGATCACAGTTTATCAGCTTTACCCCATTATCATTAACCTTACCTAACTTTTTTCATTTTATCATCATATTTCTACAATCTACTCTGTATGTCAATTTACTTCTGTTTCCTATGCATTTTTATTTTAGCAAATTGTGCCTGGGCGAGTCAACTCTGTTAAGTTTCAACATGCATGCTTCACTGCCTGGCCATGGATTTGAGGTCCAAGTGGACATCAAGCACAGAGCGTGACAAGGGAAGTTGTGCAATACACAACAATCTTCCAGCTTATCTTTGGTGGTCACTGGCAGCGGTTTCAGCTTCTGGAGCTGTGATTATAGCAATAAGGCATATATGGATAGGATCTTGGCAGATGCACTGTTCATGAAGAGACCTTGTGAAGCTTCCCCCTTCCCTAGGGCCCAGCTTTGTGGCTGCGATTAGATGGAATGGAGAGTCTGAGGCAGAGGAGCAAGCGCTGAAGCCAGATACTGGGCCTGGAGTCAAGGTCTAGAAATGTTTCTCTTAGAAGGCAGTCTGCGATTCAACTACTCGACTAGGCTTCAATTGGAGGACAGGCTTGAAGTGGTGTCGCTTTGTCAGATAAAACCTTCCCCCTAGCAGCAGCTTTCAAACAGCTCTACGAGGTGTGACTACGCCAAGCCAGAGTGCTTCACGCATCCTTTCGAAGGCAGCCTTTGGAGCTTTGCATTCACGGCTTCAGTTCACTACATGTTGCCAACGGTGGTTGCATCAGCAAGAAGAGAGATCTTTTACTGGCTTAAAAGTGACAAGCGGCACACAGCAGTACTGGAGCTGGTCTTTCGCTCTCCTTGATGCCCTGGAGGGTCAGGGCAGGACAGCATGTAAATGGAGGCAGGACTGAAACAAGAAAGGCAAGCTGGTAATGGCACGCCTATCTAATACCATCTCTCTTTTTGTGCAGCGCTCCACTATGCAGTTTTACTGAGTCTATGCACCTCAAGTGATGGGAGTTATTACTCCTCAATTTGATGTTATTAAATTACAGGCTTTAAGATTCAGTAAGGCGGAGATGACCTTGTATAACTCGAATATATGACATAACAGATGGCAGGGGAGAGCGCCTGGCATGGGCGTCATCTTGCCAGCCTACACTGGTAACCACTGTCACTCTCAAGGTCAGTACGACAATGACGAGGAAGTGCTGGGCTAGGCCCCAGTGCTTGGAAGAAGGAATTAACACATTCATGCTCTTTTCAGAGCACTCCGCTTACAGGGTCTCTTATGGCGTTTCCCACTGAAGCACTGGTCACAATCAGGAAAAGTCACTGCTTCAAGGCCAGAGTCAAAGAGCTCGGGCACTTCTCGCAACTGACAGCCTCGAGGGCGTTTTCAGTAAGTGATTATCCACGTCTCGTCAACCATTGCTTCTACACAATATACTGTATTACGAACTGCAGATAGGAAGGGCGTGGGAGAGAGGGGTCCCTACCCAACTTGAGATTTGCAACAGAATCTATCAGCGGCTGGCGTCTCCAATTGTGGTTTCAAAACACCGATCAGATACTTACCACTTGGAAATCGTGCTGGCAGCCACAGGTTGAATAAGGTATTCTTTTCAAAAGGGAAACCTTTTTATATGTAGTAAGAAGACTATGCGCACATTCGCTGCCAATCACAAGGTGTTGCAAATTGCAACCTTCCTAATATTCACTAATCAGGTAATTTCCAGGTAATTTTGTGCCTCCCATGTAAATGTACATTTTTTTCATGTGTCCTATACACAGACCACACAGCAAAATGTATTCTCATTCACAAACCATTTGATGTCCTCTGCAAACCATGAGGTGCAATCAGCACAGTAGTACATCTAGCCACCAGATGCTTGGACTGTATTTTAAACCTGGCTGACTTCTAAGAGACGCTTCAGAGATTACCATCTCATTCATGTTGTTTTCTTGAAAAGCCGTCTAACGCCATGTTGCTGGTTTTCTTGAGGTGCCGCTTCAAAGTTTCGTGATGCTTCTGTATGACAACTAGTTTCCTTTCCCCATTCCCTATGGTACCATGTCATGGATCATTCAGGCATTCGTTAGGCCCCTCTCCATGAAGTCTGGCCGGTGGGATAAAAACGAATGCAAGAAGCCATGTTGCGCTCACTTTGGCTGGAAGCTCTCACAGTTAAACTTAAACTTCGTACTTGTATAGCGCACTACTCACCCGTTAGGGTCTGAAGGCGCTGTACGCATATCGCTGTGGAACCCCTCCTGGCTTTTCCCGGTGAGGTGCCCACTCCTGGGCAACCTCCAAGGTGAAGCCAGGCATCCCAGCGCTGTTGGGGCCGTTGTGGAGATTAAGCAAGCTATTGCCCAGAGTTACAGAGTGGGACCCATGAATTAGAGTTAGAATGCCAACATTTGAGTGCCAGTCTCTTCTGAGGGGAAGATTAAAAAAAAAAAACTCCACCATAGCACCCCTTTATTGATGCTGCAAAATGAGAGCTGGGTTGGCTCTTGCTAACAAAGTGTCTGAGAAAGTTGTCCAACTATGAGAGAGGGTTAAATACCTTATACCGACATAATTTACAGCTGCCCCTGATATGCAGTTAAACAAAGACTACTGGAAGCCCTCCAGGCTGTATAGCAGTACCTTCAACAGTAAACCCGAGTTTGACCGAGAATCTTTGTAACACCCAATGTGAGGGGCAAACTGAAATCCTAAAATAAGTAGGCACATTGTGAAGTAGACATGCCTATCTCTTCATTACATATTAGGCCTTCATAGAGAAAGCGCAGTAGATCTCCTTCCTACATCAAAGGAAGGGTCTGCTGCGATATGCAGTTAGGTTTCAGTCTCGATGAATCTGCAGCCAAATCTCTAATCAAGGAAAGATTTAAAGCATGTGGCCATGACCGTCTCCCAAGGAAAGACATATCTCCCATGAAAACGTCCACATCACAGATCTTCACACGGATCATCATTAAATGTTTTCACGTCAGAACTAAGATAGAAGTATAAAGCAGCGGATATGCAAAATTAATTTTAGGGATAATCACCTTTTGTTTAATGATACTGAATAAGAGAAAAGAATACTGTAAAGGTAGTCAAGCACCAAGAAATTAAAAATCACATAAGATGAAAGGCAGGCACTACAAAAAGCTGACTTTAGTGTGCTATTAGAGGACTGGATATGCTAAATTATTAAGACTTTAAGGGGTGACGCATTGTGTGCTGCTCCCTGTTACTGCCTCGCGGACCATGGCCGGGCCAACGCTGGTACAGTACCTTTTCTTTGCTGTCGATCACATACACCCCCTCCATGCTGATGGCCACAGACACTGGCCTGCGCCCAGCCCTCTGCAGGAAACCTTGTGCCGGCTTGTCAATGGAGCCCAGGAAGAAGGCGCACCTGAAGGACATGTCAGAGAGAATACTTTAGAACTCTAGCACAATACAAACTATAGATGTTTCTGCACTGAATGAGCGCAGTAACATATTATACGTCAAGCACTCTGAACAGAAACAGCACTGATACAGCAGACAGATAGGAATGCACTGAATATCAACAAAAAACAACTTTACTCATTCATTAAACTGTCGACAAACTGTACTGGTGAATAAAGTGTGCTATAAGAAAAGAAAAAGGAAATGTAATTGAGATGTGTCAGGACTTGGCCTTCCTTCCTTAGTTCTTGAAAGCATTCCCACATCACAGCGGAAGAGCAGCTGACCAGTGTGAGATAAAACATCTCTTCTGTACTAATGATATTTAATCTGGGAAAGAGTAAAAATAAAAGCTGAAAGAGTGTTTTGGGAGGCCACGGCTAACATCCAATGAACTTGGGCTACTCATTTTCTGAGGAGCACCATAGGGTTGGAGGAGGTCAGCACGTGGAAGGCCAGCATGCCTCACTACCACAAAAAGATGAAGTATTGAGAGCAGCTGTGGAGGCACCAGGGATTGCTAGAGGGTTCACAGTGAAAAGTTGAAAAAGGGAGATAGCGATACACTTTTGCACTCGGTTATTATTGCTGCAGCCGGAATATTGTTTCTAAACCCCGTGGTCAAATTTCGATTACTACATTTATCTCGATGTCACAATTTAAGACTGATAAATGTAGGGATTAAATGTAGGTCCTCGCCAGCCCAGATGGACTCTAACTGGATCAAACAGCAGGTCCAATTGCCTTGATTTAAAAGTAGCACCTTCTGCAGTTCCTGACATTGACGTGGTGGCTCGGGCAGTCCTGTCCCACACTGTAGGGATAAAAGGTTATTTGCCTGAAATAGTGAGCTAAGGGATCCCGACTTGAACAAAAGGAGCACAGGTCTTCTAAATGAACAGAGGGCAAAGAGAGAGACCTTCAATGGGCCAAGGAAACAAGGGTGGCTTTAGTAAAACTGCACCTCAAATTAACTAAAGAGTTAGGAAGCCTTTCTACAACTTAACACAAGGGAAGGAAGGGGTTCCTGTATAAATGAGGGGAACCCAACCCGGCTTCCACAAGAAGGAGATTCTTATAAATGCAGAGGAAGAGGGAATCTCAGAAAGAACTGTGACTGGTTCAAGTTTTAGGGAGGAAGGCACAGCTAAAAGTAGGAAATGGCATGCTGATGTGACGTAAAGCTTGACTTCAACTGGTGTCTTCAGCGCAGTCTTTTGAATACACCTGTTATCTCCACACTATTGGCGCCCATGCTCTCAGGTACCCCCAAAATGGCTGCTCAGAGTGCCCCAAAATCCGCCTTACCCATAGTATGGTAGCTCATGGCATCTCCGCAGGTATTCCCAGTAGTGTTTTTTCAGGGCCTCCGAGACTTCAGAGGCTTCACCTTCCTGGACCTGTCTGTAAGTTGCAAGTAACCGCTGCTCGTGGCTGGCTTGTTTGCTGCTCCGGGTCTTAAGAGCGGTTAGGAAACTACTCATTCTCTTCTTGCAAAGGTAATGCGGGAGGAATGAACCCAGCTTCCCTCTGAGAAGACAAAGCATGTTTGTAAGCAACAAAACACCCAATTCCAAAACGGACTTAAAATGACCCTTTTGTCATTTTTATACAAAGAACAGTGACAGTAAAAATATTTGGGGCATATTTCATATTTGAGTAAAGAGTGAAACACTGCTATATGTGTCCCCAGAATTATTATAACCTTTACCAAATTAGGAAATTATATAAAAGCCATTGCAAAGTTTAGAAAATCGCCATATAATGCCATAAATGATGACTCCTATTTCATTTTGCTTTATGTGTTTGCATGTAAAAAGCTACAATTGATAGAGATAGGCAGCCGTTCTAAAGCAGGAGGTGAAAAGTCGGATATAAATATTCAAGCACATCATTTTGAATAACGTTTCTGACACAAGGTGAAGGATGTGCAAATGGTTTTGTATGAAGGATGCTGCAGACAGCATAACACTACACCTCCCATCATCTCATTTTACTTAATCAAATTCAAACTTGACTTTATTGGGATGCACAAGATGTCCATGAGAGCAGCATACAATAAAAATAAAAATAATAAAACGAGAATGGACATGTAAACCGTTAAAATAGCATAAAAACAGCAAAAGCATATAAAATACAGCAATATTAGTAGCAGAGTTAAGACAACATAGTTCTACGAGCTCGTACGGCGTGCTTTAAAAACTCCCCAATGAAAAGCTGGTCTTCATTGTCTAATATTGAGACACCTCTTTTTCAAGAGTGGTAAGAGTCTGGTGCACCTTTCACTGAATTCTTTTGTAATTTCTAAGTGCAACACTGATTGGCTTGATATTTCATCACAGGGGCAAGGCCTCTCATCAATGTTCTTCTTAAAGCCCAACGGGAAACATAATAAATATTTTATTGTGTCAGATCTAAACTGGAATAATAGAGAACGCACTCAACGGCCCCGTGCGCTCTGAAGATAGTCAGTCGGGCAATTAAATTCAGTCAAACTTAAATATGCAGCAAAATTTGTTTTCTCTTCTGTTTCTCTTATTTCTCTGGAGAACTGAAAGTTATACAGTACCTGTTCAACCTTCCTTTTACTCAAACTGTTACAAAATGTGGGGTCGATAAAGGCAGACTGTACTCCATTCTTACAATATTTGGACATTACATAGACCAACCAGGGGATATGAAGTCCTCTGTCAAGAGAATGCGAATCCAATATAATATCTTCTGCTACAGCAGCCTCCTTGTTTGTCTAGATTGAACGCTACAGTAGCGCGTGCCGGGCTTTAATCCGATCCTCTATATAAGAAAGCCCAAGCTCTCTGTGACAGATAAAGTGTGAAGAAGATATAGGGGCAGAAAGGAATTTCCTTCAAGCTGGATAGCCTCGCATAGCGTAATGCCCCACACATGAGCCCCATATGTAGCAACAGGAATTCATTGAGATATATCTTTGGGGGACAAGAGAACTGCCTCCTGCTGGTTGCGGAAGGCTACATAGGGAACAAATAGCCTTAGACAATTTGGTTCTGTGCTGCACAGTATTAGGTGCCCACGATCCTCGAGCAGAGAAGGTAACCCCAACACATGGGAAGGTACAAGTGCTGCTCAGGGAATTAGCTCCAATTGACAGGGGTGGGAGTTGTTTGCACCTAGGGCCGCATGCCTTAATATGTGATTTAGTAAAAATTGTCTAAGTCCAATGCGGCCAAGAAATCCACAAAGGCAAACACCAACTGACGCAATGCCCTAAGGGTACGCGCCAAGAGCACTGCGTCGTCCGCATAAAGAAGTTTTGGTAACAGTTTGCCTCTAATTTTTTATACGTCTGCAGTAATACGGATTAGAAGGGGGGGAAGCTCATTGACATATATAATAAATACATAAATAAATAAGAGAGCCAGCATACACCCCTGTCTGACCCCCCAGTAAATCTCAATGCCTCCAGAGACCTCTCCCTGTGTACTGATGCAGATCCTAGCCTTCATACCTTTCTGCAGGTGTGCAAGAAAATGCACTAAAGTTGTGTCCAAGCCGCATGCAATTAGCATATTCCATCATTTGGACCTATTCATGCAAACAAATGCTGATGACAGGTCCATAAATGCAAACTAGAGAGGGGTCTGTTTGGCTATGGTACATTTGCCCAGAACCAAATTTAGATTTAAGCACTGCTCGACCTTCCCCACTTAATTCCTGAACCCATTTTGACCGGGGTATAGAATTGACTCTGCCCAAATGAACGAGTTACTTACCTTCGGTAACGACTTTTCTGGTGGATACATTAGCTACCTGTGGATTCCTCACCTAATGAATACTCCCATGGCGCCAGCATTCGACGGAAATCTTCTTCCTAGTCTCTGCACGTCGACGAGGACGTCACTCTAGCCCACGCGATGCCGTCTGACGTCATACAGGCAATAAGAGGTCCTCGACGATGTGCCGACGTCAGTACCAACATTTTTTACGTGCATGAGAACAACAACCCAATGCAATGAAAGAGCAAGGCAACGTCCCATAACCTTGTAAAATACACAATATTGCAATGAATAGCTGTAAATTTAATATAACTCTCTCTGTTTTTTTTTTTTTTTTTAAACGAACAAATATATGCAAATCATGTATATACACAAAGATATATACATATATATATATACAGATAAATATACACAAGTATCCATATATACAACATCTATTGCAACCCTGAAGACCAAGAGGAGCGCACTCAAGGATTACTTGGCAAGACCAGAAAGGCAACGGGGAGGCGGGTGGGACCGTGAGGAATCCACAGGTAGCTAATGTATCCACCAGAAAAGTCGTTACCGAAGGTAAGTAACTCGTTCTTCTGATGGATACAACTACCTGTGGATTCCTCACCTAATGAAGAGTCCCAAAGCAGTACCACGCCCGGTGGCGGGTGCCTAAATGGTCAAACCAAGAAATCCTGCAGCACTGACCGTGCAAAATGGCCGTCCCTTCTGACCTCAGAGTCCAAACAGTAATGTTTCGCAAAAGTGTGAAGGGACGACCAAGTTGCGGCCTTGCAGATGTCGACCACAGGAACACCTCTGGCCAAGGCCGAAGTGGCCGACTTAGCTCTGGTGGAATGAGTTCTAATGCCCTCAGGAGGATCCTTCTTTGCCAAAGAGTAACAGATTTTAATGCAAAGAACAACTCACCTGGAGAGTGTTCTCTTGTGGACTGCCTTTCCTCTCCTCTTGCCCACGTACCCGATGAACAGCTGATCCTCCAGCCTGAAATCCTTTGTTCTATCAATAAAGAAGCTCAACGCCCTCTTTGGGTCCAGACGGTGCAGTCTTTCTTCCTCTTTAGAAGGATGAGGCGGAGGATAGAACGTGGACAAAGTAATTGTTTGAGCCAAATGGAACGGTGAAACAACCTTCGGGAGGAAAGCAGCCTTGGTCCTCAACACCACCTTATCCCCATAAAAAGTTGTATAAGGGGGCTTTACCGATAAGGCCTGCAACTCACTCACTCTCCTTGCAGATGTTATAGCTACCAGGAAAACTGTTTTTATAACCAAATACCTTAAGGGGCAAGAATGCATAGGCTCAAAAGGGGACCCCATAAGGAAAGTCAGGACCAAGGACAAATCCCATTGCGGCATAACGAATTGTTTTGGAGGATATTTATTTAGAAGACCTTTCAAGAATCTGATAACAATAGGGGATTTAAATAACGATGGTTGGTCTGGAAGACAAATGAAGGCTGACAAGGCCGACAAATAACCCTTAATGGTAGCCACTGCACAACCTTTCTGCGCTAGAGACAGAGCAAAAGACAAAACGTCCGATAGATGAGCATGTAAGGGATCAATCTGCCTCTCTCCACACCACGCAACAAATTTAGACCACCTATTAGCGTAGATAGATTTAGTGGAGTGTCGCCTGGCCGCTAATATAACATCCACTACATCAGGCGGAAGAGAGAAGGAACTCAGGTTGCCCCGTTCAATCTCCAGGCATGTAGGTGCAGACTCTGGAGGTTGGGGTGTAAAACCTGCCCCTGCGACTGCGACTGCGAGAGGAGGTCTGCCCTGAAAGGGAGACGGAGCGGAGGGCACATTGAGAGTTGGAGAAGGTCGGAGTACCACACCCTCCTTGGCCAATCCGGAGCTATTAAGATGACTAGCGCCCGGTCTTGGCGAATCTTCCTCAATACTCGAGGAATCAAGGGTATGGGAGGAAACGCGTAAAGCAACTGGCCGCACCAGGTTATTTGAAACGCGTCCCCCAACGCTCCCTGCATCGGATACACTGGAGGCTGCAGAATAACGGACAATGCGCGTTCTCCAGAGTGGCAAACAGATCTACCCGAGGAAACCCCCACCTTTGGAAGATCAAACAGGCTTGATCTGGATGGAGACGCCACTCGTGGTCTGCCGAGAATTGGCGACTGAGACCGTCCGCACGTACATTCAAGACCCCGGCCAGATGATTTGCTACCAAGCAAATCTGATGGTCCTTTGCCCAGGACCATAGTCGAAGAGCTTCTCTGCAGAGAAGGTACGACCCTACTCCTCCCTGTTTGTTTATGTACCACATCGTGGTAGTATTGTCCGTCAGGACCTGTACCGACCGACCACGAAGGGAAGGGAGGAAGGCCTTGAGAGCCAGACGTACAGCCCGTAACTCTAACAGATTGATATGAAACATCTGTTCCTCTGGAGACCAAAGGCCTTTGATCTCCAGATCCCCCAGATGAGCTCCCCACCCTAGAGTGGAAGCATCCGTTATGACCGTGGCCACTGGTGGCGACTGCGCGAACTGCTTTCCTTGTGAAAGATTGTTGCTCGCAATCCACCACTTCAAGTCCACAGCAGCATCTCTGGAGATCTTGACAGCACCTTCTAGATCTCCTTTGTGTTGAGACCACTACCTTCGGAGGCACCACTGAAGAGCCCTCATGTGCCAGCGAGCATGCGTGACCAACAGAATGCAGGAGGCAAACAGACCGAGCAGACGAAGGACCTTGAGGACTGGAACTACCGCTCCACTTCGAAACATTGGAACCAATTCCTGAATATCTTGAATCCGCTGAGGCGGAGGAAAGGCTCGACTCAATGTTGTATCCAGTACTGCCCCTATGAACAGGAGGCGTTGAGAGGGCTCCAGGTGAGATTTGGGCTCGTTCACCGAAAAGCCCAGGTCGAACAACAACTGAGTCGTTGACTGCAGATGATGCAACACAAGCTCCGGAGACTTGGCTTTGATCAACCAGTCGTCCAAGTAACGGAATACTGCTATCCCCTTCCTTCTGAGCTCTGCCGCAACCACCGACATCACCTTCGTGAAGACTCGAGGTGCTGAAGTAAGACCAAACGGAAGGACCGCAAACTGATAGTGCTGCGATCCTACCACAAACCGGAGATACTTCCTGTGTGACTTGAGTATCGGGATATGAAAGTAAGCATCCTGCAAGTCGACAGACACCATCCAATCTTCCTTGTTCAACGCCAAAAGCACCTGAGCTAGGGTCAGCATCTTGAACTTTTCCTGTTTGAGGAACCAATTCAAGATCCTCAGATCCCGGATTGGTCTCAACCGACCATCCTTCTTGGGAATCAGGAAATACCTTGAGTAACAACCTCGACCCCTTTCCTGCTCTGGGACCAACTCCACCGCGCCCTTTGAAAGGAGGACTTGTACCCCCTGTTCTAGCAACAAGAGGTGTTCTTCTGAACAATAAGATGGGCGAGGCGGGATGGGGGGTGGGAACTCCCGAAAGGGAAGGGTGTAGCCTTTTCCCACAATACTGAGAACCCAAGTGTCCGTTGTAACAGTCTTCCACTTGCGGAGAAAATGCTGTAATCTTCCCCCTACAGGAGAGGAGTGAGTGGGAAATGGTGGAAGCCTAAGGCTGCTTTCCCTGCTGCACCCCTCCAGAGGACGAGGAAGAGGCAGAGTGCTGCTGAGAGGCTCCTCTGGTACGGGCCCTCCCTCTCCCTCTCCCTCTAAAAGATCTATAGGGATGGGAAGAGGCAGGTTGCTGGAATCTCCCCCGAAAGGAAGAGGAGGAAGAGCCACGCCCAAATCCACGAAACCTCCTGAAAAATCTGGAAGAGGCAGAGGAAGAAGGAGCTTGGAGCCCTAACGATTTGGCTGTGGCCCTGCCCTCCTTAAATCGCTCCAAGGCCGAATCTGCCTTGGCCCCAAACAGTTTGTCCCCATCAAACGGGAGGTCCAATAGGGTTGACTGCACATCCGCAGAAAACCCCGAATTACGGAGCCAGGCCTGTCTCCTTGCCACCACAGCCGTGCCCATTGCCCTAGCCACCGAGTCGGTCGTGTCCAGCCCAGACTGAATAATCTGGGTCGCAGCAGCTTGGGCGTCCGAAACAACATCCAAAAGACCCTGGGGAAGCTCCGTAAATGATGACGAAATGTCATCCATAAGAGCATGGATGTATCTCCCCAGAATGCAAGTTGCGTTGGTGGCCTTCAACGCCAGACTGCAGGATGACATTTTTTTCTTGGACTGCGCATCCAGCTTTTTCGAGTCCCTGTCTCCAGGCACCGTCGGGAAAGATCCAGACGCTGATTTTGATGAACAGAAGGCTTGCACCACCAAGCTCTCCGGTGTAGGGTGTCTAGAAAGAAAGCCAGGGTCAGATGGCGCAGCTCGATACCTCCTGGCCACAGCCCTATGAACCGCTGAGGAAGATACTGGCCTCTTCCACACCTCTAGCACCGGATCAAGCAAAGCCTCATTAAACGGCAAGAGAGGCTCCGCTGCAGCAGAGGCCGGATGTAGCACCTCCGTTAGAAGATTCTGCTTCGCCTCTGCCACCGGCAAAGGCAGGTCCAGAAAGTTAGCTGCCTTCCGTACTACAGCGTGAAAGGAAGCCGCCTCCTCCGTATATTCCCCTGGAGACGAAAGATCCCATTCAGGGGAAGTGTCCAGCCTACTGGCTGTATCCAGACCATGCAGCCCATCACCAGAGTCCTCCAGTTCTCCTTCCTCCAGGACTCGTTGGTACTCCTGCTCTTCCAATAGACGAAGAGCCCGTCTCCTCGAATGTAGCCTCTGCTCGATACGCGGAGTCGACATGGCCTCCGCCGAAGTCGAAGATCGGCGCCGATCCCCAGAAGCAACCGACGGCGCGTCCGGCGCCACAGGCAACTTCGACGCCGATGAAAGAGCAGGACGAAGAGAACTTGGAGCAGATGGACCCACCGGAGTCGAAATCCCGACGTCGACGGGATGGAAATCTCCGGGGCCAATCCCTCTGAAGCCACCGGAGCGGCCACCGGCGCCGAGCCCACGTTCCCAAAAGGGAGAAAGGGCATAAAGGGTGCCGGCCGTAGAGGCGCAGGATCACCCAATGAAAAGGCCAAAGGACCAGCCGGAGCACCCCCTGGAGCCATCTGTTGGAAGATGGTATACATCGCATTTAGGAATGCGGTACTATCGGCTCCAGGGGTGGGAAAAGCCAGATACTGGGGTGCCTTCGGAGAGGGCAACGGCGTCGACGGATGCGGCGTGACCGTGGGACTGATCTCCCAAGTCCTCCGGCGCCGATCCGAAGGCGACCTGGAACGAGTCTCCTTGCTTGAATGGCGCCGTGAATCTCTACGGCGCCGGGAGTCTCGATGACGCCGATGCTTTGGCGAAGAAGACTTCTTGTGATGCTTTTCTTTCTTCGACTTCGCCATAAACAACTTAGCCTCACGTTCCTTGAGGGCCTTCGGATTCATGTGCTGGCATGAATCGCAAGTTGAGACGTTGTGGTCGGAAGCTCAAACACCAAAGGCAGTCGGAGTGAGGATCTGTAATGGACATCTTGCCCCCACACTCTCGACAAGGCTTGAAACCCGACTTTCTCTGCGACATTATTACTGCAGAGAAGGACTACGCAGCAAAAAATACACTGTAACCACAAAAGTAACAGTTGCTCCCTCGAAGATAACCGTTTCGAATGCACGGAAAAAAGGGAACTGACATCGGCACGTCGTCGAGGACCTCTTATTGCCTGTATGACGTCAGACGGCGTCGCGTGGGCTAGAGTGACGTCCTCGTCGACGTGCAGAGACTAGGAAGAAGATTTCCGTCGAATGCTGGCACCATGGGAGTATTCATTAGGTGAGGAATCCACAGGTAGTTGTATCCATCAGAACCATTCTTTCTATTGTAGATTACTCGCCCAAGGATTTTAGTTGTTGTATCAATTAGCGAAATGGGCCTATAACATCCAGAGAGAGAAAGATTCCCTTTTTTAAATATGGGCACAATTATGGAAGTACCCCAGGAAACAGGTATCCTGGAACAGGCAAGATTTCTGAAAACATTAGTGAAGAGAGGTGCCCAAAAAAATGACAATACTTTTTATAAGATCAATTGGGACACCATCCAGGCCTGGTGCATTACCTCTGACACTTTGGCTGATGGCATTCTCAACTTCGGCAAGGGTCTACTGGAAACCGATCAGTTGGTTATCTATAGCAAAGATATCATCCAACAAAGGGGCAGCATATATTTTACCAAAGTGCTCCTCCCAGAACTTACTACTAATAAGACAAGTGATGTAATCCAATGGCTGATGTTTGCATTTCAACTCTAAAACAACAGCCCAGAAGGATTTACTATTTTTTAAGTGGGATGCCTGCACTAGTGAGTCCCATTGCGATGCAAGTACCTCCTGCTGACGTTTAGCCGTACCCTTTTTGTATTGCTTATGCAGAAGAGCCACTGATACAGAGTCCCTAGGTTTAGCAGCTAAGGCCCAGCATAGCGCACGGTTAGCCACTGAACATTTGTGGTTGAACCATCTAGGGGAATTCAGTGTGGGACGAAGGGGCTTTAAGAGAGCTTTTCTAATACTAGAACACAGGCCAGTAAGGCCTCCATCAACTGATGATCAACATCCTCCTCCAGTAAATACATCGCAACCAGCCATGCATTTTCTTTAACCAATTTGTTAAAGAACTGGACGGATCAGACATTCCCCACACCAGCCTTATGTTATCCGTGGAAGGTTACAAATTGCTAGCCCCTTTATCAATCCTAGGTCTTCCTTTTGGGCGTAATAGAAGAGTGATCTCTATAGGGTTATGATCACTACAAATAGAAGAGCCAAATATGCCGTACAAAAATATATCCATTAAGTTGCGATTAATAAAAACAGTTTATTATTGAGGAACTACCTCTGGCCCTAAAAGTGGGCACTTTAGGACCCTTAAAACCCACAACTTCCGAAGCATTTACTAAATCAAGTGGGGGGGAATGGAGAAAGGAAATCAACTCTTTGGGTCAGTATTTGGCGGTGGGCACATCACAACATTCAGAGTGTTAGGTCTGAGAGAAAGTCTCACGTTAAAGTCACCAGCCAGGCATAATTAAGCTGGATGCCCTTTCAACACTATGCCATCTACCAACTTGGTGAGCTGCATCAGCAGATAAATTAGTAGCTAGCAGGTATGAACCAGCAGTCGCTGAATGGGCGGTGGTATTTGTGTCTGTTAGCCTGGTAGTATCCACAGGCCTGATATTCACATTAGGTGGGGGTTCACAATTCCCCACAAGATTCACGGGGAGGCTATTGCCTAGGGCCTGAAAGTTATCCCCTCCACCCCCCGGAAGAAAACAGGGTCTGTTTTGATCCCCTGCAGGTGGCTCTTTTCCGATATCCCCTGTGCACTCCATGGATGGACAGTTAAGTGCACTGGTCAAAAGATTTTCCGTTCAGTCCAGGCGGTCAGTTAGTGTTTTTAATCTCCCTTTGAAGATGCTGCTAAATTTCTCACACAAACTAGTATATGGAAACAGGCATTGGCATAGCCAACAGGTCTCGCCTTTAGGCCCTTATAAGTGTTTAGACATGCAGTATATTATCCACAGCATAGCAGCTATTTTTTCTTTACGTGCCTTGAAACTGCAAATTATGTTATAAAATATTATACTGAAGTAGAAAACATTTACACCATGCTGGACGCAGGTACACACACAGATATGTAATATGGATAAGGAGTGGAGTCAGTGGGGTTATGCATTTAGTAAGTAGGAAGGAAAGGTAGTGATATAGAAGGCCTAGTGCTGGATATAAACATCATACCAATTTGTTATATGTGATTTGACGTAACCGCACACTATGCAAATGCTAGTTAGTTATAAGAGGGATGAAATGAAAACACAACAGAGAGAGAAAGAAGCACAAGTAAGGGAAAGAAAAATGTTAGAGGGAGCATAGATAGATAACAGATAGATGGATAATAGATAGACAATAGATAACAGATAGATAACAGCTAGAAACAGATAGATAATAGATAATACATATCTAGACTGATAGATTGATAAAAGATAGATGTTGCATCGACAGACAGATACACTAATAAATAGTTAACAGACAGCCAGATAGATAAGATAGCTAAGAGATAGATAACAGACAGATAGATCATTGTTTTATAGATTGATTTATATATTAAAAGATAAGAGATGGATAGATAGATAGATAGATAGATAGACAGTCAGATAGATAGACAGCTAGAACAGATTAGTAGATTTTCATAAACTCTAAAGAAGCTCCATGAATGTGAAAACACTGGAGCCTAGTGCAGGATTGCCTGGTCTGGCAGCCATAAATCATCCCCCTCTCCTCTTGGTGCATTGAAAGACGATTGGGTTCTGCCTACACAGTGTCATCATTGGTTTTACTAAACTACAATTGGACGCCCTCTACTTACAATGGGTGTGGGATGGATTGTTGCGTCATCAGCTACAATCATTGGTCTAACCCGCCTGCCTAGTACAGTGCCTGTTTTTTCCATGGGAGACACCCTGTCAAACAGGGGGAGGCTTCTAAGTCTCCTGTAGAAACAGAAGAACGGCTGCGCCCAGCGGGGTGATGTGATCTGTGCTGCTCTGTGTGATGTGATAGACGGGAATGGCAGCACAGGCGCGGCAGTGAGCCCGGCTGCTGCTTGGGACCAGTGGGAACGAGCAGGGGAGATGCAGCAGGCACTGAAGAGCTGCCGCCTGCCTTCTAACCACAGGGACACGGAGGTGGGTGGAATAGTGCTTGCTGGAAAGGACAACAGCAGGAACGGTGCACTCCTGTGGCAACACATCTCCTACACTGGAGCCTGGTCCACATAAAACAATGGGCGAATTAATACAAAAATTTTAAAAAAGACGTTGTATGTGTAAATCACAGCGGGTGGTGATGGGGGGCGGCGCCGCACAGGGAGATGAACTGAATTGCAACATGTGCAGACAAAATCATGGAGCGCAGTGAAGAGCAGGAGGTGGTGGGGAGAAGGCACCACGAGCCGAGTCAAACGCGTCCAAAGAAAAAAGTGGTGTGCCGAAACAAAGTAACTGACCAAAGGTGAACTGATACCTATATCAGGCTCAGTTTCCAAGGCGGGACAAATGTAAAGCATTTACCAAAGAAAGTAAAGCAATTTTAAAAGTCAGACCAAGCAACGAATGAAAGACAGGCGTGGCTGAAAGCCCACAGATGTAGATACAGCAGAGGTCTTCAAAATGCGGGAAGGCCCCCCCCTGGGGGGGCTATAGTGATCCAGGGAGAGAGGCGGGAGCAGGAGGGGGTGGCGCCAGGCTCTGGCTAAAAGAATCATTATTAGAATAACGGGGCTTTGTTTTAAGCTTAAAAAACGAGCAGCAGTAAACCGCTGTGTAATGGGCCATTACTAACACGTTTTGTCATTTACATCCAAGCTGGGAGTATGAGTCAAAAGGGAAGGGACTACGAATACTCTTCAAAACCCTCACCTTCACTTCTAATGGTCACACTGTGGATACTTTTACATGTTAATGAGGCCTCCCTGACCAGAATAATATGTTTGGCATCATGTATTTGACTGCATTTTAAAACAAGCATTTGAACTGCAATAGCTCTCGTGTTCGCTCGAGTTTCAGCTATTAGTGTTTTCTTGCCACAAACTGAAAATAAAAAGTAAAACAGTTGACATAAGCAGCCGGTTCAAAGCGCTGCTGAGAGCTCGCAGAGACAGACAAAAGGAACAAGCATTTGCAATGCAAGAACAGAAAATGTGCGAGGGAGCATCATAATGAATGGAATAAACAGTCACACATCACTGCAGATGAAAAGTAAGTAATAGACTAGAGCCCTGTTAACAGAAACAGACTGGGGCCACTGAAGCATCCAGCGCTCTGGTCAAATGCTATTAGCCTTTGAACAAAGTAATCCCTAAGCACATGCTTCATAGGCACAAGTGGAAGGGTACAAGTACTAGGGCCATGCCCCAGGGGAGTGTACAACTGTGGAAAAGGTGGGACAAAGAGCAAGGATTGACCACTAGCAAGCAAGGATTTTTTAAGGACACTGAAACAAACCAGTGAAAAAGCAGAGACCCCACAAAGAAGTATAGAAGTATATACTAAAGTATATACAAGAGGTCTCGAATGCTCGACCTAAAAAGTAACAGAACTTAACTGCAATGTTAAAATAAGCGTATACATATTTAAACACTGTAAATTTGATGCAATAAATGTGAAGAATTTGGAGGGGGGGCAGTGATTTCTTTTTTCACGTGGTGGGGGGGGGGGGTGCAAAATTAAAAAGTTTGAAGACCAGTGAGATAACAGCATGTTAAGCTGACGGCGCATGCGCGCTGCCTAGGCTCGGTCCAGCAGAAAGTCAAACACCTGGGTCTCGGATTAATGGGATTGCGATTGAGACGAACCCAAGAGAGGAGATAGCTTTTACTGCTTTGTTGTGAAGGTAGCTGGTTCTGGTTTGCTGCCATGCCCTTCCCTGGATGATTATTCCTTTTAACCGCTAAACTGGGGGTACCCTCAGCAGTTACTAAGGCACCTGTAACACAACCATCTTGTGCAATATCAATAGTATCATCACAGTTACTAATATCAGCATGTACTTAAGACCGGTGTGCCCCAGTCTCAGGAGACCGAGGTGTATCACTGCTGTTATGTGGAGATGTACTGTCTGAAGGTGTGGTTAACAAAGTGCCATAAACCAGAGAAAGTCTATGTCCTGTTAGCTCGATTTCATTGGCAGTGAGTCTGACTGCCATTTTCAGCATACTATTGATTGTCTCTGTGGGGCGTGTGGCAGAGGGTACCCCAGCAATTTTTCGCTTGTCTATGATTGTAATGCAACAAAATGCCTCACCTTTAATCACCCGTAGCCACGGGAAAGATCTTCACAAAGTCAGCAGAGTCCACTGGGGTAAGCCTTAAAGAGTTTAGGCCCAGCCTCATCCAGCTTGGCGCAGAGATGGGCCCACTTAACACCCAAGTACGATCAAGCTTTTAAGTACGTCAGCTCCTGTGTGCCTGGCCCCTGCCTTGCTTCAGGTAGTTGGGTATGAAGTCATACCCCAGACTGGTGCAGGCAAAGATTATGCAGTGGAACTGCGGCCAGAAATCACACCTGCGCTGAGGAACTCCAGTCGCACTTTTAAGAGCGTCAGCTCCTGTGCAACTGGGCCCGCCCTACTTCAGGGTGAGTCTGGGGGTGAAGTCCCACCCCAGGTTGGTGCAGGAGAAGTTCAGGCAGTGGAATTGGGGCCAGAAAACACACTTAATCAGAAGGCAGCACCTACCAACTCTGTTCCTCACTACTGCTTCTGGAAAAGGAAGGTAGTCAAGACAAAGGGGATTGGCAGGGAGTACCGTGTGGCAGAGCATGAGCAACTCAGGATAAAGAATGGAATTTGGAAAAGGCATAAATCATTAAAGGTTTAACATTTCTTGTAGACAATGCAGAGAAGGATCCCACTTCCAACCAAATGATTGCACAAGTCTGCTTTGCCAAAACCATCATTCAAAATGGTGTCACTACCAAAAGTGGAATTTGACTTTCCTGTTTCGAATACAGGAGTATTGTATGGGATCAAGCAGGTGTTTTCTTATCAGGTGTGAGAGATGGGATTCTGGCTCTTGGCATTTTTATTTTTGCAAATTTATTGGAAGGCAACATGTTGAATGTTCGCAATAGGAGGCCCTATCTGCCTGTGGCTGTCTGGATCGCCACTCGCGTGGTCACTTTGCCAGGCCTGGGGAAATCTCATTGGATCTCCCATATTCAGCAGTCGACTCTAAGCACTTCTTGGGCCCTCAATTCCCTAGACAGAGTCACCACTCCAGATGCATGAGAGGATGCCTCCTAACCCCCGCAAAATGTAATCTTTCTCCCCACACACTAATACATAGCAGACCTGCAGGAGGCTCATGACTATTTGAAACAATTCGGGGTACCTTTCTTTTGATTAGTTATTGATACACCAATGTCGAACCTGTGCGACTCATACGAACCTCTTAATAACCTGCTGCATATCCTTCTCATTTCATCTGAGAGTCAAGTTATGACATGTTACATTATCAATGCTTTATGGTCCTGCTTAGGACGCCATAAGTGTATATCAGTCTCCATTATTAGAGATACCCAAAACAAAACGTCTGCTGCACATGTATTTAAGGTTATGTCTTCGATTTTCTCTCTACTCTCGTCCTTACCAACCTTTTGGCTTAATCTGTATGGAATCCATTGAATAAGGCTATAGGGGACAGATGACTAGGTTTTCGTTATTCTACCCCAAATTCTAAGGAAGCTAGTTTTGTCCCTAGAAAGGTGGACTTGAAAGGAACACTACATGACATATTAACATACGAAAGAGAGACACTATTTTTTTTATTTAAGTGGGTTCCATGTGTTAACTGCTGCATCCATTTTTTTATTGGGAAACAATTTGCTGAAAATAAAGATTGCTGACACTTAACCGAAAGGTGTGTGCTTTTGCTTTACAAAAAAAAGAACAGAAATACAATTAAGTAATACAATATAGAGAGATGTACTCTAAATTAGAAACAAAACAAAATATACAATTTAAGGTCTATCCTATAAAGTTTTTTTTTTTAAACGAAAATGCGTGCACCATGTAGAGACTGCACCAAGGGAAGCAACAATCCTACCTTAAGGCAGAAACTGTGTGCTGCTCCTCGTCAAAAGGTCCAAGCTCCAACCTACAAGCCAGCCCACCCAGCTTCTCGCAGTCCTCAGTGTCGCACGGGTAGCGGCCCTCCAGTACATTGTATTTGGCCTCCTCGTACAGAAGTCTCAACGTTTGTTCATCTTCAATCTGCACATCAGAAAAGGACAGATCACTCTGCGGTTCAGTGATATGGGTGAAGCTCAATTCTCCCTCCCACACCGTGCAAAGCTGGGCTCAGTTCTACCTCGAGCACCTTGTGGGCTCTGGTTCTGTACCATGTGCAAGGCTCTGCTGTCCCTTCTCAGACAAGACCTGGGCAAGCCCTGTTTCTGGGTTACAGGCTGGGCTCTGCTGTCCCTTCTCAGACAAGACATTGGTTCTGCTGTCCCTTCTCAGACAAGACATGGGTTCTGCTGTCCCTTCTCAGACATGGTCAGGCCCTGTTTCTGGATTACAGGCTGGACTCTGCTGTCCCTTCTCAGACAAGGTCAGGCCCTGTTTCTGGATTACAGGCTGGGCTCTGCTGCCCCTTCTCGGACATGGGCAGGCCCTGTTTCTGGATTACAGGCTGGACTCTGCTGTCCCTTCTCAGACAAGGTCAGGCCCGGTTTCTGGATTACAGGCTGGGCTCTGCTGCCCCTTCTCGGACATGGGCAGGCCCTGTTTCTGGATTACAGGCTAGACTCTGCAGTCCCTTTTCAGACAAGACATTGTCAGGCCCTGATTCTTGATTACAGGCTGGACTCTGCTGTCCCTTCTCGGACATGAACAGGCCCTGTTTCTGAATTACAGGCTGGACTATGCTGTCCCTTCTCAGACAAGACATGGGCAGGCCCTGTTTCTGGGTTACAGGCTGGGCTCTGCTGTCCCTTCTCAGAAAAGACATGGGCAGGCCCTGTTTCTGGGTTACAGGCTGGGCTCTGCTGTCCCTTCTCGCACATGGTCAGGCCCTGTTGCTGGATTACAGGCTGGACTCTTCTGTCCCTTCTCAGACAAGACATGGTCAGGCCCTGTTTCTGGGTTACAGGCTGGGCTCTGCTGTCCCTTCTCGCACATGGTCAGGCCCTGTTTCTGGGTTACAGGCTGGGCTCTGCTGTCCCTTCTCAGAAAAGACATGGGCAGGCCCTGTTTCTGGGTTACAGGCTGGGCTCTTCTGTCCCTTCTCGCACATGGTCAGGCCCTGTTGCTGGATTACAGGCTGGACTCTGCTGTCCCTTCTCAGACAAGACATGGTCAGGCCCTGTTTCTGGATTACAGGCTGGTCTCTGCTGCCCCTTCTCGGACATGGGCAGGCCCTGTTTCTGGATTACAGGCTAGGCTTTACTGTCCCTTATCAGAAAGTGGGACCACCCCCCTTTCAAATGAGCTTTTCTCATTTGGACACACCACTATACCAACAGATTATTTATTTATTCTTCTTACCGCAACATTAACCTTCAAGCCCAAATCTTTTATTGAGTTGTAGCTACCAGGCATTGGACGGTTCCCCTGTGCTATAATGCTAAACCCAAAGACTGAAATAAAATGCTTTTCTGCATCCTCTAGCTCCTGCTATCCTTGCAAGACTTCCCTCCTAACATACTAACACCCTCTCACTCTGCCAAGAACTTTGCCTTGCAACCTGACTCGACATGAAGCCGTCTACTTTCACTGCAACTGCTGCAAAATCCAGCAAATGACATCCATAAACTGTGTTATAGAACACCCCTTTCAACTTGCTAAATCCCTACTATACACCATGGTCATAAGTAAGCTAGGTTACAGCAAAAGACTCATACTTCTTGTTGTTTTGCATTACATCTTCCCACCATCAATATTGCTACCCAAGTACCCTTCGAGAGGCACATATGCTAATACTGAGGCCCCTCCTGTCGAGCAACGCTGTAGAGACATCCTGGGACTCTGCAGCCTTACTTCATCAGGACTGGGGTGCCCCAAACATGGGCCATCTACTGCCCGAGCTGGATGTGCTGCTGCCTGCCAAGGTTAGAGCGGGTTACTTTGGGACGAATAGTAGTTCACTGCAGATCCTCTGGCAAGTATTCCCCTCCCAAACTGAAGTCAGTGGAAGTTGGTGGTTATTCCATTGTCACTAAAAGAGGTCTTCCACAGGCAGAAGCTGCAAGGCAAGAAGTCTATATGCGCCCTATCCCTCCCCCACACTAATGATCCCTCATGACTCCTACTAAGTTAAGCCATCAAAAAGACCACACAGCGGTGGAGTAATTCCATTGAATGGGATTCATGGGAGCACAAGACTAACCCCAATAAACAATAATAACCACTGCATCAACCCCTAATCTTGGGTTCCAGAGCAGCGTACATTCCAGAGTAAAGAAATTCAACGCCTCGTCAAGTAAGTGCTAAATAAATGCATTGTAAATGCAATACCTATCTTATCGAAGCCAACTGCCAACCAAACACACAGCTCTAACATTTGTTCCTGGCTGGTCTTGAGCAGTGCTTGGCACTTTGTCGCGAGCAGAACCCCTTGGGACCAATCCCATTGCAATCACCGAGCTACTGCCTCGCCCCCAGGCTCACCAGCTGTAGCACTAAAGCTTTCCATCTGCAGCTCCAGGACTCACCTGCAGTTCTCGCCTTTTGGGAAAAAACACATTTCTCCTGAACTGCAATGCGGGCTCATCTTAAAAAAAAAAAACACAGTTCAGTTTTTAAAGAAAGTTGTAAAAAGGAAAACATATATTAACATGTTACTTCAGAACCCACCACAGTACACCAAAGCATTACACATTTATACCTGCAAATCATAATAAAGTGTTCCCGATCAGAAGATATACCCATCATAAATCCTATGGCTGGAGAACTCAAATTTAACATTTCCGAATATTTTGTCAGAAGGTATAGTGGTCATCTCAATTTCTATGACTGCCAACAGAAACTTAAAATCCCTGTGACAGAAAATAAAATACCATCAGAAAATAATAGTTATAAAAACTCAGCATACACGTTACTATATGCAAGGGCGCTGTATATGTAAGGGTTTCTCAAGGTGCCAGCAGTACTGCTCAAAAATGCCAGCTGCTGAATATCGAAGTGTTCACAATACCGGTCAGGCTGGTAATATGCTATAGGGGTGCCCTGGATGCCAGGTTTATGGTTTAGGATTATAGGGCTGGTATAATTATTGCACTCAAATCAGGGGCGGCTCCTCCATGAGGGAGGAGCGTTGCCCCCCCCGCCAGCAGCGACAGCTGCAAAACTTTTACCAAACAACCATAATAAACTTTTTTTTATTAAGGTTGTTTGGTAAAAGGGGGGGGCCACGGGGGTGACGAGTGTGAGGGGGAGTGCTCAAGCACTCCCCCTCAAAGCGCATGTGTGTTTGGCCAGCTGTCTCAGGACAGTTTCACTATTTCCCAATGAGTAAAGCACGTACTATGATGGAGGTTTTCACACTGCCCTAGTATCCAAAGCCAACATAGACAAGTCAAGTTCCACACTGCACTGAACAACTGCACAGTGTCATACTGGCTTTCCTACTGCACCAGTTGAATAGGCTTATTTAAAAAATAAAGTGTTGGCCTCACAGGCAAAGAACACCAATCGTGTATACACCGGGTATTGCCATACCTGTCCAGGTGGGTCTCTGACATGCTACATCTAGGACCACGTTAGGGTCGGACTCACACTCCCCTGTGAATCCTAATTGGCAAAGGAAAACCACGGTTTACCAGCCATCTTCTTCTAGGCACAGTCTCATGTGCATGGCGGTTATATGCTAGGTGCAGGCTCATACACCCAGGCACGACTTCATGCAGACAAGAGCTACCATCCGATGCAAGGCGAGTCCTTTTATGCAATGCACACCTTCAAATGCACAGGGGCAGCTTCACACAGAAACAGTAGGGGTCTGCTGGTTACACCGCAGGCTAGCAAACTAGTAGCCTTGGTTTGTAAAGTTGGATTTGCTACTGGATCAATACTGTGATTTGAGGAAGGACAATCCCCCTGTACCTCAAACCATGAGCGTGCTCTCTTGGTGCCTTCATTAAATGTTCGCTCTTCTATTCCTCATCACAACCTGTTTTCTGAACTCTTGACCTTACAAACCGCACTGTTCTTTGAAGACCACCTCAAACTCAAGAAGGCACTTGTTGCCTCTGATGCCCAGTGGCTTCCGGAAAGCTTTCAGCTGGATGTGGAGGATAATCCTATGGAGCAGGAATGGAGTTACCCAACAAGAAGCCCACACTACAAAGATACTGTGTGGCGCTTCACTACTGCAGTTCAAACATCACATTACTGGGAGGCTCCCGCTGCTACCCACCTTGGGTGATGTCCTCCTCGGAGCACTCTGTGAAACGGAACAGCAGCTCCTGCCACTGCCGGCACACTTTGTATGGCTGGTGCTTTGGTTTTAGCTGGACCTCTGGAAAGAAAAAGAGAATGGAACAAACCCTTTAAGAAATGCCTAAAGTACCGTAGTATTACTTGGACTACAGACCAAGCGCAAGTTGTATTGTCATTGTACGAGCTCTCAGAACCACTTAAATCATGGTCAAAAGACATGCTACATTTATGAGATATTGGACTGGGATGCAGGGGAGAGGTGCAGAATGATCACTTCATCAAAATGAGAAATGTGTGCGAGTTTCTGTGTCTGTGAGAAAACGAGTGCAGATAACGAGCCCGACCTTTCTAAGGGTGCTTGCTGTCAAATACTGTCGAAATGATATTCCTCTGCAGCACAAAGCCCTGCGTACACCAATCGGAGACATTGCATTCTGACAGCATTAAAGTTCACAACAGATCCAAATCTGAGGCAAACTCGTGTCCACCATTAGCTTGCATCTTGTGGTCTTTGATCGTGGCAGGACTGTAGTGGCTGGCAAGGAATTATCAGCTGGGCTGTTAGCATCAACCAACCATAGGATACGGCCTGGTCTCCAACGTTATTTTGCTCCTGCGAGTCATTCTGGATTTGAGTGCTAGCAACCATCAACGTACAACGCCAGCCTCTCATTCGGCCGTTCCTCCCTTCCCCCTCTTGGAAGACAAACGCGTTCTTATGGTGTGCTGTGAAAAAAGTAAGGCTTCCCCTTTTTCAAACATTTGATGGCAGAAAAATCATGGGAGGCTCCTCCTTCAAGCTAAAGCCGAAGCTGGACTCAACAGATGTCCTTTAGATTGAGGACATGTGGCGCCTCCAGGTTTCACCCAACTTCAGTGTCAGAAGGTGGAGTCACACAATCAGCCAAATAACTTAGTGCTATAGACAGGACCATCACCATCCTCCATACAAATGAGGATAAAATGAAGTATTATTTTCTACCCTTAATGCTTCTTCACTATTGAAACCTATAAATAACAGTGACAAGCCACAAACAGGTGAACTGTGACAATGTTCGTACAAGATGTTTCTTTAGCTGATAATCACATTAAAATGGACTACGAGTTAGATTATGAAACTTTTCTGAGCTTCTACTTTGAATTACTGAAACCCATTAAGTGGGCTCTTTCACGAAAACGTTGCCTCAACAGTCTCTGGTTGCAGAAATTAAAAACTCAAGCAAGGTTTAAGAAATGGTTTCTAGTTTAGAGCCATTTATGATGACTGGCACTTATCTAATAAGCACTACAGTGTAATTGAATACTTTTCTCACCATTACAACAGTTTGATCAGTTAAAATAATAGTAGAATTCGGGACAAAATTAAAGGGACAAAATGCCAAAATATTCTGCTACACAGGGACAAAAGCAATGAAATTTCAAGAGAAACACATAAATTCACATCAATACACTGCAAAACTTTACAACATAAAGCAGCACATTTGGTTTAAAAACAAGTGAAGAAAGGTTTTGAAATTACGACGGATGGGTGCAACAGACTTATGCTCACAGCTTTGTAATGAGTTACAGGAGCCTGAATGATTGCAAGGTGGATGCCTACCGAGCAAAGGGGACACCAGCCAGAGCGAGAAGACATCCTGAGCGATCTCTGGAAGCTGAAGGGTTTCGCGCACAATGCTGTGCACCTCATGGGAGGTCATGGAGGCCAGGCCGTCCAAGGTGAGAGGCACTACGGTATCGTTGATCAGGTACACCAAGACATCGACGGCTGTGGAGATAAAATGGAAAGGGGAAGATGTGCTTACAGAAGAAAGACACATTGAATGTGCTTGAAGTACCATCCAACCAACATCTATCATAATAAAAATTAAAACTTCTAGACTTCAAGCCACGTCAAAGTTCAATGCAGGTCATCTTCCACGGATAGCCTAAACATAGCTTAATTTCCAAGAGCAATAGGGCTACTTCCCCCAGAATATTCTTTGAATCGATTGACTTTTCAAATTCCCAAATTTCTCAGTCTTCAATGGCACCATGTTGCTAATAGCACACCTATACTATTTTTGGCGTGTACTGCAGCATCCAAATCTAAGCACCACGAGTGGGACATGCATCAAAACACACTTACATGCAGTAGCATGAGCCGAAGGCAAATGGAAAGCAACAATTGACAACCATGCCCTCAATCGCCAGGATGGAGACTTATTCATCTCTCTCGCTCAAACCAAAGAAGACACGCTAGGGAGTCTGCGCTGATCAACTTTCTGGGATGATTTTCTGGTTCTGGCTAATTAGGGACAAAGGCCCAGTCGGAAAATGTGGCACCTTCAAATTAAAAGTCCGAGCCAACTGTGAATCTATGGCACAAAAATACAACCCAGCATTTTGCCATCTGCTAGAGGTACATTGTCTGACGCTGTTCCATTTCGGTGCATCCAAATGATGCAGTGGTACTTGCTAAGAAAAAGTGAGCAGCAATGGAGAGAAAGCATCAGTATGTCAGGAGTAAGAAACAGGGTATTGTGCTTGACTGTTTACAATTAATCCCACAGCCCTACTCTGTAAAAAGATGTATTTACCAGCTGCAACTACCATGCCACCCGCAACATTCTTGGTTTGTAGTGTTCCAACCATGCGTGGATTACCTTCTACTGGTTCCTCACTAGAACAATGCTTGATCGTAAAGACCAGCTGCTGCCCCACAAACCTTGGCATGGAAAGGCAAAGGATTACCTAAGACATTCCTCTCATCGATCAGAACCTACTATATGCCCAAGGCCCGCCTCCCTGAAACAACTCTTCATTCAATCGGCTGAACTCAAACTGCTCAGCAAGAGATTCCCTCCACTCACCCGGTTCAGCGTTCCATCCCTGCTTAACCCAAATACTTCTCAAAGTTCCAGAGGTCAAAAACCTGATCTGGTAGGATAAACACCAGAAGACACATCACATGCACTCTGCTACAGACCTGTACTACCCATGTTAATCACTTTGAGGCAGCCACAAGAACAACAAAGAATGCATACAAGAAATACAATATAACTAAATATTTTGCTGAATTTGTTTTGGTTGTTTTCTCTTACCAGGTGAACATCTGGATCAAGCACACAGCTCAGATCTCATTACCGTAGAGATACAGGGAGTACCTTTATGCTTGTGTCAGTAGCAGTTTGGAGTAGTTAAGGAAACAAGTCACTTCATTGCCTTTGCAATGACAGCCATCCAAAACAGAAAGCCATGTTCTGTATCCTATCTCTATCAGAGATCTCCGCCAGCAGTGGTTACAATCCATAACTACCCGCCACTCAGTGCACGGTGTGGTACCTGCCCATCTCTTCTGCGAGTTCACTACAGCCAGGTAGGTGTAAAATTAACAATGATGCAAATTTTATTTAGCATACATAGAAATCATATAAAGCTTGCTTACCACTTTATGAGCTTGAATAGTAGGGTAACATATTTGAAACCATTGGTTTCATTTTCCAACAGCAATGTTACAACTAATTAACAGAACATAAACTCGAACATGTTTGTACAGTGTTTACTACATTGCTGCACAAACACGGTTCTACTATTTTTAAGTGCATGATTGGAGGCTTGCTGGTGGGCATGGATGAGATTTACAGTAAATGTATTTTATTACTGATACGGAGATATTTCTGCCTGGGCAGTTACTGCTTGCATTACAGTGGTTTATTAAAGAGAAGTGTTATATACAGGCAGCTTCTAGTAATACAGTACATAAGCATGCATCTTACTGGTACTTTCAACTAATCCACTACCTAAAATTACTGTTTTTGTTTGTAACAGATACGTATTGAACTGCATTCTTTTGTGATGAGTCAAATGTGACGATATATCTGCTACATTATTTCTAAAATAAAAAGATTAGACAAGGATTGAAAATGCTGAAAAAAGAAATAGGAAACTAACAAACAATATAGAAAAGTACTGGGAAATGGTGTGAATTGTATATGTACGCAGATTCTCTTTCACTCCACTTCCTTAGTGGAATCACAGGATGACGCCTGCCTGCCCCCCCCCCTTTTACCTTTCAACTGCATCCATTTTGCTGCCAACAGTCTAGGGGAACAGCACTGGGAGGAAACTAGAGAAAGTAAACACGGTTCATCCACCTCAGTTTTCCTTCTGCTCCTTCTACCGTCTTTTTAACCACTGTAGTCTGGACTCGCAAGGGTGTTCGCAGCTTTACCGAAAGGAAATCTGGGGTAATAGCTTTTACGACCAGCAACAGCTCCTAAATAGCCATTGAACTGCGCCTTTCAATAGCGTGCTTTTATGGAAAGCAAGATTCATGTTTCCAATAATCATGGGTTACTCCACATTTGTGAAAGTTGAGACTACATTGCCACAAGGTTATAGAGGATACCTACATCGGGTCCCAATTGAAGAAACGCTGCTCCGCTGGGCATGCTCATGGAATCCCGGAGGAAACCCACCTTCACTCCCGTCCATCTAGAGAGGGGAGATACCACTGTAAGTTATGATCGAATATTTGTTACGCTATACAAATTCTAAATATGTAAACAGCATGACAAACCACAACACTTCAGCCATACCTTGTCAATTATTATTACCCAAAATGGACACGCATTTGGAAGTAGGTAAGGTAATGCTTGATTCCTAGATACTTGGGGGGGGAGGAATTCCTGGGACTCCTCGAGGTAATGACAGTTTGAATCACTAGGTACCGTCTTGATTACATCTAGTCCTGTCCTCACACAGTCCTATTAGTAGGTTTATCAGCATTCAGTACACATCCTACAAACAACACGAACAATAGCCATAAGAACCATTCTTAGAGTCTGGTTTTGTAGTGACATTGTGACTTGGCCATTAGCTGTGGTAAACCCCATCAGATTCCTTCACTGACCGAACAAGAGTTGGCTGAGTGTATCACAACCTGGATAGAATGGGCGCTCTGCATATCCTTTGGCTGACTATCATGCTCCTTAGTCTTAAGGCCTCTACACTGTCACGGGTATTAGGGGGCTTTCCTACCAGTGTACAATCCTCCACGCCATGCTAGCAATGCAACTCTTGTGGAAGAAGCAGCACATGCATTTGGCCATTACCTTGACCTCGTTTTCTCTGCGGAAAGAAGGTCAATAGGTAGGCTGCCTTCCTATCACGCAATTAACAGATTATTTATTCCGAATATATTTTTCACAAGTTATGGTACCACTGAGGGGGAGCTTCTAAGGAAGACCAGAAACCCTAGCGATTCTGCCGTAAGACAAATATGAAAGTGCACCTTATGCCTGACAAGAGGCTTACAGGCAGGTGGGCCTCAAGTCTGCCATCTTCCCTGACAGCACCAAAAAGACCTTCCATTCTTTTAGCCACAAAGAAAGAAATAGATGAATATATAAAGTACTGGGAATCAATGACTCACTGAAGATTTGTAGACAAGTACCTAACTCGAGGAAGTGAACTGAAATGGCAAACACAACATGTGGGGAAGATCTTGCAGGAAAAATAAAAATGTATTTCTAGAGTCGTAAAAACATTCACAAACGATGTTCCACCTAAAGCTAAAAAATAGGTATTTCAACATTTCAAAGAACTCTCTGCCCCTCAGGCAGATGCCGCTCCTTTATTCTTCTGGCAGAATAATACGATTATCCGGTCTAATATATTTCTAATAAAATTAGTTAATTTCTGAGACTCAATTAATAACCGGGTATTGGAAACCCTGATATCAGATTCCTCTGCCTCCAACCAAATTCCACAACCACCACTTGTGGCATTTGGATCTTTCACAGTGGCAGACACTAGTGTGCTAAGCAGCCCTAGACGAAGTTTAGGCTCACCTTGAAGTGCTTGTCTTGGAAAGATCCTTAAAGATATATATATATCATCTGCTGTTTAACACTAGCCGTCGTAAATTCTAAGTTGACACCTTGATAAAACATGTTATTTCTATTTCTTACTTTCTCCATGTGTTTACTCTGACACTTCGATAAAAGCATAACAAGCCTGAACAACAATTTAGTAATACAGATACATGATAATTCTGGTTATAAAGCGCTTCAAACCACACTGCTACCATTTCTTTTGTGCTGTAAATAAAGTGACGTGACTATAACCTAATTTGATGGTACTCCTGGGAAGGGTTCAGTTGGCCTGCCTAGACTCAAACCTGTGACTTGAAGATCACCGCATATCTAGGTGCACAGCATTTAACTTACTCAGCCATCCTGCTAACTGAGACATTTTCCCATCAGCCATCTAATGCTTTATTTGACATGGTCCCAAAATTGCAGTGGCACATGTGATGCTGTCACTACCTCCCAAATGCCAGTGCCACCTGCCTCTATATTAATTGCAAACAGAGAAACTGGCTTCAGTGCGCGTTCGTGCGAGGAGGCGTCTGCGTTAAGAACATACAAAGGAATTTCAAGATGAAAACGACCAAATGCTTCAATCTGACCTCAAAACTGGTCATTTAAAGTTTACCATCGCTCTGAAGGAAGTCCTCTCCCCTTTTTAAAAAACAAACACTAAAGCATACAAAGGAAGCGCTAAAAACCCTACTTTGTCTTCAAAATAAGCCAATCAAATTTAGGAAGCATAAACAAAGTTAGTCTGATAGCTCTAGAAAGAAGTGCTGGGAGCACATGGCGTTAAATTGTTTTATTCTTCTGCAAAAACAAATCCTGCGCAAAGCTCGCGCATTTCTTAACGAGCCCAGATTAAAAATGAGGTAACACACCTGTACACATGGCCACAGATTGTGAATGTTCTGCAACCAGCTGCGCCTTCTAGTTCTTCTATTTCACAAACATGACGTCTAGGCCTGCCACGCGCATTCCGTCATGCAGTGAGAATGTTAGCACCTTACTCTGTGGCCTCATTTGATAAAAATCAGTGCAGAGGCGCAATGGCAAAAGTCAGTTCTTTTCGTGAAACAAAAAACATATTGGATAAAGGAGAACATCCAGGTAGAGGGTATATGTTTAACTCAATTCATTAGTGTGAAGGAGGGTGCCGTTAAGGCAATCAAAACATCATACTTTGACGTTTGTTTGATTGGGGCGTGTCCCCCTCTTTAGTCGCCACTTTCATCCTGCATGGGTCGCTCTAGAAGTCCCTACCCCCCGCTTAGAACGCCCGAGTGCTACTGTCAAAAACCCCTGTAGGTAAAGACAGCCTGGGTAAATACCTCAGACCCTAAGTCCCAACCTTTCTCAATGTCAATCGAGAAAACACAAGTTGTCTTTCGCCAGCTTTCGGTTATTGGGCTATTGCCATTTTAAAAACGGAATGAAATGCGGCAGAGCACGGGTATATTCTGGACAGTGACAGTAGAAGCTGTGCAAGTAGACACACTGCGTGTGGCTCATGAGCTTGGGCACACCATCCGAGGACTCCCCAACCTAAATCACTGTGCGTCTGCCCAAGAAACAGGGTTTCACCCTGAAGCAGCGGAATTACCAGTGTTTCCACCATCAGAAACGTGTGAAAATCCTACTTCCCCACAAGATTGTCTGTGAAATTCATAAATGACTTAATATCTAAATGTAAAGGTCAAAGGAACACCTTTTGAAAAAAAAATGTGTTTCCAAACTGAAAATAAGAACAATAATCAAGTCACTACTATATGACCATCACTTCTTTAATACATAATCCAATTAGCCTAATCGGTCATGGTAAAGTATAAACTTGAGTGAAAAAGCTCCCTAGCAATGTCTTCAGTGCTCTAGTGTGCCCCAGCCCCTGTGCCAACAGGCCCAGCATGGTGCCGACAGGCCAGGCTCCAATGGTGTGCTCCAGCCCCACACCTGTACCCCGCAGTCTGCCCATCTGATACAGACTAAGGTAAAAAGCGACTGCCTGTGGGAGATACACTGAATAATGGTCTACCTTAAGTGTAGGCCTCACAGAAGAGACAGGCCTGCAGAATGAAGGAAAGAGTATCTCACTGCTTCTGGGCCAGGCATTAGCAATGACGTGCAAAAACACAGAACATGGGGGCGTGGCTGAGGCATCAAGAGGGCAATCGCACATTAGTAGTACTCCGGACCCCTACGTCATCCGCCTCAGGCAGCGCCCGTATCGCCCTTTTCCCGGGAGCTGGAGTGGTGTGGGGGGCATCTTGGAAGCCGGGGCAGCATCCGATCCGGTGAACGGTACCTGTGGGAGCTTGTGAGACGCCAGATGCCTGGGAGGCGGTTTGCGCCATAAAATGGCGGCCGGGTGCTGTTGAAGAGGCACTCGGCTGGTGGCTGCACCGGGGCCTCGGAGTGTCCCATCAATGTTGTGAGACGGGCGGACCACCCCCTTGCCTCGGGGACTGCGCCAGAGTGGCTCAACAGATGAGAAGACTGGGCTGAGGAAGAGTGGTGCTGAGGGCAGCGGCGCAGGTATGGAGGTGGCTTGAGGCCGGGCCGGGGCCTCCAGGGTCAGCTGCTGCAGACGCAGTGAGGTGGCAGGGCTGCGCCACGATACAAGCCTGAGAAGGGACCCGGCTGAGCTGTGTGCCCTGCATAGGCCCCCGGGGCTGGGGCTGAGTTTTGCTCTGGGTCCGTGGCCCTGCCCCCTGCTGCCGTACGCCTGAAGCCCGGACATGCAAGGGGGCAGCGCAGAGGCTGGAGGGAGGACTGGCCGGTGTTGAGGAGCGGGCCATGCTACAACATGGTGGCTGGGCACAACCGGGCGCGCCCAGCCAGTGAGAAGGCTGGGGTCCTGACAGGCCCTATTGGAAGAGTCGGGTGAGCTGGCCAGTCGGAGTACTGTGGTGCGCGTCCTGGGAATGGCGCCACTCTCAGACACCAGAGACTGGATTGGTGTTTGATTTGTTGACTAGATAGCGCAAAGGTGGCCACCTCAAGCTGGACAGAGGTAAAACGTGAGGTGTGTGCGCTCCGCCCTTGTTTTGTGTACCACTACCTCAAAAGCGAGAAGACTCGCAAGTACTGGGACTATATAGTCAGAATACCCTTTGCTAAAGGCTGTGTTGCGGAGCGGGACTTTGACCATGTCCTGTGGGTCTCGTGAGACCTAGGGTCCCATGCCAGAGGAAGCCAATCAACTCCAATAAGACGGACGTGGGTCACAGCATTGGCCTGGGCCAGTAAGCCGGGTCTCCTGAGAAGGCATCTTTAGCCTGGGCCGGATCTGCAGCTACCTCAGTAACCTTTCTTGATTGCTCTCTCCCAAACTGTGCGTTGCTTAAATCGCGTGGGGGCGGATAAGAAAGGAGCGTGATCCACAGCCCCTCGCGGCCGCAAGGGCTGTAGACATATGCCGCTAACGGGCTGCGGCAATCCAGAAAACGCTGCAGCAAGTGTAATCAGCCTACACCTTAGGCGGGGTGTCTGTGGCTCTTGCACAACACGACCACTTCAACTAAGTGATTACTTTGTACAGATCTGAACGAGTTCTCATCTGCAGCTGAGGTGACTACACACCGGGAGAGCTACAATGGGCAAGGACAAACTGGGTCTGTCCACCTCAGCACAAACACGCATGGAACAGTTTATTACAGGCCCAAGCTCGACTCATGAGGGTGACCTAGCGTCGGGTGGCCCTGGTGGGAAATCGTTGCCCACCGGAGACTTAGAAACCATTCTTCAAGCTATTCAGACCTCCCAAACAGCAGTGGTTACGAAAATTGGGGAGGTCAGAGTTGATGTGGCACTAGAGCGCCAAGATCTCCACAACGCAACTGCAAGGATCACAGAAGCGGAATCCAGAATATCCAATGTGGAAGACGAACTGACTGCCCTTAAATCTCAAGTGTCCACATTGTTAGTCCAGACATCAGAATTGCATCGCAGGGCGGCTGGCGCTGAAAATCGCTCAAGGCGTAAGAACATCTGTATCATAGGACTTCGAGAGAACAAGACAACCTCCTCCCTGGCATCCTTCTTGGAAGAGTGGTTTAAATCGTGGATACAGGGGGAAATCGCCTCACACCCTGGTTTGCCATAGAGCAAGCCCATCGGTCTCTGCAGGCCAGGCCTCCACCACGGCCGGTGATACTTCGGTTCTTTAATTTTAAAGACAGAGATGCGCAGACGCATACTTCGGCAGCATACAATACACAATCTAGAATTGACCTTGTTTTATTACTTGCCACAGATTGCTACCATCTCACACACATTGAGATTCTGCAGAAGGGTATATCAGACCACGCGCAACTCCGGTTTGTAATGGGACCTGCTCAAGCGGTGGTCCGCCCTATGTGGCGCATGAATGCATGGTACCTGCGGCACAAGCCCCAATTCCAACAACTGTGAGAAGCCCTTCAGGAATAATTTGTTCTTAATAAAGATTCGGTCTCCTCACCAGGTACTCTCTGGGGAGTGAGCAAAGCAGAGGTGCGGGCGTGGCCAAGAGCCTCATCCGCTCTTGGGAGCAGTCCCAAACCCTACACATTACCCAATTGGAGGCCCGGCCACCCAGCTGGAGACGGAACAATTCATACAGCCGAATGAAGCTGTGGCCAGGCAACTCTTGCTGATACGGCAAGAGATCCGTGATCACTCTCTAGAGGTGGCTAAGCACCTTTGGCGTGCGGTTAATGCCAGAGTGTAGGGGTGGGGAGGAAAAAAAAAATGGGAAGCTGCTTTTCTGGTTGGCTTCACACCATCAATCATCTAGAATTATCCCTGAAATTTTGGACACGCATGGAGAACCTGTTACTAAACTACAAGAAGTGGCAGATACATTTGCCTCCTATTATGAGGTACTGTACAGAGCCTCTTCGGCGACTGATTTGCATCATGCGTGCCAATTCTTAAGACATTCTCCTTCCTGAATTGCCCCCTACAGAGGCAGCCATCCTGGATGACCCCATAACGAACAAGGAAATCAATGATGCAATCTCACTGGGAGTTGGAAAGACTCCCAGACCTGATGGATTTCCATCAGAATACTATAAAGTGTTTCGAGATGCCCTAATGCCACATTTCAAAGCCTTTTATGAGGAGGCTGACTGACTGGGCTCCTTTCCGGAGGGATTTGACATGGCCACTATTGTGGTGCTTCCCTAAACTCAACCACCATCATGGATATGTGCTGACTACAGACCAATCTCCCTTATTAACAGTAAGGTGAAGATTTATGCCACAATTCTTGCCTCATGTCTTAAGAAGGCCCTGCCATTGCTGACTCACTCAGACCAATGTGGATTTATGCCTAATCGAAGCACGAGACATTGTGTACATCGTCATCACATGGCCTTACAACAGAGTCACCAGTTACCCCAGGACCTAGTCCTTTCTATTTGTTGATTTTGAGAAGGCCTTTGATACCGTGGACTGGGGGTTTCTCTTACTATTGTTGCAGCGTGCTCGCTTGGGGCCTAGATTCTGTCGACTGGTCTGTGCCTTATACATCAACCCCTTGGTTCGAGTGCAGGTCAATGGTATCTTATCTTCCACCTTCTCTATCTGCTGGGGAACGTGTCAGGGCTGTCCCCTGTCTCCTCTTCTTTTTGCCCTGGCCATTGAGCCTTTGGCACAACTGATTAGATATGACCCGCTGTATCGCGGTTGGAACTGGGGAAACGCATCTGAAGACCGTGTGGCTCTGTATGCTGATGATGTCTTGCTATACATGACGTAACCCAGCGAGTCTGGCCCGAGAAGCTTTCACCTTCTGAGCTGTTATGAGGAGGCATCGTGGCTCAAAATGAACCACGCCAAATCAGTGCTGGTACCCTTGGCATCATCGAAGGACTGCTACGATTGGCAGGGGGTAGTGCCTATTAGCAGGTTGAGCTTCAAATATTTAGGTATATGGGTTGCTCTCCAACCAGAGCTAACATGGTCCTTGAACCTGGCAACGTTGATGTCTCGAGCCAAGGCAGAACTGCAGCGATGGCAAGAGCTGCCATTAATCGTTTTGCCCCTTGTGGCCCTATATAAAATAATGTTATTGCTGCATATTTTATATGTGCTCCGAACCTTCCTGTTCCCGATTCCATGCTCCTGGTTCCATACATTAGAAAGAACCGCAACTTCATCCCTCTGGTATGGCTCGAGACACCGGATTGCGCTGCAGCACTGCCAGAGAGGGTTACACAATGGCAGGGGTAGGCATAGCTAACCCTTATTTGTACTACCTAGCGACGCAGCTCCTGGTTGTGCATGACTGGTTTAATGGGGGGTGGGCTGATCTGCCTTTCAGCTAGAATTAGCTACACTTAGGTTTCCACAAATTTTAGACTTCCTCTATGGATCACCACTTGCCCGCGAGATGGACCCAGTGACTAGAGCAGTACGTCTTTCATGGCATGCGGCCCTGCGTCACACTCAATAGAATAATGTCATTACCAAGCAGACCCCCTTGTCGCACGGTAACTGACTAAACGAATCGACTGAATTGAGTGGGTTTGAGAGATGTGACTTGGTGGGCATTTCACAGCTGGGCGATGTGTGGAGGGGGGACTCGATGTGATCCTTTCAGGATTTGCAGATCGACTTTCAACTCTCCCGCACATAATTCTTTAGGTACCTACAACTCCACCATGTCGTAAGCGTGTACTTATCCCACACTGACACACTACCTGAATATAGTCCACTCAAGGCCAAATTACTAGTGGGAGGACTGGGGGAAAAAAAGGGGTGTCCCAAATTTACAAGATGTTAATTAACCAAGCCCCTGGCAATCTAAATCATCTCAGTGATAAATGGGAGGGATGGCTGAGACCTCTTGAGGAGGCAGATTGGATTGATGCGCTGATGGCACCTAGACTACTGGTGGTGTTGGCAAGGTTACTATTGGTGCAAATATATTTTTGTATGGGTCATACCTTTCTCCCGTCCGACTGCACCGAGGGGGTCTCTGCCCGTCTGCTCACTGTCCTCGGTGCTCAGAGGAAGCGGCGGACTTCTTTCATATGGTCTGTAAACGCCCACACATAGATGTACATTGGGGTAAGATATTCCGTGAACTGAACCCAGTGATGGGGAGGGAGCAACAGATGTCCCCAAAACTCGTCCTGTTGGGTGCAATGGAGGAGCTGGAGGGCTCGAAGGCAGACCGCACATTCATGGGAACCGCTCTACTGGTGGCAAAAGCCACTTGGAACTCTGCCACTGGCCCATCCTTTGCGGAAATGGAGGCACAGAGTTGATTGGTGCGCCAGCCAAAAAAAAGCGATCTATGAGGCAACGGGTTGTCCCCATAAACACACAAAGGTATGGGGGAAATGGCTGGGTCTTCTCCCATGAACAATTAATGTTGTGTGCTCTATGCTGTACAATGGTACTGTAGAGACGCCATACTGTCAAATCATGCCGTCTTTAGGATGTTGATTTTATGCTGGCAACGCCAGAACCTACCTGTGCATTTCTATCTCTTTTTTTCTTTCCCTTTCTTTATATAAAACCAATAAAGGTTGTTTATTAAAAACAAAACAAAAATGAACATGAGGATGGAACTTATGTGCTGGATATATCAGCGAATGCCGAACACAGGTGAATCGCACAGGTAAAATTCTATACTGCAAAGGCTGCAGCTTCAACTCTACAACTGGGAGAATATTTAATTCTCCGGTTCATTGTACTGTTCTGTGTTCGCTTTTACGAACTACTCCTCGTCAGAAGCTGTCTGTGGCATCTATGAGGGAAACAGGTGGACATTTAATATTAAAAAAAATTCTATCTAGAGCGGGAAACCAGAATACCCTTATCTATAACAAAAAGATGAAGGCGACCCACCCTTCTATGTCAGAATCTAAAGGTTTACGGTTCAAAAAATAGGCGGCAAACTACCAGTTAATATACTTCACTACTTTGCTCCTGTAATCCACTGGCTAGGTGGTAAAGACACCTTTCGATCATACCCAGCCACTAAACGTTGATTTGCTTTTTCATATATCACGTTCTCTAATCTGACTAGTATTTTTTTAAGTCAATCTTAGTCGGTGCCAACACAAGAGTGCATTTGCCCCCAATTATTTAAATACACATCTAGGGAGAGAACCATCCACTTCACATCTGGTAATGCACTCATGTATTTATTGAAGACTATAGAATACGCTTGTTTACATCACCCACTATAATCAATGGCTTTATTTTGGGAAAATACAAATAAAAACAAATGAACAAGTCTTCTTATATAGGACTTCTCCAAAGTAGGACACCATTTACATGAATATAAGATCAAACATAATAATTAAGGACATATACTTTTTTTAATTTGCAGTTTTGTTTTGTGTTTTGATGCATTCCAATTATCTAGTCCGCTCCTATCATGAGGACCCAATTCAATCAAAACAGTGTCAGCGAGGCGAGTGACAGACTGGTGTAGAAAGGCTTCATGAGAGGTCTTTGAGGTGCATTAGATGTCATTCTAGAATTTCCACAGTAAGGCAAAACACACTAATCTGCAATCATCGGACACAAAAATGTGTGTGAAAGAACAGCAACAGAAAATGACCTACCTTAAGTAAAAAACTCTGATAGCTCTCTATGGTGTCTTAGGGGGTCTTTGATACGGTTTCTTCGTGGTTAACCCAGGCAGAACAATATTCTGGTTGCCGATTTTCATACACCACAACAATCGTTCTTTCTTCGTTCTCTGCCACTAGTAATGGGTTTAAATAGGAAATGTACATTTATTAGGGTCAGGCATATTCCTCTTTAAATCACGGACATGTGATGAATTGCACAAGTCGTCCCACTTCTGAGACGTCATAAACTTCCTGCCGTGGTACATAATGTTGCCCTTCTCACTACACGTTCTCTAGTTACAAACTTGACGTGATTGCAGCGATGTGTATCAGGTTTCACAAAGAGACAAGCAAGCAATACACTTAACTGCACCAGTTCGAAAGAGGTGAAAAGAAAGCAATGAAAACTTTGAGTTTCTCAGACTATATATGCACCATGTAAAAAACAGATTAAACTGACTCTTGGTCGTTACATAATGTGCATTGTAGCTACCGAACTCAGCATGTACTTATTTACCGTCAAATGAGTGACAATCTGAGGTGATCGTGAAGTTTTACAGCAGACTTAACACAGACCTTGCTGCATGTTTCAACATACTGAATTAATTGTGTGGTAAGACCACGGCGCCCAGTAAAAACTCAGGCCTTCATTACAGCAGGGCTATTATTTTGGTGCGATAATACTAGTCCCTGTAAATATGTATGATAGTGGTATTAACATGTAAGTCTTACTGAGCCACTCTGACTGCGGCGCCTTGCAATGCAGACAGAAGAATAATATTGCTTGTTTTCCTCTATGAAACTTGGAATGTTGCAATCCTCTCCTACAAAGACTTTACTTTGCAAAATTTGTGTTGGGGTGGCACAAGGTGCATTTATTAATGCACCAGCTGATGTGTCAGTTCAGACCTTAACTCGTATGTGGCAGAAGTGGGATGACATGCCTTCATGCAATGGGGGAGGCGGGAGGTGTCACCACTGGAGTAAGAAAATGAGTTAAAGGAACACTGGCATCCCCGCCCTTTCCAGAAGATAAACAGAGAACACCTACTGCACCCCCAACAAGCTTCACTGTAGTGGATGCAAAGCCCGGGACGTGGCGGACATGTCCTACAACTTAAGTCAGATGAAAAGAAAATTATATTAGTTTTTGCACCAACTTCATGAAAACTGGCCGCAGATATCCAGGCTGCCCAGCGGGGTAGCCTGCTTCTGTGCTTTGGGAATGGTGGATGCAGTCTGGACAGCATTACTAGGCGATGAGCTGCTTTCAGTCAGCCTAAATGTAGCAATTTGTCGGTTTTCTACGGTGCCTTTTAAAAGGGGGTGCCTGGAAGGAAGACAGCAATGCCACCGAGAGGGGCCTGTCCTAGAAAGCTAACGCCCGTCATAAAGCAAAACAGTAGTGTTGCTAGTTAGAACAAAATGTTATAAATAATGTTTACATTGTTTGGATCGAGGTATTTTATCTCAGGTTCATGGACATTTCATACAATACATACACGTTCCACTTAAATTCGGTAGGGCGGAAGAAACTTTGTGGTGAATTTGTATCGGTGACATACAATGCAGCCAGATATATCAAGGAATACAATGCAGCCCGGTAGATCAAGGAATACAATGCAGCTATATATGCCACATATATCAAGGCATGCAATGCAGCTATATATGCCAGAAATATCAAGGCATATAATGCAGCTAGATATGCCAGAAAGATCAAGGCATACAACGCAGCCAGATATGGCAGACAGATCAAGGCATACAATGCAGCTAGATATACCAGAAATATCAAGGCATACAATTCGGCTAGATATGGTAGAAATATCAAGGCATACAATGCGGCTAAATATGCCATAAATATCAAGGCATACAATGCGGCTAAATATGCCATAAATATCAAGGCATACAATGCGGCTAAATATGCCATAAATATCAAGGCATACAATCCGGCTACATATGCCATAAATATCAAGGCATACAATGCAGCTAAGTGTGCCAGATATATCATGGCATACAATGCAGCCAGATTTGCCAGAAATGTCAAGGCATACAATGAAGCCAGACATGCCAGAAATATCAAGACGCAGAGTGCAGCCAGAAAGATCAAGACGCAGAGTGCAGCCAGATATGTCAGATATAGCATTAGGCTAAAAGTCCTGGAAAGGAGAGGGTGGGAGTGTTTCAGCAACACCTGCCACTTTTCACTGCAGACTGTCATCCTGCTTCTCACGAGTGCACCCGAGACAGTGCCAACAACCAGACGTTGTGTCAGACCATAAGCCCCTACGCCCAAGACATGTCCAACTAGATTGGGCGCGGGGGGAGGGGGTCTCTATAGTGTGGGAAAGAATGGGGTTAGCGGGGGCAACTATCCTTACAGTGCAGGAAGGAGGGGGCAGCGGGAGGGGACAATCCCTACAGTGTAGGAAATAGAGGGGCAGCAGGGAGGGAGTGGGTGGGGGACAGTTCCTCTGACAGGCAGTCCCGGCGGGTAAGGCGACCTGTTTGTGCCCTCCACGTACAGATGTTGAGAGGCACAAAGGTTGGGGGGGGAGGGGGGGCGAGACCCAGGAGTCACGGGTCTATACCGCCGGAGGGAGCCCGAACCACCCTCGAAAAACCCCTGCACAAAGACAAAACGCCGTGCACGAGGCCACACTTTGTTTTATTACACAGCTCGGTGTCAACGGCATAAACCGCACAAAGACCGAGCTCCAACGGTCGCCGCGGAACACTCCCATCCACAACATTCCGAGGCGCGAGCCCCGCGGCTTCCGCATGCGGTACGGACCGGGTGGCTCTCGGGTGACAGGACGCGCTACCTAAGAAACTCCGCGACAGGGCTAAGGGTCTACTCACCAGCGCCGGCCCTCTCCGCCGTCACCGCAGTCTCCCGCGGACCTCAGACCCCGGCTCGCTCCGGCAGACACACAGCCGCCCTGAGGGCACAGGTTTCAGCGCAGAACACTCAGTTACTCGGCGGAGAGTCAGCATCTCGCTGAAGCCCGCCCACTGGTGGAAAAAGTTGGCAGGTCTGAAACCAAGAAACAAGCGCAACTCCCCGTGGAAAGAAGCCTAAATCAAAGTGCAAGAGCTACCAAAACAAGCCCAATAAAATCAGAAAAGCATAGGTGAAAAGTGATATGTTGAAGGTAAAACCCTTGCTAAGTCACTTTGCCTATTTGTGACATCTCCATGGCTTACTTGAGCCGCTAGGAGTGACACTTTTAAGCTAAGTTTGGCAATGTTTTGTAGCCATCCTGTATAGCAGAGCAGATGCTTTGCAGTGTGGCTAAAACTAATTTGATAAAGAGTTATGACGCAGCTAGGGCTAATGCACTTTTATTATTATTTTCAGCCAGGCTGCTGTACAACATGGCTACAAATCATTGCCAAAGTCGGCAATGGCCATGATGTACAGCATGAACAAAAGGCAATGATGGAAACTATAGTCTCAAAGGTGAGATCTATTGGCTTTGTGTTCTATGGGTTTAGAATGTATTCATGAGCGCGTGCTGTCACAAGCTCATGGGTACATTCGAATCTTTCAATAAGCGAGATTCCGAGCAACGGTGAATTGACAGTTGCTCTGAGAGTCTCACATGAGGAGATGTGTCTGGTGGGCTCTTTTACTTATATGTGAATAAATTCTTCTTTCAACTTACTGAAAGCAGTGGATTCATACTTTACATATTGGCGACGAGGACAAGCACTTGTTTAGGAGCCCATCAGTGGATTTTTGACGGCCGGTGTATTTCCTGTTGCTGCTTTGGTGTCAGACAACACAGGCTTCAAGGAGGTTTCATTGCTGGAGAGGAGTTTCTTGTCAGAGGGCGAGGAGTTTCCTGTTGGAGGGCGAGGAGTTTTGTGTCGGAAGGCGAGGTCTCCAGTGAGGTCCAGGTACCTTCGGACCTGTCAGCTGTGTTTTTTTGTGTGGATGTTTAATTTGCCGGATGGCTGATGTCAGCACAGGTCAGGCATAATTATTGTTCAAGGCCAGGCACGTCAGCACGCTATCCACGCTGCATGTTTGTCACGCCTCTGTAGCAGCCATCTTTAAGGTTCAACAGGTCAGGCATTACTGTTGAGCAATGCCAGGCGCTTCAGGACGCTATCCACGCTGCACGCTTTTGATTCCAGATCCTTTGACGTGTGAAAGCAGGTTTATTTTGAAGCGGGAGCTTTAATTAGAAAACAGAGTGCCCAAACTTGTAGTAGTGCTGTGAGGTTTCACGTTGATAACCATTTTTAAATAGACACATATTCTAAGCTGAATATTTGCATAGCTTAGTATAAAATAGTCAGAGAAGCTGTTTATTTATTTATTTTATTTTTATCGACAAACGGATTTTCACAAGGTTCTGTTTTGGGCACTTCTTTCAACATGGCTTCCAATCAGTATTTGATTCAAATTACACCTTTTCTGCAACACCCAGGGAAACCACCAATGAAATGGAAGAATTGGTTAAGATGTTTTGAAAACTATTTAGTTGCAGTAGTTGCAACGATATTTGAACCAAAGCGGAAGTTGGCTTTTCTTTTCAGTCATTTGGGACAAGAGAGGCAACAAATATTTGACAATTTACCAGAATTAGATGCTCCTCAGGATAACTTTGGTCAATGGGATGAGTACACGGAAGCCATTAACAGATTAGGTAGGACATTTTCGGAGGAACCCAGTGTTTTATTGGAAAGATTTAATTTTTTCAAAAGGAAACACATGGATTGTGAACTTATTGAAGAGTTTGTATCTGCTCTTAGGCAATTAGCCTCTTGTTGTAATTTTGGAGAAACGTTAGATATGTACATTAGAGATCAGTTAGTTTATGGTTGTAGCAAAAAAAAAAATACAAGAGCGATAATTGGCTTGCAGAGATCCAACATTAGGAGAAGTTGTAGACATAGCTAAAGGTATTGAGCGCTCTTTAATTTCAAGTAAACTCATTTCCCAGGAACAAATTTCATTTAAAAATAAAGACATAGACACCGTAGGTTTAGTGCAGGTGAAAGATAGAAAACAGAGTACTCCACAATTTTTTTAAAAATTATTTTGTTTTCATTGTGGTTCAAAGTCACATTTGGGAAACAATGATAAGTGTCCTGCGATTGGTAAACGATGTAACAAATGTAGGAAAATAGGACATTTTCAAGGTGTGTGTAAAGGAGGAAAGAAACAATTAAGAATTAATAATGTTGAAGTTGAGGTGAATGAACTAGATTTAGATAATGATTTTTCAAAAATATTACTAAATGTAACTGTAAACTAAAGTAAAGTTAAAGGTCCATAAAGTGACATACTTGTGGGGAATCTGTTGGTCCCTATGATGGCAGATTCTGGAGCTCCCATTACCATTATATCTGATGTTTTATTTTTTGACAAGTGGGGGCATAATAAGAAATTGCTACCTCCAGATATTAATCCAAAAGCTTTTGGAGAACAAGAAATTCATATGCTTGGTTAATTTGTTGATGATTTGATATGTTTAGGTCAACAAATTACCACAAAAATGTATGTGGCATTGAAAGGCCGGAATCTTGTCGGATGGCAGGATTTGGCCAAACGTGGACTAATGTTAATACCTGGAGCGAGTACACCAGTGAAAATAGCGCCAAAGCATATTTCCTATATTGAAAATTCTTCAGAAAATGAGGTTAATTCAATTATTAAAGAATTTCCAGAAGTATTTTCAAGTAAAATTGGTTTGATTAAGAAATTTGAACATCACCTCAGACTGAAACAGGATACTGTTCCAGTGGTTCATAAGGTGAGACCAGTTCCTTTAAGTGCCTGAGATGGTTTAAGAAAAATGTTGAAGAATTTGTGTGATGAAGGTATTATTGTTGAAACTGATTCTTCTGAGTGAGTTAGTCCAATTGTTCTTGTTAAAAAAAACCCAGAAGAGTTTCGTTTATGTGCAGATTTTCGTTTATTAAACAAGAATATCAAAATTGATTGTCATCCCCTTCCAACAATTCAGGAATTATTAGCGAATGTGGGACAAGCAAAATATTTCAGTATTCTAGATTTGAAGTCTGCTTATCATCAGATTCCCTTAGATTCAGATTCACAAGAATTAACAACATTTATTACACCTTTTGGAGCTTATACATTTTTGAGAATGCCTTTTGGGCTAGATTCAGCTGCCAGTGTTTTTCAGAAACTCATGGACACTGTACTTAAGGATATTGAAGGAGTTCAAGCTTTTCAAGATGATGTTCTAATATTTGCATGCAGCAAACAAGAAAACTTTAGTATATTACGTAAAGTTTTATCGGTTTTCAAAGCACATGTAATTACCTTAAGGTCTGATAAGTGTAAAATTTTAACGAATGAAATTGATTATTTAGGGCATAAAATACCTTCAGAAGGAATCAAACCTATTGGTAGCCTTATTAAAGCAATTAAAGAGGCACCTGTTCCTAAAGATAAGGATTCCCTTAGGTCCTTTTTAGGACTTAGTGAATATTACTCACAATTTGTGAAAGGTTATGATTAAAGACATGATAATCTCAGCACCTGCATTGGCACCTTGTAGTGCAGGAGAATAATGTTTACTTACGGTTGATGCAAGCCAAATAGGTCTTGGTACAGTATTATCTCAATGGATTGATGGAAAGGAAGTTACTGTAGCTTTTGCATCTAGATGTTTAAAAGGATCAGAGTGCAATTACAGTAGCATTGAGAGAGTAACTCTTGCTTGTGTTTGGGCTGTGGAGAAATTTAAAATGTTTTTGTGGGGTGATAGATTCACTTTATACACTGATCACAAACCACTAGTATATCTTCTCAGTGGTACTGGGACAGGTAAAGCTTCTACGCGTCTTGTAAGGTTGTTATGGTTACAGGAATTTAGTTTTGATGTTAAGTACATTTCTGGGGGGGAAATTGTATGTGCGGACTGTTTGTCAAGAATGTCAATTCTAGATAATGATGAAGAAGGATATGTTGAGGAGGATGAAAGTGTTATAGCTACGGTAGACGATTTAGTAGAAAGTAATAGTAGTGTGTCATACCAAATTGGGTGGAAGCTCTTAACAAGGATAAAATATTACAAGAGGTGGTAAATTTCCTAAATAGTGGATGGCCTAAGGACAAAAACTTAAGCAAAGAAGTCACAAAATATTCTCAAGTAGCACACGAGTTGTACATCATGAAATGAATACCAATGCGTAATGACAAATGCATTCCTCCATATAAAATCAGAAGCATATTAATTGAGTTAGCTCATAAAGATCATTTAGGAGTTAATAGTGCTGCTAAAAACTTGAAACAATTTTACTTTTAGATGCTTAAGTAGCTGAATGCATAAATACTTGTACTACATGCCTGCTTTCAGATAAGCATTGGAGAACTTCGGAAACATCTCTAAATGTTGTGCCAATGCCAGAAGCTGTCTGGGACAAAGTGGCACTTGATTTTGCTGGTCCGTTTGAGTGTTTAAACCTGGATAAGCGATACATGATTGTACTAGTAAATTACTTTACAAAATGGGTGTATATGGATTTTGTATCAACTGCAACCACTGACAATGTAATTAGATTTTGAAAGAAGCTATTTGAGATTGAGGGTCCACCTAAATTTGTGGTCACGGATAATGGCACACATTTTACATCTAAAAGTATAAAACTTTTTGTAAAATCCCTAGACATTAAGCTTCTTCAATTGGCTTTATATTCACCATCCTCAAATGGTTTAGTAGAAAGAGTTAATCAAGTTCTAAAAGAAGGGGTTCAAACGGCAGTAGCCAATAATTTAAATGTAGAACATTTTTTTAGGCAAAAATAATGGAACTATCTTACAACTCCTCATACCACCACAGGGGTTTCACCATTTGAACCAATCAGGTGCAGAACTCCTAAGTTGCTGGTAAATCCTGATTGGATGCAGGCGTTGAGGATGCAAAAGACAAAGTCTAAAAGAAAAATGAGTGAAATCTTGGATAGAGTTGAGAAATCTCAAAGTAAAACAAAAGTCTATTTTGATAAATAATTTAAAGTGAAGGATGTAATCTATAATATGGGTGATTGGGTTTTAATTAAAAAAACATATAGAGTTAAAAAAGGGGACTCAAAATGTATGGGTACTGCACAAATTGTGAGGGTATCTAAAAGTCCAGTGCTACTTTTTGAAAAGGGCTGGTGGAGTAAAAGGGATTTAATGAAATTGACGGATTTACAAGCAAAAAAAATTCTTGAAGTAAAAAAGAAGGATGATAATTATATGTGGGTTACTGATTCTGCATTCCACGATGAAGTAAGGCATGATTGTATTGCTACTCCAACTGCTTCAGTTGTTTCTTTTCTTCCAGGGTCATCTGTAAATGAGGAAACTACAAATGAAGACTCTACTGTTTTTGACACAGACTCATATTTGAGTTTAGATGCTTCTACAGGACATGTTAGTCCTAGGGTTGACAGACCTAGTCGCAATGTGTCAGCACCTTCAAAATTTAAAGACTTTTATTTGTATTGATCTTTTAGTTATATGAGTTCCTATGTATAAGAATGTTTATTGTTGTTGTTCAAAAAGAGGAAGATGTGTTATATGTGTTTAGAATGTATTCATGAGCGCGTGCTGTCACAAGCTCATGGGTACATTCGAATCTTTCAATAAGCGATATTCCGAGCAACGGTGAATTGACAGTTGCTCTGAGAGTCTCACATGAGATGTGTCTGGTGGGCTCTTTTACTTATATGTGAATAAATTCTTCTTTCAACTTACTGAAAGCAGTGGATTCATACTTTACACTTTGCCACTGTATGTTAGGTCTCTCCACACAACACTCGTGTGATTCTGAGCTAATCAGTTAATCTACCCGTGTGTGAAAAAGAAATAAAAATGACATATGGCAAAAAATCCTTTCACATAAAAAAATGTGTGCCCTTTGAAAGCAGATCACATCTGTTGTGTCAATAAAAGTAGATACAATCTGTTGTCACAATAAATATCTATTTAAAAAAAGAAAAGGACTTATTTGAAGTGTGTATGACACAGTAAAACATATCTACAAATGGCAAGAGGTTCAACAGGGAAGAAGAAAAAATAAAAGTAGTACCTCAATCACAAGGTGATCAGTGGACGGGAGGACAGCAATTAGGATTTGGTCCATGCCCAAGCCGAAAGAAGAGGCAGTGAAGCCAGCACATGCAGCCCAATTAGAAGACAGCAAATAGGTGTGAAAATAATGCTAAGGCGAGGGAAGACGTACATTAGAGAAACAGAAAGAGAAAAGTAACACCTGAAAAATGAGCAGTGAAAGGACACAAGTAATGCGTCTTTGCTCCAAAGGAGAGACAAACACAAGATGAGGAAGCAACACCTATTGAAGCCAACTTATTAGAAGCAAGTAAACGAGAGTGGCAATGAAGCTGGATTTCTTTTTTTTCTCATCTTCTTCGCTCACCACTCCTTTTATACCAGTGTTAGTTTCTCCTCCGCCATTCTATTTTTCACTCCTCTGTCTGTGCGTTTCCTTCTTACCCTGATTAGTATCTCTTCCTTTCTATTCCTCGCTCCAGTCTCTCACTCATTCTGCATCTCCTCCCTCTGGTGCCTGTCCCTTTATCTTCTACCCTCAACTGACTCCTTTCACACCACCTGCCTCGGTCTTTCTGCTGCTCCATCCAGTCTTCTTTTCTCTAATCTCTCTCCACGGTCTAACCCTTTATTGTCTTCTTTTCTCTGGTGTGTTACTCTCTTACTTCTCTGTATTCCTTCTTTCTACTGTAATGTGTAGGAAAGTACCATCTTGCCTGGCATGTTACCCCCATATTTCAATGTATGTATGTTGTTTTAGTCCTTGTGTCACTGGGACCCTGCCAGGCAGGGCCCCAGTGCTCATAGTGTGTGCCCTGTATGGTGCCTAACTGTATCACTGAGGCTCTGCTAACCAGAACCTCAGTGTTTATGCTCTCTCTGCTTTCCAAATTTGTCACTATAGGCTAGTGACTAAATTTACCAATTCACATTGGCATACTGGTACACCCATATAATTCCCTTGTATATGGTACTGAGGTACCCAGGGTATTGGGGTTCCAGGAGATCCCTATGGGCTGAAGCATTTCTTTTGCCACCCATAAGGAGCTCGGACAATTCTTACACAGGCCTGCCACTGCAGCCTGCGTGAAATAACGTCCACGTTATTTCACAGCCATTTACCACTGCACAGAAGTAACTTATAAGTCACCTATATGTCTAACCTTCACCTGGTGAAGGTTGGGTGCAAAGTTACTTAGTGTGTGGGCACCCTGGCACTAGCCAAGGTGCCCCACATTGTTCAGGGCAAATTCCCAGGACTTTGTGAGTGCGGGGACACCATTACACGCGTGCACTATACATAGGTCACTACCTATGTATGGCGTCACAATGGTAACTCCAAACATGGCCATGTAACATGTCTAAGATCATGGAATTGTCACCCCAATACCATTCTGGTATTGGGGGGACAGTTCCATGATCCCCCCCGGGTCTCTAGCACAGAACCAGGGTACTGCCAAACTGCCTTTCTGGGGTCTCCACTGCAGCTGCTACTGCTGCCAACCCCTCAGACAGGTTTCTGCCCTCCTGGGGTCCAGGCATCCCTGGCCCAGGAAGGCAGAACAAAGGATTTCCTATGAGAGAGGGTGTTACACCCTCTCCCCTTGGAAATAGGTGTGAAGGACTGGAGAGGAGTAGCCTCCCCCAGCCTCTGAAAATGCTTTGATGGGCACAAATTGTGCCCATCTCTGCATAAGCCAGTCTACACCGGTTCAGGGATCCCCCAGCCCTGCTCTGGCACGAAACTGGACAAAGGAAAGGGGAGTGACCACTCCCCTGACCAGTACCTCCCAGGGGAGGTGCCCAGAGCTCCTCCAGTGTGTCCCAGACCTCTGCCATCTTGGAAACAGAGGTGTTGGGGGAACACTGGACTGCTCTGAGTGGCCAGTGCCAGCAGGTGACGTCAGAGGATCCTTCTGATAGGCTCTTACCTCTCTTGGTAGCCAATCCTCCTTCCTTGGTAGCCAAACCTCCTTTTCTGGCTATTTAGGGTCTCTGCTTTGGGGAATTCTTCAGATAACAAATGCAAGAGCTCACCAGAGTTCCTCTGCATCTCCCTCTTTTCGACTTCTACCAAGGATCGACCGCTGACTGCTCCTGGACGCCTGCAAAACTGCAACAAAGTAGCAAGACGACTACCAGCATCATTGTAGCGCCTAATCCTGCCGGCTTTCTCGACTGTTTCCAGGTGGTGCATGCTCTGGGGGTAGCCTGCCTTCACCCTGCACCAGAAGCTCTGAGGAAATCTCCTGTGGGTCGACGGAATCTTCCCCCTGCTAACGCAGGCACCAAAAGACTGCATCACTGGTCCTCTGGGTCCCCTCTCACCCTGACGAGCGTGGTTCCTGAAACACAGCAACTCTGTCCAAGTGACTCCCACAGTCCAGTGACTCTTCAGTCCAAGTTTGGTGGAGGTAAGTCCTTGCCTCCCCACGCTAGACTGCAAAGCTGTGTACCACGTGATTTGCAGCTGCTCCGGCTCCTGTGCACTCTTCCAGGATTTCCTTCGTGCACAACCTATCCTGGGTCCCCAGCACTCCGTCCTGCAGTGCACAACCCTCTGAGTTGGCCACCGACTTCGTGGGACCCTCTTTTGTAACTTCGCGTGGACTCCTGTTCACTATTCTTCTAAGTGCCTTTTGGGGTAATTCTGCGGTTGCTGCCTGCTTCTGTGAGGGCTCTCTGATTTGCTGAGTGCCCCCTCTGTCTCCTCCTCCAAAAGGCGACATCCTGGTCCTTCCTGGTCCTCAGCAGCACCCAAAAACCTCTACCGCAACCCTTGCAGCTAGCAAGGCTTGTTTGCGGTATTTCTGCGTGGGAACACCTCTGCAAGCTTCATCGCGACGTGGGACATCTGTCTTCCAAAGGAGAAGTTCCCAGTCCTCTTCTTTCTTGCAGAATTCCAAGCTTCTTGCATCTGGAGGCAGCTTCCTTGCACCTTCATCTGGGGTTTCCTGGGCTCCTGCCTCCCCGGACACTGTCGCGACTATTGGACTTGGTCCCCTACCCTTGCAGGTCCTCAGGTCCAGAAATCCATTGTCAGTGCACTGCTGGTGGTTGTTGTTCTTGCAGAATCCCCCTATCACGACTATTGTGCTCTTTTGGGGTAGTAGGTGCACTTTACTCCTACTTTTCAGGGTCTTGGGGTGGGGTATCTTGGACACCCTAACTGTTTTCTTACAGTCCCAGCGACCCACTACAAGTTCCCATAGGTCTGGGGTCCAATCGTGATTCGCATTCCACTTTTGGAGTATATGGTTTTTGTTGCCCCTATACCTATGCTTGTCTATTGCAACCTATTGTAATTCTACACTGTTTGCATTACTTTCCTTACTCTTACTTACCTATTTTTGGTTTGTGTACATATAACTTGTGTATATTACTTACCTTCTTACTGAGGGTACTCACTGAGATACTTTTGGCATATTGTCATAAAAATAAAGTACCTTTATTTTTAGTACCTCTGTGTATTGTGTTTTCTTATGGTATTGTGCATATGACATAAGTGGTATAGTAGGAGCTTTACATGTCTCCTAGTTCAGCCTAAGCTGCTTTGCCATAGCTACCTTCTATCAGCCTAAGCTGCTAGAAACACCTCTATTCTACTAATACGTGATAACTGGACCTGGCACAAGGTGTAAGTACCGTTGGTACCCACTACAAGCCAGGCCAGCCTCCTACATTGGTGGTGCAGCGGTAGGATAAGTACTTGTACCTGCTTTACCACTTTGTCATTTTGTACTTTTCATAAGAGAATCATATACCGAACAGTTCAGTGTATGTACACTTACACCAAAAAGTTTGTTTTTCTTTTCTAAATCTTTTCACAAAGTTCTGAAAAGTTTCTTAAAACTTCTAAAAGTTTTCTAAAAGTTAGAAAAAGTTTTTTTCTCTGTGCTTTCAAAAAGTTCTTAAACTTTTTCTTTCTTCTCCCTATCTCTAAACCTTTTTGCTATCATGTCTTTGGTAGATTCCTCTCTCAAAACTGTCAATGCTACTTATGTCATTTTGAACTACAAGAGCTTAAGGAGTCTCTGCTTAGATAGAAGTTTAGTTATAGGAACGAACCCTACAAAAGAGTTTCTGTTTAACATGCTTATGGTGGATGACCAGAACCAGTCTGGCCCATCCAATGAGAGGTTATTAGAACATTGGAATGCTGGAGGCTCCATTGAAAACAATGGAGTGCTGCGGGCTTTTACTGGCTGGTAAAAGCCCACAGTGCCAACATTCCAATGTTCGCTTTGTTCACAGCAACAGCTGTGAACAAAGCCTCACGGAGCCCGAGGGGATTTTAATCCCCTCTGGCTCCGTGAACATTTTTTTTTTTAATAGAACATTCTGCCCTGAGTGGCAGAATGTTCTAATAGCCTTAGAACCTGCCGTAGCGGGCTCTACCGGCTATTAAAGTCCATCTCCCTTGTTAAATGCCCTCTCCTTCGGCTCGGGCATTTAACGCGGGAGTGGGCCTTTAATAGCCGGTAGAGCCCGCTACGGCGGGTTCTAAGGCTATTGTAGACGCTTCCCAGTCTGATTCAGAGGAACCCCCTGAGGAAGCTGGGGAGGGTTCTGATAAGGGTCTGTCCGCTAGCAGGGCACCTAGTAATGCTGGTAGTAATGGAGGTTCCCATCACAGTAGGGCATCCTTTATTCAGGCCAGGCCAGCTTACCAGGGTCCAGACAGTTAGGGACAGGTCCCCCTCTGAAGTTTTCAATGTGTCATCTGTGTCAAAGCATTCCCAACCCACCCACCCTGAGGATAACTTGTTAGAAAGGGAACTCAAAAAGTTGAGGGTTGAAGAGACCAGACTGAAGCTTAAACAGCAACAGCTGGCCTTAGATAGGGAATCCCTAGACATTGAGAAGGAAAGACAGAGGTTGGGGTTAGGACCCCATGGTGGCAGCAGCAGTATTCCTGATAGTAATCCTGTTAGAGAGCATGATTCCAGGAATCTGCACAAGATAGTCCCCCCTTACAAGGAGGGGAATGACATCAACAAGTGGTTTGCTGCACTTGAGAGGGCCTGTATGGTACAGTTAGTCCCTCAAAGGCAGTGGGCTGCTATTTTGTGGCTATCTTTCACTGGAAAGGGTGGGGGTAGGCTCCTCACTGTTAGAGAAAGTGAAGCTAACAACTACACAGTATTGAAGGATGCACTCTTGGATGGATTTGGCTTAACCACAGAACAATACAGGATTAAGTTAAGAGACACCAGAAAAGAGTCCTCTCAGGACTGGACAGATTTTGTGGACTGTTCAGTGAAGGCCTTGGTAGGGTGGTTACATGGCAGTAAGGTATCTGACGATGAAAGCCTGTATAATCTTATTCTGAGAGAGCATATTCTGAATAACTGTGTGTCTGACTTGTTGCACCAATACCTAGTGGACTCGGATCTGCCCTCTCCCCAAGAATTGGGAAAGAAGGCAGACAAGTGGGTCAGAACAAGGGTGAACAGAAAAGGTCATACAGGGGGTGACAAGGATGGCAAGAAGAAGGATGGTAAGTCTTCTGACAAGGGTGGGGACAAAAGTAAACATACTGAGTCTTCATCAGGCCCACAAAAATCCTCTGCGGGGGGGGTCCAAATCCTCTTCCAATAATCAACCTAAAAAGCCTTGGTGTTATTTGTGTAGAGTCAAAGGCCATTGGGCAACTGATTCTAGTTGTCCAAAGAAAAACACCAAACCTCCCACCACCACAACCCCTGCTGCAAATTCTAGTGCCCCTAGTAATAGCAGTGGTGGTGGGAAACATACTAATAGCCAATCCAAGGGTGTAGCTCGGCTCACTATTGGCAATGTAGTTGGGGTTGGTCTTGTTAGGGAGACCACAGAGGCTGTTTTAGTCTCTGAAGGTGCCATTGATTTGGCCACCTTGGTTGCTTGTCCCCTTAATATGGATAAGTACAAGCAACTTCCCCTAATAAATGGTGTTGAGATCCAGGCCTACAGAGACACAGGAGCCAGTGTGACTATGGTGATAGAAAAACTGGTCCACCCTGAACAACACCTACTTGGTCAGCAGTACCAAGTGACAGACGCTCATAACAACACTCTTAGCCACCCCATGGCTGTTGTGAATCTCAAATGGGGGGGGGTTACTGGTCCAAAGAAAGTTGTGGTTGCCTCAGATTTACCTGTAGACTGTCTACTAGGGAATGATTTAGAGACAGCAGCTTGGGCAGAAGTGGAGTTGGAGGCTCATGCAGCAATGCTGGGCATTCCTGGGCATATTTTTGCTTTAACCAGGGCTCAGGCCAAAAAGCAAAAAGGACAGGTAACTTGGATCCTGGAAGAATGGACCAAGTGCTCCCTAAAGCTAGGGGTAGCAAGGGTAAATCCCTACCCACTATCCCTCCCTCTACAGATGATTCCCCTTCTGAAGAAGAGGAATTTCCTCCCTGTGCAGAACCTTCACCAGATGAGCTGGCAGCAGACACTGCTGAGCTTTTGGGTGGAGGGGTCCTGCCAGGGAAGAGCTGAGCGTGGCAGAGCAAACCTGTCCCACATTAGAGGGTCTCAGACTGCAAGCTGTCGAACAGCAAAATTGGGATGTTAGTGACAGCCATAGAGTTTACTGGGAGGATAACCTCTTGTACACAGAGGCAAGGGACCCAAAACCTGGAGCAGCCAGGAGATTATTCATTCCCCTGCAATACAGAGAGTTTCTCCTAACTCTTGCACGTGACATTCCTTTGGCTGGGCATTTGGGCCAGATAAAAACTTGGGAAAGTCTTGTCCCCTTGTTTCACTGGCCTAGGATGTCAGAGGACACCAAAGATTTTTGCAAGTCTTGTGTGACCTGCCAAGCCAGTGGCAAGACTGGTGGCAATCCAAAGGCCCCTCTAATCCCACTTCCAGTGGTTGGGGTGCCCTTTGAAAGGGTAGGGGTTGACATAGTTGGCCCCCTTGACCCTCCTACTGCTTCAGGCAATAGGTTTATCTTGGTGGTTGTGGACCATGCCACAAGATATCCTGAAGCCATTCTTCTAAGGACCACTACAGCTCCTGCAGTGGCAAAGTCCCTCCTGGGAATCTTTTCCAGGGTGGGTTTTCCTATAGAGGTAGTATCAGACAGGGGTAGCAACTTCATGTCTGCATACTTGAAAGCAATGTGGAAGGAGTGTGGTGTTACCTACAAGTTCACCACTCCTTACCATCCACAAACTAATGGACTGGTAGAGAGGTTTAATAAAACTCTCAAAGGTATGATAATGGGACTCCCTGAAAAACTCAGGAGGAGATGGGATGTCCTGTTACCTTGCCTCCTTTTTGCTTACAGGGAGGTACCCCAGAAAGGAGTGGGGTTCAGCCCCTTTGAACTCCTCTTTGGACACCCTGTAGGAGGTCCACTCACTCTTGTAAAGGAGGGTTGGGAACAACCTTTAAAAGCTCCTAAACAGGACATAGTGGATTATGTACTTGGCCTAAGATCCAGAATGGCTGAGTACATGAAAAAGGCCAGTAAAAACCTTCAGGCCAGCCAGGAGCTACAAAAGAAATTGCATGACCAGAAGGCTGCTCTGATCCAGTACCAACCAGGGCAGAAGGTGTGGGTATTGGAGCCTGTGGCCCCAAGAGCACTCCAAGACAAATGGAGTGGACCCCATCTAATTGTTGAGAAAAAGGGTGAGGTTACCTATTTGGTAGACCTGGGCACTGCCAGGAGTCCCCTTAGGGTGATTCATGTCAACCGCCTGAAACCCTACTATGACACGGCTGATCTCACCCTGCTCATGGCAACAGATGAGGGACAGGAAGAAGAGAGTGACCCTCTCCCTGATCTCTTTTCCACCACTGAAGCAGATGCCTTAGTGGAGGGAGTAGTTTTGGCAGATTGTCTGACTGCAGAACAGAAAGACAACTGCATCAATCTCCTAGGACAATTTTCTGACCTCTTTTCAATTGTGCCAGGTACAACATCCTGGTGTGAACACACAATTAATACTGGAGACAGCCTGCCTGTCAAAAGTAAAATGTATAGGCAGCCTGACCATGTCAGAGACTGCATTAAACAAGAGGTGCAGAAAATGTTGGATCTGGGAGTGATTGAACCTTCTGAAAGCCCATGGGCTAGCCCAGTGGTGCTTGTACCAAAACCTCATACCAAAGATGGAAAGAGGGAGATGAGGTTTTGTGTAGACTACAGAGGTCTCAATCAGGTAACAAAAACTGATGCTCACCCTATACCCAGGGCAGATGAGCTCATTGATACACTGGCATCTGCCAAGTATCTAAGCACTTTTGATTTGACTGCAGCGTATTGGCAGAAGATGCTAAACCAAAGACTGCATTTTCAACTATAGGAGGGCATCACCAATTTACAGTGATGCCCTTTGGTTTGAAAAATGCACTTGCCACTTTTCCGAGGTTGGTGAACAAAGTCCTGCAAGGGTTGGAGGCTTTCAGTGCAGCATATCTAGATGATATTGCTGTCTTTAGCTCAACCTGGGATGAGCACCTGGTCCACCTTTGGAAAGTTTTGGAGGCCCTGCAAAAGGCAGGCCTCACTATCAAGGCCTCAAAGTGCCAGATAGGGCAGGGGAAAGTGGTTTATCTGGGCCACCTGATAGGCGGAGAACAGATTGCACCACTACAGGGGAAAATCCAGACAATCATGGATTGGGTTCCCCCTACAACTCAGACCCAGGTGAGAGCCTTTTTAGGCCTCACATGGTATTACAGGAGATTCATAAAAAATTATGGCTCCATAGCAGCCCCTCTTAATGATCTCACAAGTAAGAAAATGCCTAAAAAGGTGTTATGGACAGCTAGCTGTCAGAAAGCTTTTGAGGAGCTCAAACAGGCCATGTGCTCTGCACCTGTCCTAAAAAGCCCATGTTACTCCAAGAAATTCATTGTTCAAACTGATGCATCTTAATTAGGGGTAGGGGCAGTCTTATCACAACTGAATTCTGAGGGCCAGGATCAACCAGTTGCTTTTATCAGCAGACGGGTTGACCCCTAGAGAAAAGCATTGGTCTGCCATAGAGAGGGAGGCCTTTGCTGTGGTCTGGGCACTGAAAAAGTTGAGGCCATACCTGTTTGGCACTCACTTTATTGTTCAGACAGACCACAAACCTCTACTTTGGCTAAAACAAATGAAAGGTGAAAACCCTAAATTGTTGAGGTGGTCCATATCTCTACAGAGAATGGACTATACAGTGGAACATAGACCTGGGAGTATCCACTCCAATGCAGATGGACTCTCCAGATATTTCCACTTAGACAATGAAGACTCATCAGGTCATGGCTAGTCTTATTGTCCTTCGTTTGGGGCGGGGGGGGGTTGTGTAGGAAAGTACCATCTTGCCTGGCATGTTACCCCCATATGTCACTGTATGTATGTTGTTTTAGTCCTTGTGGCACTAGGACCCTGCCAGGCAGGGCCCCAGTGCTCATAGTATGTCCCCTGTATGTGTTCCCTGTTTGGTGCCTAACTGTATTACTGAGGCTCTGCTAACCAGAACCTCAGTGTTTGTGCTCTCTCTGCTTTCCAAATTTGTCACTACAGGCTAGTGACTAAATTTACCAATTCACATTGGCATACTGGTACACCCATATAATTCCCTTGTATATGGTACTGAGGTACCCAGGGTATTGGGGTTCCAGGAGATCCCTATGGGCTGCAGCATTTCTTTTGCCACCCATAGGGAGCTCTGACAATTCTTACACAGGCCTGCCACTGCAGCCTGCGTGAACTAACGTCCACGTTATTTCACAGCCATTTACCACTGTACATAAGTAACTTATAAGTCACCTATATGTCTAACCTTCACCTGGTGAAGGTTGGGTGCAAAGTTACTTAGTGTGTGGGCACCCTGGCACTAGCCAAGGTGCCCCCACATCGTTCAGGGCAAATTTCCCGGACTTTGTGAGTGCGGGGACACCATTACACGCGTGCACTATACATAGGTCACTACCTATGTATGGCGTCACAATGGTAACATCCGAACATGGCCGTAACATGTCTAAGATCATGGAATTGTCACCCCAATACCATTCTGGTATTGGGGTGACAATTCCATGATCCCCTGGGTCTCTAGCACAGAACCCGGGTACTGCCGTACTGCCAAACTGCCCTTCCGGGGTCTCCACTGCAGCTGCTGCCAACCCCTCAGACAGGTTTCTGCCCTCCTGGGGTCCAGGCAGCCCTGGCCCAGGAGGGCAGAACAAAGGATTTCCTCTGAGAGAGGATGTTACACCCTCTCCCTTTGGAAATAGGTGTGAAGGGCTGGAGAGGAGTAGCCTCCCCCAGCCTCTGAAAATGCTTTGATGGGCACAGATTGTGCCCATCTCTGCATAAGCCAGTCTACACCGGTTCAGGGAGCCCCCAGCCCTGCTCTGGTGCGAAACTGGACAAAGGAAAGGGGAGTGACCACTCCCCTGACCAGTACCTCCCAGGGGAGGTGCCCAGAGCTCCTCCAGTGTGTCCCAGACCTCTGCCATCTTGGAAACAGAGGTGTTGGGGGCACACTGGACTGCTCTGAGTGGCCAGTGCCAGCAGGTGACGTCAGAGGCTCCTTCTGATAGGCTCTTACCTGTCTTGGTAGCCAATCCTCCTTCCTTGGTAGCCAAACCTCCTTTTCTGGCTATTTAGGGTGTCTGCTTTGGGGAATTCATCAGATAACATATGCAAGAGCTCACCAGAGTTCCTCTGCATCTCCCTCTTCGACTTCTACCAAGGACCGACCGCTGACTGCTCCAGGAGGCCTGCAAAACCGCGACAAAGTAGCAAGACGACTACCAGCAACATACTAGCGCCTAATCCTGCCTGCTTTCTCGACTGTTTCCAGGTGGTGCATGCTCTGGGGGTAGCCTGCCTTCACCCTGCACCAGAAGCTCTGAAGAAATCTCCTGTGGGTTGACGGAATCTTCCCCTGCTAACGCAGGCACCAAAAGACTGCATCACTGGTCCTCTGGGTCCCCTCTCATCCTGACGAGCATGGTCCCTGGAACACAGCAACTCTGTCCAAGTGACTCCCACAGTCCAGTGACTCTTCAGTCCAAGTTTGGTGGAGGTAAGTCCTTGCCTCCCCACGCTAGACTGCAAAGCTGTGTACCGCGTGATTTGCAGCTGCTCCGGCTTCTGTGCACTCTTCCAGGATTTCCTTCGTGCACAGCCTAGCCTGGGTCCCCAGCACTCCGTCCTGCAGTGCACAACCCTCTGAGTTGGCCTCCGACGTCGTGGGACCCTCTTTTGTAACTTCGCGTGGACTCCGGTTCACTATTCTTCTAAGTGCCTGTTGGGGTACTTCTGCGGGTGCTGCCTGCTTCTGTGAGGGCTCTCTGAGTTGCTGAGCGCCCCCTCTGTCTCCTCCTCCAAAAGGCGACATCCTGGTCCTTCCTGGTCCTCAGCAGCACCCAAAAACCTCTACCGCGACCCTTGGAGCTAGCAAGACTTGTTTGCGGTATTTCTGCGTGGGAACACCTCTGCAAGCTTAATCGCGACGTGGGACATCTGTCTTCCAAAGGAGAAGTTCCCAGTCCTCTTCTTTCTTGCAGAATTCCAAGCTTCTTCCATCCGGAGGCAGCTTCCTTGCACCTTCATCCGGGGTTTGCTGGGCTCCTGCCCCACCCGGACACTGTCGCAACTATTGGACTTGGTCCCCTTGCCTTGCAGGTCCTCAGGTCTGGAAATCTGTTGTCAGTGCACTGCTGGTGGTTGTTGTTCTTGCAGAATCTCCCTATCACGACTATTGTGCTCTTTTGGGGTAGTAGGTGCACTTTACTCCTACTTTTCAGGGTCTTGGGGTGGGGTATCTTGGACACCCTAACTGTTTTCTTACAGTCCCAGCGACCCTCTACAAGCTCCCATAGGTCTGGGGTCCAATCGTGATTCGCATTCCACTTTTGGAGTATATGGTTTGTGTTGCCCCTATACTTATGCTTGTCTATTGCAACCTATTGTAATTCCACACTGCATTACTTTCCTGACTCTTACCTATTTTTGGTTTGTGTACATATAACTTGTGTTTATTACTTACCTTCTTACTGAGGGTACTCACTGAGATACTTTTGGCATATTGTCATAAAAATAAAGTACCTTTATTTTTAGTAACTCTGTGTATTGTGTTTTCTTATGATATTGTGCATATGATATAAGTGGTATAGTAGGAGCTTTGCATGTCTCCTAGTTCAGCCTAAGCTGCTTTGCCATAGCTACCTTCTATTAGCCTAAGCTGCTAGAAACACCTCTATTCTATTAATAAGGGATAACTGGACCTGGCACAAGGTGCCCACTACAAGCCAGGCCAGCCTCCTACATAATATAGCTCTCTTTATCCTTCCTCTTTGTTTAGTTTCTCTCTTCTTTTCATCCTTCTGTTCTCAAGGTGTTTATCACTTTATGTTTCTTTTTCTGTCTACCTTTTCACATTTCCCTGTTTTTTTAACAGTCTCAATCTCCTTCTCCCAGTTATTTGCCTCTCACAATAACTTTCTTCCTTCTCTCCAGTATATGCTTCTTCTTATTTTTCTAGTACCGCTCTCTTTCAAAATGTCCTTGTATACTTTCTCGGGTCTCTTTTTTTTCTCGATCTCACAAGTTCTCTTCTTTTCAGTGTCCCCTTTACCATTTTCACTTCTCTCCAAAGACTTTCCCCACCTCGTTGTCCACTGTATCACTGTATTGCTTAATTTTCATTTAGCGTCTCTCATTCTCCTCTTCAGTCCTCACTTCAGCATCTAACTACTGTATAAAGCATGTCTTGTAGCATCGTCCCCATCCATCGCTTTCTAATTTGAGTCTGGTTCGCCTCCATCATGTAGCAGTTCTTTGATTCGAAATTTCTGAAGCCACTCTCTCTGTCTCGACTCCTCCATTCTTTCCTGCATCCTCCCATTCCAACGTTTGGCTTTCTCCCGCTCCTCATCCAATGTTTTCTTCCTCTCTCTAGTGCGTCTCTTGATTTTCTTCGTCTTAGCATCTCCCATCCTTCTTTTGCTTGTGCAGGCCCCTGTACTCTCCCCTAACTTCTCTGTCTCAATACTGAGGCTTATAAGTCCCACGTTTGCTGTCTGGGCATGCAGCTTTACAAATAAATTGTAGGTACTGGTACTGGAAAGGAAGGCCTTGGCCAGAATCCTCATGATGACAACAGTAGAGACGACTGCAGATGAGGTCCAAAAAGTCAGAGACCTCTTTTGCTGCCAGGCTGCAGACATTTGCTGTGAAGCATCAGCTTGGTAGACAGTGTGGTAACCACAGCTGACAAGGAAAACATGTCTTGGAGTCTGGGAAATAAGTCCTAAAGTTATTTATTGCTTAACACTTCTTCAGTATATGATATTTCCTTTATTTTTTTTATTTCTACAATTTCTTTTTAGGCATAAGGTGCAGTATTTACGTTACAAACATTGGCACCTATGTCTCGTAGGTACCAAGAAAGTTTTAGGAAATGGTGTGATGAGACGTCGAGAAGGTTATGGTTTTTATGGATGCATAGGTATTTAGCCGGGTAGTAACCATAATCATTTTTTGTATGCATTGTGTTTTTGCAATGGTTTTAATTAATCATGCAAATAAAGTTATTCATTCATTCATTCAAGATATTTCCTTTGCTCTCAGGTATGTATCACAGGTGATAGATGATGTCCGCCAGGGTATAAGTATATGGATGGTTATTTCTCACAGGCAGGGTATCTTGCTGCAACTGAAGTGAAGAGCACACACGGCCACGCATGCCAACATCTGCAAATAGATAGGAGAAAGCTAAAAAAAAATGAAAAAAAAAATGGAGAAATTTAAGTCCGCCATTAACTTGAACTATAATGGCATTTAACAATCCGCTAAAATAAAACCATTTGACTTACAAAAATAAAGAGTTTCCAGCCTAATTTGGCAGTGTGGGCTTGGGTGACCAAGTTTTCCCGACAAAAATTTCAGACAGGCAGGAGACCTAGAAATAGCAATAAATGCTGGCACTGAACATGGACCCAGACTGCAGTAATAGCACCCACCAAAGAAGAGCTACATGGGATATATATCTCATGCTTCATGTGTTTGACTGGACCATTTCAGAACATTTTGCTAGCCCAAGGACATGGTAACAGAGATATCATGTTGTTCTTTGTAGCAAAGTATTTTTTTATTTAGTGCGGTTTTCTTTGCATTTCCGGACTTGTAATCCTGTTCATAATGTTGAAATCTAAATTTGCAGGTACCAGACGTAAAGGATAAAACCAGAACTTTATCCTCTACAATGTTTTTCAAGATCGAATGGAAGGTGGTAGAATGAGACGTAGATTTCCTTAATAATAATAAACCACAAACAAAACATTCAGCACCCATTTCAGACTTGATATAGCTATATGAATTGTGAAAAATCTCTGATGAAAACGCTAATTATTATTTTTTAAATATCATCTCCTACCCCATGCATTGGTGAAGCCCAGAGGAAAAGTAGTAAGCATTTACCAATGGTCTTCATAAACTACAGTTTATCCATGTTTCAGACCTGTGGCGCGAAATGAAAGAAGCAAGGCAGCTCAGCTTGGGAGCCTAAGGCAATTCATTTTCAGTAAAGTCTAAGTCTGCTTGAGGTAGGTTATTTCAGTTGAGTGATGGTCCATCTTCCTGGTTCCAGTCATCTTCCTGCACAGGAACTCTGCAGGTTGATGAAAGTATATATTTGCTACTCCCACCACCCCAGGCTCATATGATAACCCTATTAACTCATTGGAGATTGGACATTTTTCCTGGTGCTCTGTAACTTGGCTCTTATAATTAGCAGTGGCTGTGTGTGTACTACTGGATGACATTTTCAAGACTGCCACGTGAACAGCAACTCATACCTTAATACAGAATTCCCATCTTCTGTCGAGGCTGGCTCCTCCAGATTTCATTTTAGGGGTTATGTTTTAATTCATTTAAAACGTTGTCATTCTGTGTTAATGTATTGTGTGGGTACAGCATAATGTGGTTGGATAGGTTTGTTTAAATGCCTTCTTATGCGTTGGTATTTCTCAAAATGATGGACTACGCTGGTAATCCCAGATATTTTACAGCTAAACTTCATTGCTCATTGTTCTACTTTTCCTCGCCATGGTCTATATGTCCCACCATCCATCCAAGAGATACATCTACCTACACGAGATACACATTTATCAGACATCAAGTCAATTTTGCGGCAAACCTACCAATTTCATACCACCTTTTGGTCAAAGGAGATCTGAAACACTACAGCCTCTCCAGTAGTCCAGATCTTGAGACCAAAACATGCTCATCAAAATATTTTTTTCTGTGTCTTTCAGTGCAATGTACTCTGTTGGATGATGTCCAATATGAAGTCTCTCTTTAACTTTAACAATGAAAACTCTCTCCAATAACCTTGCAGGTCTGGTCAGATATTTCAGTATTGAGGTCATCATCTTTAGAACTGTTTCCCTAATATTTGTGTTCCAGAAATCTGGTCCGCTAATCCATCTCAACTTTGTTTTTATAGGGATTTCCTCAGTTTGCAGCATGTTCCTCTAGAAATAGATAGTTAATGAACAACTAGAGAATGTGAATCAATTGTAAATATAACAATGCATCAAAAATTGCTGATACCACTTTCTTTCTTTCCTGGTTCTTCTTTTACATAAGATCTTTTTTTCATTGTTGCGAATAAGAAACCGTTGCACTCCTACCTCGGATTTCCACCCTACACAGAGGTAGGGAGTTAAGAAACGACCTGGATATTTCACTGAAAGATTCTTCATACTTTAGCTAGCTCTACTAGACACTATCACACCCAGATTGCTTAGATCATCACCATGAATTATTAATAATGAAACTAAACGTAATGTCGCTTGACTGGAAAGGGAACAATAATCTCTTACGTCTGAACTTCATGTTTTGAAAGTTGCTCCTGACTTTCCAAAACAAAACAAGCATTGGCAAAGCCAATAGGTTTCGCCTTTGTTTTGTCTTTTGCAATCTATTTTACTGGTTTATAAGTATTAGAAAAATGTTATAATAAAGTTTGTTTTAAATTTGATAAACCGTTAATAGTTGTTTATGTTGTGATATATTTTGGATTAATAAATAACAACATAAACAACTATTAATTGTTTATCAAATTTAAAACAAACATTACTATAACATTTTTCTACTATTTTGTAATCCTGTTAGATAAAAAGAAAAAACAAAGGTGAATCCTAACGGCTATGCCAATGCTTGTTCTTTTTACAGGTTTATAGCGCAAAAGCAACCCAAAGGTATTGGAGCACTTTACATGCGCACCCATTCCATCACATAAGGGCACATTCATGTTTTTTACATGATTTGCCCAGAATCATAGGATGTTGAACCGACGCTGAGATCGAACCTGGTTCCCAAATTGCAAAATCTGCAGTTCTGGCAGTTACGCCACATGGTACAATGAAACAAGCCTCAAAATAGACTAAGCGTCAGTACTGATCCAAATGCAAACTTGTATTATTCGACTGCACTGTGCCTAGAGGCGAATTTGCAGTACAGCGCTATATTAGTTTACATTGAGACTGCAGTGATGACATACTTCGAAGCGTGTAAGCTAATGAGAGAGCTGCTAAAGCCCGCGTGAACCAATAAGAAAGCACAAGGATCAATTGCTCATTAGCGTTGGTGTGCAGCACTTGGAGCTCTGATCTGACAGCGCCGTAGATTCCGCTCCACGTGACACCCTTACAGCGGGGAGGAGCTATCTTGGCATCGGACCTGTTACCAGGGACGCCCGGAGACAAGGAGAAGAGCAGAGTGCATTCGCTGGCTGGATGAAATAATGACTTATTTGCTTACTCCGTCACTGGTTTGTTTTACGGTGGCTCCCTTCATTGGCTGGCGATGGGGGTAAAGCTGTGGGGTGAGCCCAAGTGCTTTATTAATAACTGCAAACCAGTGCATGTGAACGCAGCTATTCTATAGCAGGACCGGAGGATCAGATTATGCTTCTCCTTCTTTGCTGTTTATTATTTTTGCAAAATCACAGCAGCCAATCAAATACAACTTTACAAAAAAACTACAACTCTCATAAACCTGATGTCAATCCTCACTACCAATGGGCATCCATACTGCCACATATCTGTTCTAGCCGCCATACTTCCTCTTCTTTCTTTGCTGCTCGAAATACAGATAAGTGCCTTATTGTCTTCTCTGCATGTTTTGTATAATTTACCTTAACCTCTCGCTTTTCAGCTATACCGCGGTGACCGGAGTCTTCCGTGCACAGCGTATGCGCTGCCCGACTCTATAGTACGCTTCGCGACTGGGTGTTTTTACAAGTGTTTGCATCCGGCGGGGTGCCAGGAGGCGGGGGAATGCGTGCTAACAGCACGAGGCCAATAGTCCTACCTTGAGCTCGCTCCTCGTGCCGCAGGCTTTTTTTAGTCCGTTTCATATCACTGACAGCGAGCTCACGCCGAGAGACCCGTCTGTCATTTTGTCGACTGCCGATTGATTCTTCGGTTGAGCAGAAGCGTTCCCCACACGCCCACACACCAGGGCGGTATAATTGGCCATCACAGGCTTTGCTTGAGAGGGAAGATTTACTTTTCTCCACATATACATACTGCTGTATATATAATCCTCCAGGAGGAGGTTCTAGAAGCTTCTGCTTCTTCCTCATTTGTTGCCTCCTGCACGGCCAGGTCACGCTTGGGGTTTCTCCCCCCCCCCTTCTTATTGTCCTCTCACACGAGTTCCTTCATAACAGCTCTGTACTCCGACCACCAAGGGCGAGCGACAGACACTGGAAGACGCAGTTTTCTTTAACGAACAGGATGACCTGCTCCTGGCTGAGGATATTGTCCATGCCCTGGACGCTTCAGTTGCACAATCTGTGAACCAGGCTCTGGCAGTTGCGCTTCAGCCTATTGCCAGGCAACTTAAGCACTATGCATTGACTGTTCCTCCCTATGGTAACCCCATTCCCTCCAATAGTCAGGAGAAGGTCTCCCCACCCCCAGGACCTGAATGGCCCCCACTCTGCGCACATGGCCCAGCTCTCTCAGTCTCAGTTGCCTTCCGACCACCAATATTCGGCGCAACCGTCTACCAGCGCCAAGGCCCTCTCCTACCTCTCCCCAGACGATGCCTCTGACACCTCCTCTGCCCAGTCAGGTTCTGACAGTGAGTCACTTCCCCACAAGTGACGCAGACACTCCTTTGACAGACAGCATGGCCCCACTCCCTCTAAAGGTTCCGGCCCTTCGTCTGCCCTCAGTTTTAATCCTGACGACATCATTCACCCCAGGTCATCAGACTGGGTCCCCCTCCCTGCAGTGACGGATTATGCCCATGCCCGCATCAGGAAGCCCCTAGGCAAGGACGTCCGGAGTCGCCTCCGGTCCGAATGTCCACGTTCCGACATCCCCGACAATGTGGCTATGACACCAGAGCTGGACCCAAATTTAGTTACATTCCTAAGGCACTCCACAAAGTACCCCAAAAAAAGGCATTGATAGGTCCTGGAAGTCCTGGGACCTCTCTGGTCCATTATGTATGATCTTTGACTTAGCGTTGGCAGTGAAGAAGTCCGGCTCGCAGGTGGACCCTGAAACTCTGGGCAGATGAGCGCAGCGCGCGCTCTGCTTATTGGGCAACGCCAACTGCTCTATCTCCATTAGAACGGAAGAAATCCATCCTGCTTCAGATAGACCCGAAGGTAGAAGATCTTGCCAGTGCGGACCCTGGACCCCTTGCCGATGGCCTCCTATTCTGCAACAAATTTTGAAAGGATTTGGGCAAGTTTGTCCATACATTTACTGTGCTGGATAAGGCCCAAACCTTGATGAACAAAGTCTTTCGGAATCAGGTTTTTGCCAGGGCCGGCAGACTTCGAGGGTGCCTGTGCGGCTGTGCCACCTCCAATAGCCCTCAGTCCTCCTAAACACGACAGGCAAGGGATTCTCGGGTCACGAGACACCTTTTACCTGGCCAGAGCCCGAGCAGGCTGTGCCCTCTTCAACAGAGGCGGCTTCAAGGCCAACTACAGCTCTGGCTCCAACACTTAAGGTAAGCTTGATTTCACCTGCCCAGGTAGCACTGGGGGGGGGGGGAACCAGATTTTTCCTAAACAACTGGGTGGCATTAACATCGGGTCAATGGGTTCTACAGACAGTTGTAGGTTTCCACCTAGAATTCTTTGGAGTACCCCAACAAAGGTCCTTGCCACCCCCTATCTATTTTTCCCAACTAGATCTAACTTTTATTCAGCAAGACATCCAACAGTTGTCACGCAGGGACGCCGTTGCTCAGTGTCAGCCAGATCCCTCAGGCTACTGCAGCAATATTTTTACAGTAAACAAGAGAGGTGGAGGGTCGCGCCTCGTGATCAATCTGAAGGAGTTGAATACCTGCATTCTATATCGACATTTCAAGATGGAAGAGATACATCTGCTCAGGGACATTCTGAGGGAGGGCAACTGGATGGTACGCCTCGATCTGAAAGATGCTTATCTCACAATCCCGATATTTCCCCATCCGCAATTCCATTGGGACAACCAATGGTTCTACTTCAAGGTTCTCCCATTCGGCCTTTCTTCAGCACCCTGGTGTTTCACCAAGGTTATGCGTCCCGTAGTGGAGAGTCTTCGAGCCAAAGGGGTCAGGATGATCGTCTATCTCAACGATATGCTGCTGATGGCACAAGATGCTCATCTCCTCAAGCAGCATTCAAATTGGACCATTCAATTGCTTCAAGAGCTGGGATTTCTGATCAATGTGAAGAAATCCGCTCTGACACCATCCCGTCAGATGGAATTCCTAGGTTTCCAGATTGACTCTATTTCTTCTCTCCTATCTCTTCCAGCCCAGAAGTTACAATCAATTCGGCAGGAGATCAGGTCCACTCTCCAGAAAGACAGGATATCCCTAACAGTTCTAGCCAGGATTGTTGGGCTGTTTAGCATCTTCTATACAAGCCATATTTCCAGCACCCCTACATTACAGGGCGCTACAGCGGCTCGAAATTTGTCACCTCCAAAAGGGTCTTTCGTACGCAGAACTCATCACTCTCACTCGGGAGACGTGGTGCGAGCTTCAATGGTGGCTCGACCACGTGGCAGCGTGGAACGGCAGGGCAATTTCCGGTACTCGCCCAGATATAATTCTGGAATCCGACACCAGCAGGTGGGGATGGGGAGCCAGATGCGATTTCCGTCTCTACTGGAGGGCATTGGTCGCGTGAAGAGTCACAGTTACACATAAATTGCTTGGAGCTTTTGGCAGGTTCTTTTGCCATAAAAACTCTGGCCCCTCGCTCCAGTTGTTGCGTTCTGCTGCGCATGGACAACGTCTCAGCAGTACGATACGTCAACAAGCTAGGCGGGACGAGGTCTCGGGTCCTAGTAGAGATAGCAAAGGTGTTTTGCATAATTGTCTTCAGAATCAGATCTCAGTGACAGCAGAGTACCTGCCAGGTCAGTGCAATACAGTAGCAGACTGGAACTCCAGATTCCTCAGGGATTCCACCGAGTGGAAACTCCATCCCTCAGTATTTCGGGCACTGCAAACCAGGTGAGGACAGTGTCACAAAGACCACTTTGCGTCTTGCCTCTCCCACCAGCTGAGACGGTGCTATTCATCGAGACCAGATTCCCTGGCAATGGCCACAGATGCCTTTCTCCAACAGTGGACAGGGCCACTCCTGTATGCCTTTCCCCCCTTTGTGATGATACCCAGGGTGGCGTCTCAGTAGGTCAAGCAGAAAGCAGAATTGATTCTGATCACCTCCTTTTGGCGAGCTCAGCCTTGGTTTCTAGTTCTTCTGGAAATATCCAGAGATTGTCCAGTCCAAATTCCGCCAATCCTGGAATTATTGCTGGACCCAGCAGGGCAGACACATCCTCTTTTGATCTAAGACAAATTGCATCTCATGGCTTGGCGAATTTCAGGCAACGTTGGCGTCTACCAGGCCTTTCGGAGCAATCTACTTCTTTCATATCAGCGTCTTGGTCAGACTCCACCCATAGACGTTCTGCCTCGGCATGGCGCCAATGGGTGGGTTGCTGCAACTGTCGGAGTTTGGATCCGTTGGGGGCCCCAGTTGTTACCGTAATCAATGTTTTGGCAGAACTAGCATCGGAAGGACTACGTTTCTGCACGGTAAATAACTACAGATCCGCTATATCAGCGGGTTATGTATTTCTAGACGGGAAGCATCCTTTTGTGTCTAGAGTCATGCAAGGTATCCATTTGGCTAACCCCCCTCACCCGAAGTACACGCACCTGTGGGATGTAAATATCATCCTCAATTTCTTGCGACACTGGCCTTGTAATGCAGATTTATCCAGAAAACAGTTATCTGACAATCTTATTGTGTTTGGTATCATGCAGACGGGTGACTGATGTTAGAGCTTTAGATATTTCGGGTCATGTGTTCCTTCCATATGGAGTAACTTTTTCGATTTCCAAGAGAACGAAGACTGGTTCAAGGCAAGTAACCTATCCTAGCTATCCAGACGACTCTAAACTATGTGTGGTACAGTGTTTAAAAGAGTAGGCGGACTGTACAAGGGAGTTTTGTCAACCTCCTGGAGGTCAATTGTTAATTGCACTTCAGAAACCTGTTCACCCAGTATCTTCTGCGACCTTAGCTCGCTGGGTGAGATGGATTCTGTCTTTGGAGCCCACTCTGAGGGGTGGCATGGCATCAAAATCTTTTTCTCTCGGTTCTCAGTTACAGTAGATAATGAGGGCCACAGACTTGTCATCCGATTCTACATTCAAGATGTTTTATCATAAACCAGTTTTGGATGTAGCCTTGGTTGTTTTCCAACAGCTTTAAACAAGCATAATCCGAGGTTCCGGTCCTGCTATAGAATGAAACATTTTCGAGCATACGCGTTAAGAATTTTCAATTCTATTAAGGACACGGAGGCGAGGATTATCCCGTCCAATGGATGTATTTTACCCTCCCAGTTATGTTATATCAGTTTGGTGTTCAGTATTGGTTCATGTGATTCAATGTCATTGTGATATCATGGTCTTGTAACTCTCGATTTATTTGATGCAATGTACATTTTCTTTTTCTAATACTGCATGGTGTATTGCATGTATTCACACAGTTATACAACTGTGTATTATATACACCTTTTCTTTTATTCCAGCATCCAATCAGAATTCCTTGTGATGTGATTAATGAAGAATACCTCTTCTTTCCGCTATGGCGCTCTGACATTTTAAAGAATCGACCGATTCTTCGTTGGATCCAATGCCGAGTTTTCGTTAAGACTGTCTGTTTATCACTTTGAGACTTTTTTTCCTCACTGCAAAGAAAGAGGAGTAAGTACGGCGGCTACAACAGATATGTGGCAGTATGGACGCCCATTGGTAGTGAGGATTGACGTCAGGTTTATGGGAGTTGTAGTTTTTTTGTAAAGTTGTATTTGATTGGCTGCTGTGATTTGCAAAATAATAAACAGCAAAGAAGGAGAAGCATGATCCTCGCCTCCGTGTCCTTAATAGAATTGAAAATTCTTATCGCATATGCTCGAACATTTTTCGGTGCTGCTCAGCTAGCTGGAGGAGGGGAGGGCGCGTGCGCCTAGTAGTGCGTTCAACATAGAGGAAAGTGTAGACTCAGTTTTCCCCACTAGGTGCTTCTATACTGCACAGCTGTGCTTAAAAAGACTGTACTGATTAGTGAGCTATTAAATATAGTGAGCTAGATATTTTAATAGGAAAAAACACAAAAAGAATGACAGCCGCATTCATTACATCACCCCTGTATATGCAGCTTTATATGATACAGCTCCAAAACCTGATGAACAGTCAAACGTTCACGTGGGTTGCATACCCGCATAGTTAGCATTTTAACTAAATGGCCTCTGTGCGTGCAGTCACAGCCCACACATACTGCTAGCGGCATTTGGGCTGAATACAGATCCGCGCCTTTAAAAGTTCAAAAAAAAAAAAAAAAGGCACCAGCCAAGTAGGTTTTCCTGAAATGCATGCCAACAGTAGTCAAATTACCCTCGTCAAACAGTACAGAATTGTGCTCAGCGCTGAAGTGTGTGTTCAGAAATCTGTCTCAAACATGGTTGTTGAACACAAACGACAGACTCACAATGCATTTATGCCACAAGAGTATCTTGAGAGTGTGGGGGAAAAGAGTACCTATGGAGTGAAAGCACAGTGACCTGAAGCCAATGGCCAGAATGAGCACTTCATCAACAACCCACCTGACAGCATGGACAGCAACGCAAGCGAGAGCAGGAAGTGAAAGGAGACGACATGCTGGCCAATCAGAAGCATGTAAATTAGAGCGATGTTGGAGTAAGCCAATAGTAAGTTCAGGTAAGTAAGGGGCGGTTTTCCAAGCCCCTTTTAAGATTTTTCTTTTTTGTTTTTAATCAACAAAAGATTTCACAAGCATGCAAAACCTAAAAATGAGGCACATCAATGGGTAAAGTAGTGGTACAAATATAAAAAGATACTCTGTCAAGGAACAGGCTTTTACAAATTTAAGTACTGAGTCATCTCTATACATCATCTTCTAGAGCTATTTATACAGTCCTGCTGGCCCACCCATGTGTCGAACCTCACAAGTTACTCTACTCTTTGTAGGAGCAAGCGGTACAATCTAAATGCTATCATGATATCTGTGCAATCAACATGCTACATACCAGTCGGGCACACAAACTGGTCGATTATGGCATGCCTCACTTTTTGCTCCCTAGTATTGGCCTTATTGTTTAAAAACCCTGAACATTTAAGTGTGAGAGACATAAACAAGCATTGGCAAAACCAATCAATTTGGCTATTCTACAGTGAAAGGGATTTTACCTAGCTTCACTAACAGATGAGGCTCAGCCTCGGAAAGGACCAGTGCAAGGTTTCGTGGCAACAGGTACAGTGACTAATGGTGGTACCAACAGTACACATTTGCATAACGCACAGGTGCAACAGAGGTAGCAACGATTCACACACAGAACAGAGAGCGCATGTACAGCAGCAGTACAGGCCTCCTTCACATGCACAGGCAGCCACTGCATACTGTGGTATCTAGCTTTGTCAGAGACTTATGCAGGTATACACTGCTTGCCAGGCCCACGCCAGATAAGCACACATTCTTGTATCAGATACACAATGGCCCAGGTAATTACACCCTTGATGCTAGTACCACAGAGACCCATTAGGTGTCCATTTTTGCATCCCAGCACTGGCCCCAACCTCTGTGGGGCGCTGGAACCGCAGCCTCAGCAACAGTTTAACAAAGATGCCCATGGAAGCGCACCAAGGCCTGGTGTCTGTATGTGAACAGAGCAGTCAGCAGCGAGGCTTCGCTTTCAGCTTCTGCATTCAGGCATGTCCAGTTTTTGATGTTTCTGCTGATGACTGTCAGGAAGGGTGGGGTGGGGTGGGGTTTGCATATGTGGTGCCAGGGCACAGGGCTTCAATATTTTGGAGAAATGAGAATGCATACACACTGCTATTCATATGTTTACACCTGCACATGAAATGTAGTCCAGGCCATTCACCACTCCACCGATAGGCCGAACATCACAAACCTTAAACTTCTAAGGTTCTTGCAAAGTGGCCTGATGTCTTGTACCGTGAGCCAGTCAAGCCTTTTCAGGAATCCAGGTACATGGCAATGTTTTTTTATCAAGTTACACTAAACAGGCAAGACAAGGAAAGGAGTGATAACACAGAAAAACGGACTGGAACCATGAGTGTGGGAAAGTGTGTATGTGTGCTATGACTGTGCTGCTGGCCCTGGCATACTGGAGGTCATTCTTGGCTTATGTGGGAGGGCACCCAAGACATATGGGTAGGGGTGTTACACACTGGCAAAATACAGGCCCTGCCACGCGCAAGGAATTCTTAGCGTAAGTGGGCACCCATGGCAAACTGCAGGTGCCAACCTATACTGGAGGCAATTCTTGGTATAAGAGGGGGTATTCCTGGCAAAACGCTGTTCATTGGAGACTGGCAATACTTTGGCATAGGAGGGTACCCAGAATGTATGTGGGCTTTCCATGTAGAATTCCGGAACTGGCATATTGAATCCAATAGTTAGCATCAAAGGGGGAGGGACCCTTAACATAATGCTGCCTTACATACTGAAGTTATGGGATTCCCCATGGCCCAGGCAGACTGAAGGTCATTCCCGACAAAGGGTAAACTGAAGGCAAATGTTTGGGGGAAAGAAAACAAAAAAAACAGACTTCGCTCTAGAGAAGAGTTAGGCTTCCTTTGCAGAGCCTGAAAGTACTATAGATGTTCATGAATGTCCTTTCAAAAGCATATTTTTAAAGCAAATTTATGTGACAATTATGCTTTAAAATTCACAATTTAACTGCGTTTTCCAACTTTTTCTAATCGTGAAAAACCTCTCAAATCCTCCTTGAAGTTTGCCTCGTTCACTTCACTCGCTGACTTAACTATAGGGCATGAATTAAGCCCCAGCATTTCCAAAGATCACCAGCTGCCACTGGTGAGTAAAAGTAGCAGGAAAGCACAGATGGCAGTGTTAGTGTAAGGCTCAGGGTAAAGCTTTGTGGGCAGGAGCACAGCTCTGGCAACCATTGTCCACTATTAAACTGGATCCATGAGTGGGTGTGCCCACGGCGCTCCAGCCTTACCTGCAATTTTTCCCCATAGTATATTAAAAATTGGGTGAAGTGATCCAGGACCCACAAATAATTCTGTGAAGCTACCTCCTCTGTACCCCAGTATCTATTCCAGCTAGGTAAGCTTTTAATACCCGGCTTCCATGCAACCCAACCCCATTTATGAAGGAGTTACGCATGACTTAGGCGTGATGCCCCCAGCAGTCACCTACTATAATCACTGCTGGGCAGAAACATGTGGTGGGAATGACAAGGGCTAACCTGTAGTGCATCCACCCCATCTACGCACAGTATTGGGTGCTCCAGCGGTAGGACAGCAGAAACAGAGCGAGCCTTGACTCACTGTATTGTAAGATACTTACTACCCCTAACAAGGAACAGACGCCCTTTGCAGCTAGTAGCACGCTACTCCACAACCCAAGGTTAGTGGTTAATCCATTACTTACTGAGATTAGTCTTGTGCTCTGGAGACACCCATTCAATGCATTTACTCCAGTTTCTATGTGTAGATTAAATTAACAGGAGTTAAGGTCTGACCATTACTAAGGGCCATGCGAGTCCAAGCTGGAGCACACGGCAAGGACGTCACCCCTGTTGATGAGACGTCTTCTGTGCACACACGCTTGTCTTTCTTTGGCTAGTGTCTGTTCTGTTCTGAAAGCAAGCGTGGGAGAAAGGGAGCAGAACCAGGCTGCTCCCCAATGCCGTACGCCCATGTAAGCAGCCAAGCCCTGCTTCTCTCCTATTCCCATCCTGCCAAAAGCAGCAGATGGGCCAGCGAAGGCAGGGGAATGGGTGGAAGAAGAGAGGGACAAACAGGCTTGAGGTACTGGGACGTGGGCAGGAAGTCAGGCAGTGAACAATATGTGAAAGAATATAATTAGAAGCATTGCCAATAGGTCTGGCTTTAGAATGTTGAAGGATAATATGAAGTATTACACGTAGATGCCATTGGAAAGGATATATATGTGTGTGGAAGCAAAGAACAGTAGAATAGTATTAGTGTAGGTTAAAAGGTCAGGTGAGAGTTGCACTGTCAAGCCAGAGTTAAAAAAACATGCTGGTTAATGACTCCCTCCTCCCATCTGTGCTGCTGCCACAGGCTAACACTAGAAATTATCCAGTTATGTAAGACACGTTAACAGCATTAACATGTCACGTGTGTCCGCTAAAGTACAAGCTTAGGCAGCTGGATAAAACACAAAGATCACAGCTGGTGGAGGGCAAGCGCTTGTTTGTGGGAGCACACAAATTCTGCCCAATCAAAACATGTACTTCTGATTCCCAATGTGTGGGTGGAGCCAAAGCCATTCTCCTGCTGATTCTCACACAACTGTCTGGCCACAGGTCCACTATCAAGCCAGACCATAAAAAAAGGCAAATTCATAGTGACGCTTGCCAGAGGGCAGATGACGACAAGGGTTGCAGGAATGGCTTTCATCAGTTCCATCCTTCCAAGCCCTTTTCATCAAAAACTGACATACATTTGTGCTCCAATTAATCTGCCACCACCGTGTCAAAGAATTGTGGAGCTCCAGGTAAGGCATACTTTGGGGCCCCCTGTTCCGACCAACTTTGAATTTATCACTCAGTTCTCTAGTGTTGTTGAAGAATAATATGTTAAACTTTCAGAAACAGGGGGGCACACAAAAATGCAACCTAATGCTGCCCTGCGCCTGCCGTATTAATAGTACCATAAGAGGTATTAGGACATTTCTTTTTATGCCAGAATGTAGATTTTGTCAGGGACAACAAACATTTCTGCAAAAATCATCAATTTCTTTCCATTGTAGGAAAGTCATGTAAAGGGTAAGTGATGGATGTTTAGAGGGCTAGCGCATAACAAAGAAATAAAACACACACAACGTTTAAAATATAGCTGAAATTGCGTGATATTCAGAATAACTAAAGGGTTCATTATGAACCCCAGCGGTTCAGACTGCCATGCCAGCGGTGGCAGAAATGACCGGCATGGCGGTCTGAACAGACATATAATAAACACATGGACTACAGCCGACAGGCAGCCTGACAATGGCAGAATACATCATCCGAGAGGGCAGCGTCCGGATAATGTACCCTGTTTCCCCCAGCCTTGCCCTGGCGGAAGGGGTGCCCTGGGGCCCCCTGCACTGCCCATGCACGTGGCATGGGCAGTGCAGGGGTCCCTGTGCAGTGTCCCGTCGCACAGGTCATTGCCCGATGTGGAGCCGTCGGCAATGTCCCGGCCCTGCATAATAATACCACCGTGTTCATAATGAGCCCCTAAATCTCTCTTCACAACTGGATTTGTCCTGCAACAGGTGAAATCAAAGAACCTTTGTACTATTTTCACCATGCCACTAGGTGACAGCTGACAATTTTCTCCTTAATTCACTTACCAACCCTATCCCCTTTTCTCTTTCTATGCTGGACAGAGGCATCGGACTGCTGCATAATAGATATGGAGAGAGCAGAAGCAGGGCTGAGAGGTTAAGAGAACCGTATAGTGACAGGCAAAGTAGAAACAGAGGTAGGTAAGGGAGAGTTTAAGGTAAAGAAAACAACATGGCTTGAAAGAAAGATTCACAGAGGTACAAAGAGCTACGGAGAGACATAGATAGGGTTTTACAGTGAGGTATAGACAAAGCTAGAGCTTGGGAGGAGTCAATTCAGAGAGAAGGAGGCCAGGCACAGAGGATGATGTACAGAGAGGTGAAGGCAGAGAGCTGAATTGTTAGAAAGGTCTGCAAAATAGGAAGACCTATAAAGCACATTAGGTAAAGAGCAATGAGAGAGAGAGCGAAATGGGTGGAGATCAGGCAGAGAGATAAGGGGCAGGGAGAACCGAAAAAGGCACAAAGAAGAAAGTAGGGAAAGAAGTTTGAGGCTGCTAGGGAGGGGTGGAGAGATGGACGTGATAGAGGAGAGATGTTTGGAGAGCTGCGGCTGCAAGGGTGAGTTTCAAGAAGCCGGTGCAGAAATAAAGGCAATGTTAGAGAAAAGAAGATGAAGGAGGGATAACGAGAAAGAAGACAGCGAGGTACAGAAGCTGGGGTAGAAAGTTAGGAGAAATGGAGAGGTGAAATAGGAAATTATTGAGAGGTAAATTGAGAAGTTGGGCAGAGCGCAGTGGGGGGGGAGTTAACAGTGGCGGGATGAGAGACAGTGCTGTGAGAGGCAATGTAGAGAGATGGCAGAGAGCTGAGATAAAGAGTGAGATGGTTGAAAGGTGAAGTAAACTGAGGAGAGACAAGTAGGTGAGATGGAAACAGCATTAGGCGCAAAGAATCTGGTGAGATGGAGTAGGTTGAGGTTCGAGAGCGGTAGATATAGGCCTGTGATTGGATGAGAGGTCTAAGGTCCTGAGACAGCGGTAGGTATAGGCCTGTGATTGGATGAGAGGTCTAAGGTCCTGAGACAGCGGTAGGTATAGGCCTGTGATTGGATGAGAGGTCTAAGGTCCTGAGACAGCGGTAGGTATAGGCCTGTGATTGGATGAGAGAGGTCTAAGGTCCTGAGACAGCGGTAGAACAGAGGTGTACTCACAGAGGAGGGAAGGTAGATGAGGGGAATTAGAAAGGGCTGAGAAAGAGGCAGTAGGTACATAGAGAAATAGAAAGAACGAACCCAGGAAGAGCAGAAGAGGCGAGTTTAAGAAAGGAGACAAAATATAAATATTCTTTTATTTTTGTTGTAAGTAGGATGTCTGGCTCACAATGAAGGATGAAACAGTTATCACGCCAATTGTCATTTTACTGTTTTCTTTATTCAGCAGGAACATGCTTCGCTCAATGCATCTCGTCTGTGTACAAGGAAGGGCCGGTAGAGACTGGGTTAAACTAGTCTCTCGATCTGCGCTGATGGAGAATACTTTGGTCGGGCAGCTCGGCTGAAGGGCTGGTTCTCTACCGTGATGGATTGGCTGCGATTCCCTCTCTGGTGTTGGATTCTAACTACCTGGGTGAAGGTATATTGATCTTCTGTTTAGCAGAGTATCACACATCTTTCAAACATATTTCCCGTATTTTTGCCAGGAGTTTTACCTGCAATGGGCATTTTGATCAGTTTTAATAAAAGGGTTTATATCAATGAAAATGTCCACTGGTGGAAAAAAAAAATGAAAATCCACTTACCCATAATGCTTTATGCTACTTCACAGCAAGACTGGAATACGGTTTAAAAAAAAACCAAGCACTGGCAAACCCAAATGGTCTGCTACAAGCCTACAAGACTTTGGCAGTCCTGGTTTCTTTTTTTTTTTTAAACAAAAACATTAAATAATATGGCCAAATGGGCATGCACAAGAGTCCGTCTTGAATTTTTTTTTAATAACATTTTACAAAAACATTACAATAAGGCTGTCTTTGCGCATGAACCGATTAAAAGATGGCATGCACGGGTGCCCATTTTAGAATCAGGTTAAGGTCCCTTAAGAGACTGGGCTGCCTATGCATCCATGTTCACGAAATGGCAGAGCTCTTGGAATTCTTTAAAGCCATTCACAAAGATGGTGGCCTCAAGCAGGGCATGCAGGCGATGCAGTTACTTAAAAAAAATATACATATATACTAGGCCCTCACAAAGGTACCAGAAAAAACGAAAAAAAAAAGTTCATGAATAAAGCATAGCTTTGATCGCTACCTGTATGTAGAATTGCAGCGTGTCTGCCCATTCATCACCTTCCGTATATCCCATATCCTTCTGCCATTTGTCTCAAAGTCTTTCTAGGTGTTTCTCATAAGTGTCTGATACGTTTGTGATATCATTTTCATTCTGAGGGGGCGTCTACCAACCTGTTTTCTAGGGGGAGGGGTAGGGGGGGGAGGGGGGGGGGGTTAACTCCATGGTATCATCTCTGATGCAATCTGATCTTTTAATACATGACTCAATTGAGTCATGGCTCACTCCGGACTCCCCTTCTTGGGTTGTGTCCTCTGTACCTTGCTGGTCCTCTTCAGCCTTGCAAACCTTCTTCTCTGACTCTGGCATTTGCTAAGGCTTGTTGGTTTTCCAGTACTACTGACCAACCGCATCTCGATTGCCGAAGTGGGACATCACATGCACCACTTCTGGGACTCTTCTTTAGCTCCTGTGCTGCACGGTTGACCTTCTTCGTCCACCATCGTCCTGGTACTGCAACCACTGGACACTCCAACTCAAACTGGACTTGGTCCCCTTCCTTTGCAGGTCCTTTTCTGTTAGGATCCACCTTTGGGTTCTTCCGGTCCGGGTTGGGTCTTTCATAATCCTTTTCCAAAGTACTCCTGTTGGGTTTGGGAAAAACCATGTACCTACCTCCCCTCTACTGGTAGCTGGATAGCACACTGAGACTTACCTTTTGGGGTTCCTAGTTCCTCCAGCTCCCTTCTCCTGGTTCCACATCCTTGGGTGGGCGACTGCCTTTCACATTCCACTTTTTTTCTAGTATATGCTTTGGCCCTCCCCTATGGCCCTCACTATTTGACATTGCTTTTACCAATGCCTATTGCTTTCTATGTCATTTAATGATAGGTAATGTGTGTGTATAATAGTGTGTTTACTTACCTCCAGTTGGGGTATTACCTATTCAGTATTCTAGTATTTGTGTTACTTTAATAAAGTACCTTTATTTTTTTTTTGTAACACCGTGCGGTTCTTTCATGTGTGTAAGTGCTGTGTGACTATAGTGTTATTGTATAAGCTTTGCATGTCTCCTAGATAAGTCTTGGCTGCTCATCCACAGCTATTTCTAGAGAGCCCTGGCTTCCTAGACACAGCCTACACTTCTCTAATGGGGATACCTGGAATAAGGTGATAACACCATACATGTTCACCACACACCAGGCCAGCTTCCTACAATAGCAATCCGAACGTTACTCTTTATACTGCAGAACACGCCATATTTGGTGCCTAACAGCTTCTTCAAGGAAGTAGATAAGCTTCTATGGGTGCTGTTATGGCAGAGAGGAGCACGGAGAATATAACTTCCTCACCTTCAAAGATCAGTATATGAGAGAGGTATAGCACTGCCTAATGTACGACGGTATTACGAGGCAGCACATTTATCAATAATTAACAAATAGGCCATCACCCCGCAGACCCATCCAGCGCTCTGAATGGATAGGGAACCTATATGGGGGGAAGCTGCGAGAAGGTGCCCTTCCAGCCATGAGACTGTGGAGTTGTGGCATCAACTACATAGGACAATGGGATGGAAGGGTCGACTGACACCAGTCACCTAAACTGTTCACATCCACGTTTATCATTAACAAGGGTCTGCATGAGTCCAATTTGTCTGCCTGTTTCCCAGGCTTCAGCACCGGGATTACTATTGCCATCCATAGGTCTTAAGACAGCACCCCAGCACTGTATGCCTTGGTATACATTTTATGTAGCTGGGTATTCTTTTTTTCTGCCATGCATCGGACTGTTTCCACCGGGAGACTGCTAGGTCCCACTTTCTTCCCACCTTGCAACTGGCCTAATGTCGTGCCTAGTTCCTCCACTGTCACCTCCCCCTCCAGTGCCTTCGCCACTGACTTATCTAGTCTCCTAAAGGGACAGTCCGCCACAAAATCTTGGTGGTCTCAATAGAGCTGCTATCTCCTCTCTTGCAAAGGTCTCTCATGTAGTTAGCGACCGTCTCCGCTATGTTGCCGCTAGTATGTATTTTGGCTCCCTGGGTGTCAGTCATTTATTGTAATATGTGTTCTGAGTCTCCCTGTGCACCAACCATGCCAGCAGCTTTCCAGCCTTGCCTCCACTCATATATACAGCGTTGTTTGGCCTGGGTATCTATTTTACCTTGTTTGTAGTCGTCGCTCTAAACTATACTCTAGTCGTCTTTCTGTCTCAGCACTTGGTGTTTGCTCATATTTAGCCTCCAGCATGCATATTTGACGTTCTAACTCATCGCGTTTTTGATCCCTCTTCTTTTTGTCTGCTACTTCGCCTGCTATGACCTACCCCCTTAATGTCACCTTGTAGGCTTCCCACAGTATCCTCTCATCCACTTCCTTGCCCTCATTCTCTTTGAAATAATAGTGTGCCTACTTCCTAAAGGGATATGAGCCTCCATGTCACCATTCAACTCTGTATATATGTATGTATGTATGTATGTATGTATCTTTATGTCAAGAGGGGAGTGGTCTGATATTCCTCTTGCCTGACACTGCACTAGAACATCTGTGTAGAGGTTATGCAGGGGTAAAAATATAAACTATGCTGGACTGTGTGTTGTGTGTGCCTGAGTAATGAGAGTACGCTGCTGTGTTGGGTTAGAGCGTTCTCCACATGTCTACCATGTCCGACTCCCGGGCAAATCCACTAAGTCTCCCTTTGTTTGGTACTCACACTTTCTTGGGATAAGTCCTAGCTTTGGCAGGGTCAATGAGCGTATTAAAGTCCTTTCCCATTATTGTTAATGCGTGTTGGATCTCGGTCACTAATTTGCTGAGGGCCTGTAACATGTTGATTTGTAGGCCTAGCGGTGCACGTATGCTAGTTAGTGCTAGTGTTTCTCCCTCCCACCTGCCCACAACGGCCCCAGGTATCCCGCCATATTTTGCTAACCTCTAGGGGGAAGGAGTTTCGTGCCAGAATGGCCACACCCAGAGAGCGCCTTTGGTGTAGCTGGCATGGCCCTGCAACCTATATTTGCCTCTAGTGAACACCGGAGGCATTCACTCCACACATGCATTCCTTGCAGGAACAGCAGGTCTGTCACATACATTCAATACAAACATTAACATTTTTTTTGGAAATGTCCTTTTCCCAACCCTTACCTGAAGCCTAAAACCCAACCTTAATTCTAATAAAATGAATTAAAATAGTTATACTTAACATTATCCTAATTCTAACACTAACCTCACTTATTTTAATTATAGTCCGCTCTCTAACAAAACCCAAATACTAACATTAGACTGTTTACTTGTGTGTCAGAACATATCCAAATGTAGCCCTATATCTCAATTATGTTCAAATTAATTTTAATAACTATCCTTAACATGGTCCTGAAGGAATATTAAAATTACTCACCACACCTAGCATTATTACTAATTCTTAATTTAAATAAGATGTATTATACTTAACCTATTCCTAATACCAACTCCAATCTCTGTTAAAGTATAGAAACGAAAATATTTTTAAAAGAAATAATTATTTTAATGTTATTATACTAACCTAAGTTGATGCGGTGATCATCTTTGTAGTAGATACAAGGCTATAATGACCCAGGAATGTAATTGGGGTCAATCCAACTCATCAACTGGCATCATCATTTCACTTTAACTTGTGAAGATCAGCTGATCACAAAGGTACCAACTGAACAGCACCAGCTCCAGAAGGTTATTAACAAGAGATAGGGAACATCAACTTCTGGCAGGCCTGAACCTGATCTGACACCAAACTAAGGACTGAAAAACTACCCCTGTTTAGCACAGAACATTCCCTAGGGCTGAGATAAATTTAGAAGATTAAGTGCAATCCAAGTAAATTTTGATTCTGGTGGAAATTTGAAGACAGTTTGTGCTTAGGAGGTTTTCTTTAGAAAGCACACCCCTTTGATCTTTGCCTCAATTTCTTTTTGAGTTACCTGAAGCAAAAAAAAAAAAAAATGTTTAGCTTCCCATTCTCTAATGGTCTTTAGAAGCATCAAACACCACAATGGGGCACTGGGTTTAAGCCAAGATTATTTGGGGGGAGGGAAAATAGAACATCTCAAGAAAAGGATTTGGTCAGAAAATGGAAAAAGAAAAAAAGAAAATCAGACAAGAACAGCTCCACACCTCCATTTGTTACGGGGGTGGGGGGGGGATGCTGCAACTGACAGCATTGGTACTTGTGACAAATGATAAAATAAAATAAAAATTGACATCACTAACAATGGCGCTTGTAGATCTGCATCCAAAACTGATCTGTGTTTCTGATGGTCTTTTATATGATAAGCTGACCTGTTTGAAAGACGTACAAGACCCACTACTGACTTCTGCAGAAGGTTGAAGAGTTTTTGACTCATCCATAGCATCACTATGAAAAAACAGAAGTTTCAAATATACTCAACTTCTATTTTGGATATTAGGGGTTGTGAGCAAAACCATTCACTCAACCAACTCGTCAGAGCAGCTTTGGAAAGAGATCCACCCTCTGGAACGCAGTTGCAAAATCTCAACATTTATTTTTTCTTTGGCACAATATCGATCACTGCAACTCCACTAATAAATTAACTAGTGAAGTTACCCACTCTACCCTTTCCTATGCATTTCCCACAACATTGTACATTCGCTGGAAGTTGGCCCATCAACAAAGACCAGACCATAATCGTTAATTCGAAGTCTTTGCATATGTTTGTGCCCCAGGCCCCTCTGTGTTTCTTGAATTAATGTCAAAGTATTGGCAAATATAGAATATACACAGCACTTCATGTTGTCACACGCTATTGGGTATCCTGCAGCTTTTCTGCCATATTTCCATTTTCATCGAGAAGTACTTGCTTCTTTTGTTCTTCACTGAGCTTTGAAAGTCTTTTCTGTTAATGAAAATCTCTGATGCACTGGCTGCATTTTGCTTACTATTTTATGCAATTGGCTAAACAGTGAATTTCTTTTTCAATGAAGGTCATGCTTCAATGCTTATAGATCTGGTCTTCCCTTCAGTTTCCCTTATCTTGTACATGGTAATTATTGATCTCTTTAAGTAATGTAAAAGGTTGAAAGAAGCTAATGAATGAGCAGTAATATATAATGTTCTGCACTATGAAACTATCTAGCCAGTGGGTTACATAAAGCAGTCCAGTGGTTTTAAATCACACATACATAGTTGCTGGGCCTTTATAACCATAAATTCTTGTATTTGATGTGATGGGCCGTACCGTTACTTCCGCAGCCTTGAGCCAGGAATTTCTGTATTCCTTCTATATGTTCAGCAGTAAGGGGCGCCTGCCTCGTGTGCCTTAAAAGGGATATTTCTGTGGACTTTGATGACATATTTTCAGAAAATATATATGTTGATTCTCTTGATGAAACATCCCAGCTGAAAGGCAGTAAACTGGAAAAAAGTGTCATCACTGGAACGCTTTGTGTGAAGGCTGTACCATCTGTCACAAATCACCCTAGCCTGGTTCCCATGTCTTTCCTGCCAAGTAGAATCGGAGCATGGACATTGTTTAAAAAAATAAATAAAAGGATGGGGCTAGGGATTTCCTGAAGAAAACAAGTTACTTACTTGTAACTGCAGTTCTCCAGTACTGGAATCTTTCATAGATTCACATGCTTGAATCATTCCCCATCATCGAGTGAGAGTCCCCAGTACCATGTAGTAGTGATAACATGTTAAAGAGAGTGCAACAAGGGCTTAGGCCCTTCAATTTGGCAGTCTATCATAGTTAATTAAAAAAAAAAAAAAGAGACCAAACCTACCCTTCAGCTAATCAGGCTGCAATGCCCTTTAGAACACTCCTGAGAGAAACTCCAGTCCCTCAGATTTTCCATAGCACAAGTGCCAGAGAAACATACTAGAAGGGGAAGGAGAGCGTCCCAGGGGAGGGTGTCTTGCATGTGAATCTATTAAAGATGCCAATACTGGAGAACTACAGTTGCAGGTAAATAACTTATTTTTTTACTTCAGTATTGGAACTTTCATAGGTTCACATGTTTGAATCAGAGTACAAAGCAGTAGTGAGGCACATTGCAATGTCAGTTGTGAGTACCTCAAAAGAATGCCAACAAGATCTGTAAGCAAATATACAGACATAACATAAAGCAAAACACAACTGTGTATGTCTGTTACTAGAAACTGTGCAGCATATAAACACCTTCAGTTTGATACATTTTTAAGCAAACAATGTGCAGAACTAAACAAAGGATGGTGGGAAGACAGAGAGCTCACCTTTACCGGAAAAGATATTGAGACAGTAAAGTTGCACAAAGGTATGTCAATTCTTCCAGGTGGCTGCTCTGCAAATGTCCTGGAGTGGTACACTCACCAACAGTGCAGTTCAAGTCGATACAGCTCGTAGAGTGAGCACAGACTTAAGTCTGCAACGGCTTGCCTGGTGGCAAAACCACATTGCAGCGGATATCCCTCTAGTGATGCTTTGTTTAGAAAGGAGTTGGCCCTTTCTTAGTGTACTGTAAGCAACAAACAACTGGTTAGTCTTACTGATAGATCTGGTCCTGTTGAGGTAGAATTTGATGCACCTTTTAACATCAAAAGAATGAAGAGCCCTTTCCGCTTGTGTTGAAGGGTTTGAAAAGAAGGTCTTCAGAATTAGTGGCTCATTAATATGGAAGTCCAAAGGGACTTTAGATATGAATCATGGGTTTGTACGTAGGATTATCCTGTCATCTCTAATCTGTAATAAAGGTTCCTGAATCGTCAAAGCTTGGATCTCACTGACTCATCTGGCTGATGTGAGAGCCACCAGAAGAGCTACCTTCCAGGACAGAAACTTCAAAGTGGATCTGTGAATCGGCTCAAGTGGCTGTTTCATGAGCTGTGATCAGATACAACAAAGAAGGGGGAGGTATGAATGGTAGGAAGACCCTGAGGAGCCCTTTCAGCAATTGTTTGAGGAGTCTGGATGGCCATGAGGATGATGTCCTGCGTGAACTTCTAAAACAAGAAATGGCAGCCAGATGAACCCTGATGGAAGCATGAGCTAGGCCTGAACGTGCCAAGTGCAACAGACAGCGTAATATCTGCACTGGTGAGGAAGACAGTGAATGTATCTGTTGCTGTTGACACCATAAACAGAACCTCTTACACTTACAAGAGTAAGTTTGGTTAGTGCTGGTAGCTTTGGCCCTGGAGATTATCTCCTTGCACTCCAGATGGATGTTCAGATGGGTGAACTCATTGTATTCAGGAGCCATGCTGATAAGTGAAGAGATTCTGGATTCAGGTGAAAGACTTGACCCTTGTTCATGGTCCGGAGCTAAAGGGAGACCTTTAACAGGATGTGAGGTCTAACTGACAGCAGCAGCTCTGTAAACCAGTGTTGGCGAGGCCACGTTGCGTTGGGGCTATTAAGATCAGTGAGCAGGGCTCGATCTTCATTGTGGTGAGAATCTTTAGAATCAGGGGAATGGGCGGAAAGGCATAAGCAAACATTCTGCACCATGCCATTGAAAATGCATTCCCCCATGACCCCAGATGGTGAAGCTAGCTTGTGAAGAATCAGCATTTGGTGTTTAATAGGCTGGTGAAGAGGTCGAGATTGGGTGATCCCCACTGAGAGAATATGTGGTTGACGGTCTTCTGATCTAGCTCCCACTCGTGACAAGCTGATTTCATTCTGCTGAGTGTCCGCTATCTCGTTCTGTTTTTCTGGGACATGTTCTGCTCATAGATGCACTTTATGTGTGATGGCCCAATTCCAAATCTCTTGTGATTCAAGAGAGAGAAGAGACCTAGTACCTCCCTGATTGGTCAGGTACTGCATTGTGGTGGTATTGTCCGTGCTTATGAGAACCTCTGAGTTGGTAATCCTGAGGAGGAAAGTTTGCAAGGCCAGAAGAACTGCTTTCAGTTCGAGAAGATTGATGTGTGAATTCCAATGAGGTATCTGCCACTTGCCGCTGACCTGTAGGTCTTGAAGGTATGCTCCCCATCCGTCCAGCGAGGCATCGGTTGTAATGACCAAAAAAGATGGTTGAGGGAGGAAGGAGACGCTGATTGAGAGGTGTTCTTTCTGAATCCACCAAACTGCCTGTGGCTTGAATCCATTGAGACTTAGCTCCTCCTGGAGAGGATGCATCCGTAGCCTGCAGAATGGTATTAGTGGCATGCACGAGGATACCATCCCTAATAAAGACTTGTAAAGGCATACTGAAAGAGACCTTTTTTTTCTGAATGTCTTTGTCAAGGCAATCAGTCTTTGTTGTCTTTCTGCAGTGGGACAGCCTATGTTGGATATAGTGTCCAGGTTTGCCCCCCCCAAAAAAAGTGGTAGTCCGCAAGGGCTGAGGACTGGACTTTCTCCAATTGAGTGAGGCTAAGCTCGTTGAACAGGGCAATACACACCCTTGTAGATTTCTGTGCTGTCTGAGTGGAATTTGCCTTGATGAGCCAGTCGTCCAAGTACAGGAAGACTTCTTTTATTATTGTTTTTTTTTTACGAATGCGGCCACAGGCGCCAGGCATTTTGTGAATAACCTGAGGGCTGATTTCAGACCAAAGGGTAGCACCCAAAACAGGTAGAGGCTGCCGGCTACCGTGAATCTTAGGAATTGCCTGTGGGAAGGGTGGATAGGGATATGAAAGTACATGTCCTGCAGATCGAGGGTGGACATATAATCCCAGTGGTTTACGCAGAGGATGACATCTTGTAGTATTATCATGCAGAATGATTGTTTCTTGACACAGAGGTTTATATCGCTGAGGTCGAAGATATGCCACCATTCCTTCCACTTTTTGCGAATTAGAAAGAAACTGGAGTAGAATCCTTTTCGTTGTTGGGAAAGTGGGACCCTCTCTACCGCTTCTTTTTGAAGCATGACCTTGACCTCAAATTTGAGGTGATGGACATGTTTGGGAATGGATGTGATTGGAGGGTTGAGAGGTGGAATCCGGACAAACTCCAGAGTGTGCCCGAACTGAACCAGGTCCAGGACCCATTGGTTTGATTTTATCTCCTGCCATTGATGGAGGAATGAGGATACTCTGCCCCCAGTCCAAAATTTAACGGGACAGGGATAGCAGGAGTCTGGGACAGGTCATTGGAGGTGAGTAGAGTCTTTTCCTCGATGGGCTGGTCGCAGATCTGAAGTACACTGCTTGTGAAGGTTGTCTTTGGGTGTAATGTGGGCGAAACTGCTGCGAGGTAGATGTGTAAGAGGGTTATTTATATTATTGGTAGGCTCCCCTATATGAAGGCATTCACGTCCTCTGGAACCGCAGAATGAAGACGTCCTGAACTGCAGTGTGCCAAGTGATTTTGCTGTTTGTGTCCGTGTTAATCGCCTGTAGAGCCTCATCAACATGCTTATTAAACACGGTTTGTCTGTCAAAGGGGAGATCTAAGCTCTCATTCTGTACTTCCGGGCGAAAGGAAGTGGCCTTTCACCAGTCTTGTCTCCTGAGCACAGCAGAACCCGTAAGCTGCCGAAATGTGGTGGTGGCGATAACCGTGGCGCAGTCGATAATTTCTGCTCTATGTCCTCTCTCCCTCTTGCAAGATCTTTTTTGCTTCTAGCTTGGCCTCTTTTGGAAGCTGATCTATGTATGGTGGGATATCACCCCTTAACTGTCTATCGCCAACACCGCGAAAGAGCTGTCCGCCCTCACTGACAGACCTGACATAGATGAAAAACGTTTGTAGATAATGTCTCAACATCTGCCCTGCTTGTCAGAAGGCGCGGAAAATGGGGTGGAGGGGGTTTTAGATCATCCTTGAGCGGCTGCAGCAATAACCGAATCGGTTGTGGATGACCAGTTAGGAAGGCCAGAGCATCCTCCGGGGCTTTACACTTCTTGTCAAGGTGTGGAAGAACTGCGGTGACTGTAGCAGGATTCCGCATTACCTTCAAACCTTCCTTCCATATGTAGTTGACAATAGGCATGGAGTGCACACTTTTCTGGAATGGCACCTTAAAGTCATATAAAAAACAGTGCATCTGCTTGGATGGCATTGGGAGTGCAAATGCCTCAAGTAAATTATGAAAACCTTCACTAGCTTCAAGAGGTGAGTCAAACTCCATGGGCGAAGAAGACGATGGGATAGGGATTATGTAGTCATTCCACTCTGTTTGGGCTTCATGGAGCTCTCATTGTTGGGTTGTGGAGCAGAACTGTGTATGAAGTGCTGAGAGAGGGAAAGATGTGGGCCTCTGGAGCAGAGCGGTTGATTGAGGTGCGGGGGATCTAGCAGGCGTAGGTAGCTGAAGGCAGTCTCTCCAGTGGGTGGAAATATTTTCCTGTAATCCGACAGCATGAATTGCAAGTCAGAGACTAGAGAGCTTGGCAGACACACCATCTCCTCCTGGAATGGCTGCTCCTGAGAAGCATAATATTGCAGATCATAGTCCTCATAACATTACTCCTCCTGACATTTTAGATTCAACTGGGAGGGACAGTTTGCGATCCCATAGGACCCTTCATCATCTGAGCCCTCTTCCTCTTCTAGCAAATGAGCTGGTATGAGGGGAGTCACCTTACTAGGAGAGGTGTGCTCAGAGGTCAACATCATCAACTCCTGATGTTTGTCTTTTGGCTGTCATCAGGCCCAATGATGAGGTTGTTAACGGGGTCGTCAGGGTGATGGAGGATGTATCCGTCTATGGCAGAGTAGTTACTGAAGGGAGCGTGGACTGCCAAACTGAGCAGCACTGACAGAAGAGATGTCATCAGCAACGAGGAAGAGGCAATCTTCAATGATGCCGCTGTGTATGTCTTGGTTGTCGACACTCAGACATGGTGGGGCGCTCGCTGACGATCCATCAGCAGGTGGCACTGCAGAAGGTTTTTTAAAAGTATGGGAGACCTTAGGAGGTGGTGTAGGCAGATCAGAGGAGTTTTTTTTTTTTTTTTTTACTCCTTTCAGAGGAGGTAGAATGTTCTTTTCTCTCCTTTACTGATGAATGCGACCTGGATTTGTGAGGAAACTTGGAAGGGCTGCAGCCTTTGTAAGACCCTGAAGTAGTGTTTTTTTTTTTTTAGGCTTTTCTGGGCTGTTCTGAGGAGGATCTAGCATGTGGTTAACTCTCTCTCTTCTGCAATCTCCTAGAAGGCAAAAAAAAGTCCTCACTGTCAGAATCTGAAACTGGCTCTTTCCTAGTTTTAAGCTTTTGTTGCCAGATAAGCAGCCTTCCTTCTCTGCGCCCTTTGAAGGTTTTGTAGAAAAAGGTACACCATGCCTTACAGTCCTTCACAGAGTGATCTGGACAGAGGCAATAAATGCAGTACTGATGCAGGTCCTCAGTGTAACCTCTTTTTTCCGCAAGCATTACAGGGTCTGAAGAGACTTCTTTTCCTTGTCAGACATGATGTTAGCCCTCTGATAAGGTGAAACTGTGAGAACTGAAGGTGAAAACCTTCAGAGCGGTAGAGAAAAATTAGACTTATAGTCTTATCAAGTATCCAAATATTGAGAAGCTGAGCAGAGCTCAGAGGAGACTCCCTAGCACGATGTGCAGTAGATAATCTGAGGGACTGGAGCTTCTCTCAGGATGTTCTAAAGGGAATTGTAGCCTGATTGGCTGAAGGTTTGGTCTCTTTTTTAAATGGACTATGATAGGCTACAAAATTGAAGGACCAAGGGCCTTCTTGCACTATCTAACATGGTATTACATGTACTTGGTACTGGGGATTCCCATCTTGATGACGGGGTATGATTCAAGCATGTGAATATATGAAAGCTCCAATACTGGAGTAAGAAAATAAGTTACTTACCTTAACTGTATTTCTCCAGTATTGTAATCTTTCACAGATTCACATGCTTGAATCATTCCCTGTCGTCGAGATGGGGGTCCCCGTACCATAAGAAGTAGTAGACAATATAATAACAGGCTTAAAACGAATGTACAATTCAATTTGACAGCCTATCCATATTGTTTGTTAAGAAAAGAATCCAAAGTTATGCATTGATCAATCAGGCGACAGCACCCTATAGAACCCTAACCACAGAGGCTCCAGTTCCTCAGATATTCACGCACAAGGCGGGGTATACTGTAAATACAATAAGGGGGAGCCTCTATGATGAGGAGGGTGTTGTATGTGAATCTATAAAAGATTACAATATTGGAGAACTACAGTTACAGGTAAGTAACTGATTTTCTTCTCCAGTATTGAATCTTTCATAGATTCGCATGCTTGAATCACAGTAGTTGGCAGTTAAAATACCAAATTCATGCTTCTATATTTGAAGTGGAAGGCGGGTAAATAATTTATAGGACGGCTCACCTTATTGGAATAGATGGCGTAAAACTGCTTGCCCAACAGCTGCATCTGAGTTGTCAGCTTCTTCCAAGCAATAGTGCTGTGTGAAGGTGTGTCTGTTAGACCATGTTGCTGTTCTGCAGATCTGTTGAATCCACCCCCCCCCCCCCCCCCCCCCCAAATAGAGCTGTTGATGTGGATACAGCTCTCGTAGAGTGAGGTTTTACCCTATCTGTTAATGGTTTTCCTCCTTTAACATGGCATTATTAAATGGTCTCTGCGATCCATCTTCCTACAGTGGCTTTGGTGGCTTGAAAGCCTTTTCTAAAGTTCCCGTAAGTGAGAAATAACTGGGTTGATTTATGAAATTGCTGCGTTTTATACAAGAAGAATCGTAAACACCTTCTAATATCTAAAGTATGAAGTGCCTGTTTGGCAGGCGACAGGGTTTGGAAAAAATGTTCTTAGAATAATGGGATCATTTAAATGAAAATCCGATGAGATTTTAGGTATGAATTTAGGATTTGTTCTAAGGAGAATACTGTCCTTTTTGAACTGCATGAAGGGTTCCTTTATAGAAATAACTTGTATCTCACTCAGTCTTCTAGCCGATGTAAGAGCTAGTAATAGTGCAGTTTTCCCTGTAAGGTATTTTAGTTCCACTTTATGTATAGGCTCAAAAAGTGCTTTCATGAGCTGGGTCAAGACTATGTTAAGATGCCACTTAGGTGGTGGTGTCTTTACTGGTGGGGGGGGACTCTAAAAAGCCCTTTGATAAATTGTTTAATAATCCTTGAGGACCAGACAGATGGTGTTCTGTCCTCTCTTCTAAATCAGGATATTGCTGCTAGACGAACTCTTAGGGATGAGTGTGAGAGTCCAGATCTTGCTAGTTGTAAAAGGTACATTAAAATCTGTTCTGGATTTGAAGAAAGTGGATTCAAGCTATTTTGTTGGCACCAATAGCAAAAAAATGCTTCCATTTTAATTTATAGGATTTATTTGTGGAATCTGCCCTGGCTTTCTTAACAATCAGATGGAATGTCTAGGTTTCGAAACTCATGGTATTCAGGAGCCAAGCTGTCAAATGTAGATGCTCAAGGATTGGGATGTAGGATCTAGCCGTTGTGCATTGTTAATAGTGTATGACTGGCCCTCAGCTGTATGTGTGGATGTTCCGAAAGGAGGAAAAGTTCTGTGTACCAGAACTGTTTGGGCCAGTTGGGGGCTATGAGAATGATCCTGCATGGTTCCCTTTTGAGTTTGCGAATTACTCGTGGGATTAGAGGACATGAGGGGAAAAGCATAGGCAAATATCTTTGACCATCCAATCAAAAATACATCTCCCCACGTTTCTTTTTGGTGACCCCAACTTGCATAGTACTGGTATTTGCAGTTGTCCCTAGTGGTGAAGAGGTCTAACTTTGGCGTGCCCCATTGGCTGAACATGTTCTGCAGTAACTGATGGTCAAGTTCATATTCGTGAGTACAATCTGCTCAGTGTGTCTGCTGTCACATTTGATGCACCTGGTAGAAGTTCCGCTCCGAGAGATATCTTGGTGAGAATTGCCCACTGCCAAATCTCTTGTGCTTGATGCGACAATGTTGATGATCTCGTTCACCCTGGTTTAAGTAGTGCATGCTTGTAGTGCTGTCTGTTCTGATGAGCACGGAAGAGTTTGCAATTTTGGGAAGGAACGAACGTGGCGCTAAAGCTATGGCTTTCAACTTGAGGTAATTGATGTGCTTTTGCTTGTCAGGATTGTCCCATTTTCTGCTGATGGAAAGGTCCTGGAAGTGCGCAACCCAACCCTGGTAGGGATGTGTAAGGAAATGCCTCGTTGGCATAGTTTACCCCTGACTTTTTGCCTTTTGTTGATGCCAGTTATGATTGAAAGTGTGCTGGGACACTGCTAACCAGGCCCCAGCACCAGTATTCTTTCCCTAAACTGTACCTTTGTTCCCACAATTGGCACAGCCCTGGCACACAGATAAGTCCCTTGTAAATGGTACCCCTGGTACCAAGGGGCCCTGATGACATGGAAGGTCTGTAAGGGCTGCAGCATGTATTATGCCACCCTGGGGACCCCTCACTCAGCAGATGCACACTGCCTCAAAGCTTGTGTGTGCTGGTGGGGAGAAAATGACTAAGTCGACATGGCACTCCCCTCAGAGTGCCATGCCAACCTCACACTGCCTGTGGCATAGGTAAGTCACCCCTCTAGAACGCCCGACAGCCTTAAGGCAGGGTGCACTATACCACAGGTGAGGGCATAAGTGCATGAGCACTATGCCCCTACAGTGTCTAAGCAAAACCTTAGACATTGTAAGTGCAGGGTGGCCATAAAGAGCATATGGTCTGGTAGTTTGTCAAACACAAACTCCACAGTTCCATAATGGCTACACTGAAAACTGGGAAGTTTGGTATCAAACTTCTCAGCACAATAAAAGCACACTGATGCCAGTGTGGAATTTATAGTAAAATGCACCCAGAGGGCATCTTAGAGATGCCCTCTGAATACCAGTCCGACTCCTAGTGCTAGGCTGATCAGTTACTGCCAGCCTGCCACAACCAGACAAGTTGCTGACCACATGGAGAGAGTTCCTTTGTCACTCTGTGGCCAGGAACAAAGCCTGTACTGGGTGGAGGTGCTTCTCACCTCCCCCTGCAGGAACTGTAACACCAGGCGGTGAGCCTCAAAGGCTCATGCCTTTTGTTATAGCACGCCATGGCATCCCAGCTAGTGGAGATGCCTGCCCCTTCGGCCACTGCCCCCACTTTTGGCGGCAAGGCTGGAGGACATAATGAGAAAAACAAGGAGGAGTCACACACCAGTCAGGACAGCCCGTAAGGTGTCCTGAGCTGAGGTGACCCCTGCCTTTAGAAATCCTCCATCTTGAGATTGGAGGACTCCCCCAATAGGATTAGGGATGTGCCCCCCTCCCCTCAGGAAGGAGGGCACAACGAGAATGCATCTACCCTCCAGCCCTCCTGACCTAAACACACCCCTAAATTCAGTATTTAGGGGCACCCCAGAACCCAGGAAATCAGATTCCTGCAACCTGAAATAAGAAGGACTGCTGACCTGAAAGCCCTGCAAAGACGACGGAGAAGACAACTGCTTTGGCCCCAGCCCTACCGGCCTGTCTCCAGACTCAAAGAACCTGCACAGCGATTCATCCGACGGGGACCAGCGACCTCTGAAGCCTCAGAGGACTGCCCTGAACCAAAGGACCAAGAAACTCCTGTGAACGGCGGCTCTGTCCAAAAACAGCAACAACTTTGCAACTTTCTTGCAACTTTTAAAGACCTCACTCTTCCCGCCAAAAGCGTGAGACTTCACCCTCTACACCTGGCCCGAACTCCAGAGAACCAACACTACAGGGAGGACTCCCAGGCGACTGCGACCCCGTGAGTAGCCAAGGACGACCCCCCTGGACCTCCACAGCGATGCATGCAGAGAGAATCCAGAGGCTCCCCCTGACCGCGACTGCCTGTAACAAGGAACCAGACGCCTGGACCAAGCACTCTACCCGCAGCCCCCAGGACCAGAAGGAACCGAACTCCAGTGCAGGAGTGACCATCAGGCGACCCTCTGCCTAGCCCAGCCAGTGGTTGGCCAGAGAAGCCCTGTTGTGCCTTGCCTGCACCGCTAGAGTGACCCCTGGGTCCCCCCCCATTGATTCCTATTACAAACCCGATGCCTGCTTTGCACACTGCATCCGGCTGCCCCTGTGCCGCTGAGGGTGTGTTTTGTGTGCCTACTTGTGTCCCCCCCCCACCTTTCAGTGCTTTACAAAACCCCCCTGGGTCTGCCTTACCTGTTGGCAGACTGGAATCGGAGCACCCCTGTTCTTCATAGGCGCCTATGTGTTTTGGGCCCTCCTTTGACCTCTACACCTGAGCGGCCCTGTGTTGCTGGTGCAGTGACTTTGGGGTTGCCTTGCACCCCCAACGGTGGGCTGCCTATGCCCAGGAACTTGGACTTGTAAGTGCCTTACTTACCTGAAAAACTAACAATTACTTACCTCCCCCAGGAACTGTTGATTTTTGCACTGTGTCCACTTTTAAAATAGCTTATTGCCATTTTAACTAAAACTGTGTATGTTACTGCTCTAATTCAAAGTTCCTAACTTACCTGTGTGGAGTACCTTGCATTTTATGTATTTACTTCAAATCTTGAAACTTGTGGTTCTAAAATAAATTAAGAAAATATATTTTTCTATATAAAAAGTATTGTCCTGGAGTTAAGTCTTTGAGCGTGTGTTCCTCTTTTATGGCCTGTGTGTGTACAATAAATGCTTAACACTACCCTCTGATAAGCCTACTGCTCGACCACACTACCACATAATAGAGCATTAGAATGATCTTATTTTGCCACTATCTTGCACTCTGGGGGGAACCCTTGGACTCTGTGCACACTATCTCTTACTTTGAGATAGTATATACAGCGCCATCTTCCTAAAGGATGCATCTATTATTGCGTAGTTCGTTATTGGGGACAGATAAGTTAGACCTTCTGCCAAGTTCTTCCTTTGTGCCCACCAATATATGGAGGACTTCATGCCTGTTATTTGTATGAAGTCGAAGGAGCCCTGAGATTGTTTCCAGTGCTTGTCTAACTCCTCATGCAACGGTCTCATGTGAAGTGTGCAGTTCGGAATCAGAGGGATGGAAGAAGAGAGCATTCCTAGGAATGATTTGTTTGCCCGAACTGAAACAGACTGTCTTTTGATTAGTTTGTGGCCGAATTGCTGCATCTTCATCTGTCGGTCTAACAAGACTGTTGCCTTTTCTGTGCTGTGTTGATAGCTGCTCCCAGAAAAGTTCTCTGTTTTCAGAAAGAGGGAAGACTTCTGAAGGTTTGTAGTGAGACCAAACTTGTTGAACAATTTGAGGCATATATTAGTGTACTCTGTGTTTGACTGTGGTGATGGTGCTTTGATCAGTCAGTCGTCTAAGTATGGAAATACCTGAACTCCTTTTTTTCCCCTGAGATGTGCCGCCACTGGGGCTAGTATCTTTGTAAATATGCGAGGGGCTGATTTTAAACTAAAGGGGATCACTTGGAATTGAAAGTGAGCATCGGCTACCTGGAATCTTAAATATTTTTGATGATTTGGAAGAATGGGTATATCGAAATATGCATCTTTGAGGTCGATAGATGCCATATAGTCTGCATGGTCTAGGAGGTGCAAAATGTCTTGTAAAGTAAGCATCCAAAAAGATAGTTTTTTCAGATTTGTTTAGTTTGCACAGGTCCAAAATCAGCCGCCAATCTCCTGATTTCTTCTTTATTAAAAAGAACCTGGAGTAAAACCCCAGTCCCTTCTGAGTACATAGTACTCCTTATTGCTCCTTTTGATAACATGAGGGAGATTTGTTTTAGTAGTTGTTTTAGACGTAGAGGGGGTGCACCCTTGGGCGGGCGATTTGGCCGCTTGTTGATAAATTCGAGGGTGTGCCCTCCTTGAGATAGGACATCTAAGACCCATCTGTCCATTGTTATAGTAGCCCATTGGTCTAAAAATTGGGAGATTTGACCTCCTAATGTATGTGGTAATTTTGTCTCTGGGGTAGCCTCTGCTGGTGTTAGGGCATTGCTTCCTTGAAGAGTCTCGACCTCTGGTGGGGTGTTTCCCCCCTAGCTGGTTGCTTGTAGGCTGCAGCAGGTGTTTGTCTATACGGCTGAGAGTACTGAGAACAGAACTGTCCTTGGTACGTTTGATAATGTTGCCTAGAAGTCTAAAACCCTGCTCTAAGGGAGAAGGTACCCCTACCTGTGGCGCCTCGAAAAGGTAGTTGTTTCGTTTGTAACGTACCCAGAGATCTGGCTGTGTCGGTATAAGTCTTGGTAGCCTTTAAGGCGTCATCTATATGCTTCCCAAATAATGATTCACCATCATAAGGCATGTCCAAAATCAAACTCTGCACCTCAGGCCTAAAGGACCAGGCCTTTAGCCAGGCTTGTCTTCGGAGTACAGCTGCTCCTGCTAGCTGTCAAAACCCAGTTGCTGAGATGTCAATTGCACAATTTATTATTTCTGCAGAAGCTTTCTGACCTTCTAGGAGAACCTTTTTTGCTTCGTCTCTCGATTCGTCTGAAACAAGATCTATAAATTGTGACAAATCCGACCACAGTAGTCTGTCAAACCTCACTAGAGAATTTTCTGCATGAGCTGTAAGCCCTGCCATACTCAAGAATCTTTTCCCAATAGAATCAAGACGATGCCCATCTCTATCAGGAGGTGCTGTGATGGGTGCTGATGGGTTCTTGGAATGCCTCTGCGCAGCTTGACTTATAACAATCTGGCCTCGGATGTCCAATCAAACAAGCTGGTGCATTGTCTGGTACTTTATACTTTTTATCCAGTCTTGGCATAACTGCTGAAATGGTGGCTGGATTCTTCATAGTATGAATACCCTCCTGCCAGATGAAATCTATTATGGGTATTGCTTTCACCGATTTCTCTCTGGGTTCCTTAAAATCATATAGGAAACAGTCTGACTGCTTAGAGGTAAGAGGTAATTGAAACCTTTTTGCTGCACACTCCATTATACTATGAAAACCACCAATGTTGTATGGTGGGGAGTCCACCAGAGGTGGCTGTGGTGGTGATGGTGGTTGTATGACATAATTGTTCCACTCTGAAGATGTGGAGGCTTGGTCTCTTAATTCTCTTTCTTCCCCCTGTTCATCTTGCGATGTATGTTCGTCATCTGACACTGGATCCGCTAATGGTAGTGTAGATAGCGGAATCCCTGAAAAGGATAGCGAAGTAGGACTAGTAGGCAGAATTTGGTGAGGTGACCTCGCCGGTGTTTGGGGCCGTGACAGAGGTGTCGATTCGCAGGTTTGGGAAAGCGCTTATAGAAGTCCTGGAGCATTGCTTGCAAGCTAAAAAAAAATCAAATCTTACGGCATTTGGATTGTCTGATCCTGAATAATATGTGATGGACTGGGTTGGTAGCTGTGCTGCACGTTTTCCGGTACTTAAACACTGGAGTGATAATATTGGTTGTCATCTTGATCGTCATCCTAGCACTTAACGTGTAACTCGGAGGGGCTATGTGTGCTGCTCCAAAAAGTCTCTCCTTCGCTGATTCGTCGTCTAAGAGATGATGAGGTGGAAATGGTGCAACTTTACTCAGTGAGGTGTGCTCTGGAAGCAGCAGCTGGGCTGTAGGAGACAGGCCAGTAAGTTATCAAAGGTTGTTGAGCTGGTGTAGGCAATGGTGTCGTCGACGATGGTTTGACCAACAATATCGTCGACGATGGTGTTGTCGACTGTGGTCTCATCGACGATGACATAGTTGATGGTAGTGTCGCCGACAACAATGTCTTTTTTAGAACCTTTGTTGATGGTGGAATCGTTGACGGTAAGGATATCCCCGTATCTACAGGTCTTGTTGGTGAGCTCGTCAACGGTACCGCCTTAGTTTTCTGGGACGACAAAGGCTTTGTTGTGATCCTGCAGGAAACAATGGTCGTTGACGATAATGGAAACAAGGACATTATCATAGGCGACGCCGCCATTGTGAAAGTTGGAGTCATGGTGGTAGAAGTCATCGACAATATAGTCAACAAGATCGTTGTCTACGGTGAGGAGATTTTTGAAATCTTAATTTTTCTCCAAAACCATTTTTGATGTAGAAGGAAGCGATTTTGAAATTTTCTTGACAGAACTTTCTCTGGTAGCCAGTGTTGAAGGCTCAGAAACTACTTTTGAGGAGGATTTCGTATGTGGCACCATCTCTTTTCAATTAGATTTTTAAAGTGTTTTTTGTGGGTGTCTGAAGGCTCCACTTCCTGCAATCTTCCTCTCTTGTGGGATTTTTCTGTTTTTGAAGAGTCATCACTCTCTTCATCAGAGAATGCATCCTTAGATTTACGTTTTTGTAGCCACAAGGAGTCTTCCTTCTCTAAGTGTTTTTTGTGAGAAAGTTCTACAGATTTTGCAGTCCACAACTTTACAATGTGGATGTAGACAATAAATACACATCATGTGAGGGCCTTCTGAATAAAGTCTCTTTTTGCCACAAGTGTTACATGGCTTAAAAATGCCTTTTTTGGAGATCCTGACATGGTCAGGGTGTTACAAGTTGTAATAAGAATAAATCTTAAAGCTGATCTGATAAGTATCCAGTGGAAGTTGTATTCTGAAGAGAAAAACTGAGCAGAGCTCAGAGAGACTCCTATCACCTGACGTGCGGTAGAAAATCTGAGGAACTGGAGCCTCTGTGGTGAGGATTCTAGAGGGTGCTGTTGCCTGATTGGTCAATGCATAACTTTGGTTCTTTTCTTAACAAAGAATATGGATAGATCCCGTCTCGACGACAGGGAATGATTCAAGCATGTGAATCTATGAAAGATTCAATACTGGAGAAACAGAAGATACCAAAATCCCAAAGTAGTAAATTTTAATTTGCTGCAAAAATACATGTAGTGTATGTTTACAAAAAGCATTTGGGGAAACACCATGTACGTCAAACATAGTTCTGTGATTAGCACATGAAGTAGAGGTTGTGTAGAAGCCTAGAAGCTGCGATTGGGAAATAGTGGCACAATCACTCACCTTCGTAGAAGGTTGGGTGTCTGCGGCTCGTGGGTGAGCTGCCCCTTGTAAATTGGCCTTCTCTTTTTAAGGATCTGGGAACAGTGTGGTTGCTTCTGTGAGGGGAGACTTCGGCTTGAAGAAGGAAGAGTAAAAATGTTATTTCTTTTGCCCAAGCACCTCTGAAAAGCTGCAGGATGACTGGGACCTCGCTGATTCAGATCTTGGAGTCAAGGACTCTTTCACTGCCAACTCCGGAATGAGCTTGGATGTCCACTTCAAAGTTGATTTTGGCTCTGAGGTGGTCTTATAGTATGGGGTTCGCAGTGGTGTGGGTTGGAGGCTGGGGGCTGTGTAAATGGGTGATACTGCCCGACACCACAGGCCAGGGGCTTACTTGGGTTCGTGGAGGCCTCTTAGGGACAAAAGTTGTAGGCCACATGATCTGAATGTCGGTGCCATTTGAGGCTAAACTCCGGTTCTCAAAACCCAACCCTCATGGGAGGTCTATATCTGTGAGCACTTCCCAGCTTGAACCTTGTACAGTTGACCCACAAGCGCAAAGTTAAAAGGAGCCCCGGGTGTGATGTTTGTTCTGGGTCTGTTCTCTGGTGTGCCAGGAGCTTCTCTTACTAGAGCTCTGGTTCCGAGGCATCTGAAGACAAGACATGTAGGCTCTGCTCTCCTTCCACCTGCTGTAAGCGCAATGGGCACTCTTTCTCCTCTTCTGCACTGAAAAGGTCCTCCAGTTTGAACAGATCTTGGGCCTCTGGAAAGTCTGCCGCTGAATTTTAGGATATGTCTGCAGCACTATGATCACTGATTCAATCATTTATTACTGCTGTGCAAACGTGAAATTCAAGTTTTGCAAACTTTACATGAGAAAACACTGTTTACTCCCTCATGGACTGCATTCTGGTTTGGGCTCAGTAGCCACAAAAACTTGAAAAAAGGCATGGCATAGATCATACATACAGCTGCACAGAATGCAGCGTGTTTCAATACCATCGTTGACTGAATGGCAGGGCATAAAGACTCACTTGAAGCTTTGCCATTCATGAGTCTTGGCCCCACCCGCATTAAGCAATGGTAATTAATAGCATATGACACCGATTCTACATATATACTAGGTATATACACATTGAAAAAGGGGTTCTTCTAGATACCATTTTAAAATCTTTAAGTTCACCTTTCGCAGTAATGATTCTCTGATGCATTACACATTTACTGTGTAAAAAAAGTAAGCAAAATACAGACACGACAGTGTTTAATAGTTTATTACTCTATGTAACATGTTTTCAAAATGTACATGGGAAATAGGCGTGAGGCAAAGTTAGAGTACAAGTCATTGTACTGGTCAGCACGGGTACATCAAAGCCCTACAGTTCTTGATCCACAAATATCACTTCCCTAGGTAGAAAAAATGGGGTGTGGGAGAAATCAAACACTCAGATTGTCAACTATTCGGATGAAGGAAAGTAACAATTGTAATCCTCTTTAAAAAGAGTTTAAGACGCACATAGGTTTGTAGGTCCACAATGTACAACATGATTGGTAAATTAACTCTAAAGTGCTGCATGGTTATGGAAATCCATGTTTGTGATGAAATCCTGATTTACCCAATGGGCATTTCACGAGCTACAGCACAAGTTATTTCATTTTGGGCAAGTATTGCATTATAACAATTAATGAGACAATAGCTTGTAAAATAGGATTACAATGCTCTCAGAGGAAACTCTTCAAGTAGCAAGTACAGTAATTCGAAGAGGTTCACGCTTTCTGCAATAGTAGTGAATGTACTTGGAGGTGACTGAACGAGATGAGGGGTGAGGAATTAAAGCATAAAGGAAAAAGGAAAAAGGGCAGCTCACGTATAATTTACAAAATTACACATGGGAATAGAGGGAAAATTGTATCAGACTCCAGGTAAGGCAATGAGTTTACTGAACATTATAAATAGTTATTAAAACCTTTTGTCTTTTTTTACATCAAAGATGAAATTACAATTGTATGCTCACTATACAGCTTAAGAACAAGTAACATTACAGCAGACATTCTCCGAATAACTGCAAGTGGTCATTGGAAGGAAACAATGAACACCTTAGCAATACTTATGAATTGGAATTACTTTTCATTTCACTGGAAAATAAAATAATACAGCATAAATTCCTTAAATAATACTTTGTATGATACATCTGTAATGTAGAGAAAGGTGATACAGTGTCTAAACTACCATATGGCAATGTAACATGGTCCTAATGAAGAACTCACAGATCGATCCAGTCTGCACAAATATTTTTCTGCCACTTCAATAAAAGTGCTCAACTGCGAGTAAAGTGGGGACAGTGAACATAAAGTTTTGTTTTTTCATCCTAGATATGTACTGTCGAGGACTGTGGAAACAAAATCTATCAAAGAGTTACATACCAGGACATCCCAGATCTTTAGATACAGTTCCTCCCGTGCATCTAAGACCAAACTATAAAGCTCCGATAGTAAAACAAAGCCAACCTTAAAATGAACTAGTGTCCTATTAATCAATACATATTGGTCTACAATAATGCCATATTTTATATATACCAATCAATTAAGGATGCAAAGCTTGCATACCACAAATTTGCACAAATAAAACCCTACCTGCTTACACCAGGCCGTAAAGAGGAAAGCACTGCAGCCAACTTGATATCAAACAAGCTGAAGTGTTCCAATTTCAGACTGTGCAATTTGGTCATTAAAAGAGAAAAATGTAGGTCCAGATGCCAATGCTTGAAAGTAGGCATATTATAAAACACTGAAAAATGTATCCTTTATTTAAATAAAATACATCATTGTACAGTAAAATACTGTTTAAATGAAAACATTCTTCGCAATGATCTAGCTATCTGACCAGGCATACCACATCATTACTATCAAATGGTAATGCTGCTGTAACAACAACGTGGTCTTTACCAAAGGAGAAGTTTCCACTGCAAACAGCTGCTGATAGCAATGGATAGGTTTCTCTTTGATTGTTGATCACCACCAGATGAAACAACCAGATGTTTTCCACTCATGGTCTAAACTGCATTGCAGACACAAGACAATTTGTTGAAGGTTATCCCCCACATAACAGTACAATTTGACCTGCATATTTGCATGAAGCGTCCTGGTCAAAAGAAAATATGACAGTGCCTCTGGAGACACCATGCTCAACAGTCAATGACCAGCAGAAAGCTATACACAACCACTTCAAAAATCAATTATATATTGCATGGAAGGTTGCATCCGTTACCCCTGACACCATATCCAACAGCCCAACGTATCAATTTAATTGGCTACAAACAACAGTATTATTAAAGACCCTGGTAAAGAAGGTGCAAATAAGTTATCGCAAGTTTACATAACGAAAATCCTGTAACACAAAGAGTAACTTTTTTAAGTAGTTCAAAGTTAATTCGCAAAAGGTAATGTCAGCTGCAATCTCCCAGGCGCTGAAATTCTGCTGCGTGAATGGTGTGAAGAGGAGAGACACTATCACGATCTTACAATATCATTATTTTCCTTCTATTTCCTTTTTGACTCAGCCTATGATGGATGACAGCAGTTGCGTAAACTTGTATAGTACAGCAAGATGAGCAGATTAAGAAAACAGAAACCGAACTCAGCCTGCACTACAGAATTAAACACAATACTCCTAGGTGTCCACCTAGGGAACCCAATTCGCAGAACAGCCCCCATTCTGAATGTCCACACAATCTGTAGTGAAATTCACAGTGCGACCACACTCACTGATCTGCCAGGAGCAAGTACCGGATATAACTGCCAACAAACCAAGAACACATTAGGCAAACATCAAGTCTGAACAGAAAACTATTCAAATGTAGGTATGTAGGGCAGTGGAGCTTAACATCTGGACAAAAGATGCTCCTATTGGGAAAAAAAACCTGAGACTCAATTCTCTTAAGGGAAATTGTTTCAGAAGTTAAGTGGAGTGACCAACTGATGTTTATCACATGCATGTTTAACTGGCTTTTTCATGACTCAGACCCTTTAGAAAAGTTAGGAAACTTTAGCAGCAGGGTTTGTCACCTCCAGTCAAAGATGCAGGTTCTAGAGTCAGACTGACCATCTGCTCTAGGCACGAAGCAGAATAGCTGCAGGTCAGCCTTGGAGACAGACAACAACAAAACACTTCTGCAGCTTAGGATAAAAAAAAAATTGTACCTAAGAGCATTAAAACAATGTTTCACTTTCTTTCAGTCTTTTGGTTTGCCGTTGACAATTCTGTAACATCTGACTGTGGTCCTTCACCATTAAACTATCAGTGCACCAAAATTATGCTCTTTATCTTCATAAGCAAACATTGCTGTTGAAGCGCTAAAATGAGAAGCCTTAGATGCTTAGAAACTGGCTTATATGCTTAGTGCTCATTGTCTAACAGCAGAATGGCTGGAGTCAGCTGAACCAGTTGCTTACATGCAATTAACAAAGGAGTACACAGATGTGATCTAGAGTCAGGTTTCTTTGAACTAGTCAGAGTTTGAAACCTGGTTTTCAGGAGGTTCACAACATGGAGGTGGTGAACACGATACAATAGAGCTTCAAAAAGTTTTCACAATGTTAACTGCTGAACCTACCAATAATTGGACAGAGAAACTTATCACCACCAGATGTACCAACCCATGGAATATCTGAGACACAGGAAAAAGTCCCATTCATACTTAGATGAAAAAAAAGCCACCTTGTTTGGATAAAAATACTTAACAGAACAATATATATATCTTAGAATCAATCAGAACCTTTCTTGGCGCAAACCTGGCAACCCAATGTCTTTGGAAGCAACTCAAGACCTTGGTTCAGCTCCACAACATTACGTGGTATCAGTTTCATGTAAAATTGTTTAAAATCAAAATGGGTATATGAAACCCAAATGCATAAAATAAATACAGGGCTAATCCAAGGTCTTGTAACTTTGTTTCTGAGACTAAAATATTCAAAATAAAATGGTAAACTACAAAAGAAGGACTTCAAATTACAAATTAATATTACAGTCAAAATCAAATAGAATATATTCTGAATGATAAACGACACATAAAATACTAATTAACGATCAAATTTTGATCAAAACAACCAACAGAAGTGTACAAGCTATGTAGCTTGCCAGTCACATAGCAGATCTATCTCAAAGCTCTTCAGGTTAGTTGTGTTAATACACAATTTAGATGGTACTATAGCAGTGCACGTAACTGCCATTTTCAGAGCTTTGTAACTTCCTGTTTAGAGCAAAAAAACACGTATACCACAGACATCTTACATGAGTACTTCCTGAGCTAGTATGCTACACGCCATCAACTTTGTAACTTTTTTTTTGCCTTCTCATCCAAACACAATGATAAATGGCCTTGAAGAACAATGTGATAGAGAATCAAAAATGTGAAGATGAAGATTTTTTTTGGGCTAAGATCTGCAATGTTTTCACAGAAAGGATAAGTTACCGATAGGTCTCTCTCCTATCTGCCAGTTCTCTTATTAAGACAGAGAATAATATATCAGGTCTGTGTCTGAATGCCTATTTTACACACTCTTCATTTGCCTGGCCGTGATCACTAGCTAACATGGGGCACTGCCTTTTGGAACAAGCACTCGCCTACATTAGTTGTGATATTGGATTCATACCCCTACACACCGGTTCAGTGTCCTTAGCACAATCTTATCATTGGCAGTCAGTCAATCTTCCTTCCCCACTAGGGTTCAAGAAAGACCTAACCTGTACTCTGAATTCTGAAAACCCAAACTGACAGGAAAAATCAGATATTCACTGGCCAACTATTCCACTACGAAGATCAATGTGGCTCACTAGCACAATATGTAGACAAACAGGAATCTGAAGAATCAACTATCAAAAGCAAGTCAGAGTGTGAAGAAAAGTTGATGAACAAGCAATATCAAAGGACAAAACAAATATGATGGGTACAATGTGTTTGATCAATGAAAAGTTAACTCACTAGTGCCAATGAAATTGGTGAGCGAGCCATCATCTCTCAGTAGTATTAATAACAACATCCTCTCTTGGCCCTTAACTTACTCCACTCTCTCTCGTTTTGCCAGATGCACAATGCCCCAATTCCACACTGAAGTAACATCCATGGGATCATGCCCCTAACATAAGGAAACTGTCCCATGAAGAGTAATGCTTGGCAGAAAGTGTCTATTTAAGTCAGGCAACCACAATCATAGCATCTTCTTTGCCATGTGATGGTCACACACAGGAAGAGTTGTCTCTGCTGGGTAGGAAGATCAGTTGTTCCTTGATGGTCTTTAGCAGTTGACTTTCGATTACCCCAATCAGTAGGATGGTTGGAATAAATGTAATCTGTGGTACTGCACAGCAGTGCCACAATGTCAAGGTCCTGCACCCACTGTCCCCATTCAAAGTCTTCTTTCCACTCCCAAAAATGCCTGCAAGTGTCAAACCTAAAACTGTAAGGTTTCACATTAGTTTGCAAAGCACGGTTTAATACCCTTGCAAAGTGCAGTTACTGAACAAAAAGTAAAAAAAAAATTTTTTTTAAAAGAAACACAAAAAAAACACAAAAAGCATGTTGATGCATGTGCCAAGAATGCAAATAAATAAAAGAAATGATTCACAGTAAGACATGGGTTGAGGGAAAAACTCAGTCAGAGCTGGAATTCAGTAGAGCCCCCACCCCCTTAAGAAGGGCCCAAAACTGCCAGGAAAGTAAACAGTTAATCCATGTCTACATACACTTTCCTGTCGACAACCCCAAAAGTTGCACTCCATTCTAAAGCTTATCATGCAGGCCACCAGCCTGTACGGCAACATTTATCCTCATCCAATAGTTAGACAAATACAGCTCTCATTAGTACTGCCACCGTCAAGGATAACAAGGTGGGATGCAGCGGCTTCAGATACACCTCAGGTTACTTGATACAGGAATCTGCATAGAATTTACTTTGGGGAGACAGAAAAAGTGAGAAACCCATTAGAATGTAGAATACCAAACAATAATATAGTGTGCAACAACAGTCACTCACGTTTTGAAACAAAAAGACAACATTTTAGCAGTAATTTCCCTTTCATTTCATTGGGCTGTATGTTGGAGACCATAACACGTTGCCAAGGAACAGAAGATAAAGTCAACAAAACACATGCCAACAGATTAATAATGAGCCTTGTTCTGATTACTCAGTCAAATAAAAAACAGACAATACCACTGACCAGAAGACTTCTTAAAGTCCAAGTGTACCACGTTTGAATGTGCTAAAGAACAGAATCAATCTGACAGATATCAAGGATCACATTTTCAGGATGTCTTCATTGAGTTCATTTCTGTGTGTGTATACACACACACACACTCAGACATATATATCTATACACAGCTGTGTGTGTGTGTATATATATATATATATATATATATACACATACATACACACACAGCTGTGTGTGTGTGTGTATATATATATATATATATATATATATACACACACACACACACACACACACACACACACACACACACACACACACAGGAAAAAACAAAGGACACAGGGACGTTATAGTTAGGAAATAGAATTTTAAAAAAACGTTAGAAATTCACTGAAACAAACAACTGTTACAAGGACATTATAGTTAGGTTCTGAATTTGCTTGTACAAAACTAACGAAATTCAGCAGTTATAGCTGGAGTTCTTTCAAGTAACTATAACTCATTCCCTAAAGTAAGTATAACTCGCGCCACCGTCATGCACAGATTTTTCATTAAAAAAATGTGACTGCTAATGTTTCATTTTACTTTTAAGGACGTTATAGAAATTCTCATGACTGTTGTAATATCTGGGGTAATTAGTAGTGCATGGCGAGGGCGTGAGCTATATTTACTTGAAAGAACCCTAACTATAACTGCTGAATTTCTATGGTCTTGTACGAGTAAATTCAGATCCTAGCATCCTCTGTGGCCCAGCCTAAATATGTAATTGGTTTTTGGGGAGGGGGTGCGATACGGCATCCCCATTCCCTGTCTGATCTCGGCCCTGGGGTCTATTTCACCTGGAGCCTGGCCTCAATATTTTCTGGTGGGTGGTGGTGGGGGAAGGGGGGTGCGCAACCCCCCTCCTGAGGCTGATCGGCCCGGGGACCCCATCCCCCCAAATATATATTCTATATATATATATATTTGTTTTTTTTAGGGAGGTGAGTCACACACGAACCCAGCTCCCTCCTCCCCCCCGATCTCCCGCAAGGAATGCCCACATTTATTGGGGGGGGGGAAGGGGAGAGGTCGGGCGGAGTTGGCTGGGCCCCAGGGCTGCTTTTGGCCAGGGGCCCAGCCATGTGACCTGGGTACCCCAAGGGCACCCAGTGACAATATTGGGAACCTTCAGGCGATCCTGATGACCCCATGGTCCCAGCTGTCTCCCCACTTCCTCTGGTCCCCACGCATACAATTTGAGCGATGCCCCTGGGAAGTTGTGGTTCCCCTTCTCGAGCCTTATTAGGCCCTGGGGATCCCATCCCGGGGTAATTTTTTTGTTGGTTAAAAAAGTGGGAAGGAAGCCACTTGGCCCGCATCCCAGAGTCTCAATGGGAACCGACCTCCCAGGGCCCTGTGTACTTTAAAAGGCCGCTATGTGGTCCCTTCCCTGAGCCATATTAGACCTGGGGATCCCTCCCCACTTCAAAAATAGTTTAAGCCGTGGGTAATGGGGCAGAAAACCGTCCCTTTCCCAAATAGAAATAAGCATGTTGTCGTCTCCCTCGTCGCTCCAGGCCCTAGCCCACCCTGGGAGGGTTTTTAGAAAAGAAGTGTGAAATATGCGCTTTTTTTTTTAATTCCAAAGATTTGCAGATCCTTTGCAAATTCTCAGCAAAATAGAAAAAACCCAACATGTTGGGCCCTCAACACCAGGCCTAGAGGGTCAGGGTATTAATAGAAGACGGCAAAACAATCCACTATGGAAGAGAAGAACAATACCTGGTGGGACGAAAGAGTGACAGGGATACTTCAGAATAGCCAGTTATCACTTTATTTGGCCAATTGAAAAACGATGGTTCAGGGGATGAGGCCGCTACAGCTCAATCACTACACGCTGCTCTGTTTATTATCACCCAATCCACAAATCCTGGTTATCCCTTGTTAATTCAAGTTACTCCCCTTTGTACTTCTGCATGTTTTCTCAGGCATAAAAGTTACAAATGTTAGCCCTGAAAATTAGCAATATGAGTCATTCATTCTTGGTGGTCTTGTAAAGCCCCTGAAAAGGAGCTGAAGTGGACCGCTGAATAAAAAGAGCAGCAGATTTGATGCGCGAAAGAACCTCCCCATCCAGTAAATAAGAGATTGTTTTAAACAATAGGTCAGATGCTCCTGTTGCTTTGGAGATAGCTACATTTAGGAGGCAGCACAAAACGATCTGCAAGGTTACAGATCGAGAAACCGAGTTACAATCCTCCCTTGCTCAAAGTGGCTCCCGTTGTTCAAGTTTAGGGACATGCAAACTTTGAAGGCTGCTAAGCAGGATAATAAAGTTCAGCTTCCCATTTCAACAATGTAATAATTATAGGTCCATCAGGCAAACATCAGTCATCAAGCATTGGAGAGGCCAGGGTCGTTAAGTTTACTATGAATCAGGGTAAGGTGCTCAAGAGAAAAAGCAAAAGGAACAGCGGTTGTTCCAGCTAGGGAGGGCTGTGGAACACGCAGCAGAGTGACATCGCTACTGATCCACTATCCTTTTCTACAGAGTTATCATTCATCTGCTGTCTGCCAGGAACAGCTGATTTACCACTTGAAATGGCTGGAACAAATAGGGATCCTGCTGAGGGATTCTCTCTCAAGAACATGGCATTCTGGTCTGCGGACCGGAATTCTCTACACTCCCTCTGAGATGCCACTACACTTTCATGGTAGATTACAGAATTCCTGATAATACAGGCATCACCAGTCTTCAGTGAGGTATTGTCCAGAAAGTGTTAAACAGATCTTAAGCTTCCACCTACATCTGCTTTTTGCCGCTCTTTTAATGACCTCATGGAAGATCACCATATTGTCAAACTGAGAAATTCAACAGGATGAATTCTCAACACTGAGCGGAATACGCCACTGATTTTGAAACTCTACTTGCTTAATCCAGAGTATCATGTTGGTTAAGGCTACTCATCCTAGAACAATGCTTGCTCTGACAAGGAGCAATGGTTCCAGAGATCTGCCTCTGTGAGCTCAACAAGCCCTGATGTGGTGACCTGTGCTGTCTTCCTTCTCTTCTCTTTCATTCTCAGCAAAGACTGGACGTCAAACAAAATGGCGATTAATACATAGATCTGTGTGGGCTGCCCTGAGGGGTCTAAGTGATTTCTGCCACGTTACAAGGTGCAGGAACTACACCCCTATTTGCTCTGGTAGGAACTGGAGATAAAAGGTTCCTTTTTATTACACAGGATGCTCAACCTGCAACTCAGGTGAGCTGGTTTTGTGTTCTCTCCACCTCTTCAATGGAATTTGTTTACACATGTCACACTCCACAATGGTGGATAATATGGCAGGTAAATGCATAGTTTGTGTGTTTGCCCTGCCAAGATTCCTTTACAGCAGGGGCATTGGAATCAAAAGAGCAGGGATGGAAGTTGAAAAAAAGAGCTGCAGAGAGATTCTCCTTTGCATAGGTGAGAAATACAAACTTGCTAAATTCAGATAAAAAGTCTGAATATCAAAATTTGAAGATGGCAAGTGAAGTCAGATCTTTGCCTCAAAAAGCTTTCAATAGTGAATAATCCTACAAAAGGCACTGCGGTGATCCTTGGCTTCAAGGGAGGAAACATGAAATGCCTGCCACAGTTGTATGGTATTCTGGCACAGTGAAGTTCTTTGATTCCTTTGAGTAGTCAGTTCTCCAATGTAAGCATTAATGCAAATGTTCCTGTTTCTGCTTCGTGTTCCTACTTTTGTGAGGGAAATAAAGAGGGCATTTTAACCAAATGCATTACATGGTATAGTTGTTTTAACCGAAGTTCGCTTTATTAAAAACAGACAAACATTATTTCTTCCACGGGCATGTTGTCTTTAGGAGATAATTTTGAGAATTAACATTTCAAATTAAAATATGAATCATAGTACCACACATTGTGTATGATGAACTGCAAAATCCAGGAACCACTTGTGGAACTGCAAGAGAAAATACAGGTCCTGCAAAGAGACCATACAATTCCCTGGTGTAGAACAGAATCTGGACAGCATATTGAATTTCCCTTCTGAGGAAAGGTGTTCAGGAACCAAAGATCTAGGATTGGCCTCTGTCATCATCTTTCTTGGAGCCAATGTAGTACTAGGAGTATCACACTGTGCCCTTCTCCGTCTCAGTGATGCTTTCTATTGCCCTTTTGGTCAGTGGAGCATGTACTTTCTTGGAGAGCATGGCGGCATAAACCTGCTGAAGTCCAGGCAAAAACCAGAGGAACATGAAAAAGGATGGGATACCCGTACAGAAAAACATCCAAGACCCATCTGCCTGAGGTAACTTCATGCCAGCTGGGCAGACAACAAAGAAAAGGACTGCTGCTCTTCCCAATGACCTAGTTTCTGCCACCACCTCATCTCCTGGAGTTGTGAAAGGGCTGCATAGTTAGAGGTACAGGTTGTGAAGGTTGTCCCTGGCAATAGGCAAGGCCTCAAGAGCAGCCATAAAATTACCAGTACAGCTGATGAAACTGGTAGCCCAGAGACAATAAGCCTAAAAAGCAAGCCACAGTATGGCCATCTTTGAAACGCTCCAAGGTAAAGTCATTTTTTTCTCCAAACAGCCTTGAGCCATCAAATTACATGTCTACCAGGGATATCTGCACATCTCACATGTGGTGTGCATCCAGGCCAGGCATTGACTACCACAGTAGTGACAAGAGTAAGGCCAAATCAGTCAGCGTCGTTCAGAGCAGCCAGTAAAATGTACTTTGCTCCTTGGGCCCATCATGAATCCTCCGTGTAAACAAGCTGCAGAACTACTAATCTAGACTGATGAAGATCTCAGCTGTTACCTCCGAGGGCCTGTATAAACCACCCCAAAAGGTAAAGAGCATTACAGGACCTCAAAGCCAAACTGGTGAAAGAAAAGACTCTTTCACAGTGTGCCAATGTGCTCTGACTTCCTGCCAGTAGACCCATGTGCCAGGTATTATCTTACTGCTTACTTGCTTACCTGTAGGACTAGGCTTTCCAGTGTCCAATGCTATTTCAAGAAGGCTGATTCCATAGGGGTAGGTCTATAGCGCCTATCAATAAGTTTGCTTACTGACAGCTCTGTGGAAGGCTTGAACAATGCCATCATCAAAGCCTCCAGCAGAGCATCATTGAGGAACAGCAATGGAACAAAATTTGGAGCATCTTGCTGTAAAGTTTCTGGGAATAGATTCACCTTAGTATCCAAGGTAGGCAACAAATTCTGCAGCGTCTGTGAACAACCACGGCAAAGTAGGAGTAAGAGCTTAATTTGGTGTTCACAATGGAGAGTCAACACAGTCTTATAAGAGGTATCAGGGCCACTAGCATTTTGTAGTTGTAAATACAAAGTAGCATCAGTGTAGTGAGGATGGAGTAAATTGCCCACATCTTTGGGAGCTTCATTATGGAGCACAAGTTGCATGTCCTGTATAGCATGAAAATCAGATCCAAAAATAGCATTTAGCCATCTGTAAAAGTGGTGTTGGAGGCACGAACATCACAGGGGAGTATTCCAGGACTAGGGGGATGTCCTCACTAGGTTTTTACAGGGTTGTCAGCCAAGATCTAGTCAGTCTCGGCTCTGGATCTGAAATTGGCATCAGGGTCAGAACCAGAACATCTGGAGTTGATGCTGGCGGCAAAGTGGTTGAAATTAATCTTGCCTCTGGCAAATGTGTGGAAGAGATTGGGCGCCAGCATGGGATGAGGGAAGGGTGTAACAGGGTAAGTTGGCACCAGAGAAACCCTTGCATGGGGGGACGTCCAACTGGGTCCACCTCTTCTAGGGAGACTCCGAATCATCCAAAAAAAGATGCAGCATCACCTACTTGAAGGTCTCAACCTGCTCAAGAGTCGATAATGACCTGGAAAATTCAGGGCGCTTTGGCCTCCACTGTGGAATGAGATGAAATTAAATTAAACCACATTTATAGTGAGCGTGGCTACTTGGAGCAGTGTCCTGGCACTAATACAATATAGATGATGGTTGATTTTTAGGCTTAATTCTGGGAAAAGAGACAAGTTTTTAGATTCTTTTTAAACTGTTGTTCAGAGTTACTTTGATGAAGATCCAGAGGAAGTTTATCACAAGCCAAAGAGCCAAGATAGGAGAAGGAGAAGGAGAAGGAGAAATTGCCTGTTTTCGAGCAGCGGATCCTAGGTATTTGAGCTAATATTTTGTTGGAAGACCCTAGATTCCTATTAGGGTAATATGAGTGTATCCGAGATGTACGATATCTAGGGCCAGATAGTTGCAGTGCTTTACAGGTCAAAAGAAGAGTTTTGAACAGAATTACTTTGATCATGGGGAGCCAGTGCAAGGCATGAAGGTGTGAGAAATGTGGGTGCTCAACAGGAGCTTAAGCATTGGTCGAGCAGCAGCATTATGTATTACCTGTAGTTTATTTACTTTGATACTGCGGAAGACCACAATAAAGTGCATTTGCATAGTCCAACCTAGCCATAACGAGGACTAAAATCACTGTTTTCTGACCGGAAGGGAGAGGAAGAAAACAAGTTACTTACCTGTAACTACAGTTATCCAGTATTGGTATCTTTCATAAATTCACATGCTTGAATCATCCCCGTCGTCGAAGTGGGAGTCCCACGGTACATAAAATAGCAATAAATAATAAATACATTTTTTTGCCATAGGCTATAGTGGAGTCAGAGCTTGCTCATATAGCCTATCCATGTCCTTTTGTGAAAGGACCCAAACCTGCCTGCTGTCCAATCAGGCACCAGCACCCTCCAGAACCTTCTCCAGAGAAGCTCCCCTCCTCAGATTTTCCAGCACGGGAGTGAAAATTAAAAAACCTGAGAGGAATGCGAGCATCAAAGGGGAGGCGGGTGGGTCGCATGTGAATTTATGAAAGATACCAATACTGGATAACTGTAGTTACAGGTAAGTAACTTGTTTTCTTATCCAGTATTGGATCTTTCATAAATTCACATGCTTGAATCTGAATAGACAGCAGTATGGTTGATAAACATTGTATCCAGCGTGGGTGGAGGGTGCGAGCATGAGGACCCTCTATCTCAATTAAAGTTAATAATAATCATAATCATAATAATAATAATAATAATAATAATACCTTTATAGAAAACTCATCATTTCTGAGCGTGAGTTACGAAGGAATACAGATACTGTAAGTACGTGCATATATAGATATATAAATATACAGGGAGTGCAGAATTATTAGGCAAGTTGTATTTTTGAGGATTAATTTTATTATTGAACAACAACCATGTTCTCAATGAACCCAAAAAACTCATTAATATCAAAGCTGAATATTTTTGGAAGTAGTTTTTAGTTTGTTTTTAGTTTTAGCTATATTAGGGGGATATCTGTGTGTGCAGGTGACTATTACTGTGCATAATTATTAGGCAAATTAACAAAAAAAAAAAAAATACCCATTTCAATTATTTATTATTACCAGTGAAACCAATATAACATCTCAACATTCACAAATATACATTTCTGACATTCAAAAACAAAACAAAAACAAATCAGTGACCAATATAGCCACCTTTCTTTGCAAGGACACTCAAAAGCCTGCCATCCATGGATTCTGTCAGTGTTTTGATCTGTTCACCATCAACATTGCGTGCAGTCGCAACCACAGCCTCCCAGACACTGTTCAGAGAGGTGTTTACCGTTTTCCCTCCTTGTAAATCTCACGTTTGATGATGGACCACAGGTTCTCAATGGGGTTCAGATCAGGTGAACAAGGAGGCCATGTCATTAGATTTCCTTCTTTTATACCCTTTCTTGCCAGCCACGCTGTGGAGTACTTGGACGCGTGTGATGGAGCATTGTCCTGCATGAAAATCATGTTTTTCTTGAAGGATGCAGACTTCTTCCTGTACCACTGCTTGAAGAAGGTGTCTTCCAGGAACTGGCAGTAGGACTGGGAGTTGAGCTTGACTCCATCCTCAACCCGAAAAGGCCCCACAAGCTCATCTTTGATGATACCAGCCCAAACCAGTACCCCACCTCCAGTCGGACTGGAGCTCTCTGCCCTTTACCAATCCAGCCACGGGCCCATCCATCTGGCCCATCAAGACTCACTCTCATTTCATCAGTCCATAAAACCTTAGAAAAATCAGTCTTGAGATATTTATTGGCCCAGTCTTGACGTTTCAGCTTGTGTGTCTTGTTCAGTGGTGGTCGTCTTTCAGCCTTTCTTACCTTGGCCATGTCTCTGAGTATTGCACACCTTGTGCTTTTGGGCACTCCAGTGATGTTGCAGCTCTGAAATATGGCCAAACTGGTGGCAAGTGGCATCGTGGCAGCTGCACGCTTGACTTTTCTCAGTTCATGGGCAGTTATTTTGCGCCTTGGGTTTTCCACACGCTTCTTGCGACCCTGTTGACTATTTTGAATGAAACGCTTGATTGTTCGATGATCACGCTTCAGAAGCTTTGCAATTTTAAGAGTGCTGCATCCCTCTGCAAGATATCTCACTATTTTTGACTTTTCGGAGCCTGTCAAGTCCTTCTTTTGACCCATTTTGCCAAAGGAAAGGAAGTTGCCTAATAATTATGCACACCTGATATAGGGTGTTGATGTCATTAGACCACACCCCTTCTCATTACAGAGATGCACATCACCTAATATGCTTAATTGGTAGTAGGCTTTCGAGCCTATACAGCTTGGAGTAAGACAACATGCATAAAGAGGATGATGTGGTCAAAATACTCATTTGCCTAATAATTCTGCACTCCCTGTAGATAAAATTCATCTATCTGCATACACATTAATAAGTACATACGTACGTACACTTTAGATAATTCACCAGGAAACACAATAGAAACATGGTTATCTGCATCTTAAACCATATGACTATAACTAAGGAAAGGTCTCACCTTAATGAAAGAGATGGCGTAGCACAGCTTGTCCTACTAGAGAGTCTGTTCTTTGTGATGACTCCAAACAATAGTGCTGCGTAAAGGAGTGTGTGGTTTTCCATGTCGCAGCCTGGCAAATTTTTTCAAGGGCAATACCTTGAAACAAAGCAGCCGATGTAGAGACTGCTCTTGTAGAGTGGGCTCTCGGGCGCCTAGTCAAGGGTTTGCCTGCCCTGGTGTGACAAAATTGGATTGTGGAAGAAATCCATCGGGCTACAGTGGCCTTGGTTACTCCTTTTCCTTGACGTCCCAGAGAATAAGATACTAGAAGTTGGTCTGATTTTCTGATGTTCTTGGTACTTTGCAGGTAAAATTTTAGGCATCGCTTAATGTCCAAAGAATGGAGAGTTCTCTCTGCTATCGTAGTAGGGTTTGGAAAAAAGGTTCGTAGAATAACTGGTTCATTGAGATGGAATGAAGATGGAACTTTGGGAATATATCTAGGATTGGTTCGGAGCATAACAAAATCCTCAGAAAAAACTAGAAAGGGCTCTTTAGTAGTGAACGCTTGTATATCACTGACTCTTCTGGTAGAAGTGAGAGCGAGCAAGGTTGATACTTTCCAGGTTAAGTACTTGAGTTCAGCTCTATGGATGGGTTCAAAAGGGGCTTTCATGAGGTGGGAGAGAACAATATTAAGGTGCCACTCTGGCGGAGGTAAGCGAACTGGAGGAAAGGTGCGGAACAGTCCTTTCATAAACTGTTTGATGACTCTGGTTGAACCAATAGACGGCATGTCAGCCGATCGTCTGTAAGAGGCTATAGCTGCGAGGTGAATCTTGACTGATGCATATGAAAGACCAGCCTTGGAAAGAGAGCAGATAAGGAAGAATTTGCTCAGGATTGATTTGAAAAGGGTGAAAATTGTTCTGAGAACACCAAACACAGAACCTCTTCCATTTTAATTTGTATGTCTTATTCGTGCTCTCTGCTCGCGCTTTAGATAATATGAGCCTACATTCTTGGTTGATGTTCATATCTTGGAACTCTCTGAACTCAGGAGCCAAGCATGCAAGTGCAGTGAAGTTGGGTCAGGGTGTAAGATGAGGCCCTGATTCTTCGAGAGAAGATTGTGGTTGCAAGGAAGACGGACTGGATTGGCTATTGACCGGAGGAGAAGCTCCGTATACCAGTACTGTCTCGGCCACTTGGGGGCTACGAGAATGATCTTGCAGCCTTCGGTCTTCATTTTCCTGAGGAGTCTGGGAATTAATGGAATGGGGGGAAAAGGGTATGCAAAGATCCCGGACCATCTTATCAAAAGAGCATTTCCCCACGACCCCGGGAGTGGGTATCGACTGGCGTAAAACTGGCATTTGGCGTTCAGGTTGGTGGCGAACAGGTCTAGGATCGGCCGACCCCATTGTTGAAAAATGCTCTCGAGTATGGTCTGGTTGAGTTCCCACTCGTGACAGTTGTCGTCTGTCCTGCTGAGAGAATCCGCTAGAGCATTGTTGACCCCCGCCAGGTGCTCTGCCCTGAGGCGGACGTTGTTCTGTGTGAGCCAGTTCCAGAGAGATTGAGCTTCCCTTGAGAGGGAGAGGGATCTTGTTCCTCCCTGCTTGTTGATGTAGAACATGCTTGTTGTGTTGTCTGTTCTGACTAACACGGATGATCCTGCGATGCGTGGCAGAAAAGCTTTGAGCGTAAGGTGAATCGCTTTCAGTTCTAAAAGATTTATGTGCATCTCTTTTTGGAGCTTGGACCATTTGCCTTGAATGCGCATGTCCTGTAAGTGGCCTCCCCATCCTTCCAGGGAGGCGTCCGTGGCGATAACGAAATCTGCTACTGGTGCCAGAAAGGTTAGACCGTGGGAGAGGTGGTTGATGTGGGACCACCATTCCAACGCCTGCCGAATCCTTGGTGTGATGGTTATCAAATCGTCGAAGGATCCTTGTGACTGGGTCCATTGGAGTTGTAGTTCTTCTTGTAGAGGTCTCATCTTGAGTCTTGTTGTGGGCATTGAGGGAGCATAGCCGGTGCCTGTGAAAGATCATTGTTTTCTGGGCTGATCTCTGGATTGTGACCCTTGTCTGCGTTTACCTCCCTGTCTGGTATAGGAGGCAGTCGATGATTGTCTGTACTGCTGATTGTAGTAAGGCCTGTACTGCGATTGCTGGTACTGTCTATGAAAGGAACCTCGAAATGAGGTGAAACCTCTCCCTCTAGCCCCTCGAAAGGGCTGCTTTCTGTACTGCAGGGTACCCAGGGACTTGGCCGTGTCTGTGTCCGTCTTAATGGTTTGCAGTGCATCATCCACATGTTTGCCAAACAAAGATTCCCCATCGTAAGGCATGTCTAGAATTCGGGACTGCACTTCTGGTCTGAAGGAAGTGGCCTTGAGCCACCCTTGTCGTCGTAAGACAGCGGAGCCCGCTAGTTGGCGGAAACCCGTAGAGGCTATGTCCAGTGCGCAGTCAATAATCTCTTCTGATGCCCGCTCACCTTCCTGTAAGATTTTACGTGCCTCTTCCTGTTTATTTTCTGGGATGAGGTCCAGGAAAGGTTGCATGTCGGACCACATTTGACGATCATATCGGCCCAAAATTGCTAATGAATTCGCTGCCCTGACAGTGATTGCAGACATTGAGGAGAATCTCTTGCCAATATTATCTAGTCTGCGACCTTCCTTGTCTGGAGGGGTGGATATAGGCGTTGATGGATTTTTGGAGCGCCTTTGAGCAGCCTGTGAGATGACCGAATCAGGCTTTGGATGGCCAGTAAGGCATGCCGGAGAATCTTGGGTCGCCTTATATTTTTTATCCAGTTTTTGTGGAACTGGAGGAACAGTAGCCGGATTCCGCATAATCTTTGTGCCCTCGCTCCAAATGTAATCAATAATCGGAATGGACCATACCGACTTCCGTGATTGTTCTTTGAAGTCACGTAGGAAGCATTCCGACTGGGAGACAGATGTTGGTAGATGAAAACGTACTGCGGCTCTGTCCATAAGATTATGGAAACCACCTATGTCCTCGGGTGGAGAATCAGAGGGGCGAGGAGGTGGTGGAGAAGGAGTGGGAGCCAAGAAATCATCCCATTCCTCTGTAGGATGTTGTGGAGTAGAAATTTCTCCTTCTTCTTCCTCCCCTGAAGTGGACCCTTCATCTCTGGGGGGTGCAGCTAACACTGAGTGAGATGTTGATCTTGGAGTAGCTGGAGGAGGAGGAGCATTTCCTGGCGTCACCGTAGAGGCCGGTACCTGTGGTTGGCCTTCCGCTGGAAACCTTCTCCTATAATCCTGAAGCATGGATTGTAAATCCTGAATTAAGGAGGAAGGCATTTCTATGGTGTCTCTGTGTTGAGGCTCCCGTGTTTCATAATAGTGGTCCTGATGAGAGTAGTATGGCTGATACTGTTCGTACTCATTCTCCTCATCGTCATCTTGATACTTGACATGGAGCTGCGAAGGGCTATGCGCATCTCCAAAAGGACCTTCGTCCGATTCCTCCCAGTCGAGAAGATGACTGGGTAGTAAAGCAGTCACCTTGTTTGGAGATGTGTCGATAGGATATACGTCCTGTGCAGGCAGATTCCTGATGCTGACCATAGCTCGGAGAGCTGGAGACCTGGAAGAGGTAGGAATGGCCTCAACGTGTCCACTAGCCATCACTGCTGTCGATGGCGTTAAAGTTGATGCAGCCGTTGATGGTGCAGATTTTTCTGTCGACGGTGGTCTCGTCGACGTGGTCTCGTCGACAGTGGAGTCGCCGACGATGGTTTCGCCGCCGACGATGGTCTCGTCGACGATGGTGTCGTCGACGGTAGTGTCGTCGACGGTAGCTTCTTTGACCCCGTCGATGGCGCCGATGAGAATGACGCTATAGTCGACGGGGCAGTCGTCGACGGTGCCGATGGAATCTGGATAGAAGGGATCGAACCCCTTACCGTCGATGTTAAGGTCGTCGACGCTGACGATGGTCTCGTCGACGATGAAGTAGAGACGGTAGATGTAGATACCGTCGTCGTCGTCACTGTCGTCGACGGTGTCGTCGTCGATGTTCTAATTTTCAGAGTCATCTTAGCAGAAGTAGAAGGCTCTGAAGAAGGAGATAGATGGTAAGACTCCTTCTTTTGAAGAGGAGAAGAAGGCTCAGAGCAAACCGAAGTTTGTAAGGCCTTCCCATGATGAGATTTCTGCCTCTTTCAGGATTTTTCAGTGTGGCCTAGGTCCTCAGATCTGGACCTTTTATGTGGCCTCTCTGACCCACTCTCCTCACCTGAAGTACAGGATTTGGCCTGTAACCACGTCAGGAGTCTGCCCTCCCGGTCTCTGAGGGTCTTTGTGGAAAAGGTGCGACATATCTTGCAGTCCTTAACCTGATGTTGTGGGTAGAGACAGTACAAGCATTCCTTATGTGGGTCATCCACATGGAGCCTTTTCTTCCCACAGGTCTTGCAAGGGCGGAAAAGGCCTTTTCTAGAAGAATCTGACATATTTGAAGTTTTCTTGAGAGAAAATCTCTGAAGTAGAAGAAAAAAACTGAGCAGAGCTCAGGGAGACTCCCTTCACACGACGTGCTGTAGAAAATCTGAGGAGGGGAGCTTCTCTGGAGAAGGTTCTGGAGGGTGCTGGTGCCTGATTGGACAGCAGGCAGGTTTGGGTCCTTTCACAAAAGGACATGGATAGGCTATATGAGCAAGCTCTGACTCCATTATAGCCTATGGCAAAAAAAATTATTTATTATTTATTGCTATTTTATGTACCGTGGGACTCCCACTTCGACGACGGGGATGATTCAAGCATGTGAATTTATGAAAGATCCAATACTGGATAAATGCAAAAACCTTTTTTGCAGTGTGTAGAAGGCTAAAACATGTTCCTACCGTATTGTTTGATTTTGAAATAACATCTGATTGTCTAACTTCACTCCCAGATTTTTGACCACCTCAGAATGCGGGCCTGGTGGGGAAGCGCCATCTGGCCGAAAAATTTACCAGTGTAAAGAAAGGTTTCAGACAAAGCAGAGAACCTCACTCTTGTCTGTATTGCACTTTAATTGATTCAAGCGCATCCACTGAAAAACTGCAGCAAGACAAGGTTTAATGGACAGTGAAATAATAACTTCACCTTTACCAAAGGAGAAGAGCTGCATATCTTTTGCGTAAGAAACTATTTTGGCACCAAAGGTCTCTACCGAGGAAGCCAAAGGAGTCATACAGATAAGAGCAGAACCCTAAAGAACCCCAAGTGCAAGTTTTTTGATTCCCAAAGAAAATGGAGGCATCCACACTTCCAAACCCCTATCTTCCAGGAAGGACTTCAGGGAACAATTCCTAAGTTGTGAAGGCAGGAGAGGAGCCTCGGATGGGGCACAGTGCCAAAGGCTGCTGACAGATCTAATAAAATCAAAACAGCCTTACCTCCTACATCCAGAGTATTCGTGATAAGCTCATTAACTTCCAGCAAGTCGGTCACCATACTAAAGTGAGGCCTAACACACGACTGCCTGGGGTGTAACAGCTCATCAGCTTCTAACTAGCAAGAGAGTTGTCAATTGACATTTTTTCAGTAATTAAGACTTCGCCAGCAGCAAATAAAAAGGCCTATAGTTCCCTGGCACAATGGGGTCTGCAGTCTTTTTTTTTTTTTTTTTAATTAAATAGAGGTAGACTTTTGGGCTGTTTCTAGACTGAATGAACAACTACCATGGGAAACGAATCATTCAGGAGTATATTAACTATTGGGTTAATATCCTCCACCCCATGGCATAAAGAAAAGGGGGACAAGAATCTGAAGGCGATACTGATTTAAGACTTAGAACGGCTGACATGCTATCTTCTGCCAAATTAGGGTCAAGGGACAATAATGAACTAGTAAATATTTTAACCGTCCTAGTAGCAATATCTAAGGTAGAATCTGGGAGCCCTGTCAGATTTAGATGGCCTTGAATATCCTGAATGTTATTATTATTATTTTTTTTTTTTAAAGCAGCCAGTTGTTCACACCATTCGATTGAAGGTTCGTTGCTTCTTACACAGGCTATGGGCTCTGTGAAATGTTTCACAATTTTAAAATTTGTTCTAGGTTTAGTGCTGGCTTCATCAAGTGCCACCTTATATCTGACTTTATCCTCCTTTTTATATTATTTGCACCATTTCCTTTCTGGATATTTGCAGAGATTTTTCTCCAACTTCAAACTTTCAGTGAACCAAGGCCCAGGGGGTCCGGTTCTGTGAGAGTCACGTCTGACAAAGGCACCAATTTGTCCACTGTGTCGAAATTCCAAATGTCTACCACAACTGCATGTTTCAAACCCAAAAGTGAAGGGGACGAGTCTTTCAAGGCGGGTAAAAGTTTGTTTCGGGTAACCTTAGTGTACCATTTAACTGTGCAAAAATCTTTTATGTTTTTTGGACTAGCCTGCCAAGAAATGGAGCAACTAAAGTGAACTAAATAGAGGTCTGACCACAGTAGGGGGGAAGAGGGTCTGTACACAGATAGCTTTTTATTAGAAAACACAACATCAATCAAATGGCCTCTCTGATGAATGGACTTTGAAACAAAGAGTGAGATCAAGTTGCACAATAATCTCTCTCAGGATGCACACCTCTTTATCTGACAAGCAGTCTCAGTGAGTGTTAAAAACACCTACCGTGCTAGGAGAGAAATGCAGCGCTAGCTAGTGTAGTGCCTAGCTCAAAGAATTTTAAAAAAGGACCAGCCCCGTCTATATATCGGAACTCCACCTACAGATTGTTGAGAATTTGGTGAGAGGCAAAAACCTAATGCTTTTGCCTCTACTAACTTATTAATAGGGAAAGTGAAATATGCACAGTCGTGTTCGCACCCAGATGGTGACAGCAGAGTCGTATCCTTAGGATGCTGACTGAGCAAACATTCTCTAGAGTGTCAAGAAAGGGTAGAGTCGCACTGAATTTTTGGTGCTTTTGCCAAGACTGGCCTTTTGACTTCATATTGGATCTACTAGAGGTTAGGAACCTGAACCAAAACCTGGATTGGGACTTCCAAAGTCAACAACCTTGCTTCTTGTATGAGGTGATGTACACCTTTGCTTCGTGGACACTGATAGCATTGCGATGCAACAGGAAGCCAGTTGTCGAAGGACTGTGAATCACGCTTGGAACCTAAGCACCAAAGGCACATGTTGTGCAGATCTGCGACAGACATCCATTTCTGCAGGTGCAGAATAGTGCAATCTTCAGAGGTGACATTTTCCCTAGGCACAGTGGTTAGAAGATTTTTCAAAGTCAGTGAACACAAAGTTTGATCCATGTCAGAAGGCATGGAATAATATCAGCCGTAATGCCTAAATATGGCTCCATGTTGTCACTTCCGGGCGTGTTTGGGAGAATTAAACATTTACCACAGGAGTCTTTGCAGCTACCACCATACGGAGTCGATACTTACACTTAGGAACAACAGCAATGCAGCATTACATTTTAGGGTGTTGATAGCTAGATGTGTTCACTGTTGAGGGATTTCCAGAAATGTGTGCAGTTTGTTCTTTAATAATAGTCGAATGAGGGCGCTGGGGACCTAGTGATGCATTTCAGTGCCTTCACTGAAGTCTTATTCAACTCCTATGCGGAATACTTCAAGTATTTTTCACCGTCCATTTTGGAGGGAAGTTCTCAAATTACCTTTCTATCTGGATGACAGTGCCCCAAAGCATCTGTCAATCATGTGGTTCTACAATTCAGGTCTATGCTCCTCAACCTCCATTTTTAAAAGAACTGTCCTCACTTGTTGCCTTTAAGAAACCCAAATTCAAGTTTATGTACTTGGCAACAAACAGAGAATCTCCGGTCTCCCATTCATTTGGACAGGGTTGGTAAAGAAGGCTTGTTTCTGCTTTCTAAAAGCAAGTACTGCTTGCAAAAGGGCCTAAACTACATTGAAGTTATTTTACTTTGAGAGTAACTAACGATATTGTATTTGTCAGGGTCTTTGAAATGAATCAGTCAGATGGTGTGTTTGTCGCAATATAAGTATTTCAAAACAGACTGCCTTACAGGTGTGTTGGGTGGAAGAGCTTGGGCACAAGTTCACATGTTGTTCCACTTAGGTCGACCCATTATAGAGCTCCTGAGGGAGAAAGAAGGTGAGCTTGGTGCTGTGTATGTCTCTCATGAGAACATCATATGGAGACTTGGATTATGGAGATCCAGCTCTCAGCATCCACTTCTTATATATATGTAGCACCTAAAAAACCGAAGGCTGAACTGTAAACATTGTCAGAACATGTGATAAACAACAGCCAATTAAAATACTCACTCAATTTTCTTTTTAATCAAACTTTGTCAGTAGCTTTGGTTTCTCCTAGCAATGTACAGGAGTCAAAAGTACCCAGGCACTCAGAAAATACTAATTACGGGTTATAAAGAGTATGAAACAAAGAAAGGGAGGAAACACTGCATTAACTATCTAATGCTAGACGCGGAAATATTTAGTGCTCTACAAGCTAAAGGATAACACTGATATTACAATTCATGCATTGTGGCCCGAGCTGCCAGAAAGGGGGAAGATTAAAATGTTAGGATCCACTTACTGTGTCGCTTTCCTCATCCGAGACAGAGGGAGCCGGAGGAGTATAGTGAAGGGGGGAGTACACCCAGCTCCTCTCATCGGGGGGCTGTTCAAGATGCAAGGGCCGCACGCAGTTCAGGAAGTGTGGCAGTAGCAGTGGCAGCACAGCAGTAAGCGAGGCAGAGAAGAAAAAAACAGAAGAAAAAGGAAAGGGAAAGAAAAAAGGAGTAGGAAACTTCAAGCACAGGAAACAATAGAACACCTAAAGAAAAGGATTGGTGCTGTACTATTTAGGAAGATTGAAGAGAAATGAAACTGAATATATCCAGAGTGGATCTGGAGAGAGAAACAAATGTGTGGTATGCTAATAGGAAGTGCACAAGCAAGCATGCTCTGAAAAGATTTCTGCTGCAGGTGAGACAACAAATCTACACACCATTTACTCATTCTAGTTCCCCACACCCTAGCTTTAGGGGAAACGGACATTACAAACTAGTGCCAAGGTGAAAGTATATAAGCAGAACACGGAATGGATAACAGATTCAGGAAGGCAAAGGAAAGATAATGGAATGAGCTGACCCATGCCACTTGTGGCAACAACCAGATATGATCTGAATGGTACCACAGGGATAAGACATTTGGGAATGGTAATAGACAGTTAAGGCTTTCAAGGTATCCTCCTAGAAATTCCAAAAGGCTGCTAACAGATTGAGACTGACAAGAATTATGTCAGCCCTATCTGTAGGGGACGAGGAGAAACTGTGGACTATCTGTTTTTTTTTAAATGTATGTGTAAGGAAACAGGAAAATGCCAATTGCACACTAGTGATTTCTAACTAATCGCACCTGAAACAGTTAGTGTTCCAATGCAAACTACTAGGGAAACTACACCTACGAACTACAATTAATGTAAAAAATATAATGCAGGAACACCACAACACAGTAACTAATAGCATTAGCACATCGAGGCCCACTAAGGAGCTCCACTAACAAAGCTATAGGACAAACTTTAGGCCGGCTGCAGGACAATGTGATTCACAAATATTTTTCAGGAGTAAGGGCTGTATGAATGCCACTAAGGCGCTGGGGTATACCAATGACTCCAAAAGGAATACAAAACACTCCAATTGGGACTACTACAGAAATGTCAGAGGAATGCAATAGCAAAATGCTTCGTTTACACTGCCATGAAACAGCAAAAAGGTTGGTAGCAAGTACCATGTGAACATAGTTATTGTTTGTTATTACAAGTACAGAGCAAATGCTGGAAAAGTGAATCCTTGCTTTTCTCTTGAAGAATGACTGTAGAAGCTATTGAGTGTATAATGAGGTGGGCCAAAAATGCAGACTTCGTATTTGTAACCATTTGTTGACACCAGTATCTTTCAATGAAGTCACAAACCATGACAAACTGCCATCCAACGAGAAAGTGCAGTTTCTCAATGGAAAAATGTGAAACATGATTTTGTATTGAAGATATACAATAGTGGTTGCGCTTGGTGCGTAAAGAGAACAATATTTCTGTAAACTCCATTCTCAGACTATTGTAGAGCTGTTAAAACTAGAATGCTGTGTAGGTTTGAAGAGATATTTTTTCTAGGCAGTGGTCACAAATTAAGTCATTCTCAATACCAATGAAATTCACCTCATCTATGGAAATCTACTTCTACAAAGCCAAGGAAGAAAACTAGTGGATCTGTTGGTAATTAGAACCTCTAGTGAGAGTCTGAGAGGGGCCTGCAATAGCATCTGACCTTGCATCTTTTGAATGCAGACGCAGCATTGGCCCCTCCCAGTCTTTCCCAGGAGGATGGGTATTCACTTACAGAGGCAGTAGAAAATGAGGAGGCTCGGAGTCTGCGCAGGCGAGGGGAGTAAATCCAGTACTTCCCATCAGTGAACTAAACCACAACAGAGCATTTGTGAAAAGAAAGGAAACACAGGTAAAAGAATGGAAAGAAAAGGATAACAAAACAGACAACAGACCCTGGCCACGCAGTTTGTGCTCCCCATATGCAACACACACACACACACACACAAACATCTCCCTCTTAATATTCCCTAAGACTTTAGTGAATACTGTTCTCAGTGGGGTCAAGAAAATATACAAGCTGTTCTTCACCCTTGTACTAGAAAATAGTATTCCAGTTTTACAAATCGTATAGTACATTACACATTCTGGCTTGGAGAAGCTGGACTGTTCTCTGCTTTGTAACCCCCAAACAAATGAGGATGACCCGCAAAGAATGGACAGGCATGGCATATAAAATAGGCCACCATTTTCTGGCCACTCTACTTTCCAGTATACTTTCCCCCCATTTCCAATTTCCTAGAGAAACAGCAACCACTGTAACTTGCAGTGAGACTGTAATTCATTTTCCAGGACTACCAAACCACGGTGGGCATGGCCACAGAGTGACAGCGATGTGTAAGTGCCAATCTACACCTGCTGGAGACCATCTGGGGCTCCAGAAGGTAGAGGAGACTGACAAGACTTCTTCAATTAGGTTACCCACCTCATTCCAAGTCACTACAGTCAATGTTTCCAGTCATGAACCTTTGTGTGATCATTACACGCATTCTGGGTGGTGTGGTTTTGCTTCCCTTCCCTTCCATTGATCTAAATAAGACTAATGTACTTTAAAACAATGATCTGTTGGAGAAAAAACCCAGAATGGAGCAGTGGCCGTAATGACCTGGAGTGAGTTGGGCACCACAGCTCCAAAAGATGGAGAACATAAACTTTGATACAAGTCTTTCTCAAGCAACAACACTAAGACTGAACAAACAGGTTCTGTTGATACCACTGACAAGTCCTCCGCACTGTTGTTACAACAGACTGAGATGTGGGGAAAACAAACTGCAGTACAAACTATATCACGGATTGCTCCATGGTACAATTATTATATATAACTACAAATACAAGACTTAGAGCACAACACAGAAGGTGAACACTCATCAACACAGCACCTGATGCACATGGACTGTCACAAAAAAGTGAATATTACATGGGAATGTATGTGCAAGTTAGGTCACTCACATCATCCACTTTTATGACTGAAGAACAACCTATAACAGTATAAATAGTATACCACTGATCATATATGGCTCAACCAACCAACACTCCCATCAGCCAATGGCAGAATATCAGACGTTCAAACTCACTATAAGGTCAGCACTCGCTACAGAATTGATTCAATTTTAAACAACTCAATTCTAAATGGATGAGTACGTGGAAGTGTCATTAATTCTGTTGTCCTTTATTCTTTCAATGTGGTCAAAGTATCTAAATATGCAACTTTATCAAAAGTGCAAGCAAATACAAAGTAAACATAAAATATGTAAAATAAACCAAAGATAACAAAGTTAAAGACTATTGTCCCGTATAAATGCAAAGGTAAGCGAAAAAATAAAGGACAAAAAAATAAACTGATAACAGCACTTCCTACTTGCCTCTGTTTTGATTTGATCTGTTTTAACTTGCCTACAGATTTCACTGGATCGTCCAGATAAGGGACTGAAACAGAATATGCAGCAAGAGTTTAAATGTTAGGAGCTAGGTCCACTTGTACCAACCTCCCTTCATTAATGTACATACTGGCTCCCATGCTGGAATAATTTTCTCATTCATACCTTCTTCCAGAAGAAGGTGGATGAGAGCATGGATGGAAACTATGGACTACCCGCTTAAGAGCAACAAAGGTAACTTGCTCTAACTAACATACACTCCCCTCACTGGTCCAGAGATGCAGATAAGCAGACTGAAAATAAACTTATTTTAAGAACTGCAAAATACTTTACAGATTACGTAAATAATGAGTTTAACAGAGCTTTGAAAAACTGAAAGTCCGTATTTAAGCTTATGTTCACAGTAGAATGATTATATAAGACTTGTAACAGGCTACTGAGTTGCCTTGAGGAAAGCACTCAAGTGGATACAGAGCCGAAAATCAACAGGGCGTTGCCTTGGCCCTCACACAGTGGAAGAGGTAGACAACCTTCTATCACTCCGAAAGGAAATATGTGCCAACGTATAGAGAAAAAACAATGCTTTTAATTCTGCTCAGAAACAAAATGACAACTAACATCAAGTGACTGGCCTCCTCTGGGCATCAGTGGTAGATTATACAGTAGCAGCAACATTCCTGACTCACAGGCAAGTGTTGGGAACTTGTGAAGAAGAGACTACGGTCCAGATGTAGCAAAGGGTTTTTCCCATTCTGTGTCAATGGGAAAATGTGTTCGTACATATGGCCCTAGATGAGCTAAAAAAACAACACTGTCATTAAGAAAACCACTTAGGGTTTTGTAACAATTGTAACAGGCACATAAAGCTCAATGATTCCAAAACCAGAAGTAACAACAACAAAAAGTACTTTCCAGGTCATGAGTTGGGATATTAGTGGTGGCTAATGGTACAAAACGTTTAAGAGGCAGAGCTGGCTCTCACAAATTGAGCGACCCATAAAAAGTGTGGTCTCCAAACAGGGTTGAGAGGAGGAAGACTGCAATTTTTAGAAGATTCCCAAAGTCATCGTGTGTATACATTGCTCAAGCATAAAAAAATATATATATAATCACCATTTGTTTTACCATGTACCTTCACTCATGGAATGTTTGAGTTTTTATGATAGAGTGTGTCAGCTACCAGTACAAAATGCTCAAATATAACTGAGTTTTCATCAAGATGACAGCAGACACAGTTGACAGTTTGTTAGCAAATAAGGCTTATTTACTCCTATCCAGATAACTGGTTAGAAAAAACATTCTCCGCAAGGTGACTGGACTCCCCGCACTCACTTCCCACCTGCGTATCCATCTGAAGGCGCAAAAATCAGCCACCCCATACAACCAACATTCTTTGGAGCAGTGCTAAACATTGTTTTGGGAATGACAGGTCCCCATAAATAGATGTTTTAGAATTGTGGTTAAAACCGGTCTTGCACCATTTCCCCGCAGTGTTTCTGCAGAGCTCCGAAGCGGACAGCTGCCTACGTCCAAGTATTCATGATAATAAACACTTTTTTAGTTGTAGGCATCACCTCGGACTAAAGCTTTTAGTAAATAAAAAGTGGGGAGAATTTAATAGGCCTCAATTTTTTGACCTTCGAAGGATGAAATTCTAAGAAGGCCTTCTGCATGACCACATACAAAGTCAGTGTTACACTGGCTGCCTTACCTTATCCGCTGCTTCTGGCCAATTTCAATACGTGTAGAATACAGGTGTATCTTACTTCTCACAGTATTGGGTGACAAGGCAAGCATGGTCTCCTCCGTATAGAAAATTCTGGGTTATCTGTTCTAGCGACCCCATGAAGCCAACCTTGTTTCTTAAACCGTTCAGATGCCTCACTGATTTAGCATAAAGATGTTGCTGTTTTTGGCACGTATCTTGTGCACAACTTCTGGCTCCAAGCAGACTCATCTACACATCAATCTGCTGAAGTTGATGGATTCCATCTCGGAGAGACTTCTTGCACGCTACAAGTGTACATCTTTGGTGACACCACCATAGCCATGGCCTATGTTAAACAAATAACTGTGGTTGCAAACCACTGATCAGTTACTAACAACTCAAAGGAGTTGTTAACTGATTCACAAGGAGGAAGGTGACCCTAGGAGACACCTTCCTCTTTCTAAATGCTGTTGGCAGCATTGGTGAATAAAAAAGTATTCAAGGGGTTGACACCCTCCCCTCCTCCACTCCCCCCCCCACCCCAATGTTTTCCCAAACTGTAATGGAGCCTTTAAGGTAAGGAAAGGCAATTATGAAAAAAGGTTTTCCTCCACAGGGAATGAGGCTGCACTGCCTAACCCCCCGTCCCCTCCTCCCCCCCCTCTTCCACCTCTGGACAAAAAGGCAGTCTCTTATCCAAGGATGAGGCCCGATTGCTAACTCAGACCGGCACCTCTTAGCTTTCATTTTTTTTTTTTTTAAACACTATTGCTTTGTGTCTTTTGGGCTGTGTGTGGCTTCCTCGTAGAATAAGGTTGATTGGAGGTGAACCAGCTAATATGCCATCCTAAGGAACAAGAAAGACTGCCTGGTGCTCAGATGAGGTGGGTGAAGCCCAGAGGCCGAATGGGCAGCCCAGTCCCCATTCCTTCTCTCACTTTGTCTATGGTGGTCTTTAATCAGTCATCCTAGTAATAAACACAGAAATATTCCCATTTTGACAAGTAAAATCTTGTAGTAGAGTAAAGTCAAACTTGGAACAGAATGTGACAGCAGTCACAGGAGAAATATTTCCATATGCAAATTCCAGACATCCAGGAGCCATGCACATGAGCTCACTGAGGATGCGTCATGATAGGACATCTTGCCATCACGTCAGGACACAAGGGCATGTTGGGCTCCCAGTGGTCCAGGTGAACGTCAGAGGTGGAGAAATCTGTGAACCAATATTACTGGGTACAATCTGGGCCTATGATGATTAGTCAGCATGATTCTTTCTTGGCCTTGCTGAAGACTCTAAAGATGAGTGAAAGCAGTGGAAAGGTATGCGTAAAGGTCTTGTACTACATTATTGAAAATGCACCCCCTCCTGATCCCAGATGCCACTGCCTGATAGAAATGAACAGGCATTTTTGTGTTCAATGATGCCACAAATAGACCTAGTGCAGGGTGACCCCAATGGAAAAAGATCACATTCATCAGTTCCAGATTCAGCTCATGTGTGCGAGAGAGATTGACCATTCTGACGAGGGCATCCGCTCGCTTATTAACGATTCCTTGGAGGTGTTCCACTTTGATTAATGTTCTGTGCTTCTTCCGACAGAGGTCAGAACTTCTGCCTCCTTGCTTGTTGACATAAAAAATCATTGAGGTACTGTCCATCCTCACTGGTACTGATTAATCTTTCAATCTTGAAATTAATTGTTCCAAAACCTTATGAGTGGCTGCAGGAAGCTTTCGATATCCTAATGCCACTCAGACAAACTAAACAGGACAAAAGAAAACCAACACCTTGGGGAAAACACAGAACTTAAGAAGATGAAGCAACAAATTAAAAGGCTGCCACGGACCTGGCACAAAACAAACAACATTCAAGACAAACTTCAGCTACATTAACTTAACAGAATATACAAACCATGAATCAAAAAAAGCTAAAAAGGTACTGCTCAGACAGAATTCAAAATGCTAACTCTACAAATGAAAAATTTCATAAACATTCTCAATGAATTTCAAAAACCTATACGCATGGAAGGAAGTCTTCCCACTATTTAAGATTTCACAAACTGGCAATTCATTACACAATCAAGACAGACACATTGGACTCCAATTTAAAACAGAAGAAAACCATCAGCACCAACCCGTTACCTAAAATCCCCTCCAAGAATAAACTAAACCAGCCACTGCACTCCTTCAAACAAATATCACAAGATGCATTTATGGATTTGGTCAAAACAAGCAGGCTTTCCGGCTGCCCTTCTGACCCTTGTCCACCACACATTCTCAAGAACATTCTTTTATCTACTTCTGCTGCCACACCTGTAAAACGAATCATCGATAACTTTAACTACAGGAACTTTCCCTCAAGACCTGAAAAAGGCATACGTATGTCAGTTATTAAAAGTAAACTAACCTAGATCTGCATGACCCCCAACAACTACAGACCAACTACAAATGGACCTTTCCTGGGCAAACTGATGGAAAAGCAGCATTCGCCCAGAGGTCACAATTCATTGAAGACAATTCCATACCTTCAGACTAGCAAACTGGATTCCGCCTAGAAAGAGGCACTCAATCGGCACTTATAGCAATCTGGGGTTGATCTTAAAAGCACAGTTGACTGCAATGGAGCTGCTGCACTACTTCTCTTGGACCTCTCAGCTGCCTTTGATACTGTTGACCATGACAACTTAATTCAAAGACTCCACGAAGCCGGCATAGAAGGGACTGCTCTCTACTGGCTTACATCCTACCTTCAAAACATAATTAATATTATCTATTCTCCCCACTTCTCATCCAAACCCTACCTCACAAAAGCAGGGGTCCCCCAAGTATCAATCATCTCATCCATGCTTTTCAACATCTACATGATGTCATTACCAGAACTGATCAATGATTTTCAACTCACATGCTACAACTATGCACATGACACACAAATACTACTTAAATTGGAATGCCCCAAAGACATTGAAAACTCACATATTCAGTTGCCTCAGAGCAGTTGATCAGTGGATGATTTGGAGCCATCTCAAACTGAATGCTGCCAAAAAGGAAATACTCACATGTGGCGACTGGAAAAATTATGAACCACTGTGCGCCTGGCCTTACGATCTAGGATCACCTCCTCAAGTATCCAAGGAAGTTAAAAACCTTGGAATTACCATTGACTCCAAGTTAACAATGAAAGCCCAAGTTGACAAATTAGCACGATCAACATTCATCCCCTTGAAGACTCTGCAACGGATCTTCCTCCATCTCGTATTTCCACACAAGGTGCAGGCTACTATCTCTCTTGTACTATTTAAACCAGATTATGCCAATTGCCTCTACCATGGATCATCTCTATCTATTATGAAAAAACTACAACGTATTCAGAACTCAGGTGCCACGCTACTATTACATGTAAAGTCAAAAGCCCACATCTCCCCTGCCTTGAGAGCACTACACTGGTTACCAGTTCCCAGAAGATCCACCTTCAAGCTGCTTTGTATCACCCACAAGGCTATTTCAAAGAGCAGAACCGCTTTATTATCAGAAACAAAATAACCAAATATATTCAACAAAGAAACCTCCACTAAAGATTGGCATCCCCCTTAAAACACCATCATACAAGAAAAAAACAGTAGGTGGTACATCTTTCTCTGTTCAAGCGGCCAAACTATAGATTTCATTACCCCCAAATATAAGATCCATGGACAACTATCTTGTCTTCAGAAGACTACTCAGGAGTCGGTGCTTTCCTTCATAACCACCATATTCAAACAGCAATGGACTGCATATGCCTGGGTTGATAAATATTTATAATCTGATTATATGTATATTATAGGTATGTATAGTCCTTTAAGAAATCTGTATAGTTACTATTTTTTTTTTAAATAATAAATTATACACAGAATCATTAAGCCTGTTTAACAAATGTATATTTACTCACGGTTAAATATATGGGTATGTGTGTGTGCATGTGTGTATATGTATACGTGTGCATATATACATATACGTGTATTATTCTATGCTTACCCTGTTCATAGGTCATTGAATAGCTCATAGATAAGTGGTTATATTAAATACATATGAATCCCTGATTTCTTTTTTCGAACACAATGAGCAAATGTTATCTTAACTTTTTAACAGAAAGCACTTTGCTATTCAAAAATTGAGGAAAGCTAAATGAATGTTAGAAAAGTACACATATTAATTAACATCAAATATTACAAATCCTGGAAGTCTGTTTATACAATACAATTTTACTTCTCATATTAATATACCAATTATATTCCTTGTACATATATTCACTTGATAGGTATTTACATATCTATTACTCTAGTCCTACTGTACTAGAGAAAAAAGAAACAAATAAAATTAAATACATTAAAAAAAATAAAAAAATAAATACAATGTACTCTCTATTAAGCTTTATTCTGTCTCCCATCACACTATTTCTCTATCAATCTATTCTTCACCCACACTCGGACTCATCCTAAGCCCATTCTACTACTTTGATCTCCAAAATAACCCTGCTTAAGCTCTTCCCTTCTCCACTGATCCTGGCTCACCCAAACACCTCAGTTTACTACTATGATCTCCCAAGCAACCCTACTAAATTCTCCCTCATTCACCCCCTTCGGTAGAAGGGTTAGGTGTGGAATCATGACTACCTACATTTGATGGTCGTAATGCGAAGCACAAATTTGCTGTATCAAAATAGCAGCCAAGATAAAGCCAAGATAAAGCCAACGTTTTTCAAAATTATCCACCTTTCAACATTCACAATCAGGTGGTGCTGTGCATGAAAGTGAAGGATTTCTGCGTCAATAAGACTAGCTTTTGTGTTGTATGGGGCTCTATATATTGTTTTTAACATGAATTCTGAGACAGATGCTGTGGTTTGCATCATTTTAATTCCCTCTTGCCGGATGCCATGCATAATAGAATGGCCTTGGTTCATATTCTTGGTACTTCCAGTCTGTTTCCATGATCATCACTGGTAAATGGAATCATTTAAATACCCTTTCAACTACAGAATGGAATCGTCAATATCAGAGAAGATTCTAAACAGGGTCACAGAATATGGTGGTATGGAGTCATTACATTCATCTATCCTGAGCGTCTCCAGGAAGTCTCCCTTCAGGTCATCATTTTTGCAGATGTGTTTGTGGGATCTGGTTGTGGAGGTGAGGGATGTACGTTAAGACAAACAAGTAACACTGCAGAAAACATGCATAACAGTCTTGCATCTTGCAATACAGATGCTCATAGATCCTCCTGGATGCTCCTGATAAGAGGAGTCATCGTAATATTTGTTGTAACATTCCTGAGACATGACACCAGGCCGTGAACAGTTGGTGGCATTCCAAAGGCCCCCTTCATCTTGTGAGTCACCCATTTTATTCACGGACTTTGTTGGCAAATGGGAAGGAATCTTACATGGTAAAGTATTTTTTGGAAGCAAGGACTTCTTTGCTCGAAGCAGAAGGAAGGATGCAACCTTGCTTTTGGTGGTGTTGACGTAGTGATTAGCCACACTGTGGAATTCTATGGGATAGTTTGTCAGAAGAGGAGTCATCAACAGTATCTTCAATGTTAGAAGGTTAGTTATGGGTGAGAAGCAAGCAGTCAGTTCTGTAGCTAGAGATACAGTGGTCAACAGACTGGGCAATGGGGGTAATCGATGATGCAGTAGTTTCTTTTTCTCTTAGATGTACTCTGGAAGACAATTTCGTTGGCCTATCTGGCTTACTGTTAGAGTTATTCAAGGCATTATAGGGAGGTTCTTGAGAGAATGATGGAGAATTCCTCTCAGATGATGTCTTGAAAGATATTTTCTCTCCCAAAACTTCCTTGTTTCTGTCTTCTAGCCCCCAGGCAATATTCCTTGCGAAGGCTCTTCATCTGACATGTGGCCACTCGCATTCTTTTTGTGGAGCCACTTCGGCAAATGTCCGTCCCTGTCATTCCAGGCTTTTAAGGAAACTTTCAGGCATATTTTGTATTCTTTTGGGTTATGAAGGATGGGAGAAGGTAGGAGATAATCATTATGCGGATCATCTACGATATAAGTGCTTCTTCCCAAATACATGCATGGGCCGTAAAAGAGGCCTTTATTTGTTCATTCAATCATTGTTTGGGAAGGAAAGCTGCTCTTAAAGTCACCAAAATTTAACTACCATGGCTAGCTAATAAGTACCTATACGATAAAGCACACCACTTAGCGTGTTCGAGCAGTTGCATCTTTTTAAAAATACTTCAGAGAGAACAGTACGTATTCTAGATACCCTGGAAGAGGAATACAAATAACTAACAAGTAAAGAAAAAGCTTTGTTTACCAGAGTCTGTCAGTATATTGTAAACAAACAGATGTGAAGAATACCCGAGGAATAATACGAGTCATAATTGTGAGTAATGTTCTTGGTTTAGAAGAATCTCTGAACAGAGCTGTGAGATGGACACCCTTTCACACTACGTGCAAAACATCTGAACAAGTGAAGCCTTTGATGGGAGTGGAAGCCAGCAGGGTCTTACGTCACTGGCTGAAGTTTGGCGTTTCCTGACCAGTGCCTGGCTTCCAAGTTGTTTATAATGTTAATATTCTTTGCACTGCTATTGGAATGTCAAATACCCAGCTCGCTGGTAGGGAATGACGCAAATATGCGAATCTTTGAAAGATCAATGCTGGATAACTATGCCAACAAACAAAACTTCCATTCACTTGTCATAAGGAGGAAAAAAAATTATCACATTTATGTGACAGGTGTCTTGAACTATTCTAGTCTAGGACAAAAAAGGCTTGCCACCTTGTATTCTCACACATTTTCCAACAAAACCACCTCCCCTCTTGGGTGGCTGGGCCTTACACCCCTGACCACAATGGCCCAAAACTGAAACCATGGGAAGGCAACACTGAAGTCACAGGGATTAAGTTTGACTGGTTTCTGCCCGGCACAACAGACCCACCCACTAATTCAGAGTATTTTTTTCCTTTGGGAGACGTGTTGAAATGAAGAAAAGTGGAACTGTTGCTGCTGGCTAAAGTTCCAGAATTCTCTGGTTATAAATGAGGAAATAAAATTGGTTACTTACCTGTAACTATGGTTCTCCAGCATTGAATCTTTCATAGATTCACATACTTAAATCACACTCGTTATCGAGGTGGAAGTCCCACAGTAACCTTAAATATATATAGCAGTAAATATACTACACTATACCTCTATGGTATAGACAGGCACTGCTATAGCCCATCCATGTTCTTTTTAAAAAAAGAACCAAATCTGAACTACAACCAATCAGGCGACAGCACCCTATAGAACACTCCCAATAGCGGCAGATTCCCTCAGATTTTCTAGTACACGTGTGAAGTATACAGTTTCATATTTGAGCAGAGCCTCTAATGGGAGGAGGGTGGGTCACATGTGAATCATTCGGTTCATATTTGAGAGAAATATATGCATTGAGAACAATAGTAAGAATAGCAATAATATTAAGCGAGTACTGATAAACCTAGCAAGTGGAAGGTGGGAAAACCAGGAGAGGCTCACCTTAATTGAGCAGATATCTTAGCACCGTTTCCAGGTAGTAGTGCTTCATAAACGTCTGTTGACTGGACCATGTTGCTGCCCAGCAAATATGTTGCAGGGGTACTCCAGCAAACAGAGCTGCGGATGTGGCCACTGCTCTGGTAGAGTGGGCTTTAACCCTACTGCATAAAGGGTTTCCTACCTGAGAATGACAAAATTGTACAGTCAGTTCAATCCATCTAGCGGTGGTCTGCTTATATACAGCAGTGACTCTCCTTGCATCTCCATATGATATGACTAGCTGGTCTGATTTTCTTATTTGATGAGTTCTTTGAAGATAAAACTTTAGAGATCTCTACATCCAGCGAATGTACAGCCTTTCCGCTGCGGTCTGCGGATTAGGAAAAAAACTTTCTTAAAATCACAGGCACATTCAGATGGAAATTTGATGGTACCTTTGGTATACACTTCGGGTTTGCTCGAAGTTTAACACCATTTGGAGTGAACTGAAGAAAAGGATCCTTGATGGTGAAGGCTTGTATGTCACTCACCCTTTTTGCTGATGTGAGTGCTACTAAAAGTGATGTCTTCCAAGTAAGGAATTTTAATTATTCTAACCTGTGAATCGATTCGAAAGGTGGCTTCATGAGTTGTCCTAGCACTATGTTTAAAAGTCATAATGATGGAAATTTACGTGCCAGAGGAAACGTTCTAAAAAGACCTTTGAGGAATTGTTTTACAATCCTGGAAGAGTATAACGATAGGCCATGCTGAGAGCGTTGACATCTTGAAATTGCTGCCACATGTACTTTTATTGATGAATAAGAAAGTCAGAATTTTGCCAAATATACTAATTAAGGAAGTATTTTCTCTGGCGGTGACGTCATATGATGGATTCCTGCAGTAACACCACAAGCAGAAGCGGTTCCATTTAAGTTTATAGGTTTTATTGGTAGTTTCGGCCCTGGTTTTTGCTAATATTTCTCTGCATTCTGGTGGAATGCTTAAGGTGGAAAAATCATTGAATTCAGGAGCCAGGCCGACAAGTGTAGAGACTAGGGAGCTGGATGTCTGACTTGGCCTTGGTTCAGGGTCAGCAGGGCTGATGTCCGAGTTGAACATATGGCTGTTCTGAGTATAGAAGGAGTTCTGTGAACCAGAACTGTCTGGGCCATTTGGGTGCAACGAGGAGGAGACAGCATCCCTGTTTTCATCTTGCTGATCACCCTGGGAATCAACGGAATCAGGGAAAAAGCGTAGGCATAGATTCATGACCATCTCATCAAAAAAGCCTTCCCCCGTGACCCTTTTTGGGGATGCCAGCTTTTGTAATATGGGCATTTCTTGTTCTCGCTTGTGGTTAAAAAGTCTAGATTTGGCTTGCCCCATTTCGGGAAAAGCTGGTTGAGAACCTGTTCGTCAAGTTCCCACTCATGATATGGGATGATCATTACGCTCAACAAGTTCGCCAGGAGGTTGGACTGTCCCGGCACATGTTCTGCTTTCAGAGAAATTTGATTCTCTATGGCCCACTTCCAAATGCTCTGGGCTTGATGTGAGAGCCCTAACGATTTCGTGCCTCCCTGTTTGTTCAGGTATAACATACTTGTGGTGTTGTCCGTTCTTATGAGGACTGTTGAGTTTTTGATTTTTGGTAAGAAAGCTCTTAGTGCCAGATCGACTGCCTTCCGCTCCAGCTGGTTTATGAGAAGCTTTTTGTTGTTTTGCGTCCAGTTGCCACTTATTTGCAAATCCTGAAGGATTCGAGCAACGCATCTGTCGTTATTATGAAATTCAGAACTTGTTGCAGAAATGAGGCCCTTGGACAGATTTGACGTTTTTTTCCTCCAAGATATGGCAGTTTTTATTACTGATATGATCTGAATCTGAGCCTTCACGGAGCCATTCACCTGGAGCCACTGACTGTCTAGCTGCTCCTGCAGAGGTCGCATACGTCATCGGCAATTTTGAACCAGTGGAATACATGAAGAAATCATTCCCATAATGACTTGCAGATTCGTACTGAAACAAACTTTTTGGCTGCTAACTTGTGAATCATTTTGCTAATTTTTCACTGTTTATGGGATGGAAATGCTTTGCTTTGTGTAGTATCCAATAGTGCTCCTAGGAAATTCAGCTGCTTTGTGGGATGGAATGACTTGATAGTTGAAGATAAGGCCCAGACTTTTAAACAACTGTAGGCAAGTGGACGTGTGTTACACCAACTGATGTCTTGTGGGTGCCTTTATGAGGCAGTCGTTGAAATATGGAAAGATCTGTATCCCTAGTTGTCTTAGATGAACTGCTACTGGGGGCCAGCATTTCGGCAAAGAATCTGGGATCATATTTTAGCCCGAATGGTAGGACCCGAAACTGTAGATGTATGCCAGCTACCTTGAATCACAGACATTTTCTATTATTTCAATGTATTGGTATATGGAAGTACGCATTCTGGAGGTGTCATGTGATCGCCTGTATTTAAGAGGTGTAGAATGTCATTAAGCGTTACCATACGAAACGTTTGTTTTTTGAGGAACCTGTTTAAGGCCCGCAGATCTAATATGGGACGCCAATCCCCCAAAGGTTTTTTCATCAGAAAAAATGGAAGTGGGGTAGGTAGGTGGCATCAATCTGCAGTCATATTTTTCTGCGTGTGTCTCTGCCACGGGTGTGTGTGTGTGTCTCTGCCACGGGTGTGTGTGTGTGTCTCTGCCACGGGTGTGTGTGTGTGTCTCTGCCACGGGTGTGTGTGTGTGTCTCTCTCTGTGTGTGTGTCTCTCTCTGTGTGTGTGTCTCTCTCTGTGTGTGTGTCTCTCTCTGTGTGAGTGTCTGTGTGTCTCTGTGTGTCTCTCTGCGGGTGTGTGTGTGTGTCTCTCTGCGGGTGTGTGTGTCTCTCTGCGGGTGTGTGTGTCTCTCTGCGGGTGTGTGTGTCTCTCTGCGGGTGTGGGTGTCTCTCTGCGGGTGTGGGTGTCTCTCTGCGGGTGTGGGTGTCTCTCTGCGGGTGTGGGTGTCTCTCTGCGGGTGTGGGTGTCTCTCTGCGGGTGTGGGTGTCTCTCTGCGGGTGTGTGTGTGTCTCTGCGGGTGTGTGTGTGTCTCTGCGTGTGTGTGTGTCTGTCTCTCTGCGGGTGTGTGTGTCTGTCTCTCTGCGGGTGTGTGTGTCTGTCTCTCTGCGGGTGTGTGTGTGTGTGTGTGTCTCTGCGGGTGTGTGTGTGTGTGTGTGTCTCTCTGCGGGTGTGTGTGTGTGTGTCTGCGGGTGTGTGTGTGTGTGTCTCTCTGCGGGTGTGTGTGTCTCTCTGCGGGTGTGTGTGTGTGTCTCTCTGCGGGTGTGTGTGTGTCTCTCTGCGGGTGTGTGTGTGTCTCTCTGCGGGTGTGTGTGTGTCTCTGCGGGTGTGTGTGTGTCTCTGCGGGTGTGTGTGTGTCTCTGCGGGTGTGTGTGTGTCTCTGCGGGGGTGTGTGTGTGTGTGTCTCTGCGGGGGTGTGTGTGTGTGTGTCTCTGCGGGGGTGTGTGTGTGTGTGTCTCTGCGGGTGTGTGTGTGTGTGTCTCTGCGGGTGTGTGTGTGTCTCTGCGGGTGTGTGTGTGTCTCTGCGGGTGTGTGTGTGTCTCTGCGGGTGTGTGTGTGTCTCTGCGGGTGTGTGTGTGTCTCTGCGGGTGTGTGTGTGTCTCTGCGGGTGTGTGTGTGTCTCTGCGGGTGTGTGTGTGTCTCTGCGGGTGTGTGTGTGTCTCTGCGGGTGTGTGTGTGTCTCTGCGGGTGTGTGTGTGTCTCTGCGGGTGTGTGTGTGTCTCTGCGGGTGTGTGTGTGTGTCTCTGCGGGTGTGTGTGTGTGTCTCTGCGGGTGTGTGTGTGTGTGTCTGCGGGTGTGTGTGTGTGTGTCTCTGCGGGTGTGTGTGTGTGTGTGTGTGTCTCTGCGGGTGTGTGTGTGTGTGTGTGTCTCTGCGGGTGTGTGTGTGTGTGTGTGTCTCTGCGGGTGTGTGTGTGTGTGTCTCTGCGGGTGTGTGTGTGTGTGTGTCTCTGCGGGGGTGTGTGTGTGTCTCTGCGGGTGTGTGTGTGTGTGTCTCTGCGGGTGTGTGTGTGTGTGTCTCTGCGGGTGTGTGTGTGTCTCTGCGGGTGTGTGTGTGTCTCTGCGGGTGTGTGTGTGTCTCTGCGGGTGTGTGTGTGTCTCTGCGGGTGTGTGTGTGTCTCTGCGGGTGTGTGTGTGTGTCTCTGCGGGTGTGTGTGTGTCTCTGCGGGTGTGTGTGTGTCTGTGTGTGTCTCTGCGGGTGTGTGTGTGTCTCTGCCACGGGTGTGTGTGTGTGTGTCTCTGCCACGGGTGTGTGTCTGTGTGTGTGTGTCTCTGCCACGGGTGTGTGTGTGTGTGTGTGTGTGTGTGTGTCTCTGCCACGGGTGTGTGTGTGTGTGTGTGTGTCTCTGCCACGGGTGTGTGTGTGTGTGTGTGTGTGTCTCTGCCACGGGTGTGTGTGTGTGTGTGTCTCTGCCACGGGTGTGTGTGTGTGTGTCTCTGCGGGTGTGTGTGTGTGTGTGTGTGTGTGTGTGTGTCTCTGCGGGTGTGTGTGTGTGTCTCTGCGGGTGTGTGTCTCTGCGGGTGTGTGTGTGTGTCTCTGCGGGTGTGTGTGTGTGTCTCTGCGGGTGTGTGTGTGTGTCTCTGCGGGTGTGTGTGTGTGTCTCTGCGGGTGTGTGTGTGTGTCTCTGCGGGTGTGTGTGTGTGTCTCTGCGGGTGTGTGTGTCTCTGCGGGTGTGTGTGTGTCTCTGCGGGTGTGTGTGTGTCTCTGCGGGTGTGTGTGTGTGTCTCTGCGGGTGTGTGTGTGTGTCTCTGCGGGTGTGTGTGTGTCTCTGCGGGTGTGTGTGTGTGTCTCTGCGGGTGTGTGTGTGTGTCTCTGCGGGTGTGTGTGTGTGTGTCTCTGCGGGTGTGTGTGTGTGTGTCTCTGCGGGTGTGTGTGTCTGTGTGTGTCTCTGCCACGGGTGTGTGTCTGTGTGTGTCACTGCCACGGGTGTGTGTGTCTCTCTGCCACGGGTGTGTGTCTGTGTGTGTGTGTCTCTGCCACGGGTGTGTGTGTGTGTGTCTCTGCCACGGGTGTGTGTGTGTGTGTCTCTGCCACGGGTGTGTGTGTGTGTGTGTGTGTCTCTGCCACGGGTGTGTGTGTGTCTGCCACGGGTGTGTGTGTGTGTCTCTGCCACGGGTGTGTGTGTGTGTGTGTGTGTGTGTGTGTGTGTCTCTGCCACGGGTGTGTGTGTGTGTGTGTGTGTGTGTGTGTCTCTGCCACGGGGTGTGTGTGTGTGTCTGTGTGTCTGTGTGTGTGTGTGTGTGTGTGTGTCTCTGCCACGGGTGTCTGTCTGTGTCTCTGCCACGGGTCTGTGTCTCTGCCACGGGTCTGTGTCTGTGTGTCTGTCTGTCTGTCTGTCTGTCTGTCTGTCTGTCTGTCTGTCTGTCTGTCTGTCTGTCTGTCTGTCTGTCTGTCTGTCTGTAGCTGTTGGTGGTAACCTGTATTGCTGTTGTCCGTACTGCAGTTGAAAGCCTGTTTGGGCAGTTTCATACTGTTGTCTATATGTTAGGTATCTGCTGTGAAAGAAATAAGTTCCTCTGCCTCTAGACCATCAAAAGAACTGTCTTTTGTACTGCAGTGTGCCCAGAGATCTGGCTGTGTCTGCCCTGATAGATTGCAAAGCCTCATCTACATGTTTGCCGAAGAGGCATTCACCATCCTATGCCATATCAAGTATCCTGCTCAGTACCTCTGGTCTAAAGGAGGTAGATTTCAGCCAAACCTGCCTGCGCAGCACTGCTGCCCCTGCCAGTGCCTGAATTCCGTCGGGGAGATGTCAATCGCACAATCAATTATTTCAGCTGTGATCCGTTCCCCCTCTTGTAATACCTTTTGTGCCTCCAATTTAGCATCCTCAGGTAGGTGGTCAATGTATGTGGATATAGCTGACCACATTTGTCTATCGTATCTGCCTAGAATGGCTAACAAATTTGCAGCTTTGACTGTTACTGCTGCAACAGAAGAGAACCTTTTGCCGATGTTATGTAGACTGTGTCCTTCTCTACCTTGCCGGGAGGATATTGGCACCGAGGGATTCTTTGAGCAGCGTTGTGCCGCTTGAGACCACGGAATCCAGCTTAGGTTGTCCTATTAAGCAAGTTGGAGAATCCTCCAGAGCTTTATACTTATTCTACAAGCCTGGGATTTGAAAAGGTATTGTAGCTGGATTTTTCATTGCCTTTAGGCCTCCTTGCCATATAAAACAGTCTGTCTCCCTAGATAGGATTGGTAACTTGAAGCATTTAGCTGCTCTCTCCATTAGGTTATGGAACCCACCTATATCCTCAGGAGGAGGGTCTACGGGTACTGCGAAAGGTGGTGATGGAGTAGATACTGGTCCCACTCACAAGGAGTGGCATCTGGTATTTCTCCTTCTTCCCTTTCCTCATCTGTGGTCTGAGGGTCAGCTTGAGGTGGTTGCGCGAAAGGCATGTCCACATATGGTATGAATGGCATTCCTGGATGGGTAGGGACAGGAGTCTATGGTCCCATTTCTAGTTCATACGGTTGCGGGACCATTGTTGTTGGTACTGAGGATGGAAACCTTTTATGGTAGTCCAACATGTTTTGAAGACCCGTTACCAATGAACTTGGCATAGGTATGGAGGGGTCTCTATCGCCATATTCAGAATGCAAGGGATTCACTTGGTCTCTTGCTGAGTAATAGTTGGCCTGGCAGTGATCATCATCATCATCTAGATCCTGACATTTGACGTTGAGCTGGGATGGACTGTTGGCTACCCCAAACATTCCTTCGTCCTGAGAATATACATCATACACGTCCTCTAAGAGGTGTTGGAGGGTACGAGAACACCTTACTTGGAGAAGTGTGTATTAGTAAAATTGTAGAGGATTATTTTCCCTCAAAGTTATCAATGATAGCGGCAAACATTTTGGTCTCCCTGTCTTTGTCGTCGCCGGGTCAGTCGTTGACAGGTTGCTCGTCGTCGACTCTTTAGTCGCTGTCTATCATCAATTGACTCTTCGTTGGCATGTCCCTCGTCGATGTGTGTGCTGTCGTCAATGGTGTCTCTTTATATATCCTAGCAGTTATAATCGTCGATGACAGTGGCAACGATGTGACAATCAAAGGAGACAGCGCTGTGGTAAACGTCAACATGATTGTCGTCGTTATCATAGAAGAGGTCGTCGACGCCTGCGCCATTAATTTTTTCATCTATGAACCTTTCTTGTCAGACTCTTGAGGGAATTTCTTTACTTTTGTAGTCGATGGTATAGACAGTGAAGCACTTTTTGGGTGGTGCTTTCTTCACTGACGGAGTTGTAGGATCGGAGTGAACTTTTTAAGGCATTTGAATGAGTTTCTGTTGATGAGGCATAGCTTTCCTGACCTTTCTGTTGTTCCAATGAAAGGTGTTTACATCTTTTAAGTACTTTCTTAGGTGGTTCTGAAGAAAGTTTCTCCTTACTTTTAGGCCTTTTAAGAGATTGAGAGACCTGTGAGGAGGCCTCACTCATCAGAAGAAGGGCATTCCATTGCTTTTAGCCTCTGTAGCAATAATAAAAGTATCCCTTCTCTGTCTTTAAGAGTCTTATGAGTAAAAGGTGCAACAAAGTTTGCAACCTGTCACCTTATGATCTGGATATAGGCAGTATATACACTTCTTGTGTGGGTCATCAATATGAAGTCTTTTCTTCTCACAAGTGTCACAAATCTGGGGGGGGCGTGGCCAGCAGCCGATGAAGCTGCACGTGTAAAGCGGCTCTCCGGGGCTGAGAACGGGACCCGATTGAAACCTAGCCATAAATAAGCCCAGATAAATCAATCAAAGGCGGTCCCAACATCAGCAGACCCCGAGCAGAAACCGGAGCAGTGGCGATATCCCCGACCGGGCTACAAAGTAGAAAATACGAACGAGCTCTGTAACTCCCGAAAACCAAGATGGCGGACATACGGGGAAATAACTCCGCTTAGTTGAAATAACAAAGCTCTCCGACTCGGAGACGCGATCTCGAGAACACAACACCTCAAACTGAAGCGGAGAGGGAACTGCGACCCTACAGCCGCACTGAGCGGGAGGCGAGGAACAGCAGCGCGAACGTGTCAGGTGAGGGTGCGGACCGAAAGTCCGAGACGGAAAAGACAACAGGGCGGCAGGGCGCGCTGCAGACCACTGGTTCGGAGACGCCGCGCACCTGGGGACGGCAGCTCCCACTTGGAGCCCACCGCCCGATGCGGTTGGGGGATCGCGGCCGCGACGAGGACCTGCTTAGCGAGTGCAGGTGGAGAAAGGTGGGGTCCACCCGTGAACAAGAGCGGGGTCGCTGCCTGGCCGCGGGGAAGTGGAGAACCTGAGCGACCGACCCCCTGGAGATCAGAGGTGGCAGTGAAAACGGGGGCGCTCTGCATTAATAAACAGGAGTCAAGAAGAGCATTCAACCAACTCCAGCGCAGTGAGTACCTACTGATCCAACCATTAACCAGAAGCGTCAAGAACCCCTTCGGGGGGCCACTCCAGAGACACTATTTTTAGACCCCATAGAAGCGACTGTGCCCCAGAATTAGAATTAAAAACATAAGCATAAGCCTAACCAGCCACGCGCCGGCCTAATCACCCCTGCCGAGCCAGGGCACAGTAGTGGTCCCCAGCCACGCTGCGGTCGTTATCTCCCGACCTGCCGGAGAATTGCGTACCAACAGCAACTTACCTTGTCCGCCGGCACCCCAGCGGGTGGACGCGCCGCAACGAAAGTTTCATTGAGAACTAACCTCCCGCTTAAAACCCTAATCATCGATCCACTACCTGATGTAAAATAGCAACTTACCCAAGGAGAGCCCCTCAATGACAATACTCGGGTCTCCTGTATCCCAAACTGCCGCAACTTGATTCCTTTGCCTCTACCAACCTACAATAAACTTAACAAAATGGGCAAGCCCAAAAAATTTGATGGTCAAGACCAAGAAGAACTAGCGACAGAAAGATGCCTGGACAACCTCCCCAATTGGCCTCCCAGAGTGCATCAATCCAACAAGAAACAACCCTGGATACAGTCCTACAAGCCATAAGGGAATTCCGTGAAGTTCTTGAACAGAAAATAGACAATCTAACCGTGGACTTATCACAGCTGCGAGATGACCATCGAAAACTTACAGAAAGAGTGGGGGCCACAGAAAAAACATTAAATATGGTGACGTCCACACAAAAGACAAAGACCATAGAAACATCCGAGATAATATCCTGGATCAAAACACTGGAAGCCAGAGCTGAGGATGTGGAAAACCGCTCCCGCAGAAGCAATCTGAGACTAATCGGAGTACCGGAGGGTGTGGAATCCTCTGCAGCAAACATGGAAACATTCCTAGAAAATTGGCTCAAAGACACAGTCCCACCAGAAGGCCTCCCAGCATTCTTTGCGATCGAAAGAGCCCACCGAGTCCCCAGCAGATCACCCCCCCCCCCCCCCACCAACCGGGATCCAGACCTCACCCGATAGTAGCAAAGCTACTGCACTTTAAGGACAGGGACTATATCCTTTTGCAAACTCGTATTAAAGGGGAAATCATACTAAACAACCAGCGCATCATGGTATTCCCCGACTACACCAAAGAAACTCAAACCCAAGGAGCCTCTTACAATGACTATAAATGAACTCTACGTGAGAAAGGCATCAAATATGCAATGCTCTTCCCAGCCAAATAGAGAGTTGAACATGAGGGCAAGACGAACGAGTTACTTACCTTCGGTAACGACTTTTCTGGTGGATACATTAGCTACCTGTGGATTCCGCACCTAATGAATACTCCCATGGCGCCAGCATTCAACAGAAATCTTCTTCCCAGCTTCTGCACGTCAACGAGGACGTCACATTAGCCCACGCGACGCCGTCTGACGTCATACAGGCAATAAGAGGTCCTCGCCGACGTGCCGACGTCAGTACCAACATTTTTTACGTGCATGAGAACAATAACCCTATGCAATGAGAGATCAAGGCAACATCTGATAACATTGTAAAGTACACAACATTTCCATGAAAAGGCCATAGATTCAATAGGACTCTTGTTTCTTTCTAAAACAAAACATTTATATATATCAAATATGCATATACGCAAGGAAATTTATATATATATACACATGAACAAGTATCCATATATACAAAATCTATTACAGCCCCAAAGACCAAGAGGAGCACACTCAAGGATTACTTGGTTAGACCAGACAGGCAACGGGGAGGCGGGTGGGACCGTGAGGAATCCACAGGTAGCTAATGTATCCACCAGAAAAGTCGTTACCGAAGGTAAGTAACTCGTTCTTCTGATGGATACAACTACCTGTGGATTCCTCACCTAATGAATAGAGTCCCAAAGCAGTACCGCACTCGGTGGTGGGTACCTCTATGGTCAAACCAAGAAATCCTGCAGCACTGACCGTGCAAAATGGCCGTCCCTTCTGACCTCAGAGTCCAAGCAGTAGTGCTTCACAAAAGTGTGAAGGGACGACCAAGTTGCGGCCTTGCAGATGTCGACCACAGGAACACCCCTAGCCAAAGCCGAAGTGGCTGACTTAGCCCTGGTGGAATGAGCTCTAATACCATCAGGAGGATCCTTCTTTGCTAAAGAGTAACAGATTTTAATGCAAAGAACAACCCACCTGGAGAGTGTTCTCTTGTGGACTGCCTTTCCTCTCCTCTTGCCCACGCATCCGATAAACAGCTGATCCTCCAGCCTGATATCCTTCATTCTGTCAATGTAGAAGCTTAACGCCCTCTTTGGGTCCAAGCGATGTAGTCTTTCTTCCTCCTTTGAAGGATGAGGCGGAGGATAGAACGTGGACAAAGTGATTGTCTGGGCCAAATGGAAGGGTGAAACAACCTTCGGAAGGAAAGCAGCCTTGGTCCTCAACACCACCTTATCTGCATAAAAAGTTGTATAAGGGGGTTTTACTGATAAAGCCTGCAACTCACTCACTCTCCTTGCAGATGTTATGGCCACCAGGAAAACTGTTTTAATAACTAAATACCTTAAGGAGCAGGAATGCATAGGCTCAAAAAGGGGACCCCATAAGGAAAGTCAGGACAAATCCCATTGTGGCATAACGAATGGTTTTGGAGGATATTTATTTAGAAGACCCTTCAAGAATCTAAGAACAATAGGAGACTTAAACAGTGATGGTTGGTCTGGCAGACAAATGAAGGCTGACAAGACAGACAAGTAACCTTTAATAGTAGCCACTGCACAACCTTTCTGCGCTAGAGACAAAGCAAAAGATAAAACATCTGACAAATGAGCACGCAAGGGATCAATCTGTCTCTCTCCACACCATACCACAAATTTAGACCACCTATTAGCGTAGATAGTTTTAGTGGTGTGTCGCCTGGCCGCTAAGATAACATCCACTACATCAGGCGGGAGAGAGAAAGAACTCAGGTTGCCCCGTTCAATCTCCAGGCATGTAGGTGCAGACTCTGGAGGTGGGGGTGTAAAACCTGCCCCTGCGACTGCCCTGAGAGGGAGACGGAGCGGAGGGCACAGTGAGAGTTGGAGAAGGTCGGAATACCACACCCTCCTTGGCCAATCCGGAGCTATTAAGATTACTTGGGCCCGGTCTTGGCGAATTTTCCTCAACACTCGAGGAATCAAGGGTATGGGGGGAAACGCGTAAAGCAACTGGTCGCACCAGGTTCTCTGAAACACATCCCCCAAAGCCCCCTGCACCGGATACTGTAGACTGTAGTATAACGGACAGTGCGTGTTCTCCCAGGTGGCAAACAGATCTATCCGAGGAACCCCCCACATCTGGAAGATTAGACGGACTTGATCTGGATGGAGACGCCACTTGTGGTCGGCCGAGAAATGGCGACTGAGAATGTCCGCACGTACATTCAAGACTCCGGCCAGATGATTTGCTACCAAGCAAATCTGATGGTCCTTTGCCCAGGACCATAGTCAAAGAGCTTCTCTGCAGAGAAGGTACGACCCCACTCCTCCCTGTTTGTTTATATACCACATCGCGGTAGTATTGTCAGTCAGGACCTGAACCGACTGACCGCGAAGGGATGGGAGGAAGGCCTTGAGAGCCAGACGTACAGCCCACAACTCCAACAGATTGATATGAAAAATCTGTTCCTCTGGAGACCAAAGCCCTTTGATCCCCAGATCCCCCAGATGAGCTCCCCACCCTAGAGTGGAAGCATCCGTTATGACCGTGGTCACTAGTGGTGACTGCGTGAACGGCCTTCCTTGGGAAAGATTGTTGTCCGCAATCCACCACTTCAAGTCCGCAGCAGCATCTCTGGAGATCTTGACAGAACCTTCGAGATCTCCTCTGTGTTGAGACCACTGCCTTCGGAGGCACCACTGAAGAGCCCTCATGTGCCAGCGAGCATGCATGACCAACAGTATGCAGGAGGCAAACAAACTGAGCAGACGAAGGACTTTGAGGACTGGAACAACCGCTCCCTTTCGAAACATTGGAACCAACTCCTGAATATCTTGAATCTGCTGAGGAGGAGGAAAGGCTCGATCCAATGTTGTATCCAGTACTGCCCCTATGAACAGGAGGCGTTGAGAGGGCTCTAGGTGAGATTTGGGCACGTTCACCGAAAAGCCCAGGTCGAACAAGACTTTTCCTGCTTGAGGAACCAATTCAAGATCCTCAGGTCCAGAATTGGCCTCAACCGACCATCCTTCTTGGGAATCAGGAAGTATCTTGAATAACAACCTTAACCCCTTTCCTGCTCTGGGACCAACTCCACCGCGCCCTTTAATAGGAGGACTTGAACTTCCTGTTCTAGCAACAGGAGATGTTCTCTTGAACAATACGATGGGCGGGGCGGGATGGGGGGCGGAAACTCCCGAAAGGGAAGGGTGTAGCCTTTCCCCACAATGCTGATAACCTAAGTGTCCGATGTAATAGTCTGCCACTTGTGAAGAAAGTGTCGTAACCTTCCTCCTACAGGAGAGGAGTGAGTGGGGACTGGTGGAAGCCTAAGGCTGCTTCCCCTGCTGTACCCCTCCAGAGGACGAGGAAGAGGCAGAGTGCTGCTGAGAGGCTCCCCTGGTGCGGATCCTACCTCTCCCTCTAATCGATCTAAAGGCGAGAGAAGAGGCAGGTTGCTGGTATCTCCCCCGAAAGGAAGAGGAGGAAGAACCCCGTCCAAAACCACGAAACCTCCTAAAAAACCTAGAGGAGGCAGAAGAAGGGGCTTGCAGTCCCAGTGACTTGGCTGTGGCTCTGCTCTCTTTAAACCTCTCCAAGGCCGAATCCGCTTTGGCTCCAAACAGTTTGTCCCCATCAAACGGGAGGTCCAACAGGGTCGACTGCACGTCCGCAGAGAACCCTGAGTTGCGGAGCCAAGCCTGTCTCCTCGCCACCACAGCCGTGCCCATCGCCCTAGCCACCGAGTCGGTCGTATCCAACCCAGACTGGATAATCTGGGTGGCGGCAGCCTGGGCATCCGAAACAATGTTCAAAAGTCCTTGGGGAAGCTCCGTATACGAAGATGATATGTCGTCCATAAGAGCATGGATGTATCTCCCCAAAATGCAAGTCGCGTTGGTGGCCTTCAACGCCATACTGCAGGACGAAAAAATCTTTTTGGATTGTGCGTCCAACTTTTTGGAGTCCCTGTCCCCTGGTACCGACGGGAAAGATCCAGGCGCTGATCTAGAAGAACAGGAGGCTTGCACCACCAAGCTCTCCGGCGTAGGATGTCTAGACAGAAAGCCAGGGTCAGATGGCGCAGCCCGATATCTCCTGGCCACAGCCCTATGAACAGCCGAGGAAGACACTGGCTTCTTCCACACCTCTAACACCGGATCAAGCAAAGCCTCATTGAATGGCAAAAGAGGCTCCGCTGCAGTAGAAGCCGGATGTAGCACCTCAGTCAGCAAATTCTGTGTCGCCTCTGCCACCGGCAAAGGCAGTTCCAGAAAGTTAGCCGCCTTTCTTACCACAGCGTGAAAGGTAGCAGCCTCCTCCGTATACTCCCCTGGAGATGATAGGTCCCACTCAGGGGAAGTATCCAGCCCACTGGCTGTATCTAGACCATGAAGTCCATCACCAGAGTCCTCAATCTCTCCTACCTCCAAGACTCGTTGGTATTCCTGCTCTTCCAAAAGACGGAGAGCACGCCTTCTAGAGTGCAGCCTTTCTCCGAAGTCGAGGATCGGTGCCGATCTCCGGATCCATCCGAGGCCATGTCCGAGGCCATGTCCGGCGCCACAGGCAGCTTCGGCGCCGAAATAGGAGCCGGACGAAGAGAGTCGCGTCTTGGAGCTTCTGATGGTCCCGCCGGAGTCACAGGTCGAAATCCCGAAGTCGATGGGATGGAAACCTCCGGGGCCAAAACCTCTGGAGCCACCGGAGCGGCCACCGACATCGGCGCTGAGCCCACATTCCCTAAAGGGAGAAAGGGCATAAAGGGTGCCGGCCGTAAAGGCGCCGGAGCACCCAAGGAAAAAGCCAACGGCCCCGACGGACCAACTGGAGCACCTCCTGGAGCCATCTGCTGAAAGATGGTATACATCGCATTCAAAAATGTGGTATTATCAGCTCCAGGGGCAGGAAAAGCTGGATACTGGGGTGCCTGGATCGACGGCGACTCCGACCCCGACGCCAGCCTCGACGTCTGCGACGCCGGAGAAAACACCTGAGGCTGCGTCACCTCGATCACTGAAGCCTGTCCAGGCGAAGTCGGTGACGCCGGAGAAGGCAACGGCGTCGACGGATGTGGCGTGACTGTGGGACTGACCTCCCAAGTGTTTCGACGCCGAGCCGAAGGCGACCTCGAACGAGGCTCCTTGCTGGAATGACGCCGTGAATCCCTACGGCGCCGGGAGTCTCGATGACGCCGATGAGACCTCGGCGAGGAGGACTTCTTATGATGCCTTTTTTCCTTCCTCTTCGACTTCGCCATGAAGAGTTTAGCCTCTCGTTCTTTTAGGGCTCTTGGATTCATGTGTTGACATGAATCACATGTTGCGACGTCGTGATCAGAGCTTAAGCACCATAAACAGTCGGAGTGAGGATCAGTAACGGACATCTTGCCCCCACACTCCCGACAGGGCTTGAAACCCGACTTTCTCTGAGACATAATAACCGCAGAGAAAATCCCCACAGCAGAAAATATATACTGTAACCACGAAAGTAACAGTAGCTCCCTCGAAGATAACCGTTTCGAATGTACGGAAAAAAGGGAACTGACGTCGGCACGTCAGCGAGGACCTCTTATTGCCTGTATGACGTCAGACGGCGTCGCGTGGGCTAATGTGACGTCCTCGTCGACGTGCAGAAGCTGGGAAGAAGATTTCCGTTGAATGCTGGCGCCATGGGAGTATTCATTAGGTGAGGAATCCACAAGTAGTTGTATCCATCAGAAACACTTTTTCTCAACCCCACAGCCAGTCGGAGACTGGTTAGAAACCCTAAACTTTACATCTCTAGGAGCACCGAGTAGACCCTCCCGTGCTCCTGGCAGGAAACGTGGTAGATCCTCTAAAAGGGCACTAGAAATAGCACTCCCCAGACACCAATCACTACAAGGAATGCGCGAAGCAGTAGACGCAGCAGCGGGCTTGAGTAGAGGAGCTTCGCATCATTCGCAAACCTCAGGTGATGCCTCAGACCATGACTCAAGCTGCGGGAGTCTATCGGTCTCATCGCAAGATACTTGCACTAATCTACCAAAAGTGACCCCCAGAATGGCAGAAGAAATCATCTAATCCCCCAAGAGCCAAACAGCAATCACCCAATTTACAGAGCGAACATATCCTACACACATCTCTTGCGGAAGTGAGCCCACCAGGCAACCACAAGGAAATAGTAAACTCCGAATACTCCTTCACGGGCAGCAGATATGCCTCAGCCGGGTCCCGGGAACGGCCCGGGGTTTAAGCTCTTGGCCCTGACGCACCACCCACCTCCAATAGGAAATAAGATAAGTTAAATGGTTTGGACGGGGAAAGTTTTGTTATCCGGTCCTGGGGAGAGGGAGTTGGGGAAAGTTCTCGTTAGAGTTGGGAATGGGACAATTCATGCAAACACAATCACCTTAGAAGGCGGAACTCAAACCAAACATAGGTCAATAAGCCTGACCTCATGCATCGCAAAGCTCGCGATCAATCCGGTCAATACAGCTCAGATTAACCAAGATTATGACTACACAGTATAAAATAATAACCTGGAATGTGAGAGGCTTAAATAATATGTCCAAACGCTATAGTGCACAACAATCTTAAACGAAGGGGGATTCACATAGCCCTATTACAAGAAACCCATTTGATAGAGCAGGAAGTTAAAGCCCTCAGTAAAAGATGGAGAGGCCAAATAATAGCCACTAACTACTCAGCCTATGCTAGGGGGGTATTAATGTGGATCCGTCCCCGGGTCCCTTTTCAAATACTCCACAAGGTCATTGATAAAGAGGGTAGATATGTGATGATCAACGGAAGGCTAGGTGGAAGAGAAGTGACAATAGGAGGTGTATACGCTCCAAACCACGACCAAGGCAAATTCCTCGACAGATTGTCACTAGAAATAGGCCCTCTTCTGGCAGGCATAAATATAATTGGGGGGGTGACGGACGACTTTAACTGCATTGCTAGCAACACTCTGGATAGATCGCCCCCTCCAGTGTCACAATCCCAGTCGCTGAAAACTGCGAAACTGTTCACGGAATGGCAACAACACTGGCAATTTATAGATAGCTGGAGAACACTTAACCCACACTCTAGGGACTATTCATATTACTCACCTGTACAGGATCTACACGTTAGACTCAACACCATCTTGGCATCCCCTGAACTGCAGAGCGACGTGGTGGCAGCGGAATATCTTAGCCGAACGATATCTGATCATAACCCCCTGATAGCTTCACTATCCTGGGGCAGAGAGAGAATGACAATCCCAACCTGGCGCCTTAGAGCAGAAATGCTCGAAGACGAATCGTTCAAACATACATTATATACAGCTATGGGGGAATATTTTTAAACACGAGGGAACGGCGTCTACCAGGGCCATTGAATGGGAAACTTTTAAAACATTAATCCGGGGAAGGTACCCGAAAATCAATAGAAGCATAACTTCAATTGAAAGACTCTTAGAGACCTGGAAAGAAGGCGCCCCACGCAACCTGACTTACACCCCCCGTTAGTGGTAACCAGGACGAAAATCCACGTGGCAGCTAATATACTTGCTCGCTTCGATTATAAACACTTAACCAGACAACACTCGGAAGGGGACAAAGCTAGCGCTTTACTAGCCTGGCTCGTGCAACCCCCAAAAAAACAAACCGTCATAGTGGAAGTCGAAAACTCACAGGGCACACACGTCTACACCCAAAAAGAAATTAACTCTGTCTTTCACGAGTACTATGCACTTTTATATGCACCCCCCACCGTAACATTGACCCCCACCCAGTTACGTGAACTAGAAGCTCTCACCACCCCCAATCTGACAACAGAAGAAAGTTCAACCCTAGCGACGCCTATATCGATCGCGGAAATAAAATCTGCAATCCAAAGTATGGCCAGGGGTAAAGTCACAGGAGCAGACGGGCTCCCACTAGAATTTTATCACCAGTACCAAGACTTGCTAGCCCCCCACCTTTGCACATTATATGCAGAAGCATGGAATAGTAACACCCTTCCCCAGTCGACCAACGTAGCTATTATGATCCCTCTGCTGAAACCAGATAGACCCGCCACAGATGTTCGCTCTTACCGCCCCCTATCCATGCTCAACATAGACTACAAAATACTAAGCTGGATCCTAGCTGACAGATTACTCCCCCATATGCCCTCATTGATGCATCAGGACCAATCAGATTTCATACCCAAACGCAGCACATCCCAAACTATTAGATGCCTCATATCAATACTCCACTCCTTGTCCCAGAGTTTACCACAAACGGCGATCATCTCAGTCGACACAGAGAAGGCATTTGACAGCTTAAGATGGGACTATGTGGAACAAGCTTTGCTAAAGCTGGGGTTGGGCAAAGGATTTGTAAGGTGGACCAAACTACTATACGCTAACCCTACTGCAAGAGTAAGAACAGGCAATTACATATTTCCTCCATTCCAGGTCGGCAGGGACACCAGACAAGGATGTCCATTATCCCCCCTTCTTTTTGCAATCGCAATAGAACTCCTAGTGCAAATGGCAAGATCCAGCCTCTACTATAAGGGCATCCCAATAAATAACCAGTCCCACAACATCGCCTTATACGCAGATGACATGCTGCTCTTCCTACAAAACTTAGAAACAGACCTATCAGGGGCCATGAGAATGATGGAAAGTTACGGAGCTGCCTCCGGACTCTGGATTAATTGGAGGAAATCCGCCATCTTCCCACTGCACAAAGAAACCCCAGAACCAAATGATACAAGAAGCCTTCCCTGGTCACCTAACACATTCAAATACCTAGGAGTAAAGATTTACCACTCAGTAAATGATCTACTAGAAGGAAACATACAAGGTGCACTCAGAGGGATTAGAGCCAGTATGCGCTTCTGGGAAACACTGCCTCTAACAGTCACAGGTAGAATTGCTCTTCTTAAAATGATAGTGCTGCCTAGACTGTTGTACTATTTTTCAACCATCCCACTCATAATCCCGAAAAAAACATTCAAAGAAATAGAGTCCGAGTAGACAAAGAATGGCAATACGATCTCTTCAGAGACCTACAGCCGAGGGTGGCCTAGCCGCCCCTGACATGGAAATATATATTACTGGGCAGGACAACTACAATGGATCGCAAAATTATCGTGCAACCCTCCAACTAACACTGAACTATGCCTTCCTTTAAACTGCTCCATAGACAGGATAATGAGCATACTACTGAACCCCTGGAAATCCAAGCAACTGCTTCCGAGTGGGAGTCGGCTAGACACTGTTGGTCTCAATATCTGAAGTGCTCACGCACAAACACTCCATATGCCCCAGAATTTCCACTGTCCTGCCTGACCCATATCTTAGGGAAGCAAAATATCCCAGGACTCAACAAACTGATATCACATAATATTACTAAACTAGAAGACCTATACGGGGAGGGAAACTCCACACCTACACTGAACTGCAAACGCAATACGACCTCCCCCCCGGTTTATTCATCACCCACAAAGCCATCATTAAAGTCGCACAAAAAATATGGAGAACTGGGAACCTTGAAACCCCCACTCATAATAGCTGCAACACCATTTGCTCAACAGGAGATCAGAAAGGTGTGGTATCAGGAATATACAAAGCGCTACAAGCTAGCATACGTTTGCCCCTAGCAAAACTTAAATCCAAATGTCAATCGGACTTAGACATCACATGGGAAGAAACGCAATGGGATCAGATCACTTCTCATGTCTACTCAGTATCCAGAAATGCCAGGTTCAAATTAATAAACCTATACATTTTTCACAGGACCTACCTGACCCCACAAATGATAACCAAAATCTATGGCACAAACACCTCAGGTTGCACCAGATGTGCGGAACCTGCAGCTGGCTTCATACATATGCTCGATATATCTGACTGAAATTTTCCTGTCAGCATAGCTGTAGAGAACAGAAGCTAAGCAGAGCTCAGAGAGACTCCCTTCACACAACGTGCAGTAGAAAATCTGAGGAAAACTGCCTCTGTGGGTAGTGTTCTAGAGGGTGCTGTCGCCTGATTGGTTGTAGTTCAGATGTGATTCTTTTTTTTTTTTTAAAAGGAACATGGATAGGCTATAGTAGTGCCTGTCTATACCATTGAGGCCTAGTGTAGTACACTTACTGCTATATATATGTAAGGTTACTGCGGGACTCCCATCTTGACGACAGGAATGATTCAAGCATGTGAATCTATGAAAGATCCAATATTGGAGAATCAAATATTTTTATCTGTTACTTTCCACAAATTTTCTTAATGTGGATGTGAGGAAAATCAGATTTTAGCCTAAATGTCATGCAACGCACGGGAGTACTTGTATCCCTGTCCTCAGAAGATGAGCAGCAATCACCTTCATCAATTTGGTGAACTCCCAAGGGTTGCCAGTGAGACCGAGGGGGAGCACAGCAAACTGAAAATGTTTCTGGCGTCCCTTGATCATCATATAATGTTTGTAGGGTTATAGGATGGGAGTATATAAACAAACATCCTGCAGATCCAAAGACAACCTGAAGTTTTCCCTAGCTCCAAATCAAACAGAATCTAGTCCAAAGAGAACATTTTGAATTTGTCCTTTCATAGAAAGGCATTCAGAGGTCAAAGGTCTGGGCTAGGTCTAAGGTCCACATCCGTCTGCAGAAGGCAGAAATGGCGAAGTGTAACTACCCTCTCCTTTTACGAATCCGGCACCATCTCAACAGCACCCCTTGAGTGCAACAAATGCAGAGAATGGACAAGTGCTCATCTAAAACTTCCTCTAGTGTGGGAGTAATAGTGGATGGGGCACACAGATAGGGTAGGGCACAGCCATTTCGAACAATCTATAAAATCCATGAGTTGGGCATGATAGATTGACAGCATGGGACGAAATGCTAAATTCCTGTGCACACTGGCTAGGCATACATAACTAAGAGCAAACTAAAGTTGTATTTATTGGCTGCTGTAGCTGGAACTGGAAGACAGTGGCTCCTGCTGGCCAGCATGAGCCTGTCCAAACCAGCAGATTCATGACTTAGGCAGTATGGCACCGCCTGGCTGCTCTGGAGAACTATTGCTCAGGAAAAAACTTTTCAGATTCAGTCTGACGATTGATGACTATTCATAAGGTGAGGAATCTCTGGGAGGAGGTATGTATCAGAAAGACAAGGAGCAGACTCGACGTGGCAATGCATAAGAGCCATTTTGTGTGCTCTGTGGTCCTTTACCTGGCACCTTGATACAAGTACCTGGTTTTCTTCCAGTAATATGCTAAATGTGAATAACTGACTAGCAAGTTAGTTTTAGAAGACAAAAGAAGATTTCATGTTGCGTTCATCATTTACTGTTCCACATCTTCCATCATTGTTTTCCACAGTTTGTGCTTTTCACAAGTGGTCTTACTAATATGAACCTTATTTAGGGAGGCACGTACAGAATTTTAGTTCAAAATGCTTTTCAATCCAAGCAGCAATGGTTGGAGCACAGCATGAAAGGTAATAAAAATATATATATATACCAGCAAGGACACAGCTACAGTTTTGCAATAAGATATTAATCATGGAACAGGACTTGGAGATTAGATGTGGACTTAGCATAAAGATGTAGCCTGGTGGAGATCTACTCTGTTTCTGCTAGACGCCTAACTTTAAAATACATAAACAGTGCCTGTTTCTTTCGTACAGCAAAGGAGGGGTCTGCCACAGACAGGAACGTGGCCTGATTGTTCGGTCTTTACCACTGCACATTAGTTCCATGTCTGTAGAGAACATGACAGCCTAGGGTAGGGACGCTTGCTTTCAACTAGCAAATTGACCCTTAGATGCTTATAAACAAATTTGTTATGAAGCAAAGTGGATGTATTGGTGCAGCAAGTACAGTCACACTGTGGATTGTTTATGAGCTCAGCCGGTTGCCAGTGGGAAATTAAGCTACCGTAGGTATTGCCTATGCCTGTTGGGTATACTTTTATCACGACGAAAAAAAAAACGAAAAAAAAAAAACTTTTGAATCCCATTCACCTCCCAAACCCCACCACCAGATTTAATTCAACTCATGCTATGTTTATGTCTGCATGGACACTCCAAAGTCACCCACCTTAGATAGAGAAAAACAAAAACCCTTTGCAGCATACAATTTATCCTCACATCAGATGATAAGCCATTACATGAGGATTGGCTGTAAATACACAGGTTAAAGTAACACAAAAGGCCTACTATCCAAGGTATCTTTTAGAGATACAAGATTGTTATCTGGGTGAAAAGCCAATTCAAGGAGTGTCAAAACAAAGAGGGTAAGTTATATCACACTGAGGGGAGAAAAAAGGCTTACAAAGTAAATATCTGTCACTGGCACCTCTTCTTCCTCCTCCGAGGCCTGGCTGGCTGGTTCTGAGTGCTGGCTAGCAGTATCCACTTCCAGCAGGGGTGCAGCAGACCTTTTGATGGCACAGGCTGAAGACGCCTCTCTGGGAGTAGAAAAAAAATGAAAGCATAAGGACACAGGCACTGCAAATTACAAGCCTTGCACTGTGTGCACTTCCCACCAGCACCATAATTAGATACAAGGAACATGTGAAAGACGACATTAGGTCTATTAGGCTGTACATCCTTCAATCCAGGCAATCTATTTAGGGTAACTGAAAATCAAAAACCTTTGTTGCAACTTTAAATCAATTCATCGCAAGAGAATAAATCAAAACCCTTCCTTCAAGAGTTATTTTCTTATAAAATAAGCTGTGCATTAAGATCTTCAGTTGTCCAGTTAGCCTTTCGAAGTTGGATATTTTTTTTATTCATCCACTTTTCTTTAAAAAAAAACAAAAAAAATAAAGATGGAAATACTTTTCTTTCCAGCTGCAAAATACTTTTGTGTATCCCGCCCACAACTCTTGTACAGTTTCTTTCTACTGACGTCTTCTTTCAAATGTACATAACTTCAGCTGTCATCGTTGGCTCCTCACCTTATTTCTATATTCATGTTTGATTCAATTTACCACTTTTTAACAATCTCGGAATTTGTCCTTTACTCATCTTTCAGATTACTAAAATTATAACACTCACTACACCATTAACCTATCCAGTTTGATAGTATGCCTGTATCTCTGCTCTTATTGTAACTGTGATTAGTCTTTATCACATTGCCATAAACTGGTAAGATCTTGCCCTCTTCACTAATTACATTGTGTTTTACTGTACTGCCTGCATATTGGTCTATAAACCTATTCATGCCCTTGCACCTTCAATCTATTATGATTGATCATCTATGTACCAACTCACTTGTTTCACCACTCAAATCAGAGAGAATGTCAAATATGCAATTTTAAAGAGTCCACCTTTTGGTATCATTATCAAACAATTTCTGAAGAAAATAATTTAAAATAATCATGTTGAATATTCCTCGCCAATGCAATTCTACCCTGAAGCATTAAAAGCCTCGGGTCTATGTTACACAGAAGTGCCAAAACGGCACATCTCTGAGTTACACCGAATATAACAATCCATATGGAGGATATAAATCATCCCATTATCAGATGCTACCTTGGATTACCCAGGAATGATTATATTCCCTTCAATGTCATAGCCACATTTTTAGCCATATGATGATGTGGCAGTTTATTGTATAACAAGGTGAAGATAAATCCTGAAGAATAGGGGCTGGAGGACTACATTCAGGTGTGATGGATATGATGTCTGAGGGTCCCTATTGTTGTTCGATTTCCTCTCATAGTCCAGAAACTTCATTCACATGATGGTTTTGCTCAGTATCAACACCCATTCCAAGCATGCTGCTTTCCAAGGCTGACCTGCTTCAAGTTACAGTAACTTCACTCATAACAAGCTGATGAGGTGGGTAATGTTTTAGCCAGTATTTGAAGAATCTCTTTATGTAAATTACACTATTCTTCCAATTGTTCACCAAGTAAAACGTCTGTGCACCCACAGCAACTTGGAATGTATCCCGAGGGCCAATTTAGAATTGCTCTCTTGCCTCTCTCCAGGCTTTCATTCCCTTGCAAAAAATGTTTTAAAACTCTGTGAGGAAGTAGGAAGACAGCGCTGATGGTATGGAAGGCGCAACCTCTCAGAACGCAATTAAGTATAACTGTAAAGTAGCATGCCAATGCATTTAACCAGGTTTCCTGACCTGTCTTCTTCTAAACCACTTTCTGTGTGGAAGCTCTGTGGCATTCTGCCCTTCCTGAATGTTCCTGCTCTTTGACCCACAGTCCCAGATGCCCCTTGATAAAACCTGCAATTTGGCCAGTTTTCAGTCCAGAATCTTCTAGCCAGAGCCTGCAGCTCAACTTTGATGCAAGTACTCAGTGCCCTGGAACATTTGACTTATGTGCTTGGGTTTCCATGAACCTCTGCTTCAGGGGAGTGTGATGGGTGAGGGACACCTTGTGCCAGAGTCAGAAAAAGTGTAGGCCCAGCATCTGGGGTGTCCAGGAGGCACAAGCAGTCTTGCAGACAGACTCTGTACTGAATTTAGGAGAACTGAGTCGCTGACAACAGTAACACACCAGACATGTAAATGATGTACTGCTGGTAATAAGTATGCATGCAGCCCCCCACTCCCCCAAGAACAGGGGGAGGAGTTACATAGCGGAGCATTATATATTCAAAAGAAGCAATTTATCATTCATCACCACTCATGTTTCTACACTTACTTCTGCAAGGAAGTGATCTAGTTTTCACTTAAACTATGAAAGTGTAATGGCGTAAGTATTAAAATGGTAACAGAATCGAACTCCATGCATTTATTAGTTGACAGTTGTCCTGAACAACCTAAGAACAGTCTAAAATTACACTCCATGCTGTGATCACAGTAGACTATCCAAATGACTAGTGCGATAAATACATTACAAATTTCGACAAAACCTACACCAATTAGTTTAACTAATCACAAAAGCATAATTCAATTGTTACTTTTGTACACGGATACACCACTGCATAGGGAGATCTGAGTTCAGGTTATAAAAAGTATACCCTTTCTCCTCTTCCAGAACTCCTGATTGCACCTCCATCTTCGACTCCAGCTCTACTGTTATTTGCTGAATTTCCTGATCCACTGCAACCTCCTCATGTGCCCGTGAGTGCCTAGGAAAGGAGTAGAAATATCTATAAAACACCAATAAGTAAGCCTTGATCAGAGGCACAGTACAAATAACACACACCAGTTTTTTTTCATGTAAATACAGACACGCGTCTGCATTTCTAATTACATTAAGTTATGTTTATTTCCAAAGCATACTGCAGAATTTCTTGGCAATTAGCCACAGAGCATAAGATGAAAAAAGGTGGGTGAGGAAGAACCATCTAAAAAAACAGAAGAATAAGAAACTACTAAAGAAGGAGGCAGAGCACAAGCAGTAAGGCAAAAAGTTTTAGCTACTTAATAAAAAGGGACGATTTTACAAGATTCCTAAAAATAAACATGTTGCAGTTTAGCTCGTATGTTGCAGGGAAGCGAGCTACAATGCTTGCATCAGCTCATGTGATAGGATGTGCACAGCTCATTGTTCTCAGTTTAAGTAGCACAAGGAGAAAACTGAGCCTGAAAAACAGAGCCCTACAAGGGCAGCAGAGTCAACTTGAAGGCCAATAAGACAGGCTGCCTTCTGGGCAATGCTCAGGTCTTTGAACGACTAGTTCCACCTGAACACCGACAGACAGCAGCAGTTCGAAGAAAAGGCAACAAAGTTTTTTTTTAACTATGGCTTGATATACAAGGTTGACACAGTCTACCACTGACTAAATTACGGCATTTACAACTGGGACCAGTTGTTGGTGACAATAAATGGGTGCACCTTTTTAGGCATCATTAGTTGGTTGAAGTAAAAGTTTGCCACTTGGCAATGGCTGAAAGTAAAGAGAAAACAAGCACTGGCATAGGCAATAAGTCTTGCCAATATGTTTCAGTTATTTTGTATATTAATGTTTTTGCTATTTAGTATGGCTAAAAGTAATTGGTGTAAAGGGGCATTAAGTGAAGTATCGAAAAGCTGATTAGAGTGTAGTAGGAGCAAAAACAGGGCCCGCCCGGGGACCCAAAACAATGTGGCATACATTGCAGGTTACTCGTGAAAGGGGACCAATTTTGGGATAAATGTGCACTAAATTAAGTGTTTTGGATGATAAACAAGCTCAAAAATGTTAACACTGTATGTACTTTTAAAGCAGCATGACGCGAGTGCTGAAATATGTAAAGCACGGGACCAGGCATGTCCATGTGTAATGCAGCTGGCTCGTGTACAGAGCTCCGATACCTACATCTAAAAAGAAAAGGAAAGGAAAGCCACGCTGCTTTTCAGGTCGCAGTAAAGCACTGTGTACTATGGAACTACATAAGTTAGAAGAAAATAAGTTACTTATCTGTAACTGTAGTTCTCCAGTATTGGAATCTTTCATAGATTCACATGCTTGAATCATTCCCTGCCGTCGAGATGGAGGCCCCCGGTATAAATTACACAAGTAGTGTTAAAATATATTAACAAAAAGGCCCTAGGCCTCTTCACTTTAACAGTCTATCCGAGTCATTTTAGGAAAAGGACCTAACTTGAGTATCCACCAATCAGGCGACACCACCCTCTAGAATCCTCCTGAGAGAAGCTCAAGCACCTCAGATTTTCCAAGCACAAGTGCGTTAAAAGAGGAAAAAAAGAGAGAAGGAAGAAGGAAGGTGAAATTGAGCCTCTCCGGGGAGGTGGGTGGGTCGCATGTGAATCTATGAAAGATTCCAATACTGGAGAACTACGGTTACAGGTAAGTAACTTATTTTCTTACTCCAGTATTGGAACTTTCATAGATTCACATGCTTGAATCAGAGTAAAGAGCAGTACTTATGCACATTGTACCATTGTAACCATATATGGTACAAAACACACGCATATATAAAACATATGTACATACATCCATATAAATATATACACACATACACATATACATATATCTAAATATCTATCAAGGAATACTTCAAAGAAAATATGGTATGTGAATACTATCATTAATTCTGTCAATTTTTCTCTATGTTACACTGTTCTCTCTTTTTTTTTTTTTTTTTTTTTTTACAAATCATAACTCTGTAACCGAACATAAGAGACATAAACAATGTGCATACCTGTTCTAGGATGGAGGGATGGAAATAATATGTCTCACCTTCACCTGAAGAGATTCCTGAGAACTGCTTGACCCACTGCTATCTCTCCCTGAGATAGAGATTCCAAGCAGTAGTGCTTTGTGAATGTATGACAGCTCTTCCATGTTGCTGCCCTACAAATGTCTTGTAGGGAAACCCTCGCGAACAGCGCTGCTGACGAAGACCCTGCCCTCGTAGAATGAGCACGTATAGATGAGTGCAGAGGTTTACCCGCTGCTTGATGGCAGAAACGAATGGCTGAGGCGATCCATCTGGATATATTCTGCTTGGAGAGTGGTTGGCCTTTTCTAGGTGCACTGTATGCTACGAATAGCTGATTAGAGCGTTGAAAAGACTTAGTTCTGTCCAAGTAGAATTGAACACATCTCTTAACGTCTAAGGAGTGTAATGCTCCCTCCGCCGGAGTAGAAGGATGAGGAAAAAAATATTTGAACACTAAAGGCTCATTGATGTGGAAGTCTGACGGGACCTTCGGAATGAAATGCGGATTAGTACGCAGCAGTAGCCGGTCTCGTTTAAACTGTAAAAACGGCTCTTGAATAGAGAGGGCCTGCACTTCGCTGACACATATGGCTGATGTGAGAGCCACCAATAAAGCAACCTTCCACTAAAGGAATTTGAGAGAGGCACGATGAATTGGCTCAAACGGATGCTTCATCAGCTGTGCTAAGACAATAGTTAGGTACCACGAAGGAGGTGGTGGTCTGAATGGAGGGAAAACCCTGAAAAGTCTTTTAAAAAACCTCTTGATCGGACGAGAGGAATAGAGCGAGGGTGAAGCATCTGAACGTCTGTATGCTGCTATTGCCGCCAGATGTACTTTAATGGATGAATGTGCCAGGCCTGCTTGCGCTAACTGCAATAAGTACTGCAATATTTGTTCTGGCGGTGAAGATAGTGGGTCAATCTGCCGCTGATGACACCAGACACAAAATCGTTTCCATTTGCAAGAATAAGCCTTATTAGTGCTATCCATCTAGCTCTGGACAAGATATCCCTACACTCCTGTGGGATATTCAGATGTGCGAATTCCCTGTGCCCAGGAGCCATGCTGACAATTGCATTGAATGCGGATCCGGGAGCCATACTTGCCCTTTGCTCATTGTTAACAATTGTGGAAACGGTTTCAGCAGAATGTGAGGCTTGACTGACAGAAGAAGAAGCTCCGCAAACCAGTGTTTGCGCGGCCAATACGGAGCTATTAATATCAGAGTGCACGGCTCTGCCTTCATCTTTGTGAGGACTCTTGGGATCAATGGAATTGGAGGAAAGGCATAAGCAAAGATGTCTGACCAGACTATCGAAAACTTATTCCCCAAAGATCCCTTTTGGTGATGCCAACTTGCGAAGTACTGGCATTTGGCATTCTCTTTGTTGGCAAACAGGTCTATTGTTGGTGTTCCCCCACTGGGAAAAGATGTAGTCCACTATCGACTGGTCCAGCTCCCACTCGTGGCAGCTCGATCTTTGTCTACTGAGCGCATCCGCTGTCTTGTTCTCTATTCCCGGCAAATGCACAGCTGAGAGTGTGATGCCTTTCTGCGAGGCCCAATTCCAAATTCTCTGGGCTTCTCTGGAGAGAGTGAGAGATCTTGTGCCTCCTTGTTTGTTGAGGTAATGCATCATAGTGGTGTTGTCTGTTCTTATTACTTCGTGCGATCCTGATTTTTTCAGGAGAAAAGCCTGTAAAGTGAGGTACACTGCTCTGAGCTCTAGCCAACTGATATGCATCGCTGTCAATTGTGGTGGCCACTTGCCACTTATTTGAAGTTCCTATAGCACGGCTCCCCAACCCTCTAGAGATGCATCTGTAGTGATGGTCCACGGAGCCGGATGATGTAGGAACGAAAGGCCTATGGATAGAGGATGCCCTTGAGACCACCATGTCAATGCTCTGAGTATTGCTGGGGTTATGTGTGTCCGATCTTTGAAGCTTCCCGAAGCCTAGAGCCATTGACGATTTAGTTGCTCCTGTAACAGGCGCATCTTTAGTCGGCAGAGGAACTAGAGGTATGCATGATGACATAATACCCAACAGTGACTTGAACAGGCGGACAGAGACACAGTTTCTTTTTTGTATAGATCTTGTTAGTGTCAGTAACCTTTGTTGCCTGTCTAATGTGGGACACGTCATGGTGGACTGCGTGTCCAGGTTTGCCCCTAAAAAGGTGATACTGCGTGCTGGCAGAGGTTTGGACTTCTCCCAGTTGATGGTTAGTCCCAGATTGGTTAGTAAGGAAACGCACCTTTTTGTTGATCTGCGCGCTCCTGCATAGGTACTTGCTTTTATCAGCCAATCGTCTAGATATGGAAAAATGTGGTGTTCCCTCCTTCTGAGGAAGGCTGCGATTGGCGCTAGACATTTGGTAAATATCCTGGGAGCTGATTTTAGGCCGAAGGGAAGGACACGAAATTGAAAATAGCTGCCGGCTACGGTGATTCTCAGGTATTGTCTGTGGGCAGGGTGGATGGGAATGTGGAAATATGCTTCTTTCAGGTCTAGTGTAGACATGAGATCTCCCTGGTTAAGGCGCAGGAGGACATCTTGTAGGCTGATCATGCGGAACGATTGCTTTTTTAAGTAGATATTCAGTTCCCGTAAATCGAGGATCAGCCTCCAATCTTTCCACTTTCTTCAAATGAGGAAGAACCTGGAATAAAACCCTCTTTCTTGCTGTGATCGAGGTACCTTCTCTATAGCTCTTTGAGGAGCATTTTGTTGATATCCTTCTTGAGTTGTTGTGGGTATCTTGAAGGAGTCCTGCGAGGAGGATTGGAGGGAGGCAGTTGGGTACATTCTAGAGTGTGGCCCTGTTTCACTAATTGGAGGACACACTTGTCTGCTGTGATGACTTGCCATTGTTTGAGGAAGAGGGATTTCCTTCCACCTAGAACCAAAGGAGGAGAGTTGGGTGTAGCCGGCGCCTCGGATGCATCAGGCTCTCCGAGCCGAATCCTTAGCATGGCGAGTTGAGCGCCCTCTATCGCCAAATCTACCATAAGCTGCTTGCAGCAGCTGCCTCTGGGGGTAGTACTGACGGTACTGTTGAGAAGAGGAAGGATAGGTGGAATATCTATACTGCTGATATCCTCCTCTATATGAAGGTTGGCCACGCCCTCTAGATCGAAAGGAGGGCTTTCGGTATTGGATGGTCCCTAATGATCTTGCCGTGTCTGTGTCCGATTTAATGGATTGTAAAGCCTCATCAATATGTTTTCCGAATAACGCCTGGCCATCAAAAGGTAAGTCCAAAATCTTATTCTGCACCTCAGGCCGGAATGAGGTAGCCTTTAGCCAACCTGGTCTTCTAAGAACAGCTGCCCCTGCAAGCTGTCGAAATGCAGTCGTGGCTATGTCCATTGCACAGTCAATGAGTTCTGCTGATGTGCGTTGACCCTCTTGCAAAGTCTTGTTTGCTTCTGATTTTGCGTCCTCCGGCAACTGGCTAATATGTGGGGCGATGTCTGCCCATAGCTGCCTGTCAAACCTAGCCAATGCAGCTAGTGAGTTAGCAGCTCTTACCACTAGGCTAGCCATAGAGGAAAACCTCTTTCCAATGTTATCTAATCGCCTACCCTCTTTGTCTGAGGGTGCGGAAATCGGGGCAGACGGATTTTTTGACTTCCTCTGTGCCGCTTGAGGCACCACTGAGTCCGGATGAGGATGTCCAGTTAGACATGCTGGTGCATCGTCCAGTGCCTTGTACTTTTTGTCTAAACGAGGCAGTACTGCTGTGACTGTAGCAGGATTGTGCATGACCTTTAGACCTTCTTCCCACAGATAGTTAACCAGCGGAATAGAGCGCACAGATTTTTGGAACGGCTCTTTAAAGTCGTAGAGAAAACAGTCTGTTTAGATTGCATTGGCAAAGTGAAACGCTTAGCAGCTCTTTCTAGGAGATTGTGAAATCCTCCGATGTCGTCTGGTGGGGACTCCACCTTTGAGCAGAAGGAGGAGCAGGGATGATGTATTCATCCCACTCGGAATGAGTGTCCAGGAGCTCCCCTTCTTCGTGATCCCCTTCTGACATATCCGTATCCTGAGGCAGCGTCATATCCGGAGTAGCCACGTTCTGTAGTGTGGTTAGTTTTAAGTATCCTTTGCGCGTTAGCTTCAGGCTTTAGGCCTTTGTGCACTTTGCCCTGGATGTATTTTATTCATTTGCTTGCAGTTTAGAGCCTCTGTGCACTTTGCTCTAAATGCTTTTTATTAGGCTTCGTACTGTTATTTTTCAAATAGCCAGTTCTACGGTTTTGTTTTTTATTAATTTCACACTGTTTAGCCTACTTCAGCACTGGAGTTCTCCATAACACATTCACTCTGTGCTTCAGTCAAGGATACAGTCTGGTACATTGCCGATAGACGTGGTAGGAATTTAGACTTGGCATTCCTGCGTAGGGACATTTTGTGATCACGTTAGTTATAAAATCACTTTCTTGTCCCAATACACGCAAGAGGGAGATTCCGACCAGGGAACCACAACTAGACGCTGACTGCCTCGTTGCAGATGCTGAACCAGATCACAGGCCTTTGCTCAGGTATGAGGGCTGATGTCTCCCCAGTGATTCGGAAAGGCAAGCTAGAAGCTTAACATGCTGTGCTCTAAATAGAACAAGCAGAGGGAGAGTAGAAACTGTTAGGCACTATGATAGCTTTGTTCTTATGTTTTACTCTCCTGGTGACTATTTCAATCCTACTGTGTTGTATTGTTCTGGTTATTGCGGCTCACGCCTTATTATCTAAAATACAGTCGTTTTCTTAAAACATTATATAAAACTTATACTGTCTTTGTCATTTGTATACGAGATCATATTGTAAATGAGAGAGTTGGTTTGGATCTGAGTGACCACGACTTCCCTGAGAAGTTCCAAAGATGTCATGCGCTCGGCTGCCCAATCATCTCTTCCCCGTGGGAGAAATGAGGCACTGCTAGTTAGCCGGAGCAAACACCGGATTTAGGGTGACAGAGTTCCTTACACGTGGGTCAGACTTAGTCCCCCACACCGTTATCGATCCTGCTGCCTAGAAATCCAGTAGTCTCATTTAGGATAATGAGAGCCCACGCGACATGGCGCCGCCAACGATTGGTCTGGCTCTAATTTTCGGGTCCGGCTGACTCTCGGTCTCATATATATATTGACTCCTTGGTTCCGTATACGGAGACGTCCGTGGCACTGAGGACTTCCGCCACCGCAATATAGGTAGATCCTATTAATTGTGGTTGGTTGTTCAAGCTTGAACTTTAAAAGGAAAACCCCGATATTGGTGTGCCTTCTCTGACCTAGTGCTATTTTTTACAAATGGCAAATCCTAATGTAGTGAATATAGCAATCAATATGCGACAACCGCTCCCGGGACATCTGGTGGCACATGGCCCGACGGTCCAGGGGGGTCCGGTCACTTTTGTGGTGGACGCCCATGCAGCCTTTAGAACAGAACTTTTTTATTCTTGGGTCATATTTCCAGCAGTTAATGGGGGTACAAACACTTTTCACGAATACACTGTTGCGAATGTCCCTGGACAATACAGGGCTTATGCATATTTAGAGATACCTTTATCTTATCAAGAACACCATAATTGGCTTGATGGCGCCCTCCCACACACAGTAGCACAAGTTAGGTTAGGTCCTACCTGGCCTTTATTGGCTACATATACACCTCATCCTGCGGCTGCTCAGTTGACAGTGGTTGAAGTTCGTCGTTTATATACAGACTTAATGGCTATATATAGACGATTAGTTCAGTTTTTAATGCAGACCTTAAATACTCACCCACAAGCAGTGGTTCTGGGTATTAATCCAGCCACTGTACACTCAGTTATGGGTAAAGTACCGGCTAAACGTGAGGAGACTCCATTTTGGCTGGCGCAGAAAATTAATACGCTGGAAGCAGTATTTCCCCATACGGGACCTCAGGATAAACATAGAATATTGACGATGTGTTTGCCGTATGGGATGGTTCCTCCGGTGGACCTTTGTCACACCTGGGGCACGGTGTTTGCCGCGCTCTACACTACGGCACACGGTACACCAAGATTAGCAAATTTACCGGAAGTGCTTAAACAAATTCAAGATGAATATGGGGCTGCCCCTGCCTTAGATTTGGGCATGCAGTTAATAGGCAATTTTGCCGCAGTTTCTTCTATTATTTTGAGTAATCTCAAGGGAGAGGCAGTAGCACTAGCAGTGCGAATGCGTCTTTGGGAAGTTCCGCAGATTAATCAAGAGCGGGAACTCCCGAGAATAATAGCGGAAACATATTCCAGTATTGGTTGCGATAGCCTAGGGGCTAGACCACAAAAAACCCAATTGCAGGGTAAAAATAATAAAGATAATGCTAAACAACAGCAACCTGAGGGTACTAAAAAGCGCTGGGAAAAGAAACAGCAAACACCTAAGAAAGATGGGGACAGTCTCCGCAACCGGAGACCCCGCAGAATAGGTATAATCTCAGGAATAGGGATAATTTGAAGACGCCTGAAAGATATCAATATACTGATACACGCCAATCTCGTTCCTTTCAGGACTCCTCAGAGAAGAGAAGGGAGAGAGGTGGGCGATCAGAGCGGAGAACTGAGTACGTGAAACAGAGACAGAATCACAACGCTCAACTGAGGTTTCTGTTAAACAGGAAGAGAAACCGCTCCAACAAAAGCAACAATTTAAAAAGAAGAAAGTGGCAGCAGTCTCAGTTAGACATGCCGCTCAAGAAGAGAGTTCTCTTGATGAACAAGACATGGGCGTTGGCACTGTTAGACAGCGCGGCAGAGGTCACAATAGTTCGCCGGAGTCTTCTAGAGCATCTGGAGGTGAAAGCAACTGATGACTTCATACAAGTCGAAACGGCGGACATGCGAGTCTCTGATCCTGATAGAGTATATCAGGTGACTCTGCAATTAGAAGGGGACATTGACCGCATAGTACACGCCATCTTTTGGGACCATGTGGTAAAATCATATGATGTTCTGCTGGCCGAACAGGATTGGCCACCTGACTTTGTTCGCGATTGTCCAGTGGGGGAAGAGGTTATTGCACCTTCCTTCTCCCCACTTGTTCCGAGAGAACTTGTGGAGTCCTATAGTAAATTATGGGCTCTTACACAGGCCCCCGCTCTATATAGAAATAATGTGGGGTGGGATAAACAATCACCTTATCATGTAATTCCAATAAAGGGCGAACCTCAGCCGCAGCCGCAGCCGCAGTATCCTATCAAATTTGAAGCAAGGGCATCGGTTAGGAAAATTCTTACGCAATTGGAGTACCAGGGTGTAGTTGAGCCCTGTGTCTCGCCGATGAATAATCCCTTGTTTCCGGTTGCCAAACCGGACCATTCCTATAGGATAGTGGTGGATTACAGACATTTGAATAGTCATGCACGCACATATGCAATACAGAATTCACATAGCGCAGCGCTTATGAATAATATAGTGCGTAAAAAATACAAAACAACGTTGGATATCTTGAATGGATTTTTCTGCCAAAATATAGCGCCCAAAAGTCGGGACTATACCAGTTTCAGTGCGTTTGGCTCTCAGAAAAAGTTTTGTCGTTTGCCTCAGGAGTATAAGAATAGTCCAGGACTGTTTTCGGCTCGTGTAACTGAAATTCTGCACGAGTTGGACCCTGAAGCGCTGTCATACGTTGATGATATATATCTGACAGACGATGAGATACTGCAACATCTAAGGCGTGTATTGCGCATTGTTGTGGGGTTTGCTGAAATTGGCTATAAGTTTAATTTTAAGAAAATCGAAGATTGCCTTCCTCAGCGTCATTTTTCTGGGATATGAATTGTCGAGTGAGGGCAAAAGCTTAGCGCCTAATTTTTTGGAGAAATTTGCTTTATTGCAGCCTCCTAATACGGTTCGGAAGCTCCAGTCATTGTTGGGGTTTCTGAATTTTGGCAGAACTTACATTCCTGATTATGTTACGCGTATAAACCCCTTATACGAATTGATTCGCCCGAATTTTTCAAGTAGATTTTGGACGATTGAGCATACACACATACTACGAGAGTTACAGACTGATCTCTTAGCAGTTAAACACTTACACACACGGGACAATAAGACACATTTAGTCATCAGGGTGATACCTGGGGCTGTTGGGTTTACGTATGTCACCTTTAATGAGGGTGAGACAGTCCCGATTGCATACAAGTCCCACTTGTATTCTGCTGCAGAACAACAATTTGCACAGACTGAGAAAATACTCACTGCAGTACAGATGGCTGTGATTAAAGAAAGACCGCTTGCCCAGGGCCAACGCATCATTGTCGTTTCCCCGATTCCGGCCTTAGAGGCTGTTACAAAAGCGAGTGTTCCTAATTCGAAAGCTTTACACCCGCGATGGATACAATGGGCTACGTCTTTGACAGCCACTGATGCCGCTGCAGACTCAAGAATTTCTTCAATATGAAATGGAGTACCCAGTTCCTGCTGGTACGTTGCCTATTGACCAATATCAGGTGGTCATGTATACTGATGGCTCTGCGCAACCAGCTGTTGGGACTAAACAACAGTATTCTGCTGCATGTGCGGTGGTGAGCGGCACTATGGAGGGGGAAGTGTTCGCCCCCGACATACTTATACTAAAACCTTGGGAGATTGCACGGCACAGCTGGCTGAGCTCAAAGCTCTATTGTTAGTGTTGGAGCACGCGGATCCGGCGATTTTGACCTTGCTGGTCTGTGACTCCTACTACTGTGTTCAGTCTTTCAATTAATATCTGCACTATTGGAAGTTGAATGGGTTCAGAGATTCTAAAGGCAACACCATTAAACATAAATTGTTGTGGGGTAAGGTTGCGGATCTGAAAGAAACGCTTCCTAAGGTCCATGTTGTGCATACACTTGGACACCAGCGCGTTGGAATACATGTTGCTGGGAATACTTTGGCTGATGAAGCCGCAAAGTCAGCAGTGGCTGTCGCCACTGTGGCCGCAGTGACTCGTTCGAGTTCCAAACCAGAATCAGAGATTTCGGCTGCCATAAAAGCTACGGCTGATGGCACGCCATTTCCTAAAGGATTTCCTTCTAAATATGGTTACTGCTTGAGTAGTGCGCTAAATGCTGTTGTTAATATTCCAGGCATTGGTGTACGTGAACTACCCAATAAAATTGAGAGACCTCGATTAATTTGAGCCAGTAACTCCTACTGGTTGGATACCCAAGATTGGGGATCTAGTGCGTGAAAAGGTTGCAGTAAAGAAAGAAGGGGTTAGCGGCACGAGAACTGTGATTTTACCGCCGCAAAGGGCCAAAGGAAATCGCTTTGTTTCCATTGATAATGTCAAGTTACAACATGTGGCCGATTCTGCACAGCAGACCAAGAGGGACACCCAGTAGTTCCGGAATCCCTCTCACTACTGGGGAAGAGGTCCCGCTGCAGGTGATTTACACTGACGCTGTTTCCTCTCCGAGCTTGGGGAGGGTGGAAGATGATCTTGCGATTGTTCCACAGACGACGATTAATTTGGAATCTTTTGATCAAGTTGCTGTACGTTCTACTGATGTTTCTGAACATGTGGTTTATAGTGTGCCAAGGCGAGAGCCTCCATCTGCTACTTTGTTCACAGTTGCACCTTTTGCAAGAACTGCCTCTGGATGCTTCAACGACACTGATGATGCAGTGTCCGGCTCCTCGTCCTCGATGTCTTCAATCCGAGGTCCACGTAAGCTGCTGAGATGGCTTAAACGCACATATTTTGTTTTTCCTTGGAACTATTGTGGCTTTTTATGGCTGTAATGACTGTTTTTTTGTGGTTGGGATTTGTGGTTACTTTTTTTCTAGTAATACATGGTCATTTTCTTCCTGATCGGTCTGACATTGAGCACGTGGAGACTGTGTTAAAACCACATTTTTTGTCTCATATGGTTCGAAGAGACTTGTCCAATGTAAACATTTCTGCAATACCGATTCCGGATGGGATTGTGTGGGATAAAGTAATGTTTGATATATATGGTCCCACTGAATTGATTCAAATACCGTATGTCCTCAAGTTATCAATGAATGATATTGTTATACCAGGCATTGTTTCTGATGATTGGGATGTGAAGACAGTAGATTCTATGCTGACAGATTTGCAATATTATACTGTCTATGACGATGAAGATGCTTACCAATTTAGAGATAATCATGGTGACATGTTTTGCTACAACTATTATGGACACCACTTTATTCATAAGGCTAGTAGCCCTAAGTACATATTTAATTATGTGCAATGGGAACATTGCTCGACTCCTCCACAAGGGAGTTCGAAAACGTATTATGATAAATTTGCATATTTTTCTGGGCATTATCAACGAAATGCTAAGTCTTACTATTTTAAAGTTACTCCGTTTTCTAACAAGCAAATGTTATTGACCGATACTAAATTACTGTATTCAAATTTGTTTTGTATCTAAACTTTCGGTCGAGGGGTATGAATACTGGTTTAAGACTGTTGACTTGAAAAGTGTTTGGGGTACGAAAAATTGGCAGATGCGAGGCAGGGACACATTATTTAGAGCATGTATTATCCCTGTGCAGATGATTTTCCTCAATGACACAGTACAACAGACTAGCTGTTTGGGCTTGGCAACAATTAGAGAGTTAAATTTGCCTAGTATACCTGTCCCTTCCAAATTAAACAGCTGGCAGCACTATGTGAATGCTACTTTTAGTGAATTTACACATTGGGTACAGAATGGTACGCTTAACACTTCATCAATACATCCGGGCGGGTGGTTATTATGGCCTATAGACACTAATAAGTGTCATCAACGTTTTGTCACCTCTTCAGGGGGGTTCAGGACTAGTAGGGCAGACCCTTGTTACATTTCACCAGAACATGCTGATGTTATAACTACATACAGCGTGGGGAAGCTTTGTCAGCAATGGTTGAAATCATCCACGCTGGATGCAGTTAAGTCACATCTCACGTTACTGTCTAATGATACTGATTTACAAGATTTTTTGTCAGGTCCCAAGGTACCACGGAAGAAAAGATTTTTATACGAAGTTTATAATGAGATTTGGAAGCTTTCACAACAGGAGGCTGCAGCCCGGTTGAGGCAGATTGATCAGGAAAACCTGCTGCAGACTTTGTCCGTTGTTGATAATGGCATGCATACCCTTTCTGACCGTGTTTACACAATTGACAGCATTGTTTCCTCTGCTATTGACATTATTAAATCGGACATGTCTTCTTTATATCATGGGCAGAGTCAGACGCGGTCCATCATGCAGCTGGGTTGGACTCTTCAGACCTTGAAGGCAGGTCGCGTTCCATGGCAGCACATTCGTGCCAGAGAGATCTTTGTCTCCTTTAATTTGACTCGTCAACAACAGCTGATGACTAAAAAGGAAGCAACGTATGTCATGTTGAATATTGAGAAATTGGAGAAACTGCCTTTCACGGTTGCTGAGATTCCGTCAGCTGAGTGGTTGATTCATGGGGTTATTAATCTGCCTATCTCCACTCTGCAATTTACTTCTTGTTTGAAGCACATTCCGGTGGGTAGATATGAACTATTGGGAGACAGTTACATACACGAGGTGTGGGAGCTTCCCTTTCAATACAGATGTATTAATGGTTTGAGGGAGGTTTTTCTTAGCGGTAGTGAATGCGAAACTTCTGTCAGCCATTCTATGGTTTGTAAACAGCTGTCCTTGCACGGAGCGTGTAACGCTTCGATTGCTAACTTAGCTTGTTATCTGAAGGGAGTTCCAGTCCCGGTTATTAAAAACACTTTCCAGGTGCTTTCTAACGGCAGTTACGTTGTTCTTAACAGCGAACACTGCTGTGGCATGCGTGCCGGAATAGTTTACGTTGTCGTTGTCAACAAGGCCGTTACGTGCTGCGGGAATGTGTTGTTTCCCCCCCACTCAAATTAGGGAGGTGGCGGACATCTGGCCTCATATTGCTACTTCCAAGGTTAATTTCGACAAGTTGAGTCGACTAAAGGCTTTATTGTTTCAAAAGCATGTGGCCCTTACATCTGCCAGCGAGACCTACGCACTTCAGGTGGCAAGGTCATCGGCGGAAATACAGTCCCTTTTGTATACTAACTTTCCAAGTCACTTCGGCGAACTTGTGGGACGTATATTTAATGCATCCAGCACTGCTGGTATTGCAAATTTTTTCAAAGCCGTTGGTGTTGGTTTTGCTCACACCTTCTCTTCCATATTCGGTTTGATACCTTCGGCTATACACTCTATTTTCGGAAGCATTTTTGGAGGTTTCCCGATTACTTTGGCTTTATTGGCTGGTGTCTTGCTGTTGTTGCTATTTTTTCGCAATGGCTGTCCCGCCACGACAAGATCCTATATTGCTGCTCCCGTCAGCGCAGCTGTGTCGTGAATGCATGATGCAGCATTTTGGAGCAACACTCCTGGCCCATTTGGAGTGTGACTGGTCTCTGTCATTCCGACCAGTTTTGGATTGTGTGCAACCCGTGTTTCGGTGCCTTTGGTGCTCGTTTGAACATGCACTGGCTCTCTGTCTCTCGCTGCAGCGCCCTCCAGTGGTCGATCCTGATCTGTTGATGTTCCCGATTAGGGCTCATTCCCAGACTTGTGCACTACGGATGCGCTTGCTTCGTGAGGCAGTTTATGAGATTCCCTTCCTGGAGGAAGATGGTTTTGTCTCATTCATAGGCCCTGCACAGGGTGCCGCACTGAATGGTTTTGGGGCTTTGGAACACACCTGCTCCATGGTACTTTGTGGCGTGGATCTTCCAATATTGACATATATCGAAATGGAGGAGCTCCTACTTTCTATTGCTTATGTTTAACAATTGGATTTTTTTTCCCTCTCCTGCAAAATTGACTTTATATTGAATTTGGCTTTATCATCACATGTTTCCTAAATTTATGACTTTGTTGTCTTCTGACCTTGTCGAAATATGTATATAATTTTAGGTATTGTTTATATCTGGGGCATATTTTTATATTATTGGAACCACTTGCTACCGACAAGGGGAGGGTGTAGTGTGGTTAGTTTTAAGTATCCTTTGCGCGTTAGCTTCAGGCTTTAGGCCTTTGTGCACTTTGCCCTGGATGTATTTTATTAATTTGCTTGCAGTTTAGAGCCTCTGTGCACTTTGATCTAAATGCTTTTTATTAGGCTTCGTACTGTTATTTTTCAAATAGCCAGTTCTACGGTTTTGTTTTTTTTATTAATTTCACACTGTTTAGCCTACTTCAGCACTGGAGTTCTCCATAACACATTCACTCTGTGCTTCAGTCAAGGATACGGTCTGGTACATTGCCGATAGACGTGGTAGGAATTTAGACTTGGCATTCCTGCGTAGGGACATTTTGTGATCACGTTAGTTATAAAATCACTTTCTTGTCCCAATACACGCAAGAGGGAGATTCCGACCAGGGAACCACAACTAGAAGCGGACTGCCTCGTTGCAGATGCTGAACCAGATCACAGGCCTTTGCTCAGGTATGAGGGCTGATGTCTTCCCAGTGATTCGGAAAGGCAAGCTGTAAGCTTAACATGCTGTGCTCTAAATAGAACAAGCAGAGGGAGAGTAGAAACTGTTAGGCACTATGATAGCTTTGTTCTTATGTTTTACTCTCCTGGTGACTATTTCAATCCTACTGTGTTGTATTGTTCTGGTTATTGCGGCTCACGCCTTATTATCTAAAATACAGTCGTTTTATTAAAACATTATATAAAACTTATACTGTCTTTGTCATTTGTATATGAGATCATATTGTAAATGAGAGAGTTGGTTTGGATCTGAGTGACCACGACTTCCCTGAGAAGTTCCAAAGATGTCATGCGCTCGGCTGCCCAATCATCTCTTCCCCGTGGGAGAAATGAGGCACTGCTAGTTAGCCGGAGCAAACACCGGATTTAGGGTGACAGAGTTCCTTACACGTGGATCAGACTCAGTCCCCCACACCGTTATCGAACCTGCTGCCAAGAAATCCAGTAGTCTCATTTAGGATAATGAGAGCCCACACGACAGTTCGTGAGAGGTAAAGAAGCTGGTCTCTGACATGGATTGGTAACCCCAGAGACGGGCGATGGAGGAGGTTGCTCCCCTTGAGGAGGAAAACGCCTGCTGTAATCAGCTAACATTGCTATGAGGTCAGACAATAAGGAGGATGGAATATATGCCCCCTGTTGATATTGTTGTTCTTCTCCATAAAATTGAGGGTCATAGGATTCATCATACTCATCCTCTTCTTGGTACTTAACGTTCAACTGTGATGGGCTATGGGCTGCTCCGAATGGCCCCTCGTCGTCCGAGTCTTCATCTCCCTCTAACAGGTGTACTGGAATAAGGGAGGTCACCTTACTAGGTGAGGTATGTTTTGGGGTCAGTTTTTCCTGAGTTTTGTGATGTTTTTCTCTCGTCAACTGTGTCGTCGACGGCGCATACATGGACTGCGTCAACGGCGGTGTCGTAGATGCTGAACGCATGGAGATCTTGATGGAAGACAGCCTCACCGACGAGTCTACCGTCGACGATGGTAAAGCTGATATCGTCAAAAGCGCCATCGACGATGTGTAGACGTTCGTCGACGATGACGTCGTCTATGCCATTCTCGTTGACGACGACGTCGGAGCTGTCGTCGACGGTGGAAATGTAGATGTCGTCGTTGCCGTCGGAAAAACACTCACTGACCGTCTCGTCGCCGATGAATCTGTCGTCGACGGTGCCTTTTTTGCAGAAGTGGAGGATGGTTTCTTGAAAGGCACAGATGGAGGGCCAGAGGAGGATTTTTTATGCCTCTGAACTGCTGGCATGACCTCTCTCCCCTTTGTTGGAAGATTTCTGAGGTGAAGAAGATGGGCTGCTGCCCTTGTAAGACCCTGAAGCAGTCTTTTTGTGGGCTTTCCTTGAGTGTTGGGAGGGAGATCTTGTGTCTGATCTCGCCCTCTTTGATGACTTTTTAGATGTTGAAGAGTCATCACTCTGAGTCAGAGACTGGATTTTCCCTGTATTTTAGTTTTTGCAGCCATCTCAATAATCTGCCTTCCCTATCCTTAAGAGTGTTAGAGGAAAAGGTACGACAAACCTTACAGTCCTTGGCTGAGTGGTCTGGATAGAGGCAGTATATGCAATCCTGGTGAGGGTGTTCAGAATGAAGTCTTTTCTTGCCACAAGTTTTACAATTCCTGAATAGACCCTTATTCTCCTTATCAGACATGTTGAAGACGATTTTCCAATCAGGTCAGATAAGTTTTTTTCTGAGAGAAAATATGTTGAAAAGGTGTGAAGAAAGAGCAGAGCTCTGAGGAGACTACATAGCACGATGTGCAGTAGAAAATCTGACTTGCTTGAGCTTCTCTCAGGAGGATTCTAGAGGGTGGTGTCGCCTGACTGGTCGATACTCAAGTTTGGTCCTTTTCATAAAAGGACTCAGATAGACTGTGTAGGAAGTTGGCTCTGTATGCACTATTTCAAAGTAAGGAATAGTATGCACAGAGTCCAAGGGTTCCCCTTAGAGGTAAGATAGTGGCAAAAAGAGATAATACTAATGCTCTATTTTGTGGTAGTGTGGTCGAGCAGTAGGCTTATCAAAGGAGTAGTGTTAAGCATTTGTTGTACATACACACAGGCAATAAATGAGGAACACACACTCCGAGACAAATCCAGCCAATAGGTTTTGTTATAGAAAAATATATTTTCTTAGTTTATTTTAAGAACCACAGGTTCAAATTCTACATGTAATATCTCATTTGAAAGGTATTGCAGGTAAGTACTTTAGGAACTTTGAATAATTACAGTAGCATATATACTTTTCACATAAAACACAAATAGCTGTTTTAAAAGTGGACAGTGCAATTTTCACAGTTCCTGGGGGAGGTAAGTTATTGTTAGTTTTAGCAGGTAAGTAAATCACTTACAAGTCTCAGGTTTGGGTCCAAGGTAGCCCACTGTTGGGGGTTCAGAGCAACCCCAAAGTTACCACACCAGCAGCTCAGGGCCGGTCAGGTGCAGAGGTCAAAGAGGTGCCCAAAACACATAGGCTTCAATGGAGAGAAGGGGGTGCCCCGGTTCCAGTCTGCCAGCAGATAAGTACCGGCGTCTTCGGAGGGCAGACCAGGGGGGTTTTGTAGGGCACCGGGGGGGACACAAGTCAGCACAAAAAGTACACCCTCAGCAGCGCGGGGGCGGCCGGGTGCAGTGTGTAAACATGCGTCGGGTTTTCAATGGTTTTCAATGAGAGACCAAGGGATCTCTTCAGCGGTGCAGGCAGGCAAGGGGGGGCTCCTCGGGGTAGCCACCACCTGGGCAAGGGAGAGGGCCTCCTGGGGGTCACTCCTGCACAGGAGTTCCGTTCCTTCAGGTGCTGGGGGCTGCGGGTGCAGGGTCTTTTCCAGCCGTCGGGACTTTAGGTTCAGGCAGTCGCGGTCAGGGGGAGCCTCGGGATTCCCTCTGCAGGCGTCGCTGTGGGGGCTCAGGGGGGACAACTTTGGTTACTCACGGTCTCGGAGTCGCCGGAGGGTCCTTCCTGAGGTGTTGGTTCTCCACCAGTCGAGTCGGGGTCGCCGGGTGCAGTGTTGCAAGTCTCACGCTTCTTGCGGGGAGTTGCAGGGGTCTTTAAATCTGCTCCTTCGAAACAAAGTTGCAGTCTTTTGGAGCAGGGCCGCTGTCCTCTGGAGTTTCTTGTCTTTCTTGAAGCAGGGCAGTCCTCTGAGGATTCAGGGGTCGCTGGTCCTTTGGAAAGCGTAGCTGGAGCAGGTTTCTTTGGAAGGCAGGAGACAGGCCGGTAGGACTGGGGCCAAAGCAGTTGGTGTCTTCTGTTCTTCCTCTGCAGGGGTTTTTCAGCTCAGCAGTCTTCTTCTTCTTGTAGTTTCAGGAATCTAAATTCTTAGGTTCAGGAGAGCCCTTAAATACTAAATTTAAGGGCGTGTTTAGGTCTGGGGGGTTAGTAGCCAATGGCTACTAGCCCCGAGGGTGGGTACACCCTCTTTGTGCCTCCTCCCAAGGGCAGGGGGTCACATCCCAAATCCTATTGGGGGAATCCTCCATCTGCAAGATGGAGGATTTCTAAAAGTTAGAGTCACTTCAGCTCAGGACCCCTTAGGGGCTGTCCTGACTGGCCAGTGACTCCTCCTTGTTATTCTCATTATTTCCTCTGGCCTTGCCGCCAAAAGTGGGGGCCGTGGCCGGAGGGGGCGGGCAACTCCACTAGCTGGAGTGTCCTGCGGTGCTGGAACAAAAGGGTGAGCCTTTGAGGCTCACCGCCAGGTGTTACAGCTCCTGCCTGGGGGAGGTGTTAGCATCTCCACCCAGTGCAGGCTTTGTTACTGGCCTCAGAGTGACAAAGGCACTCTCCCCATGGGGCCAGCAACATGTCTCGGTTGTGGCAGGCTGCTGGAACCAGTCAGCCTACACAGATAGTCGGTTAAGGTTTCAGGGGGCACCTCTAAGGTGCCCTCTGGGGTGTATTTTACAATAAAATGTACACTGGCATCAGTGTGCATTTATTGCGCTGAGAAGTTTGATACCAAACTTCCCAGTTTTCAGTGTAGCCATTATGGTGCTGTGGAGTTCGTGTAAAACAGACTCCCAGACCATATACTCTTATGGCTACCCTGCACTTACAATGTCTAAGGTATTGCTTAGACACTGTAGGGGCACAGTGCTCATGTACTGGTGCCCTCACCTATGGTATAGTGCACCCTGCCTTAGGGCTGTAAGGCCTACTAGAGGGGTGACTTATCTATACTGCATAGGCAGAGTGAGGTTAGCATGGCACCCTGAGGGGAGTGCCATGTCGACTTACTCGTTTTGTTCTCATCAGCACACACAAGCTGGCAAGCAGTGTGTCTGTGCTGAGTGAGGGGTCCCCAGGGTAGCATAAGATATGCTGCAGCCCTTCGAGACCTTCCCTGGCATCAGGGCCCTTGGTACCAGGGGTACCAGTTACAAGGGACTTACCTGGATGCCAGGGTGTGCCAATTGTGGAATCAAAAGTACAGGTTAGGGAAAGAACACTGGTGCTGGGGCCTGGTTAGCAGGCCTCAGCACACTTTCAATTCAAAACATAGCATCAGCAAAGGCAAAAAGTCAGGGGGTAACCATGCCAAGGAGGCATTTCCTTACAGACTGTTAAAGTGAAGAGGCATAGGGCCTTTTTGTTAATATATTTTAACACTACTTGTGTAATTTATACCAGGGGCTCCCATCTCGACGACGGGGAATGATTCAAGCATCTGAATCTATGAAAGTTCCAATACTGAAGTAATGAGAGCGGTCTTTAATTCTCACAAAAGCAGATTTATAACCCAATATAAAAATGAACAAATACATTATTTAAATGCACCAACGCGACCTCGAAATAAAACAAAGCAGCAACTAATTTTTTAAAGTTGCTTTTGATTGGCTGAAAGGGTATGTAAGGAAATGCCTCCTTGGCATGGTTACCCCTGACTTTTTGCCTTTGCTGATGCCAAGTTATGATTTGAAAGTGTGCTGCGACCCTGCTAACCAGGCCCCAGCACCAGTGTTCTTTCCCTAAACTGTAGCTTTGTCTCCACAATTGGCACAACCCTGGCATCAGGTAAGTCCCTTGTAACTGGTACCCCTAGTACCAAGGGCCCTGATGCCAGGGATGGTCTCTAAGGGCTGCAGCATGTCTTATGCCACCTTGGGGACCCCTCACTCAGCACATCCACACTGCTTGCCAGCCTGTGTGTGCTGGTGGGGAGAAAATGACTAAGTTGACATGGCACTCCCCTCAGGGTGCCATGCCAACCTCACACTGCCTGTGGCATAGGTAAGTCACCCCTCTAGCAGGCCTTACAGCCCTAAGGCAGGGTGCACTATACCACAGGTGAGGGCATATGTGCAAGAGCACTATGCCCCTACAGTATCTAAGCAAAACCTTAGACATTGTAAGTGGAGGGTAGCCATAAGAGTATATGGTCTGGGAGTCTGTCATACACGAACTCCACAGCACCATAATGGCTACACCGAAAACTGGGAAGTTTGGTATCAAACGTCTCAGCACAATAAATGCACACTGATGCCAGTGTGCACTTTATTGTAAAATACACCCAGAGGGCATCTTAGAGATGCCCCCTGAAAACATACCCGACTTCCAGTGTGGGTTGACTAGTTTTTGCCAGCCTGCCACACACCAGACATGTTGCTGGCCACATGGGGAGAGTGCCTTTGTCACTCTGTGGCCAGGAACAAAGCCTGTACTGGGTGGAGGTGCTTCTCACCTCCAGGAACTGTAACACCTGGTGGTGAGCCTCAAAGGCTCACCCCCTTTGTTACAGCGCCACAGGGCATCCCAGCTAGTGGAGATGCCTGCCCCTCCGGCCACTGCCCGCACTTTTGGCGGCAAGGCTGGAGGAGATCATGAGAAAAACAAGGAGGAATCACTCCCCAGTCAGGACAGCCCCTAAGGTGTCCTGAGGTGACTCTTACTTTTAGAAATCCTCCACAGGGAGGAGGCACCAAGAGGGTGTAGCCACCCTCACGGTCAGTAGCCATTGGCTACTGCCCACCCAGACCTAAACACACCCCTAAATTCAGTATTTAGGGGCTCCCAGAACCGAGGAAGATAGATTCCTGCAACCTAAAGAAGAAGAAGGACTGCTGACCTGAAGACCTGAAGCCCTGCAGTGAAGACGGAGACGACAACTGATTTGGCCCCCGCCCCACCGGCCTGTCTCCCTGAAAACTGCAACAGAGACGCATCCAACAAAGTCCAGCGACCTCTGAAGCCTCAGAGGACTACCCTGCATCTAAAGGACCAAGAAGCTCCAGAGAACAGCGGCCCTGTTCAAGAAACTGCAACTTTCTGCAACAAAGAAGCAACTTTTAAAGACCACACGTTTCCCGCAGGAAGCGTGAGACTTTCCGCTCTGCACCAGACGCCCCCGGCTTGACCTGCGGAAAACTAACACTACAGGGAAGACTCCCCGGTGACTGCGAGCCCGTGAGTAGCCAGAGTTGACCCCCCTGAACCCCCACAGCGACGCCTGCAGAGGAAATCCAGAGGCTCCCCCTGACCGCGACTGCCTGCTACAAGGAACCCGACGCCTGGAACCAGCACTGCACCGCAGCCCCCAGGACCTAAAGGAACCAAACTCCAGTGCAGGAGCAACCCCCAGGCGACCCTCTGCCTAGCCCAGGTGGTGGCTACCCAGAGGAGCCCCCCTGTGCCTGCATCGTTGAAGAGACCCCCGGGTCTCCCCATTAATTCCTATCTGAAACCAGACACCTGTTTGCACTCTGCACCCGACCGCCCCTGTGCCGCTGAGGGTGTACTTTCTGTGCCTGCTTGTGTCCCCCCCCCGGTGCCCTACAAAAAACCCCTGGTCTGCCCTCTGAAGATGCGGGTACTTAACTGCTGCAAGACTGGAACCGGGGTGCCCGTTTCCATTGAAGCCTATGTGTTTTGGGCACCACTTTGACCTCTACACCTGACCGGCCCTGAGCTGCTGGTGTGGTAACTTTGGGGTTGCCTTGAACCCCCAACGGTGGGCTACCTTGGACCCAACTTTGAACCCTGTAAGTGTTTTACTTACCTGTGAACTTAACATTTAGTTACCTCCCCCAGGAACTGTTGATTTTTGCACTGTGTCCACTTCTAAAATAGCTTATTGCCATTTGTTTCAAAACTGTACATGCTATTGTGATTATTCAAAGTTCCTAGAATACCTGAGTGAAATACCTTTCATTTAAAGTATTACTTGTAAACCTTGAACCTGTGGTTCTTGAAATAAACTAAGAAATGAAAATGTCACTTACCCAGTGTACATCTGTTCGTGGCATCAGTCGCTGAGATTCACATGGTATGCATGAGCTCGCCATCTGGTGTTGGGTCGGAGTGTTACAAGTTGTTTTTCTTCGAAGAAGTGTTTTCGAGTCACGGGACCGAGTGACTCCACCTTCTGTGCTCATTGCGCATGGGCGTCGACTCCATCTTCGATTGTTTTCCCCGCAGAGGGTGAGGTAGGAGTTGTACTATAGTAATAGTGCCCGCGCAATGAAAAATGTAAGTATGTACCTATTAAAGGATTAAGTAATATATATACAAATGTACAAAATTGAAGGTAACTTCTGAACTGCTACAGGCTTCCGGGGAGGTGGGTGGGTCCATGTGAATCTCAGCGACTGATGCCACGAACAGATGTACACTGGGTAAGTGACATTTTCAGTTCGATGGCATCTGTCGCTGTAGATACACATGGTATGCATAGACTAGTAAGCAGTTAGTTCCCCATAAGCGGTGGTTTAGCCTGTAGGAGTAGAAGTTGTCTGAAATAGAGTTCTTAATACAGCTTGACCTACTGTAGCTTGTTGTGCGGATAGCACATCTATACAGTAGTGTTTGGTGAATGTGTGAGGCGTAGACCAAGTGGCTGCCTTACATATTTCTTGCATTGGGATGTTTCCTAAAAAGGCCATTGAAGCACCTTTTTTCCTTGTTGAATGTGCCCTGGGAGTAATGGGCAGTTGTCTTTTTGCTTTAAGGTAGCAGATTTGGATGCATTTAACTATCCATCTGGCTATACCTTGTTTTGATATTGGGTTACCTGCATGAGGTTTTTGGAATGCAATAAATAGCTGTTTAGTTTTTCTGATGTTCTTCGTTCTGTCAATGTAGTACATTAATGCTCTTTTGACATCTAATGTATGTAGTGCTCTTTCAGCCACAGAATCTGGCTGTGGGAAGAATACTGGTAATTCTACCGTTTGATTTAGATGGAATGGAGAAATAACTTTTGGTAAAAATTTTGGATTAGGTCGTAGGACGACCTTATTTTTATGTATTTGTATAAAAGGCTCTTGTGTTGTGAACGCTTGAATTTCACTTACTCTTCTTAGAGATGTAATGGCGATGAGAAAGGCAACTTTCCAGGTGAGGAATTGTATTCCGCAAGAGTGCATGGGTTCGAAGGGTGGGCCCATGAGTCTTGTTAGAACCACGTTTAGGTTCCATGAAGGAACAGGTGGTGTTCTTGGTGGTATAATTCTTTTAAGCCCTTCTATGAATGCTTTGATAACTGGTATCCTATACAAGGAAGTTGAATATGTAGTTTGCAGGTATGCAGATATTGCTGCAAGGTGTATTTTAATAGAAGAGAAGGCTAGCTTTGCTTTTTGTAAATGGAGCAAGTAATTTACTATATGTTTTGGAGTTGCCTCTAGTGGTTGTATCTGATTATGATGGCAGTACCAAACAAATCTTTTCCACTTACTTGCGTAGCAGTGTCTAGTGGATGGCCTTCTGGCCTGCTTTATGACTTCCATACACTCTTGGCTAAGTTGTAAGTGTCCGAATTCTAGGATTTCAGGAGCCAGATTGCTAGATTCAGCGATGCTGGGTCCGGGTGTCTGATCTGTTGGTTGTGTTGCGTTAACAGATCTGGTTTGTTGGGCAGTTTGATGTGTGGTACTACAGACAGATCTAGCAGTGTTGTGTACCAGGGTTGTCTTGCCCACGTTGGTGCTATTAAAATGAGTTTGAGTTTGTTTTGACTCAATTTGTTTACTAGGTAAGGAAGGAGAGGGAGAGGAGGAAAAGCGTAAGCAAATATTCCTGACCAGTTCATCCATAGGGCATTGCCTTGGGATTGCTTGTGTGGGTATCTGGACGCGAAGTTTTGGCATTTTGCGTTCTCTTTTGTTGCAAATAAGTCTATTTGTGGTGTTCCCCAGAGTGTGAAGTAGGTGTTCAGAATTTGTGGGTGGATTTCCCATTCGTGGACTTGCTGGTGATCTCGAGAGAGATTGTCTGCCAGCTGATTCTGGATCCCCGGAATAAACTGTGCTATTAGACCAATTTGATGGTGGATTGCCCACTTCCATATTTTTTGAGCTAACAAGCTTAACTGCGTTGAATGTGTTCCTCCTTGTTTGTTTAGATAATACATCGTTGTCATGTTGTCTGTTTTGACAAGGATGTATTTGTGGGTTATGATTGGTTGGAAAGCTTTTAGTGCTTGAAAAACTGCTAATAATTCTAGATGATTTATATGCAGTTTTGTTTGATGTATGTTCCATTGTCCTCTTATGTTGTGTTGATTGAGATGTGCTCCCCACCCTGTCATGGAAGCATCTGTTGTTATTACGTACTGTGGCACTGGGTCTTGGAAAGGCCGCCCTATGTTTAAATTTATACTGTTCCACCATAGAAGCGATAGGTAAGTTTGGCGGTCTAGCAACACCAGATCTAGAAGGTGACCCTGTGCTTGAGACCACTGTGAGGCTAGGCACTGTTGTAAGGGCCTCATGTGCAGTCTTGCGTTTGGGACAATGGCTATGCATGAGGACATCATGCCTAGGAGCTGCAGTATTGTTCTTGCTTGTATTGTTTGGTTTGGAGACATGTGTTGAATGACCCTGTTGAAATTGTGGATCCTTTGTGGAGTTGGCGTTGCTACTCCTTTTGTCGTGTCTATTATGGCTCCTAGATATTGCTGTACTTTGCTTGGCAGAATGTTTGATTTTGCAAAGTTGACGGTGAACCCTAAATTGTAGAGGGTTTGTATGACTTGATTTGTGTGGTTTGAGCATTGTGTGAGCGAACTGGTTTTGTGATTGATGGATTGGTATATGGAAATATGCGTCCTTGAGGTCTAGGGTTGTCATGTAGTCGTGTTTTCTGAGCAATGGTAACACTTCTTGTAGTGTGACCATGTGAAAGTGGTCTGATTTGATGAATGTGTTTACTACCCTGAGGTCTAGAATTGGTCTCAGTGTTTCGTCCTTTTTTGGTATCAAGAAGTACAGTGAATAAACTCCTGTGTTTATTTGTGTGCTTGGTACTAATTCTATTGCATTTTTTTGCAGTAGTGCTTGAACTTCTATCTCTAGAAGTTGTGAATGGTATTTTGATAAATTTTGTGATTTTGGTGGTATGTCTGGAGGGAATTGCATGAATTCTATGCAATAACCATGTTGGATAATTGCTAGGACCCATGTATCTGTAGTTATTTTGTCCCATGCTTCGTAATATTGATGTATCCTCCCCCCCACTGGTGTTGTGTGGGAGGGGTGAGTGACGTGTGAGTCACTGCTTGTTGGTAGTGGTTTTGGGGCTTTGAAATCTTCCTCTATTCCTAGGAAATTGCCCCCCTCTATACTGGCCCCGAAAACCTCCCCTGTACTGTCCCTGGTAGGTGGGCGGTGCGGACTGTGAGGTGCTAGCTTGTGTGGCCTGACCCCGAAACCCTCCTCTAAAAGGTGTTTTGCGGAAGGTGTTATAAGATCCTCTGCTCTGCGGGGAGTAGAGTGCGCCCATGGCCTTGGCAGTGTCAGTGTCCTTCTTGAGCTTTTCTATAGCTGTGTCGACCTCCGGACCGAACAGAAGTTTCTCGTTTACTGGCATGTTAAGCACTGCCTGCTGAATTTCTGGCTTGAATCCAGACGTTCTGAGCCATGCGTGCCTACGGATGGTAACCGACGTATTAATGGTTCTCGCGGCCGTGTCTGCTGCATCCATGGAGGAGCGTATTTGATTGTTGGAAATGTTTTGACCCTCCTCAACAACCTGTTTTGCTCTTTTTTGCAGATCTTTTGGGAGATGTTCAATGAGATGCTGCATCTCATCCCAGTGGGCTCTGTCGTATCGCGCTAGCAGCGCTTGTGAATTTGCGATGCGCCACTGGTTTGCTGCTTGGACAGCAACCCTCTTCCCGGCTGCATCGAACTTCCTACTTTCTTTATCTGGGGGAGGTGCATCCCCAGAAGTGTGTGAGTTTGCCCGTTTTCTGGCAGCCCCTACCACCACAGAGTCTGGTGGCAGCTGAGAGGTGATGAAGACAGGGTCCGTAGGAGGCGCCTTATACTTTTTGTCCACCCTAGGCGTCACTGCCCTACTTTTAACTGGCTCCTTGAAAATGTCCTTTGCATGGCGTAGCATGCCTGGGAGCATCGGCAGGCTTTGGTAGGAGCTGTGGGTTGAGGAGAGGGTGTTAAATAAAAAATCATCCTCTACTTGTTCCGAGTGTAGTTCCACATTATGGAATAGAGCTGCTCTAGCCACCACTTGTGAGTAGGCTGTGCTGTCTTCCGGTGGTGATGGCCTAGTTGGGTATGTGTCTGGGCTGTTATCAGACACTGGTGCGTCGTACAAGTCCCACGCATCCTGATCTTGGTCGTCGTGGCTCATGGCGGTGTGAGCTGGCGAATGTGACGGGGTGTAAGTTGGCGAAGCCGGAGTTACAGGTGGAGGCGAGGGAGGAGGTGTTACCTTTTGTGTTGTTTCTTGCTGAGGAGTAAACTGAAGCGTTCTCTTTCGTTTGACAGGTGGAAGGGTACTGATCTTCCCAGTCCCCTGCTGAATAAAGATACGCTTTTGCGTGTGATCCACGTCAGTGGATTGCAGTTCTTGTTCAAATCTATGTTTCTTCATTTGAGAAGACATAGAATGCTCTTCGGTATAGGAGCCAGAAACAGGGTCTGATGTCGCTTTTTTCGGCTCCGAAAGCCCTGTCGATTGTTTTTTCGGCTCCGAGGTAACCTTCCTTTTTTTGTGTGCCGAAAATTCTTGGCCTCTATGGTCTTCGGCGCCACTGTCTCGGCGTCGATCGGTGTCGACACCGAACTCTCGGTGTCGATGCTTCTGTTTAGCACTCTCTCGGTCCCGAGGAGGCTGCGTGCCGGTGTCTCGACCGAAGTCGGACGATCTCGACACTGAATGGGCCTTTTTCGGTGCCGATTGTTGGTCACCGAGAATTTGGGTGGAGCCATGGCCGGTTGGCAGTGGCGTCCCCTGGGCCTTCTTTCCTTTTTTAAGGTTTGATCTCGACGTCTTACTCACAGTTCTTGTAGAGTGTAGCTCGTCGGAGTCTGAATCCTGGATGGAAAAGGATTCCTCCTGTTCTTCTTCTGTCTCGAACTGTCGACGCTCTTTTGGCGTGGACGCCATCTGCAGTCTTCTCGCTCGACGGTCGCGCAGAGTTTTTCGGGACCGGAACGCCCGACAGGCCTCGCAGGATTCTTCACTGTGCTCGGGTGACAGGCACAGATTACAGACCGAGTGCAGGTCCGTATAAGGATATTTGTTGTGGCATTCGGGGCAGAATCGAAACGGGGTCCGATCCATCGGCGTTGTCCTCCACGCGGTCGGGCCGACTAGGCCCCGACGGGGTGCCGAAATCTACCCCGAAGGGCACCGAAGCGCTTCGATGTTCAACGCGTCGTCGTATGTGTCTATCTCTAACCGGATCGCAACGATACCGTCGAAAATCTTCCGTCTTCAGCTATCTTTCCGTTCCGAAACTCGGAGCGACATGAACACGTCCGAACCCGATGGCGGAAAGAAAACAATCGAAGATGGAGTCGACGCCCATGCGCAATGAGCACAGAAGGTGGAGTCACTCGGTCCCGTGACTCGAAAACACTTCTTCGAAGAAAAACAACTTGTAACACTCCGACCCAACACCAGATGGCGAGCTCATGCATACCATGTGTATCTACAGCGACAGATGCCATCGAACATATATTTTTCTATATAAAAACCTATTGGCCTGGAATTTGTCTTGGAGTGTGTGTTCCTCCTTTATTGCTTGTGTGTGTACAACAAATGCTTAACACTACCCTCTGATAAGCCTACTGCTCGACCACACTACCACAAAATAGAGCATTAGAATTCTCTTTTTGCCACTATCTTACCTCTAAGGGGAACCCTTGGACTCTGTGCATGCTATTGCTTACTTTGAAATAGTACATACTGAGCCAACTTCCTACAGGGGAGAAAAGAAAGACCCTTTGTTAAGCGAGACTCCTGAGTCCACCAAGCTAGAGAGGGCATCATGGGCCTCATTATCCTGATGATATCGTCGAAAGACCCCATGGCTTGTGCCCATTGAAGATCTAACTGCTCCTGGAGGAGTCTCATTCTTAGACGACAGAAAGGTACCAGAGGAATGCAGGAGGAAATCATCCCTAATAGGGACTTGAATAGGCGAACTGAAACTTAATTTCTTTTTTGTAAACGCTTCGCAAGGAAGATGAGCTTTCTCAGTCAGTCCTCTGTAGGGGCTGCCTTGTTGTTGGGAGTGGAAAGCGGATTTTTCGCGATTGACCGTTAGGCCTAGGCTCGTGAACAGCTTGATACAAGTTCTTGTGGACTTCTGCGCCTGCGATCTGGATTTGACCAGCCAGTCGTCCAGATACGGGAAGACTTAATGGTTTTGCCGCCTGAGAAAAGCGGCCACTGGAGCCAAGCACTTAGTGAAGATCCTGGGACCCGACTTCAGGCCGAAGGCCAAGACTTTGAACTGGTAATGGTCTCCGGCCACTGCAAATCTGAGATATCTTCTGTGGGAGGGATGAATAGGGATATGAAAATATGCGTCCTGTAAATGGAGGGTGGCCATGAAATCCCCCAAATTTAGAAGGGACAGGATGTCTGATAATGTGATCATACAGACAATTGTTTTTTTTTTTTAGATAAATGTTGAGATCCCCGAGTTCTAAAATTGGGCTCCAACTTTTTTGTTTCTTTTAGACTAAGAGGAATCGAGAGTAATAACCTTTTCCTCTCTCCCGGTGTGGAACCTTTTCTATAGCTCCCTTGAGAAGCATGGACTCGACCTCCCGTCTGAGCAGATGCAAGTGCTTCACCTTCAGAGGAAGGGGAGGCCTCGTAGGGGGGTAGTGTAAGAACTCCAGGGTATGGCCAAACTGTATGAGATTTAGGACCCATTGGTCTGATGTTATCTTCTGCCAACTGTGGAAGTAGAAGGAAATCCTTCTCCCTAGTTTTGAACACAAGTCAAGGTTTGTAGCCGAGACGATAGCAAGTCATTGTCTACGGCCTGCATCTTTTGGTGGTCTTCCAGCTTTTCCTCTCTGGGAAACTCTTGAATAAGTCGCCTGTTGAGGCATTCTCTGTTGGAATTGAGGACGAAAGGAATGGGATGTTGCAGAGACTGAAGGATATCTGTACTGCTGAAACCCTGGTCTGTACGATGAGTAGCCACAGCCTCGAGCTCCTCAGAAAGGCTGGCTTTTAAACTGCAGGGTACCCAGGGACCTGGCTGTGTCCATGTCAGTCTTGACTGACTGAAGGGCATCATCAATGTGCTTCCCAAAAAGGGCTTCACCATCAAAGGGAAGGTCAAGGATCTTATTTTGGACCTCAGGCCTAAATGAAGTCGCTTGGAGCCAACCTTGCCTTCTGATAACAGGAGAACCTGCCATCTGACGGAAAGCCGTAGTAGCGATGTCCATAGCTTAGTCTATAATTTCTACAGAAGATCTCTCCCCTTCTTGCAAGACTTTCTTTGCTTCTGATTTAGAGTCTTCAGGCAGTTGATCCAAATAGGGCACAATGTCAGCCCATTTCGGTCTATCGTATCTGCCTAAGATAGCCAGAGAGTTGGAAGCTCGTATAATAAGTGAAGCCATTAACAAAAAACGTTTTCCTATATTGTCTAATCTCCTATCCTCTTTGTCAGGTGGGGCAGAGATTGATGCTGAAGGGTTCCTTGATCTGCGCTGAGCAATTACTGAATCGGGTCTAGGATGGCCCGTGAGGCAGGCCGGAGAATCTTAAGGCACCTTATATTTCTTATCAAGGCGAGGTAGAACTGGGGTGACCGTGGCTGGGTTCTTCATAACTTTAATGCCCTCATTCCAGATATAGTCCACAATCGGCATAGATTTAACACTCTTTAGAAAAGGCTCCTTAAAATCGTACAAAAAACAGTACATCTGTTTTGTGGGCATGGGCAACTCAAATCTTTTAGCAGCTCTTTCCAGCAGGTTGTGGAAACCGCTGATGTCACCCGGAGGGGAATATACAGGAACCGGAGAGGGAGAGGACAGAGTGGGAATATGACAGTCATCCCATTCAGTTATTGTGTCTGGCAACTCTCCTTCTTCTCTATCATCATCATCAGAGGAGGATAAATCCTGTACAGGAATGGAAACCGGTGTTTGTGGCAGTCCCTGGGATGTTTGGATCCATGGATGGACAGGGGTAGAAGGTATAGAGGATGCAACAGGTTGCTGAACCTCCAAGCCAGCTAGTGGAAACCGCTTTCTGTAGTCGTCCAGCATAAGCTGTAGATCAGCTATGAGCTATCCTGGCAAGGAAACGATCTGTTCCTGATAAGGGTACTGGTGGGATTGCGGGTAGTAAGATTGCGGATCATGCTGGGTGTCCTCCTCTAGATCCTGGCACTTGCCGTGCAGTTCTGATGGGCTATGAGCAACCCTGAAAGGTCCCTCATCATCTGAGTCCTCTTGCTCTAGCAGATGCGTAGGTACCAAGGCTGAAACTCTACCTGGAGATGTTACCAACAGTGAAAAGAAAGAAGACTTATTGTGTGTTTTAACCCTCGTAGACGGCAACACTGATGACATTGTCGATGGGAATGTAGACGGTACACTCGTCGGCATCACCGATGGCATCGTACCAATGGAGTCGTCGACGGAGACATCGATGGAGAAATTCTCGTCAACGAGGAATGCGACGACGGTAGAGTCAATGTCGACGGTCTCACAGGTGGTAACATGGATGAAGAAGAGGCGATGAGCGAGGCAACCATGAACGCCGTCATCGACACGATCGCCGATGGAAAGGACAACGCCATAGAGATTGTAGAAGTAGTAGCAGTCAACGACTATGCAGTGCAGATACTTTTAGACACCGCCGTCGACGAAGTTGGCGTCGTAGATTTTCCAGATGGCCTCTTAAAAACATGTTTCACCACAGGAGGTGGTGTTGGAGGCTCAGAAAAGGCTCTTTGCTGCGCTCTGAGGAGAGAGATCTTTCTTTTGAGTGCCTTTTTGAAGAAACAGAACTCCTGTGAGGACTTCCAGCTTTAGAGGACACCCTTTTGGATTTCTTATGAGCCTTTCTAGGGATATCTTCTGAGTGAGGTTGAGGAGATCTGCCTCTTTTCCGTAGCTTTCTGGAGGAAGTTGTAGATTCCTCACTGTCAGAGCCAGGCACTGGGTCCGATCTGAACTTTAGTTTCCAGAGCCAAATTAGTAGTCTACCTTGCAGTCTTTGGCCACATGGTCAGAGTAGAGGCAGTAAATACAGTCCCTGTGTGGGTCCTCAGAGTGAAGCCTCTTTTTCCCACAGGTCTTACAGGCTCTGAAAAGGCTTTTCTTCTCTTTATCTGACATGGTGAATTATTTCCAAAACAGAGCTCTCTTTAGCAAGGTAAGAAGAAGACACCTTACTTGCTGCAGAAAATCCTTTATCTGAAGAAACAGCGAAAATGAACTTCTCTGAAGTGTTGACTGAGCAGAGCTCAATGGAGACTCCCTAGCACGACGTGCGGTAGAAAATCTGAGGGAAGGGAGCTCCTCTCAGGAGGGTTCAAGAGGGAGGGGAGGCCTGATTGGCTCGGCCTTGCTTCGGTCCTTTCGCTCATAATTATGAGGATAGGCTACTAAAGTGAAGTCTTAGGCCTTTTTTCTTTGCAGTAGCCTGTACCTAGAGCTGTTTTGATGTACCCGGGGCTCCCATCTCGACAACGAGGAAGGATTCAAGCATGTGAGTCTATGAAAGTTCCAATAGTGGAGTAATGTTATCATTGTTGCAAGCTGCATATGTGGAATTGATCAACACGTACTCATTGAGTGATTTGCCATGAACAGGATGGGAAGCTTCCCAAAGAGACTAAAACTTAGATCTCAAGCTACCAAGCCGTTTGTTGTCTCTATCAAGGCGCATTTGCGGTTTCTTTTTTTACCTACGTTTTTTTATTTTATGGCAAGTTTAAAAATACGCTAGTTGTACATATTTAATTTTAATCACCATATAATAGTTTATGCCATTGCTAAAGTAACCTTTGTGCTAATGCCAGTAAAGCACTTTTTCAAACCTAAATATGTAAATGAAAATGAGGACAGCCTTTCATCACACAGAAATGCACCTAAATAGCATCTACATCATTCTCTTCTTGGGCCGCGCTGAACGTGAAGCACTTTACTCATCAGTCATTGTTTTTTTTTTTCATTGTAACTATGCTTTTATCAAAAAGTGGTATGATTCTGTACAAGAAAATAAAATGCTTTTGCACCTATTGCCACTTTATTTTCTGATAGGCGCTTCTGCATCATAAAGAGAGGATGTGGCTTAACTATCAGAGCTGCTGACTTTGGAACTGGGGAACCCGGTTTGAATCATGGCTTTGGCTCAAAATCCTGTGATTCTGGGCAAAACACTTAATGTCTCCGGGTCTACAAATAAAAAAATGTGTGCTTGTTTAACGTAACTGGTGCTCATGTAAAGCGAACAATGCCTTGAAGTCGAGTTTGCGCTATATAAAACCTGCAAAAAAGAAATTGCAGAGTAGCTCCCTGTGCTTTTCCAGTCAAAATTATTTAAACATGTTTAGAAGCGGTGTGCTCTTGGCATGCAGATCAGTATTTTACGAGCTGCACTACAGTAGTTGGATGGCTTATTACTGGAAGTGAGTGCTCCAACTCATTTGTGTGTGGGTGTGACTGGCAGCATGTGTTGCAAAAGGTTGAATAACATTTTAAATCACCACAGCTCTATAATGAAATCACACTTGCACCCTTTTATCGTGGTATCTTTCTCCTCGCATCCGCGCCTAAGGTTAGAGTACAGGGATGCCAGGTTTTTTATGGTGGTGCCACACAGGCTCTGCTTTTGCGAATCCTCTCAGAATGCGCCCGCTACCAATGGAAATGTCACGGGAGTGTGTCTGACTTAGAGGGGAACAAGGGTCGGACTGGGAGCAAAAACAGGGCCGGCCCTTGGAACACATTTGCAGATCGTGACTGCGTGCGAAAGACTACTCAGATGAGGGGACCATTTTTTGGGATAAAATGTGCACTCAATTAACTGATTTACATGAAAATATTTGAACACTTCATATACTTTCGAAGTAGCATAACATGAGTATCTAAATGTGGAAATCATGAGTGCAGGCATGTCTGTGTGTAATGCATCTGGCTCATGTACAGCGCTCAATACCCACATCTAAAAAGAAAGGGAAAGCCATTCTGCTTTTCGGATGGCAGTAGAGCAAAACTGGGTTCAAATCTCTGCTTTAGCTCAACATTCTGTGATTCTGGGCAAACCACTTAATGTCCCCGTGCCTACAAAAAAATAAATCAATGCACAACTGCAACCTTGAACATTGCAGCAAGCTGAAACTAATTTTCAAAACAATGTGCCAACACGCTCCAGTTACGAGAAAAACACACAAAAAAGGTTGATTCCAAAAAGGCATTTTTAAAAGGCACTAATGCAACCTCAAAAGAAAAATAGCAAAGCAACCTTAAAAGCAAAAAACAGGACTAGTCGTATTCATTCCTTTTCAACCAAAAAAAAAATCAAAGTTCAAAAAAACAGGCTATAATGGTAACTGGTGGAGTCATATTGTAATTGTGCCTACTCTCACAGAAGAATAAACACTAAAAGGCATGACAAATGCATGCCATAAACAAATAGGAAGAAAGAATGCAAGAGTGACAATGCATCCAGACAATAGCAAGCCTATGGGCAGGCTTTAAGCCCCGAAACAATACATCATGTCTCGAAGAGACAGCGCATGCGCGGCCGTGTTTGACCTAAAAAAGTCCAGCCTGCCATAGCACTTTTCTTTTCTGTACTTTCAACCATATTGCACAGTGGGCATGATGTGCAACATGGCTAAACAAATATTGCTACAACCAAAAAGCTCTCCAAATGTTGATAAATGAAGAACAGACAAGCAACCTGGTTCAAGTGCAAATAACTGAAAGATTGGAGTTCAAATTCTAACCAACAATATTTGTGGGAAATGTTTACACACAAGAGATAAACATTCACCTTTATTATATGGTATCTTGCATTGTGTTTGGATCGCTTCTCTTCCATTCACTCACACTTATGAAGCTGCACAAACCCGATAAGTGCCTCATTTTGGTTGCTCATGAGCCGCACTCCTGCTACAGGCTGCTGCAGACTCAAACATGGTACTTGCTACATTATGCAATAAAAGGAGAGTGACAGAGCGAGCTACTTGAGTATTTAGGAGGCTGTAGGGAGTTAATGCGATAAAAATAACCCTCCAAAGGGCACACACAGCCCGTGTGATTCTCGCACACACCTTTTCTTGTAATGTTTTAAAAACATATTAACGTATAAGAATATGGTTTATCGTTGCCAAGTGTCCCAACAACTTAAGTACCACTTGAGTTTGTTAAATCAAATGTAAGACGGCTGAATTAGAAAGAAAAATGAAAGGAAGAATGAGAAACTTCAGCCACAAAAAAGCAGGTTTGGACCTTTGGGGAAGCAGCAGGTAAAAAATAAGCTTGTTTTTATGCGGGATGGATAAGCAAAGACAGGGGGAAGAGGTGGAGGTACATGTAGCAATGATGACAGGGAGGGGGTCAGAAACAGAATCAAGTTGGAGAAGCAAAACAGGGAAACAGAAATAGCACCACAATCACAGGACAGCAACAGTGCAGTTGGAGAAGCAAAACAGGGAAAAAATAGTACCACAATCAATGCAAGCAGCGGAGGGACACTTCAAGAGTAATCAATTTGTGCTTGGTCTTTGCACTAGAGAAGAAACAGGAAGTGATGTATGGAATGTAGTGGCCAATTAGGAGGCAGCAAAGAAGAGTACACATGAAGCCAACAAACAATAAGCAATGGGCGAGCTCAAAGCCCTGTTTGTAAACAATAGTGTTTTGCATGGCTCACACAGGCTCAACCCTAAAAATAAGCTAGGTGCCATCTGCATACTGGGCCCGACCTACTGGAGACACATCACTAGAGTACATGTGGACAGAGTGAGCAAACAAGAGAGAAGAATTGACCCCCTACAGGACTCCTGAGCTCAGAGTACTTGCTTTGAAAATAACATTGAGGTAAAGACACTAATTGATCTGTTCCACTGAGAAAAGGTTTGATCCATTTTACAGCCAAGCTTTTGAAATCTGTTTCAAACTATTTTTTAGGATACAGTCGTAGATGGTGTGTTGAAGGCATTCGCCCTATTTTAGCAGATTAGCACATAAACATTGTCAACAATCAATCACAGATTGTCTAAAAAGGAAAATCACACCAGCTCAGTAGTGTAGCAGGGCCAAAAGCTTGTTACAAAGGCAAAATCAGATAATTTCCCCCTGCACATTTTTTTCAACTGTGTTTAAACCAGCTTTTCTAAGAGTTTTCCAGTTACAGGAATACAGAAATCATCAACATTTGTTTAAACCCGGTGAACTTAAAGAAAATTTCTTGAACAATGACTTTACTAGCAATTTTTTCTTTTAATTGAAAATCACATTATTCAAATATTTTGGATAATTTAGACTGAGATAGGCATTTATTTCTATATGAGCATATAAAATGTCCGATTGTCACTATTTAAAATGAGATTTTAAGGTGAAAAAAACAACCAAATGGTCCTCTATCACAGGCAGGAATCATTTATCATTTCCATCAATAAAGAGATTACTATGCACATATAATTAAATATATCTCCAAACATCTATTTGGAATATATTTTATTTCTACAGGCTTTGTGTATTTCAGCACCCCAGTGTTTCAATCATGGAAAATCTTAGAGAAGAGAGAGAAAGAAGCGAGAGAGGGAGTAGAGAAAGTAAAGTTGAAAAAGGACATTATCAAATAAGGTTCTACATAGGTTTCTGGCCAACTTGAGTATCTTAGTGAACAAGCCTCTATTTGAAATATATTTCTGTAACACTTGGATCCCTTTGTTCTTTACGTTTTTTGTTTGGTGGACTGGTGTCCGTTTTATGCAGAAGGGATTTCTGGTGCAGCCAAATGAATGAAGTTTGACTCAATTCAGATGAGGTTGAGAGCTTTCCAAGAGTTTGCTTTTATGTGCAAAATGGATCTCCTAATGTCTGTACAACAGCTTTTTTGGCTCTCTGTGTGCTGTATGTATGAGGTGACAAGATCTGAATCACCACAATGAAAGTGGTGACCTTTTGGCGAACCAGCCTTTGACTCTACTTTTATGAAGGTAGTCTTATAAAGATTGGCTGATGTGGGGAAAAAAATCAGGGCATCCTGTTGAATTCAAGCTCCAGTATTTCATGGTTTGTTACGAACATATTTTATTTTTTAAAACACGGGTCAAGACATGTATGTATCTTTACTGAGAGGATTTCCCTTGTTATCATGATTTTCTTATGTATTAATAGAAGTAACCTAATAATTAGATGATTTATATGCAATAGTTGCTGTTTTCAGAATCTGTTTCTATGTATACTCCAAAACAAAACTGAAGATTTGAAGTTTTGAGATTTTTCTGAAGAACAATGTGGTGGCTTATAAGTGTGGTTGAATAGACCAATATTAATTTTGAGGTGCAGCTCGTTGAGCCACCAACCCATTTTATCATTAGGTGAGGAGGCTGTATAAGGACGAAGCAGTCGTAGTCATGTCAGTACTATTGTACACAGTTTAACAAATTAGAAATCCAAGATTTTGTTATTGTAGAACACTTCCATCATAATGCACACTAACACAAAACATGGGAGAAGCTACTGCTTACCTGCCCTCCTGCCCCGCAGAGTGGGTGCGTCTCCTAAAAATTGACAATGAGAAAAAACAAGGAATTCTTCACTTAAGAGACATCGATACTGAAACATTCCACTCCTCCCTGTAAAGTCTTGCCTTAGAATAACTTGCACATGCACAGCCATATAAACTACATTGTTCTGTGACAAATGTCAACAATGGAGAACTTAACAGTACTTCTTGCCTGTATCTAGGCTGCTCAGAACTCTCCGAGGGTGAGCGCTCTGGGATGGATAATGAGGTGGAGGACAGGGTGGTTGCAATTGAGGCGGTGGTCGCTTCCTCGAATGATGGTGGTGTGCACGGTAGGAGGTCTGGTCTCCCTGAAAGGTTTAGATACAATCAAATTAAGAAGAACATTTTTGGTAACTCCTGTGAAATGTACCAAATATCTGTTAGACAGAAGCTAATTAAGGTTCCTTACTGCCTGCATTTGCATTAAGTTAAAGGGAATGTGGTTTGACATGGTGAAGCAATCATAGGATTTGTGCAATGTACCTTCCTTTTCTTACCACTGAAGTGTAGGTTCCTACATAGCCTCAAGTTTTCCCACGTTCTTCCTTCTAATACAGAGGATGCTGGTGTAAGTACAATCAAAACTTTCGAAAACTTCCCATATTCAGGGAAGACTATGGAAAGAAACACACAGCTCATACCTTCATCTTCCAGTGTAGGATAACTTCTGGCCCCTCGCAAGTCGTACGTCTTCTCCTCATGCTCTGTAGGAATTTGGCTAGCAGAGAAAGCTGCAGTAGGGCCTTGATGTTTGGGGGCCAGAAGGCCACTACGTCCTTTCTTCGATGGGGAAGATTTTAAGGCTATCAGGAAAAACAAAGTCAACTATTCAGAAGTGTGCATCGATATATTCAAGACAATCACTGGACACTGCACTGATGACCTGCCCACTTTTAAATTCAACACAGAACGCTCATTCCTAGGGACGTTACAGGAGCTGCTCACTTTTGCCAAAGGATCTGAGGCTCTCCACAGGAAGATGGGGGTTTTGCCTTCATGTAGTGATTCAAATAGGATTAGTGACAGACCGGTTATTAGTCCTCAGTAAGCTCACCAAAACTGGAGCTTGGAATCTCAGCATTACTAGTCAAACCTTTGGAACTGACATGTCTAATTAAGTCAAGCCTAAAAAAAAAGGTGGTATCATATGCCAAAAACAGACTTCGGATTACGGTGCAATGGAAGACACATTGTAAGACCTGGAAGAAGATAATTGTCATTTCCTCCTTGGAATGTGTTCCATGTCTCAGCCAGACACACTAGTGGGTCTAGAAATCTGGACAAAAGGGTAAAGATGGAGAGATATTTGGACTGGGCATAGCAGACGCAATCTTGAATATACTTACACGAAGTCTTCCGAAACACAGTGTTGCTCATGAACTTGAAGAATCTTTCAGCGTAGAAACTGGGTCTATGCACGGAGACCGTATCCTGTAAAGAAGTATGGGGGAAAGTCAGGATCTCATTCTGGTTAACACACATTTATCTCATTGCTTGCTAGAAACCAACATACTTGTCACTGAAATAGCATATGGTCATCTAGACTATGTGGATAGTTGTGCGCACCTCCCCATATGAATAGAGGTGCACACCATGTTCTATACTGCTACTTTCATACCACAAAACATGGCATACCTTTTCTACAATTTTACCTTGTTCAAAACGTCACTCTTTGCAGGTACTTATTTATATAGGCTTTTAAAGGGAAAACACTGACTTGTGCAGAGCATACACAAATTGCTATTGCTGATGCAATTATAAAATAGCTCATATTTCAGGGGACAGAAGAGACTGAAGAACATGGAACAGATGTTTAAAGTTCAGCCCAACAGCAACAACCAGATGTCTGACTGTTGGAAACTTACTCCATCATGAACTAGGGCCTTCCATGTATGTTCCAGTTTCTTAATCAACCTGAAAAACAAACCAACACGTTCTCTTGAATTCAGTTTTTTCCTGCTGCATGGAGAAAGCAATTACTCAATGCAAAAAAAAGAAAAAAAAAAACAAAAAAGATTTATTCACTGTTTGATATTTTCTCACAACTCAACAGTCCGATCCCCAATCAAAGCAAGCAAGTATTCTCTTTCAGTAAATCTCCATTCAAGATGAAGTTAGGGAATAGTAATAGATTTGCAACATCAGTTTACTTCAACATATTCATACAGTTACACTCACCTGTAGGACTGGAGGATGTCAATAATTCCAATGTACAGTAGGAGCCGTTCTCCACGGTGGTTGACTGCTGGTATACCACCCATTCTGGGTGTGGAGAGGGTGGGGATAAAGAAAAACAATGCACTTGCTGTTTAAGCATGTCTTCCGACACATCCCAGGTAGATTACAGTCATTGAAAGAAAAAATAATTTCAAGGGAACATGTATAGGGTAACATCTGCACAAACATGGCTGTTTTATGCCACAAGCTTGTAAAATTTGGCATACATCTAATTCTCTAAATAATGCAGCACAACTGAAGGCAAAAAACTACTTATTAAACTGATGTTTAAGAACATGGAGCAAGGTGTACAAATAATTTTTATTGCCAAAAACTGAGATTCTGAGTTTGTGACAGCAAAATAACGTTTTGCAATGTACTAAACACATTTTAGAAGCCTACCATTTTTTTTTCCAACTTCTAAAATAAGTTTAGAAACATATACAAAATCTTGTTTTGGAAGCTACTTGCTGTAGGTGTTTAGGTGTTCCTTCAAAATAGTGATTCTTGCCCATAGGAATTATTGTCTCAGGACTGAAATAGAGCTAGTGAACCACTGAAAAGTTACCGACTACTGTTTTGGTGTTATAACTGGCAAAAGGCAAGGGGTCCCATCAATCAATAAAAAAATGTATAGAGCGCGCTACTCACCCGTGACGGTCTCAAGGCACTTTTGGGAGGGGGGGGGGGAAGGGGTTGTCAAGGAGGGTCATTGTTCGAACAACCATGTCTTGAGGTTCTTTCTGAAGAGCAGGAGGTCTTTAGTTTTGCGGAGGTTGGTGGGAAGGGAGTACTAGGTTTTGGGGGCGAGGTAGAAGGACCTGCCTCCTGTGGTGGTGCGTTGGATGCGGGGGACTGTGGCTAGGGTGAGGTCGGCTGATCAGAGGTTGCGGGTGGGAGTGTGGAAGTTCACTCTGTCGTTGAGGTAGGTTGGGCCGGTGTTGTGGAGGGATTTGTGTGCGTGGATGAGGATCTTGAATGTGATTCTCTTGTCTATGGGGAAAAAGTGAAGGGATTTGAGGTGTGGTGAGATTCGTTCGTGGTGGGGGAGGCCAAGGACGAGGCGTGCGGCTGTGTTCTGAATTCTCTGGAGTTTGCTTTTGAGTTTGAGTGTGGTGCCGGCATAGAGAGTGTTACTGTAGTCTAGTCTGCTGCTGATGAGTGCATGGGTGACTGTCCCATGGGCACCCCTTCGATTCTAGGAGTCCTTAGGTTGCAACTAGGAATGGAATGAGGCTCCCAGTAGGAACAAAACAAAAAAAGAACAGGAATACAACTCTTTTCTCTGCTGCAGGTAATAGTCCAAGTGAAAATTCTATTCTAAACGTAACTAGCCAAATACTGCATAGCTGTTAGAAGAAAGTCTATGATAGATTTAAAACACTGGGGCAGCTCAGCAGCTTATGCATCTTGCAAAACGCAATATCCTAAGCACTGCGGAGAGGAAAGATTCATTATTCATCACTTATTCTGCCCAGACCGCATTAAAATCCTCTTCATTAAACATCGGCATTGATAGGGAGGTCAGATATTCATACTTTACTTACTCCAGCATTGGAACTTTCATAGATTCACATGCTTGAATCATTCCCCATAGTCGAGATGGGAGTCTCTGGTGTAATACAAAACCATATTCAATTGCATATAAAGCTCAGAGGCACTAGGCCTCTTAATGTAGTAACATCTCAGTCATTTTATTAAAAAAGGACCAAACTTAAGAGACAACCAATTAGCTCCCACCACCCCCTAGAACACTCCTGTGAGGAGCTGATTTTCCTCAGAATTTCTACTGCATGTTGTGCTAAGGAGTCTCCTCTGAGCTCTGCTCCGTTTTTCTCCCAAAAATTCTTTCTGAGTGGATTTGGATATTTTCTCTCTTCAGGAATAGTTCAAGGTGGTTCATACTGACTGCCATGTCTGAGACACCTAAAAAAAGGGCTCTTTAGAGCTTGTGCTACCTGCATGAAGAAAAGACTGCATGTTGATGGTCAGCATAAGGACTGTATTTATTGTCTCTATCCGAGCCATAAACCTAGGGACTGCAAGGTATGTAGAACATTTTCTAACAAGACCCTTAAAGGCAGAAAGGGTCGTCTTCTCATCCGGCTCCAGAAGTTGAAATCCAGGGACAATCCTGTCTCTGATGAGGACAGTGCCTCTTCTTCTGTTTCTGTGGTGAAAACGCCTGTCAAACGACAATCTGAAGTTTCTTCAGAGGAAAGACCAAGAAAACTTGTTAAAAAATCTGCAGAGGCATCCTCAAAGACTGGCAGCCCTTAAAAGACTAAAGCTTCTGACTAAGTCCAAAAAGAAGCCTGTTTCTGAGCCGTCAACGTCCCCATTCAAGGTAAAGCATACCTTCAAAATAAAAAAACGTCTGCGCCATCAACAGGCTCATAGTTGACGGCTCAAGTACTGACGATGACTTCTACCGTCGCCACACTGTGTCTCTATGATCTGGCTTTTTGTCGATGGCACGCCCTATAGCTTCACCATCGTTTGGGATACCGTTGACGCTCTCAAATCGACACCTCCGCCGCCGACAGCCTCGATGACGCTATTTCCACTGTCTACGGCCTCAGACGCTGCTTCCACCGACGACAGCTTCATGCTTCATCGACAGAACAGCCGTCAACGGCATCTTTGACGACACACCAACCGTCGACGACACTCCAACTGTCGATGTTCCCACAGTCGACGACACTCTGCCGTTGACGTTCCCACCGTCGTCGATGCTCGATACGGCGATGCTCTTGTCGACGATACCAGTGTCGACGCCACTACCGCCAACGGCACACGTCTCGTCAACGACGAAGACTGCAGTAAAGGTTCAGAGGCCATGTTTATTGCCTCTGTTGACGTCAGGAGACCAGGATGTTCATAGGAGGGCGAAAAAGTATTACCTAACGCCCTCAGTTACATCTCCTAGCAAGGTTTCCAGCCTTTTACCCTCACATCTCTTGGATGAAGATGACTCCGATGAGGAGGCTATTTTTGGAGTTGCCAGAAGTCCTTCCCGGTTAAGTGCCAAGAATACTCTGACGACGATGAGGCTTCATACTACACCCACGGCTATTATGAGCATCCACCACTGGTCGGTCTTCCCCCTGGGCTTGTTTGACTTGCAAGCAATGTTGACGGATTATCAGGAACGTTTTCCAGCTAAGCCTTCGTCAGTGCAACAGCTGATACTTTCGCCTCCACCAGCAACTCCTCTCCTGCAGCATCATGCACCTCAGCCAAGGTCACAGCAGTCTGTTCTTTCCATACCAAGACATCAGGTATCCTCCGATGAGGATGCAGAGGAAGGTGAGATGCAGCCTGATAATGATGAGTGGGGTGATTATGTTATACCGGCTCCTGCTTTGCTTACAGCGCCCATGGTTGAGTCTCCACCTGAGGATATAGGTGGCTTCCATAACCTTCTTGAGCGTGCCGCCACGCGGTTCGATCTTCCAATGCCCGCAACTCAGCAGGACTGCTTCCTATATGACTTTAAAGAACCCCACAGGAAAATGGTCAGAGCTATACCCATCACAGATCATGTTTGGAACCAGGGCCTAAAAATTCTAAAGAATCCAGCAACGGTCCCTGTGGTTCTACCGAGACTGGATAAGAAATATAAGCCAACAGAGGATGCTCTGGCTTACCTCTCAGAACATCCGAAGCCGGACTCCGGAATATCACAAGCCACCCAACGTCGCTCCAGGAACCCCTCTACGCCATTGACATCACCGCCAGATAAAGAAGGGAGGCGCTTCGATAACATCGCCAAGCGTTTCTCCTCCATGTCTGCTACTGTGGTAAGGGCAGCCAACTCCCTTGCTCTGCTAGGCAGATATGATCGACAGCTCTGGTCAGATATCTCCCTTTCATTAGAAGAGCTTTCAGACACCTCTAAAGCAGAAGCTAGGAAAGTTCTGGTAGAAGGACAGCGATCTTCAGCGGAGATCATCGATTGTGCGCTGGATATAGCAGCAATGGGCTTTAGATTACTCGCTGGTTAAGCAGTGTTGAGGCATGAAGGTTGGCTCAAAGCCACCAACTTTCAGCCAGAAGTACAAACTAAAATTCTAGATCTTCCATACGACGGGGAAGCTCTATTTGGCAAGCACGTCGACAACGCCCTTCAAGCCAGATACGGAAACGGCAAAATCTCTGGGCACTCTGCAATATAGGAAAGTGCCCTTTTGGGTGCTAGGGGCAGAGGTCAACCTCCCTTTTGTGGTAGATTTCAACAATATAGGTACCCAGACTATTCCTCCACGTTACAACCTGCTAGAAAACAGTACCAGCGGAGGCAACCACCTCCTGCAGCATATACCAGGCCCTACCACAAGGCCAAACAGGGGCGTCAATCTAAAGAATCCACGCGTAGACAATGACTGTCTAATGACACATCCTATTCACTCTCCTCCTACAATTTATCACGGAATTCTGAAACATCATATCCAACGCTGGCAACAAATAACCAAAGACAAATGGGTACTGGATGTCATCCGCTTCGGACACCTGTTGGAATTCACCCAGATTCTCCTTCAATGCCTCCATCCCAGGTTCGTCAAAAACACCTTTGTCTACTCCGCTTCGAGGTAGTAACCATCCTAAAGAAAGGGGCTATAGAGTCTGTTCCGCATTTCTAGAAGGGAAAGCGTTTTTACTCCGGTTTCTTTCTCATCTGAAAAAAAGTCTCACCTATGGCGGCCAATCCTGGACTTCCGGGAGATAAACAAGTACCTCAAGAAGCAAACATTTCGGATGGTCACCCTCCAAGATGTTCTCCAGCTTCTGAACAAAGCAGACTACATGGCCCCTCTGGACCTTCACGAAGCGTACTTTCACATTTCCATTCATCCGCTCCACAGAAAGTACCTGAGGTTTGCGGTCAATGGCAAACATTTCCAGTTCGAAGTCCTTCCCTTTAGCCTACGTTCAGCACCACGAATCTTTACCAAATGTCTAGCACCAGGGGCGGCCTATTTAAGGAGAAACAAACACAAGGTTTTTCCCTACCTCGACGACTGGTTGGCAAAAGCTCCAGATGTTCAGACAACAGAAAGTTCAGTCAAGGTGACTCTGCGCCTTTAAGGAATTAGGCCTTACGCTCAACAAGGAAAAATCGTTCATACAGCCATCCACTCGATTAGCCTTCCTAGGGGATATCTTGGACACTCAACGAGCCAAAGCCTATCCAGCGCCGGACAGACAAACAAGGCTAATGCTGCTGGCAAGGTGCGTCCAAAGAAAAAGGTGTTTTTCAGTTCGCAGTGCAAGTCCTTGCTGAGCATTATGTTGTCATGTATCAGCCTCATTCCATTGCCACCTACGAATGCATGCAATTCAGACAAAACTGGACAATCAATGGATGCAAGCACGAGGCTCCTTTGAGGATACCATCCTAGTAACACCGCACATGGTCCATTCACTGGATTGGTGGACGAATCCCAAGAACATTTCCAAAGGACTCAGTTTCTTGGCATGAGTTCCTCCAATGATCTTAACTACGGATGCATCGCTCACAGGATGGGGCGCATGTTTGCAGGACTTTCGGTTGAGCAGCAAGTGGCCACCCTCTCACTGTTTGTTCCACATAAATCTGCTCGAACTCACAGCGGTCTAATATGCCTTGCAAGCCTTCCTGCCAAGGATACGAGGGTCAGCAGTGCTTGTCAGGAAAGACAATACCACCACAATGCACTGCCTAAACAAGGAGGGAGGAATACGGTCTCGCATACTCTCTCGAGAAGCACAAACCATCTGGAAATGGTGCATTCACCACTCAGTCCACATCACTGCAGAGCATGTCCCAGACCTACAGAATACCATCGCAGATTCACTAAGCAGATTGGCGACATCCTTCCACGAGTGGGAATTAGACCAGAGGACGCTAGATCGAATATTCGACCAGTGGGGAAAACCGAATCTGGACCTATTTGCATCCTCCCGAAACACCAAATTACGACATTATGCAAGTTGGCATCACCAACAGGGGTCATGGGGGGATGCATTTTCGATTGCATAGTCCGGGATCTATGCGTACGCTTTTCCTCCGATTCCTCTCCTCGCAAGGGTGATCAGGAAGATGAAGTCGGAACCCTGTCAGCTGATCCTCATAGCTCCAGTGTGGCTGCGTCAACCGTGGTACACGGAGTTGCTTCTCCTGCCATCCTCTCCATCCATCAGGCTCAGACCAATCCTGGACCTGCTTGCCATCAATCGGGGGCAAGTGAGGCACCCGGACCCCAAATCTCTCAGTTTGCACGCAATTTAATTCGGCCATCTAGATTTACCGTCTGAGTGCAGAGAAGTGCTAGCTAACGCACGTGCAGCTAGTACCAGCAAATCTTACCGACTAAAATGGAAGAGATTTTGTGTATGGTGCGTAACCCAAAATATGCACGCTTTTTCCTCCGCACCGGAGGCAGTGTTGCCGCATCTACTACAGCTGGCACGTTCAGGTCTAGCCCATTCCTCAATCAGAGTCCATTTAACTGCCATCTCTAGATACAGAAGAGTACCAGGCAAACCATCCTTATGCTCTCTCAGATTGGTAAAGCAATTTCTCAAAGGTCTCTTCTGATCTTTTCCTCCAGTAAATCCTCCGCCGCCGGCATGGCAACTTAACATCGTCCTTGGCCAGCTTATGAAGGAGCCTTCTGAGACGATTCACAGATCTAACATCAAGTACCTCACTTGGAAAGCGTCGCTCCTTCTCACCCTTACTTCGGCACGCAGAGTTAGTGAAATTCAAGCTTTCACTATACAAGAACATTTTCTGCAGTTCAGGCAGGACAGAGTCAACCTCTGCACTTATCCTAAATTTATTCCCAAGGTGCCTCCGGAGTTCCATATCAACGAGCCGGTGGTGCTCAAAACTTTCTTCCGAACCTGCAAACTGCTGCGAAATAACCCTCCATTCACTTGACCTTAAAATGTGCATAAAATTCTATCTGGACAGAACAAAATCGTTCAGACAGTCCACTCAGTTATTTGTAGTGTTCAGTGCTGTTAGAAAAGGTCACTCAGTAACAAAACAGACTATGTCCCAATGGATTAAGGACGCAATCATATTCTGCCATCTGAAAGCAGGAAAGCCATTGAACACGAGCGTAAGAGCGCATTCTACTAGAGCTATCTCTGCATCCTGTGCACTGTTTGCTGGTGCATCAATTAAAGACATCTGTTGTGCTGCGACATGGAGAACAACTCAAACCTTCATGCAGCATTACTTCTTGGACACGGAGTCACTTCGGGATGCAGCTGTTGGTCAAGCGGTCCTTCGAAACCTGTTTTAATGACGGTGAGCTAAAATAATTATTTCCCTCCATCCGCTTATTTTCTGTTATATCACATTTTCCTTATTATAATGCTGTACATCATAGCAAAAAGTGTGCGTACATATTATCATGCTGGTTCGCATTTCAGAGTGCTATGCTACTATTTGTAGGACGAAAATATGTTATCCACTGCTTAGTATTCTTATTCAGGCATGTGAATCTATGAAAGTTCCAATACTGGAGTAAGAAACAAGTTACTTACCTGTAACTGTAGTTCTCCAGTATTGGAAACTTTCATAGATTCACATGCGGTCCACCCTTCCTACCCTGAGGAGCTCACCTTCATTTTTCCTGAGTCCTAGTTTCTTTATTGCACTTGTGCTGGGAAAATCTGAGGGAAATCAGCTCCTCATGGGAGTGTTCTAGGGGGTGGTGAGAGCGGATTGGTTGTCTCTTAAGTTTGGTCCTTTTTTATAAAATGACTGAGATGTTACTAAATTAAGAGGCCCAGTGCCTCTGAGCTTTATATGCATTTGAATATGGTTTTGTAATACATCTCGACGACGGGGAATGATTCAAGCATGTGAATCTATAAAAGTTTCCAATACTGGAGAACTATAGTTACAGGTAAGTAACTTGTTTCTTCCAATGAACACAAAAAAAAACCACAAAGTTAAGCACAGATTACCTAGAACTGCATCAAAAGAAACAGTGACAAGCCCCAACCTTGCCTTTCAGCAAAGCCATGCAAGTCTGGGTCTCAAGTATAATATATGCACAAAACTCTTCCAACAAATTGGAAATCTATGAAACTGGTGATATTAAGTATGAACATGTATTCACTATGACTTAACTTGGAGGATGCAACATTCCAAATACGTATGTGTTAGAACAAGGTGTTTCAGTGTATTTGTTTTCTCTATATAAAAACATTGACTTTTACGTAATCTTCCCATTCCCCTGTCCAATGCTCTCAAGAAATTGTTTGTGATTGGAAACCAGTCCAGTGTTTCAGTCTTACATCTTCATCATACTCATTATGATAATAATATGACTGCACTCTGCTGCTGGGTTAAACCCATCACAGTAGTTACACAGAATTCCCACTTTCTTCAATTGTAAACAAACTGTTTTCAGCTTCCTACTTCTGATTTTGAGAACCTGGTACTGTCTGCATTCGGAGTAAACTTCTGTCCACATCACAAATACCCACAGACCTTATGTGGGTATTTCCTAAAAAAGCACCAACCTTGTCAGAGTGCCTGGAAAAGACTGGGCAGGGCTAACGCAGCACTAGATCAAATGTGAAGCTTTCAACTTATGCCAAGGTGACTTTAACCAAGTTACATATTAGATTCTCCCTCAGTTCTACCTACGTGTCATCAGTGTCAATAGATTCGCCCCTTGCAGCACCTCCTTGGATGGAATCCATAGCTGTTGAGTAGAGAGCCTTCTGTCCTATTGGCCGTTTTTCATCTGCTGTACTCTGCGCTCCATCGGTTTGCTTCTCGCGCTCTTGCAGGTCCATGTTGTGCACTCCCAGAAGCAGGCTGTAGTCCATGATCTTGAAACTTTCCAGCACCTGCAAAGTTAATAAGATTAAAGAAAGAATGACTGGTGCACTACTGTATAAATGAGAAAACTGTATAGATCTTCCACTGGTCATCAACACCTACTAAACAAATCTGCATTTTCAAACATTTCTGCACTAAACTTTAACCTTGTGCTTTGATACACTGTAACAAGTGGGGTGTCGGTATGCAGTGCCGCCAAAATTAACATGATCGAAATGATAATAGCTGATCATTGGGAACTCAAACAGACAAAGACTATTTTGATAGCTGAAGGTCGGAACATAAAAGGCCTTGGCCACTGTCATGTTGGCCTTGATACACTGAGAAATGAAATCAATTGTGTAGGAAGCTGGCCTGGCGTGTGGTTTGCACCTATGGTGTTATCACCTTACACCAGGTCCAGGTATCCCTTAATAGTGAGGTGTAGGTAGTGTCTAGAAAGCCAGGGCTCTCTAGAGGTAGCTGTGGACGAGCAGCCAAGACTTATCTAGGAGACATGCAAACCTTATGCAATACCACTACAGTCACACAGCACTTACAGACATGAAAGAACCACACAGTGTTACAAAAATAAAGGTACTTTATTATGGCAATATAAATACTAAAATATTTAATAGGCAAATAAATCCCTACTAGCAGGTGAGTAAACACACTATGTTATAAACATTAGAAGGCAGTCATTGAAAGCAATAGGAAACAGTGAAATAACAGAAAATAATGGCGATCCTAGGGGTAGACCAAACCATATACTAAGTAAGTGGAATACTAAAGTTAGTATCCCACCCAAGGAACTGGAATCTGTAGAGGGAAGCTGGAGGAACTAAGATCCTCAAAAGGTAAGTACCAGGGTGCCCCCCAGCAACCAAGAGAGAAAAGCTTAGTATCTGTGCAAGACCCAAGCAAGACTGGAAGAACCCAAAGGTGGATCCTGACAGAAGAGGACCTGCAAATGATGGGGACCAAGTCCAGTTCAAGTTGGAGTGTCCAGTTTGGGCAGGAGCCACTACCCACCCTTCTGGAGATGCAGGACCAGGTCGAGGGTGAAAACATGGAGTCAGCTATGCAGCACAGCAGCGGCAGAAGAGTTCCAAAAGTGATGAAGACGATGTCCCACGTCGGAAGAAGAGTTGCAGTCAGTCAGTGGTGTGAAAAAAAACACCAACAAGCCTTGGCAAAGGCAAGAGTCACAGATGAAGAGTTGCAGAGCTGCTGGGGGACCATGAAGGCCCAGGCGGACTCAACCAAAGGAGGGGAGTCCCACGTGACCCTCAGCTGTGAGGAGAGTCAGAACACGAGGAGGCAGCTCCCCAAAGACAACTCACAGGAGTCACAGTGAGGCCCACCCAGCACACCTGGAGATGCGTCCCACGTCGCTTGAGCAGCAGGCAGGAAAATGTGCTTTGCAGGGAAGAGTGCTGGAGGCCGGGGCTACAAGGAGCCTGAAGATCTCTTGGAAGAAGACTCAACAAGCATTGGTAGCTGCAAGAGTCACGGTGCATAGGGATACGGTCCTGCAAGGAGAGGCAAGGGCTTACTGTCTCCCAAGTTGGACAGGTGGTAAAGAGGATTGAGGGTACCACTCCAGACCACCACCTGTGTTTGTTGCAGGATCCACGCAGTTTGGAAGGAGAGAAGATAAACGCAGCTGGACACTGTTGCAGTTGGTGCCTGTGATTGCAGAGGAGTGACTCCTTCACTCCAAGGGAGATTCCTTCTTGCTTCCTGTACAGGCTGAAGACTCATTGCCCTCAGAGGATGTACAGCCAGGGAAATGTTGCAGTTGCTGGAAGGAGCTGGAGAAACAATGTTGCAAAGCAGAGTCATTGCTGGAGTTGCAGATTGTCGGTTCCTGGAGGGTCCAGTTACAGTCCCAGTGGCCAGAAGATGAAGTAAATGTTGCAGAGGAGCCATACTGGAATCTTGCATGTTGGAATCTGAAGACCCACCCTGGAGGGAGACCCTAAATAGCCCAGGAAGGGCGATTGGTCACGTAGCAGAGTGATCACTTATCAGGAGGGGGCTGTGACGTCACCTGCCTGACCTGGCCACTCAGATGCTCCCAGTGGCCTCTGCCCACTTTGGATTCAAGATGGAAGAATCAAGTGGCCACCTGGAGGAGCTCTGGGCACCACCCTGGGGTGGTGATGGACAGGGAAGTGGTCACTCCCCTTTCTATTGTCCAGTTTCGTGCCAGAGCAGGGACAGAGGGTCCCTGTACTGGTGCAAACCGGCTTATGCAAGGAGGGCACCAAATGTGCCCCTCGAAGCATACCAGTGGCTTGGGGAGGCTACTGCTCCTAAGACATGTAACACCTATTTCCAAAGGGAGAGGGTGTTGCTTCCCTTTCCCAAAGGAAATCCTTTGTTCTGCCTTCGTATGCTTGAGCAGGCTAAACAGGAAGGCAGAAACCTGTCCGTGGGGTGGTAGTAGCACAGGCTGCCCAGAAATCCCCTAAAACCTGGTAGGAGCGATGCTGGGGGTCCTCTAAGGGGCCCCCAGAGTGCATGGAATCATATAACAGTACTGGGGTATGACTGACATGTTTGATACCAAACATGAACAGGTTCAGAGTTACCATTATGTAGCTGGACACAGGTAAAATGGCTTCCCTGCACTGACAGAGACAAGGAAAATTGAGCTGGAGTTCGTAGGATTACCGCTGCTCATGCAGGGGTGCCCTCACAAACAGGTACTTGCACCCTGCCCTCTGGGCTAGGAGGGCCTGCCATAGGGGTGACTTACAGTGACCTGGGGCAGTGACTTGTAGTGAAAGGTTGCATGCACCTTTTCACGCAGGCTGCAATGACGGGCCTGTATACACAGTTTGAATGGGCTCCCATGGGTGGCATAATACATGCAGCAGCCCATGGGGAACCGCTGGTGCCCCACGGCCCTAGGTACCATATACTAGGGACTTACATGGGGGCAGCAATGTGCCAATTGTGGGGCGTACTAAGTCAGGAATAACCAAATTTAGAGGAAGAGAGCAGAGTCACTGTGGTCCTGGTTCGAAGGATCCCAGTGAACAGTCAAAACACACCAACAGCAGGCAAAAAGTGGGGGTAACCATGCCCAAAAAGTGGGTACTTTCCTACAAATTGTGATACGCATGCACTGGAGCTGGGCAGGGGTATGTTTAGGTTATGTTAGATGTACTCAGCAAGGACTGGGCTGCTTTAAAGCTTTGGAATTAGATTTTATTGAATTCAAGATAGCTGTGTTGCTGAGTATGAGGACTATAAGGATGAAGGAACAGGTCTATTCTAATTGACTACAACAAAGCCAGGGGCATTTTCTGTTTGAAGCATTAAAACAAGACTGGCAATATATTGTATTTGATGTTGAGCAAGGCTGGGATGGTATTGGGTTTGATGAACTGGGCAAAATGTGAAAATGTTGATTCTGATATTCTACAACATTGGAACATTGTTAGTTTGATTAACTGAAACAAGGATGAGATGGTGTTGGAGTTGATGCAGTATACAAGGCTGGAGAGAGAGGTGTATTTTGGGAAAGTAAATACATTTTGGAAAGTCATGCATTTGAGGCAATGGGTAATTTCTGGCGATGCTTTAGGTCTGATGCATTAGAATATGACAGATGTTTTTGAGTATGATACAGTAAAACAAGGCTGGGTAGGTTAGGTGCAAAATATCAATAATGGGATGATTTGGGATGATGCAGTGGAGCAAGCCTGATGTACTGGAGTGTTCCAGGAATTACAAAGCTAGAGTGGCATTTGACTTAATGCGTTAAGATGACACTAAAGCATCAGGTGAGGAATGAGGGTGTTAGGTTTGATGTACTACAATTAGGCTAAGGTGGGAATTTATCACATTGGATGCTAGAGAGTGGGCTGTGTCTCAAAACAAGCATATTGCCCAGCATGCAGTACACAGAACCTAGAATGAGAACTAAGCACAGGTTGTGTTCGAATTGAAGTTGTGTTAAGTGGAAGGGAAGCAATGGCTATACTAATCAGGGAACAAGTAGTGTTGGGTTTTTGGCAAGCATATTTACAGTGTATTGTGTTGAGTTTGAAAATAATTCATTGGCTAGCATACCAAGCAGTCCCTCTGCAGTGTTTTCACCAATGCACTCAAGGTGTCCCCATCCAACATTAGTCCTTCTGGAGCATCTTGGATGAAGTCCAAATCCTTGAAAGTGGGTCGGGACTTTTCACGTTCTTTCTTGGAAGCTCGACGTTTATAGGTGGAGCCCTTGAGGTCATACTTCATGTGCATCTTCACTACCCGAGGAAGTACATTGTTCATAACAGCTACACGGATGTTTTTGCCACCTGACTGGACACAGTAGAGCCCATAAAACTTGGGCAGAAGGGTACGGGGATTCTGGTTCAAGTTCTGCAGAAAATGGAGCATGAGAAATGGTTAGTGATTAGAAGCTGCTTTTCAAAGTAGACAGGCATCTTCCAGCATGGGCTAGAAATCTCAAGTGTATGACTTCAATTGTCTGTGCTACACAAAATCTTTTCATTTCTGCGAACTAAACACTTTATGGCACTCCAACTTCATTTTGTTGATGAACGTCTTTAACCATCCAACCCAAAAAATAATCGCTAGGCCTCAAAGATTGAACAACCAGGCTACAAAAATATTCTTTAGCCAGTGCTATACAAATCTTTGTATAATCTCTACTTCTCACTGTCCTTACTCTGCAAACATCAGCCACATCTTCTTGGCTAACTATTCTTACCTTTTCAACGCCATACTGCTCCCCATGATCTCTTGTGGTCTTCTTTTCCCAAAAATTGCAGCCTGGGGATTGATCACCTACTCCACGTGTGATCAATCCACAGAACTTGCAAGTGCTTTTGGTTCCTTCTCTCAGCTTATATCAATGCAATGTCTAGTGCTAATGTACAGCTCCCTACTGCTCCTGATCCATCTCCCAAACTGTTGAGCTTATGGCTTGCTTCTTAGATCTCTCAACTTCCATTCAGTTTATTGTTCTCCTGTTCTTGAAGAGTAGTACTCACAGCCCCTACTGCTCTTGTTAACGTTCCCTTGCCACAGGCTCCTTCGTCCTTGGGGCACATTGGTGCACTACCTCCACCTCTGCTGTTATTCACTTTTCAGCTTAAAAATGTCCAGCTCTGTAGCCTTCATCGTTTGTTTTGAGCCCTTTATTCAGAGTGCCTGGCTGCTCTTTGCACATTTCCTCAGATTTCAGACAGTAACATTTTGTTATTTTAATCATTTTAAACACTTCTTGGATTGACTGCAGCCGTTTTAAACTATTCATTTATTCTGGCAACAATGCTAGTCTTAGTATGAGTCCTCGCGAGTCAGCCCTATAAATATTTTTTTTCCATTACTCACTATTTTTCTGCAAGACATGGAAGTTACCGCACCACAAACCTTTGTTCCATACAGAGCTTTTCCATCCTAATTGTGGGAAGTGGGGATTTAGGACAATTTAAATATCTGAACATACATTTGGCTTCACCTTGGCAAACAGTAAGCCCAGCGTCCTGATAATTTTGATAATAATGGACAGGAGGGTGGCAGCAGTGATGGCATCAGCAAAGGCATACTCTAGGACCATCTGTCCAAACTGTACATAGGTGCAGATAGAAGGTGTTGAGCTGGCAGAAAGAAGATGACTTCCATACAGAGTGCAACAAAGCCTCACTACCTTAGAAGAGAAAAGCAACCTTTCAGCACAATTTTCTCATGTGACAAGCAGCTTGCTGTTTAATAAAATAACTGCACAGTATTTGAAGAGAAGGGCAGAGAATCACATTGTGAAGTGGAACTCAAACTCATAATAGAGGGCTGACTGTTCTGGTTGTTTTAAAGAACTGGAAGAAGCAGATGTTTTCAGAGGCAACAACAATCAATCCACTAAACAACAAAATATGCTCAGCTGCTCTGGCTATCCAACGATGCCAATGCCACCAAATGCACATTTTAGTATAAAAGCCACTGCTCCGTATGCACTGAAGTGACCTGTTCTGGTTAACACTGCTCATTTTAAGTGCCCTTCTTTATCATGTACCTTGTTTTCATTCTGATTTCTTTGCGCCTTGCAAGAACTTTGATCTTAAATGTACAAATATCAATGCATCGTTAAAATATGTTACTATGCTCTAAAATAAAGATGTGTTGGTACTCTTGTAGAAGTAAACCACTAGGCAACACTTCTCCCAAAGAACTGAAGAATAAACCGTGCAAATAACCCAGATTCAGCTGAAAATTTGGTAGGGGACCAAGAATATAAATGCATTCACAAGACACTGATGTGCGAAGTAAAGGTAACAACTTGGACTCTATGTCTAATTCATCAGCATCTTGAATGTTAGTAATTTATCAGATAAAGTGGCAGATCAAACATTAATATGGCTATTGATGGGAAATGTCACTCACACAGGGTTAAGCAATTCCTCACACGGCTTTAGTACAGTTAGATCTCTCCAAATGGCAAACACACTTAAATAACCCAAGCAAGGTTACAGCGGAGAAAGGAGCATGCTGTGCCCCAAACACCTGCCTCCCACCACATTTGTATTACTTACAGAAGCTGCAACACAAAGAAACGGACTGCCAATAGAGAAAAAGGCGGATTTTACCCTGAACAAGGAGAAAAGTCATTAACAAATGCTGAGGAGGTTATTAAAGTACACAATCTGCATTTATTGTAAACTTAAGCAAAGGTCACTGCCATTTTTATGCACTCGTAGAGCTAGCTGTGCTCACATAGCTAAATGGAAAGAGAGCAAACAATATTCATGTCTGATGAATACAGGAAGTTATTAGTTTTGCTCAAGGTATGAGTCAAATAGAAGAGATCTCTTTATGGAACTGGAATTCAAATAAAAAATACAAAGAGCTACACAAGCAAACGCTTCTTTCCAGTGGTGAGCTAGAGCTCTAGTCAACTAACTGGTCCTGTTTGAGTTTCACTGAAGTAAGTTCTGGTGCCTTACCTACAGAGTGAAAGAACCACCGCAAAAACTATCCATTTATAAGGTTTTAGTTTGAAGTGTATTTTTTTGTTTACTGGTATACTAGATGGCACTTAAAACAAAGGTCCTAGGAACACTTTATAAATAGGAAAAAGTCAAACCTAACTTGCAACATTGGGGCTTCAACAGTCTGAACTTACAGACCTAGCGCCTGAGTCAGAGTTTGGGATACAGGTTACTCAGTCACAAATCTGACGGATATCCTGTCTGCTTCATTACAAATATATCCTATGGCACTTGTAATAAGGCAGATGGGATATCCGTAACTTTTGCAACAGTGTACCTGCCAAACTCTAAATCAGACCCTTGATATAATTTGTATGTGTCAGAGTTTAGCTTGTAGCAACTTCAAGCCTCCATATTCAACTTTTCTAAGACTGAGTAAATGGTTTTCAGAGTATATTATAATTGCACAGTACCACAATAGGCAAAGGTTCTGGCATTGGTTAACCCTACTGGCAAACCACTGGGGTAGAAGATTTGCACTGCAATATTCCTTTTCAAGTCTCCTTAAAAGGGTTTGCACATTATTTTATCACATCTCATTTTGTTCATATTTATAATTTAGGACTATTTACCAGACTGCTTCAATGTGGGAAAGCACCGAGTCAATACAGTCTCACCCAGTTGGAAAGCTGCTAATAAAGCATATACGAATGATAGGTTCATTGGGAAAAAAATAATTCAGATGCCACAGTTCTGATCTGTTTATAATAAAACGTAATGAGAAGGACTGTGGGACTGATATTTATTGTGAAATCTATCTGTTAAAGGGCAGATCATTATTGCATACTGTTAAAGCTGTAAGATTTGTATTTCGCTTCATGCTATCTCACAGAGTACTGTACTAGATCAGGGTTTTGATGTTGGTAACCCCGTCTGAGAAACCCAGGGATGGTAAAAAAATATGCATTGTGAGAAACCCTATTAGGCCTACTGAGTATGGGCTTGCAATCTGTTTGTAACAGGCCGCATGCCTAATTGATGTCTTGCGAGAAAGCTCACGCTTATAACAGTAAGCCAGAGTAGACGATGGTGACAAGCCAATGACAAGGACTATAAGTCTTACTGATTCAGTGGCAAGAGTGATGTCAGATGACATATGTATGATCTGTTCATTAATAAAGGCCAGCAGCCCTGATTCATTTGTTTAAATAGCATGTATTAAAGCCAATAGGCCTTTATGGGAGGATTGTTATTACACTGTGATAAAGACAATAGGCAATTTGTTACATGAACTCTCACAGATAATCATGAGTAAGCGCGACTTCTGCTGTTAACTACTTCCAACAATAGATATAATAATACTTTTGTGGTAGAGCAGTGGTTCCCAACCTTTTGACTTCTGTGGACACCCACTTTATCATTGCTGGAACCCGGGGACCCACTACTGAGTGATTACTTAAAGCTTAGACCTAATCTGTTAAGATTATTTAATTTTTTTAATAAGTTGCAGACCACTTGAGGAGGCTTCACGGACCCCCTGAGGAGGCTTGGTGGACCCCCAGGGGCCCTCAGACCACAGTTTGGGAACCACTGTGGTAGAGTATTTGTTGTTTGAGAAACCATGCTAGCCCTCGTAGAAGTGATTTAGATTGCATTGGTGACAGTCATTTGTAGAATTTTTTTGCAAATCGCTTGATGGTGGGTGGTTGTCTTAAAGTACTTTTGAGATCTGGCTTGATAACTTTAGCATTTTGCCAGACTTGTGCAATGAGCAAAATTCATTAAAAAATGTATGCATTAACACATGCAGACTGGTGCTTCATTCCTTTAGTATTCCATTTTCTCCTTTAATAGGTCACTTTTCTTTTTCATAACTTCTATCTAGATTATACAATTTTATTTATATATATATATTTTTTTCTTTAGAATACCCCAAACCTGTCCAGACAGTGCATGAGAGCTGCTTGCACGCCGCTTATTTAAACTGCAGGGCATGGCATGCTGCATAGATACTATTTCTACAGTGAGTAACCATCTGGAAATGTTACTGTCCAACGGTTTTCTTATTTTATTGCTCCATGAAGACCAACGAGATTAGAAACACGCCTTCCATCTTGGATCAGTACTGCAATTATACAATACCATTACAAAAAGGCCACCCACTGCTATGCTTAATTTTCTCATGGATTTGTTATTGCAAACACATGTCCATAACATTTATAAGGCAGAACTTTTTTCCTGTTCTCTATTTTTTGTTCATCTTGCATGTGCTTGTCGATTGTGTGCTTTATTGTTGATAGACGAGTGGGTGAATGGAAAAACGAGTTAGTGGGTGGACGAATGGCTCGATGTGTGAGTGCCAGGATGAGTGTCAGACTGCCTGTATGAGGAGGCACAGAGTGCCTAAACTCACAAGGAACTGAAGTGGCACTTTCAATTATAAGCTAGATATCATCATGGCCAATGCCACTTTATCTAAGTAAGCCTCACATGATCATCGCCTATGCCTTCTGGAGAGCGTGGTCTTTTTTTGTATGCATTCAAAAACTGGGGTCTCAGAAACCCAGGTGGTTTAACCACTGAGCAAAGCTTTCAAAGCTACCTTCATTTCCCTTAATCCCTTTCTCAAAGCCATAAAAACCTAGACATTGGAATACTGCATCTACAATGAACTGAAAGTGGAACAAAAGATCCAGGGGGTCTCTCGGTCACAAAAACTGGCAAAGACATCTCTTTTCGGTCAAGTACTTACCATATAGTAGCCAGGGAGAAGTTTCTGCAAGAACTCAGCCTCCTTGTGCATCACAGTTTTTATGATGAACTCATCATCGCTTGTAACGTAGAAAAGGGATCCACTGGCGCCAGGATTCGAGAGCTCGATCAAGGGCTCATTGCAGAGTGAATACTAGGAGGGGAGGAGAACACAGTTGGTCTTCAAACAAAGAGCACGAAATTTAATACAAAGCAAGTGCTGATACTTTAAACATAATGGCCATGTCTCGCATCATTGTGATAGTACATTTTGTGCCGGCCACCAATAGAAATTAAGCACTTAAAATTGATGATTATGTTAAAAGGGACATTAACCTACATGTTATCTTTAATCCTTCATGTGTTTCTCCAGAGGACAAAAAAACTGCACAAAAAGAAATCTAAATACAGTCTTGTTTCTATGCCCAGAAAATCAAAGTTTAGTGGAGAGCCCAGTGGGATGATGGTAAGTCGTTTGAAAGTATAAAGAAAAAAAAAAAGAGAAAGATCCATTTTCAGCAAGTAACTGCTTCTCTCCCAAAACGTAGCCAAACTAGTTCACACTCGACAAGGGGGAGCAGAAGGAGCAAGTTACTTGATGGACAAATAAGCTATAAACACAATGTGTAAACAAATTTGGGCCAGGAGATGGTGTTAATACAGTGTCTGGATAAGGAGTAATGAGTGCACCGTTTTCCAAATCTCTGACTTGGACAGGTCTTAAAACAATATATTATATATATATATATTATATATATATATACACACACATATACACACACATATACATACACACACAATTAATAATACTAGTAATAATAGTATTAATAATAATAATATTACAGTCTTAGCGGTGTTGCCCTAAACTGAAAATCCACAATTATACTAAGGTGTTATTTAGTGGTTACCTAAAAACATTTTTTTTTTAAATACAGCAAACTATCCTACTGAGTATAACACTGACTGAAACGTTCAAGCCTCACCCTTCACTGACATGTAATGAAAAAGTATACTCTTCTGTAATCTCATTCTAACTGACACAATATTATGGTCTTCCTGTAAATTACAAGATGCTTTCCAGGGGCTATGTATAAGGCCTAAGACAGAACAGGGAGTCTCTAGGTGCCAGTGGTTTGTACCATCTCCAAGTAGGGACCCTCACTCTAGTCATGGTAAGGGAGCCGCACAGCTAAGATAACCCCTGCACACCTCCTTGGTAGCTTGGCACAAGCAGTCAGACTTCTCAGAGGTAATGAGTACACACACACGTACACATGTACGCACATACACACACACACACACACACAAACACTAACATGGTGAAAACACCACAAAAGTACTCCACACCATTTTACAAAAAATAGCCAATATGTATCTGAATAAAACAAGGTAAAGACAACAAAAATCCAACATACACAAGCAAAGATACGTCGTTTTTAAAGATTAAATCTCAGTAAAGTGCTTAGAAACCAAATAGCTCCAACTAGGGCTATCACAACGTTGTTGACAGAGTCGTTCCTAACAGTCTGAGTCCACTCGCAAGGGAGTGCGGGCCGGTCATGGAGTTGCAAGGACCACAGGTACAGTCCCTTGGAAAACTATGAGGAAGGAAAGATATTGCATGGAGTCGGGGAGGTGAGGAGTCGCTGGAGCAGGTGCAGTGTTGGTTCCTGATTGTTACCCGGGAGGGGAAGGAAGGTGTGGGTTTCTTACTGTGAGGCAGGGGAGGTACGGCATCGGTTTACTGTGAGGCAGGAGAGGTGAGGCACCAGTTTCTTAAGGTTGCAGGGGAGGTGGTGAGGCATCTGTTCCTTACGATCTGGAGGGGTCCAGGAATCCAGCAGGTCAAGACGTGCAGCTTTGACTTCGCAGTGTCATGATCTCATCACAGGGCCACAGATGCTGTGGCGGAGTCAGATGTCCAGGACATCAGGGACACGGCCCTCAGGACTCACACCTGTGGCCGGACTTTGGAGGTGCTGCAGAGGCGTCGGGCCTTTGGCCTTGGTTGTCGTTGCTGCACTCAGTGGGGACAAGGCTCCTGGTGCAGGTAGCGGTACGGAATCTGACAGCAGCACCAGTTCTAAAGTCGTTCTGGAGTTGATGCACTAGGTTTCTGCTTGGTTTCACCAGAACTCACTTCTAAGGGCCCTGGGACTGGATTTGGCACCACTTGGAAAGTCAGGACTCTCAGCAAGAAAGTCCAGGTGCTGACAGATGAAGTCTTTGTCAACATCAGGACAATGCTGCTCTACGGGCAACAAAAATGCAAAAACCCAGTCTTAATATAAACACAGTGCATGAATTATGCTCTTGTATGGAGTATGTTAACCTTTTGCACTGCTGAGTTTAACCTTGAAAAACACTATTAATGATGTTTGCAATAACTGTTCCTTTGCAAGGTATTGCTGCAGGCTTACTGAGTGTGTTAGGGTATGGTCCCTTTATAGGACCTTCTAGAAGCTTTCCCTGCAGCAGGACTGGGTGTGGTTTGTGGGCTGGGCCAGACTCTATATAAGGGAGCCAGCCCAGCTCCATGTGCTCACTATTCAGAGGTCCAGGTGCAGAGCAGCAGCAACTTCCTGAGCTCCTGTTCCGGAGGCTTACCTTGATGTTCCAGGCCTGCCCCTTATATTGGTGATCCTTGAGCAGGGCGGTAAGGCGGAGGTCGGGCTGGGTCCCCGACTCCGTTTGCAAAAGTTTTGGGCCTACTTGGGAAACTTTCCTGAGAGCGCGATCGTTTCATGGCATTTACATATTCTTGTTCGAATCAGCAGTGTGCGCGATTCATTCCCAGCATGTAAACCTTGGCATTCAGATCGGCAACAGTGTGCGCGATCATTTCATGGCATTTGCATACTCTTGTTCGAATCGGCAGTGTGCGCGATTCATTCCCAGCATGTAAACCTTGGCATTCAGATCGGCAACAGTGTGCGCGATCATTTCATGGCATTTGCATATTGTTGTTCGAACCGGCAGGGTGCACGATTTATTCCCAGCATGTAAACCTTGACGTTCAGATCGGCAACAGTGTGCGCGATCATTTCATGGCATTTACATATTCTTGTTCGAATCCGCTTGTGCGCGATTCATTCTCAGCATGTAAACCTTGACGTTCAGATCGGCAACAGTGTGCGTGATCATTTAATGGCATTTGCATATTCTTGTTCGAATCGGCAGCGTTTACGATTCATTCCCAGCATGTAAACCTTGACGTTCAGATTGGCAGCAGTGTGCGCAATCATTTCATGGCATTTGCATATTCTTGTTCGAATCAGCAGAGTACGCAATTCATTTCTCTCATGTAAACCTTGGCATTCAGATCGGCAACAGTGTGCGCGATCATTTCACGGCATTTACATATTCTTGTTTGAATCGGCAACAGTGCGCACGATTCAACCCTGGCATAAAGCGCTTGGCTCTTAGTTCGACAGTGTGCGCAATCATTTCATGGCATTTGAAAACTTAGGTGTGTTGTGTTTGTTGAGGTGCGCACATTTATCCCGAGCTTTTGGATTTTCTGTGAAGATGCTTAACTCAAAGTGCGACATTCTTTGTGCATATTAAGTCCCTAGTACAATTTCTATTGTTTTGAGGGAATGTTTCAGATAGCCTTTGTCCTCATGTAAAAAAGCAATGTTTGTTCTGAAACATTATTCTAGAAGGTTCTTGTATTCTAGACAGTATGTGATATTTCATAAAAAGCTCATATGAAACATTGTATTAACCCATTCTTGATTTTTTTCCAGATACCTAGATTTCTTGAGGCCCAGATAAAGTTATTTCTTAGGTTATCCAGGATTACAGTATAAGAACTCTTAGAACCATAGTCTATTGAAAGTCAATGTGATTATATCTTGACACTGTGTTGTTTAACCTCTTGCTTCATACAGGTCTCCTTCCCAGCTGTTCCCTACCCAATCCCCTTTTCCCCCACTTGGACTCTCCCAGGCTCTGTGGTATTTCTATCAGAGCTTTGGATCTGTCTGGTGGTGGACATGTTGGGAACGTGCACAGGCCCCGAGGATCTGGTCTCCCTGACAGTCTTTGATGTCCCTGAGACGTGTAAAAGAAGGCAAGCTCAGTTCAAGCCCTTGGAGAACCTTGGAAATCAGGATGTAGAAAGCTAAGGCCAGTCCCTTCATTCCCAGAACAGAATCAGCAGGCTAGCACAGCAAAGCAACAGGCAGAGTGGCAGTCCCTCCTATGGCATCTAGCTCTTCTTCAGGCAGAATGTCCTCAGTCCTGAAGTGTTCTAAAGTTGTGGTCTCAGAGGCCCAATACTTATACACATTTCTGCCTTTGAGTAGGCAAACTTCTTTGAAGTTCATAAGACCCTTTCTCTCCTTGCCCTTGCCCCAAACATACTCCAGGGGGTTGAAGACTGCTTTGTGTAAGGACAAACACAGCTCTATTCAGGTGCAAGTGTTAGTTCCTCCGTCCACTCTAGCCCAGGAAGACCCATCAAAATATGCAGAGCACACCTAAGCTCCCTTTGAGTGACTGTCTAGAGTGAATTCACAAACGGCTCAACTGTCATCCTGACCCATAAGTGTATTCCAGACAGGCAGAGGCACAGATTGGTTAAGTAGGAAAATGCTCATTTTCTAAAAGTGGCATTTTCAAAGTTACAATTTAAATCCCACCTTTACTAAAAGATGTATTTTTAAACTGCGAGTCCAGAGACCCCAAACTTCATATCTCTCTCTGTTCCCAATGGGAAATTACACTTGAAAGGTATTTTATGTAAACCACAACAGTACATGTCCTACCTTCCTTTAAAATACATTGCATCCTGACCTTGGGCTGCCTTGGGGGTAACCTTAGGGGTGACTTACTTGTAGTAAAAGGGAAGGTTTGGGCTTAGCAAGTGGGTGCACTTGCCAGGTTGAATTGGCAGTTAAAACTACCCACAAGGACACTGGAGTGGCAGGTCTGAGACAAGTTTACCGGGCTACTAGTAGCCTTTGATTTACAGGCCCTGGGCACACACTGTGCATTGTACTAGGGACTCATAGCAATCATGGATAAACCAATTACCAATACAATTTAGACAGAGAGCGCTTGCACTACAGCACTGGTCTGCTGTGGTAAAGTGCCCAGAGTCCTAAAGCCAGCAAAAACAGAGTTCAGCACAGTATCAAAACAGGAGGTCAGAAGCCAAAAAGACACAGGAAATCACGCCTACGGCTTACAGGTCTAATAGTTACTTACCTGTAACAACAGTTCTCAGTTAATAAATCTTGAGGGAACAACTGTAATCCCAGCACACTGAAACTGAAATTATTTTTTAATCTACATGAAAATCTGCCTGGGACAGCAGCTACCTGCCATGTAGTTATTTTTCTTTCATAAATAAGAATCAGAATCAATAATTAAATTGGATGGGGGAGCTGTTTATTTTTTGGTTACTGCCTCCCACTAACATTCAGTAAAAATGACTGCCAACCGCTTATTTGATCATCAGCATATCTTATGGTGTAAAGAACTATTCATCTACAACACAATAAGCACCATCATGCACTTCACGTTTGGCTGAGGTTCTAAAGAACCCCTTTAAGTAGAGGTTACCTTGAATATGGAAAGCGCCTTTGTGGATGGAGAGGAAAACTCAAAGTCATAGGTTCCCATTACTCAGAAAAAGAAAAAAAATCCCAAAAATTACAATATTTGTTGAAAAGACTTCAACACCATGAATCTCCCTCCACAGATCTCATACTAGTAGAAAACAGCATTCTTTTAGGCCATTCAGGCATTCACAGGGGATAGTATATTCTGAGAAATGTCTGATCCCAGAGATATGTGCATTGCCAGACTGAGACACATCCGAAGTCTCACAGAAAGATATATTGAACCGACACATGTATCACTCAGCCACATGGCCTCACACCATTTTCAAAGCTAACAAATAGACAAAATACAAAAAACATGTTTGATGATAAGGTATTTCCATTGCATCATGGGTTTCTCGATAGGATTAAACCATGTAATCACACAGTTCACATGGGATACCTTGTTCTTTGCTCTTTGTGTTAGTCTGAAGGGGATCATTTCTTGCAGAAGACCATAACTTTTTGGTGTTTAAATTTTGAAAATTACACTTTCTCACAACAGAAGATTGAGTAATGTACTTTGTTGCAATGCATTACAAATGAATCAAACAGCAAGTCCTAGGTAATCATGGAACATGCATAGCAAGAAAAATGTGAGTCAATAAAGAACATAGAAAGCCAACAGATATTTTGAAGACACACCGCAAATATATGTATTTTACAACACCTGTATGTTTCAAGGTTTCTTTGTATATATTCGTTTGTGCGTGTCATTAGATAAACTGCAAGTCCTGGCTAATGCATAAAACTGCTTGTAAAAATTATATTAATTCATGCTGGTCATAAGGTGATCCAATAACTGCTGTAAAATCCTGTGCAGGATACAGTAGCCAAAATACAAGACTAACATTTTTACCTGTAGAAAGTCTACATTCTAAGGTAATATCGTGCATCAAGCTTTGTATTATACACAAAATAAGAAAATAAGTTACTTACCTGTAACTGTAGTTCTCTAGTATTGGAATCTTTCATAGATTCACATGCTTGAATCCTTCCCCGTCCTTGAGATGGGAGCCCCCGGTAAATCAAAACAGCTACACACATAAGCTACTGCAATGAAAAAAGGCCGAAAATGTTTTCACTTTAGTAGCCTATCCTTATCCCTATGAGTAAAAGGACCAAAGCAAGGCCCAGCCAATCAGGCTTCCCCTCACTCCAGAACCCTCCTGAGAGGAGCTCCCTTTCCCCAGATTTTCTCAAGCACGAGTGCTATAGTATCTGAAGAAGACAGGAAGAGGTGAGCTTCCCAGGGGAGGAGGGAGGGTCGCATGTGAATCTATGAGAGATTCCAATAGCGGAGAACTACAGTTACAGGTAAGTAACTTATTTTCTTACTCCAGTATTGGAACTTTCTTAGATTCAAATGCTTGATTCAGAATAGCAAGCAGTAATGAAGCACATTGTATAGCATCAATCCATATGTATACCTGTTATTGAAAAATATTATGTAGGAAATATACCATATTAGATAAGCAATAAATATGACAAAAGAACGTTACCCTGAGTAGGTAAAACAAGAAATATCACAGCCGTAAAGGAAGAAACAAACCTATACAATGTGCGCAAATTAAACTGGGCTGGCGGGGAAAAAGGAATAAAGAAATAAAACAGCTCACCATTACTGGAAAAGATGTCTTAACACCGCTTGTCCTACCGCCGCCGTATCACCTTGCTGAGTTTCCTCCAAACAGTAATGCCTTGCAAAAGTATGCACAGACTTCCACGTGGCTGCCCTGCAAATGTCCTGAATGGGCACTCCTTCAAAAAGTGCCATGGATGCAGCCATTTTTCTTGTAGAATGTGCACGCGCTGGGTTCTGAAAGGGTTTTCCTGCCGCGGTATGACAATAGTTAATAGCAGAGGCTATCCACCTCGCAATTCTCTGTTTAGATAATGCTCGTCCCTTACGCGGAGCACTGAAAGCCACAAAAAGTTGGTTAGATTGCCTAAACTGTTTAGTTCTGTCCAGATAAAAACTTCAGGCACCTCTGAAAGTCCAAAGAATGTAGAGCTTGCTCCGCTGGCGTCAATGGACTAGGAAAGTATGATTTCAGTATCACCGGTTGGTTTACATGAAAATCCGACGGGACTTTAGGTATGAATTTTGGATTAGTTCGCAAAATCGCCTTATCCCTTTTGAATTGTAAGAAAGGATCCTGGATAGTGAATGCCTGTATCTCGCTCACTCTTCTGGCTGAGGTGAGAGCGAGAAGGAGAGTGACCTTCCAGGACAGGAACTTCAAATCCGCTTTGTGGATTGGTTCAAACGGTGGTTTCATTAATTGAGACAAGACCAAATAAGGTGCCATGATGGTGGAGGAGGCCGAACTGGGGGAAAGGACCTGAATAGACCCTTAAAAAACAGTTTTATGACCCTTGCCGACCACAGAGGAGGCACGTTCTCCGTACGCATATAATGGGAAACCGCTGCCAGGTGGACCTTAATCGAGGAAATAGCCAAACCCGATCTGGCCAGGAGTAGAAGATAAGGTAGTATCTGCTGCGGTGATGAAGAAAAGGGATGCACTTGAACCGTGCACACCATAAGCAAAATCTCCTCCACTTAAGACGACATTTGTTGGTACTCTCAGCTGCAGCTCTGGCAAGGATGGCTCTGCAATCCGAAGGTATATCTAGATGCGCAAACTCATGGTGTTCAGGAGCCAGGCTGTCAAGTGAAGCGAAGCCGGATCCGGGTGGAGAACTTGGCCCTCGTTCATCGTAAGCAGGGAGGGCATAACTGGTAGAGGGATGCTGAAGCTCTGCGAGAGGTGAAGGAGTTCTGTGTACCAAAACTGACGAGGCCATGCCGGAGCAATCAGAAGGAGCTTACAGCTTTCGATCTTGATCTTTGCCAGAACTCTTGGAATCAGGGGAATGGGAGGAAAAGCGTAAGCATAAATTCCTGACCATGCCATGGAAAACGCATTCCCCCCCCCCCCCCCCAACAGCCCTGATGTTGATCCAGACTTGCGAAGAAGCAGCATTTCGCATTCTGTGGGGTGGCGAAGAGATCCAGGTTCGGTTCCCCCCCATCGGGCGAAGACTTGATTCAAGACTCCTTGGTCCAATTCCCATTCATTGTTGGACGCCCGTGATCTGCTCAGGGAATCCGCAATTATGTTCTATATGCCTGGGACATGTTCCACTCAAAGGTTTACCTTGTGGCTGATAGACCATTCCCAAATGCGCTGAGATTCTCTTGATAAGAGCAGAGACCTGGTTCCTCCCTGCTTGTTGATATAATGCATTGTCGTCATGTTGTTCGTCCGGATGAGAACTGAGGAACCTCTTAATTTTGAGAGAAAAGCGCAAAGCACCAGTCGAACAGCTTTCAATTTGAGGTAATTGATGTGAAAGACCTTCTGATGTGGCTTCCATTTGCCCCCGGCTCGTAGGTGCTGGAGGAAGGCACCCCATCCCTCGAGAGAAGCGTCCGTAGTTATCACCCAAGGTGCTTGTTGGGGAAGAGAGGAAAGGCCCTCCGCTAACTGAGACTCCTGAGTCCACCAAGCTAGAGATGGTATCATGGGCTTCGTTATTCTGATGATATCGTCGAAAGACCCCATGGATTACGTCCACTGAAGATCTAATTACTCCTGTAGGGGCCTAATTTTTAAGACGACAGAAAGGCACCAGAGGAATGCAGGAGGACATCATCCCTAACAGGGACTTGAAGAGGCGAACTGAAACGTGCTTTCTTTATTGTAAACGCCTCGTGAGGGATATAAGCTTTCTCCGTCTGTCCTCTGTAGGGACTGCATTGTTGGTGGAAGCGTCCAGTATTGCCCCTAAAAAGATTCTCCTCTTTAAGGGTTGGAATGCTGGCTTTTCGCGATTGACTGTTAGGCCCAAGCTCCTGAATAGCTCGATACAAGCGCTCGTGGACTTGCGCACCTGAGACCTGGGTCTGGCTTTGACCAGCCAATCGTCCAGATACAGGAAGACTTTATGGTTCTGCCTTCTGAGGAAAGCTACCACCGGAGCCAAGCATTTAGTGAAGATCCTGGGGGACAATTTCAGACCGAAGGGTAAGACTTTGAACTGGAAATGGTCTCCGGCTACTGCAAATCTGAGGTACTTTCTATGGGAAGTATGAATAGGGATATGGAAATATGCGCCCTGCAAATCGAGGGTGTCCATGTGATCCCCAGGATTTAGAAGGGATAGAATGTCTGATAGGGTGATCATACGGAATGATTGATTTTTTTAGATAAGTGTTGAGATCCCGGAGGTCTAAAATTGGACGCCGACTTTTCTGCTTTTTCCGAACTAGGAAGAATCAGGAGTAGTAACCCTTTCCTCTGTCCTGATGTGGAACCCTTTCTATCGCTCCCTTGAGAAGCATGGAATCGACCTCCTGCTTGAGCAGATGCAAGTGCTTCACCTTTCGAAGGAGAGGAGGTTTTGTAGGAGGGTACATGCAGGAACTCCAGAGTATGGGGTCAAATTGAATGAGATTTAGGACCCGTTGGTCTGATGTTATCTTATGCCAATTGTGAAAATAGAGGGAAATCCTTCCCCCTAGTCTTGTGTCCAAGGGAAGGTTCGTAGCCGGAGACGATAGCAAGTCATTGTCTAAGGCCTGTATCTTTCGGTTGTCTTCTGGCCTTTCCTCTCTGTGAAGCTCTCGAATAAGCCGCCTGTGGAAGCATTCTCTGTTGAAACTGAGGGCGAAAGCAATGGGATGCCACAGAGACAGAGGGGTATCTATACTGTTGGAAGCCTGGTCGATACGATGAGTACCCCCAGCCTCTAGCTCCTTGAAAAGGCTGTCTTTTAAACTGCAGGGTGCAAAGGGACCTGGCCGTGTCAGTGTCCGTCTTTATTGACGGAAGCGCATCAATTTGCTTCCCGAATAAGGCTTCATCATCAAAAGGGAGGTCTAGAATTTTGTTTTGGACTTCGGGTCTAAACGAAGTCGCTCAGAGCCAACCCTGCCTCCTGAGAACCGCTGCACCTGCAATCTGACGGAAAGCTGTGGTGGTGATATCCAAAGCACAGTCTATGATTTCGGCAGAAGACCTCTCCCCTTCTTGCAAGACTTTCCTGGCTTCTAATTTAGAATCCTTTGGCAGTTGATCCAAATAGGGCGCAATGTCAGCCCATAGCGGTCTATCACATCTGCCTATGATAGCCAAAGAATTAGAAGGCCTCATAATAAGCGAAGCCATTAAAGAGAAGCGTTTTCCTATATTATCTAGCCTCCTACCCTCCTTGTCCGGTGGAGCAGAGATTGGTGCTGAAGGGTTCCTAGATCTGCGCTGTGCCGCCTGGGCAATAACTGAGTCCGGTCTGGGATGGCCAGTGAGGCAGGCCAGAGTCTCTTCAGGTGCCTTATACTTTTTGTCAAGGCGAGGTAGAACCGGGGTGACCGTGGCCGGGTTCTTCATTACTTTGATGCCATCATTCCAGATGTAGTCCACAATCGACATGGATTTTACACTTTTTTTAAATGGTTCCTTGAAATCATACAAGAAGCAGTCCATCTGCTTCGTGGGCATGGGAACTCAAACCTCTTCCCAGCTCTTTCAAGCAAGTTGTGAAAACTGCCGATGTCACCAGGAGAGGAATCCACAGTAACCGGAGAGGGCAAGGACGGAGTAGGAATTTGATTGTCGTCCCACTCTGTTATGGCATCCGGCAATTCTTCCTCCTCTCTGTCATCATCATCATCAGAAGAGGACAAATCCTGCGTAGGGATCGAAATTGGTGTCTGTGGTGGCACATGTAATGGCTGGACCCCTGGATGAACCGGAGTAGAAGGCACAGAGGGTGCGACAGAAGGCTGCTGAACTTCCAAGCCAGCTGCTGGAAACCACCTTCTATAGTCATCCAACATGAGTTGCAGACCAGCTATGAATGATCCTGGCAAAGAAACCATCTGCTCCTGATGGAGATACTGGTATGATTGCGGATAATATGAGTGCGGATCATGCTGGGTGTCGTCCTCTAGATCCTGACACTTGACATGCAGTTCTGATGGGCTACTAGCAACCCCAAAAGGCCCTTCATCTGAATACTCTTGTTCTAGTAAATGTGTAGGTACCAAGGCTGAAACCCTACTTGGAGATGTCACCAATGGCGAAAGGAAAGTCAGGGGGCTACATTGATTGTTGTCTTGATTCTACTTGTTGACAGGACAACTTACAACGGTACAACGGATGATGGGGGCCTACAGAGGGAGAATCCTAAGCGTGTAAAGAGACCACTGACTGAAAAGCTATCCCTCAATGCAGAAAGTGAACGGGTTAGGGCACAAAATCAAAAGAGGTCTAATATACAATGCACTCTCTAGATATCAGCTCAACATAATTTAATTAACTTACAAGAGACAACTCCCGGGCATGCAGCATAGGGCTATGGAACAGGGAAAATATAAGGTAGTGGGCCACGCACAATATACATTAGGATCTTGGTGGGGAGGGAGGGGGTGGTCATGATGCTTACACAAAAATCTCTCCCATTTCACATAACCCCCACATGGGTGGACCCGTACATCTGTCACTTAGCAATACTGGGTGAATATGATAATACCTCGGTATTACTATTCAATGCACACCTACCCCATGGACTACAGGGTGAGTTGCTCTAAAAGATAGGTACAGTACTTAAGGAAACTCCACCAGCCCATACACTACTGGGTGGAGACTTTAAACTAGTAATGGATTTGGGGTTGGTTAAAACTAGTAAAATGCAGAGAGGGCACACTACCACTGACAAACTGGAGGGGTTCACGTGTGCAATGGGCCTCTGTGATGTGTGGAGAATCCTGCACGGGTAGGAACGAGGATATGAATATTACTCAGCTGCCCACGATGTCCCCTCAAGGACAGATGTCTTTTTTTAACACTGCAGACATGTTACACAGAATTACAGAGGCAACCTACCTGGCACGGGGAGTTAGTGATCATGCCTTGCTGCAGTTGACTATATCCCTGGGAATCAGACCTTTGGGGTGGGGTTAGAGGATGGAAACTTGGCAACTCCAAAACACAAAAGTGGTGGAAGATCTAGGGAAAGCATCCTAACACTATATCACTGAAAACACATGGTCAGTACAGAGGCTGGTGACCTTATGGGAGACGTACAAAGCCACCATCAGAGGGTTGGTCCCGGCGGGTGAAGTAGGGGATAGGAGGGAGAGGCAGAAGAGACTACTCACTTTGGAAAGTGAACTTAAGCACTAGAGAATAGGTAGGTATGCAGCTTCACCAGATTAGGAGACCAAGAGAGATGGTGCAAAAAAGGGAGTAATATAAAAGGTAGTGGCGAGAGCTGAAGTAAAATGCCAATATCTTTTGAAAAGTAAACGCCTCTAAGAGGCGGGTAAATAAGATAGGCAAATTATTAGCCTGGATATCCAAGACAAAACAAAGACTCATTCATCAGAGAATTATGCACAATCAAGGGGGAGACAATCAGGGAGTCCAAAAGTACAACAGAGGAGTTGACTAACCTTCTGAATTCTACGAATCCTGCACACCTATACCAGAAAAGGAAATAGACAGCTTTATCGCTGACTGTCCCATGGCACAATTATCCTACCCTCAGAGCGCTGAGCTAGAGTAGGATATCACTGAGGAACAATTGACCGAGGCAATGGAGCAGCTACAGATGAGGAAAACCCCGGGACCCAATGGGTTTCCGATAGAGTTCTTACGAAAGCTCTGTACGTGGACAATAGCACACTTGCACGCAGCCTCACTAAAAGCCTTTGAAATTTGGGAACTCCAAGGGATATGAGATCGGCAACAATTGTTCTGCTTCCCAAACCAGGTAAACCCAGGGACCGGGGTGATTCCTGTTGCCCATTCTCATTGCTAAATGCTGATACCAAAATGCTAGCTAAAGCGTTGGCGACCAGACTCAGGAAAGTAAAGACCACCCAAGTCCATCCGGATCAGAGTGGTTTTATACCTGGCTGCTCCACGGTATTGAATCTCTGGCGGCTTCCTAACCTGGCTCTGATAACAAACTCCATCAAAGGGAGAGCAATACTCTCCCTGGATGCTATTAAAACCTTTGACTCCATGGAATGTAGGTATATGTTGGAGTCTTGGGAAAATGGGCTTCAGCCTGAAATTCAGGTGGTGGATTAAGCTTTTATGCAACAACCCTATCAAAAAACTGAAGGCCAATGACTATCTCTCTCGAGAATTTAGACTATACATGGGGATATATATATTTATTTATTAAATATCTATTCCTAGAGGTAGACCGTTAGAGAAGGTCTACGCTGTTGGAACACAAAGCAGCGTAACAGGCTAAGGAGCAGAACCTTGGAAAGTATGTCTCAATCAGATGTATATCAAAAGGTAAAGATAATAGAATAACTCATGCAGAGAAGACAGACAGTTCCCCCAAATGAAGAGAACAAGACTAATCATTGGCAAAGAAATGCATAACCCACAGGAAAGTAGCAAATATAATAAAAGCATAATCAAGACGCATAACTTACACAACTACTGACATAGCAAGGAAGAACCAAAGCCTATGTAGTACCAAGTAGATGTGCATATATGTAAACATGTGCACACATATCTATATATACATATACACACACACACACTACATACATACACACACACAAGTTACTTACCTTCAGTAATGCATTATCTTTAGAGACTATCTAGCTGGAGATTCCTTACTGTAGGATTTTCTGGCGTCAGCTTGGAATCTGGAAATTTTGCTGAGCAATACCCTTGCGCGCACCATCGGATGGTGTCATCCGGATCCGCCTGGCATTGTTGGAGCCGTTTGTGATGTCAAGATTGCCTATAAAGGCATCACCCAGGTGCGCGTATATCAGTTCTTTTTCCACTAACTTCTACACCAGAAGCGCAGAGCCATGGTAAGAACTAACAGCTTGTCTGTGTAAAAAACTAGGGCCCTGAAAGGGTCAAACCCTGACCCTGTTAGAAGTGTCCGCAGAGCGGGGAGACATGGGTGAGTGCAAGGAATCTGCAGCTAGAAAGAGTCTCTACCAGATAATGCGTTACCGAAGGTAACGAACATGTTAATCTCAGTCTTCTAGCTGCAGATTCCTTACCTCGGAATAGATAACCAAACCATAACCCCTGGTGGTGGGCTGCAGACAGATATTCTTCACACTAAAAAGTCCTGCAGGACCGAACCGGCTAAGTGCCAGTCTCTGCGGACCTGATTGTCCAGGCAGTAATGTTTTGTGAACGTGTGCAAGGATGCCAATGTCGCTGCCTGACAAATGTCCAGGACTGAAATACCTCGTGCTAGTAGCCTTGGCGGCCCTGGTGGAATGAGCTCTCATGCACTTAGGAGGCTGCTTCTTGGCCAGGGCCAGGGATCTTAATGCAGGGAACGACCCAGCGCGAAATGGTTTGTGTCTGCACTGCCTAACCTTTCTTTGCTCCTACATACCCCGTAGAGAGTTGGTCATCAAACCCAGAACTTTTTAGTGCGGTCAAGGTAGAACGGCAACGCTCTTTTTGGGTCAAGCCAGCAGAGTCGCTCCTCTTTGGAGGGATGGGGTGGAGCAAAGAAGGTGGGGAGGGTGATGTTTTGATCCAGGTGAAATGGGGTAACCACCTTGGGGAGGAAAGAGGCGGGAGTTCTAAGTACCACCTTGTCCGGGAACATGGTGAGATACGGCAGTTTAGATGGGAGAGCCTGCATCTCACTCACCCTCCTGGCAGAAGGTATTGCCACCAAGAAGGCTGTCTTGGTGGTGAGCCGCCAGAGGGGACAGTTATGAGGGGCCTCATATGGAGCACACATAAGAAATGTGAGAACCAGATTCAAGTCCCACTGAGGCATAACAAAGGGGGTAGGGGAAACATATGTACAAGTCCTTTGAGAAATCTAGGTACAATAGGTGACGTATACAGTCTTAGTGGAGGGACACCTGGCTGCTAGTATAACTTTACAGACTTTAAGAGGAATGTTGAAGGCTGTCAACTGTTGCTGCTCAATCTTCACGCATGAAGGCATGGAGTTGACAGGTTCGGATGGAGAACCTTCTTCTGCTGCTGCTGTGACAGAAGTTCTTCCCAAGGGGGCAGCCTGATCAGATGATCGATGCTCATTTTCAGAAATTCAGGATACCAGTCGCTTGGTGCCCTGTCCGGTGCCACCAGGATTACTTGGGACCAGTCGTTCTTGATCTTCTGGAGAACTCTGGGCAGAAGTCTCGCCCCACTGCTGAAAGAGTCCCAGTGCCACCTCCAGATGGAGACACCACTCTTGATCCGCTAGGCATTGACAGCTGAGTTTGTCTGCCCTAGCATTCAGAGAACCTACAAGGTGTTGAATCACCAGGGTTATGCTCTGCTGGTCCAGCCATATCCAGAAACGCTGGGCCTCTTGACAAGAGTTGCAATACCACATTGGGGTGGTATTGTCCGTGAACACCTACATTATCTTCCCTTTTACAACACGAAGAAATGCTTTCAATGCCAGTCAGAGCGCCAAGAGCTCCAGTAACTTGATGCATCTGTCAGTACTGTCCAGTTGCAGTCTAAGTGGCCAGAAGATGAAGTAAATGATGCAGAGGAGTCCTGCTGTAATCTTGCACACCGAATCTGAAGATCCACCCAAGAGGGAGACCCTAAATAGCCCAGGAAGGGGGATTGGTCACCTAGCAGGGTGACCACCTATCAGAAGGGGGCTGTGACTTCACCTGCCTGACCTGGCCACTCAGATGCTCCCAGGGGTCACTACCCACCTTGGATTCAAGATGGCAGAATCAAGTGGCCAACTGGAGGAGCTCTGGGCACCACCCCTGGGGTGGTGATGGACAGGGGAGTGGTCACTCACCTTTCCATTGTCTAGTTTCGCGCCAGAGTAGGGACTGGGGTCCCTGGACTGGTGCAAACCAGTTTATGGAAGGAGGGCATCAAATGTGCCCTTCAAAGCATACCGGTGGCTTGGGAAGGCTACCCCTCCCAAGCCACGTAACACCCATTTCCAAAGAGAGAGGGAGTTGCCTCCCACTGCCAAAGGAAATCCTTTGTTTTACCTTCCTGGGCTTGAGATGGACAAGAAGCATGAGAGCAGAAACCTATCTGTATGGTGGCAGCAGCGCAGGCTGCCTTGGAAAATCCTACAAATTGGCATGACCAAAGCTGGGCGTCCTCAAAGGAGCCCCAGAGTGCATGGAATCATACAAACAATTCTCAGAAGAGTATTGGGGTATGGTTCTGACATGTTTGATACCAAACATGTCCAGGTTTGGAGTTACCATTCTGTAGCTGGACATAGGTAGTGAACTATGTCTAGTTCCCGGGTGAGATGGCTTCCCAGCACTCACAACGTCCAGGAAAATGGAGCTGAAGTTCGTGGGGGCACCTCTGCTCATTCAGGTGTGCCCTCACACACACAGGTACTTGCACCCTGCCCTCTGGGCTAGGGGGCCTGCTATAGGGATGACTTACAGTGACCTAGTGCAGTGACCTGTAGTGAAAGGGTGTATGCACCTTTTCATGCAGGCTGCAATGGCAGGCCTGCAGACACATTTTGCATGGGCTCCCATGGGTGGCACAAAATGATGCAGCTCCTGGTGCCCCAATGCAGTTGGGACCTAGGTACCATATAATAGGGACTTACATGGGGGCACCAGTATGCCAATTGTGGGGTGTACAAAGTCAGGATTTAGGGGGGGGAGAGAGCAGTGCCATTGGGTCCTGGTTAGCACGATCCCAGTGAACACAGTCAAAACACACTGGCAGCAGGGAAAAAGTGTGGGTAACCATGCAAAAAAGAAGGTACTTTCCTAGAAAATCCCCCAAACGAAGGACAATAAGACTAATCTATACACTTTCCCGTGCCCTATCTGGCACTTAGAGACCTTGATAGTGAGGCCTGCCTTTTGCAGAGCCTCTAAAACATTCCCTAGATGGACCAGGTGATCCTCGCAGGTGGAGCTAAATACAGCTATGTCATCCAGTAAGCTGCACTGAAGCTTTTCAGACTTGGAGGAATTTATTCACCAGCCCCTGGAATGTGGCAGGTGCATTTGTTTTTCAACCCAAAGAGCATAAAAGTGAAGTGATAATACTCACTAGGGGGTGGAATATGCTGTCTTAGGTTTAGCATCCTCTGATAACTTGATCTGCCAATAGCCAGTAGTCAGATCAAAGGTGCGCAAATACTTGGCAGATGCCAATGTATCTAAAAGATCATCTTCCCTAGGGATAGGAGAAGCATCTGTTTTAGTAACAGCGTTGAGACCTCTGTAGTCTACACAAAACCTAATTTCCCTTTTGCCATTCTGGGAGTGGGCTTTTGGGACCAGCACTACAGGACTAGCCCAAGGGCTATCAGAGGGCTCAATGACTCCCAGGTCTAGCATTTTCTGAACCTCAGACTTGATGCATTCCTTGACATGATCAGGTTGCCTGTAAATTTTACTTTTAACAGGCAAGCTATCCCCTGTGTCAATGTGTGGTCACACCATGTGGTCTGACCAGGTGTCAGGGAGAACAGTTCTAAGACCTGCCCCAGGAGATTTCTGCAGTCCTCTTTTTGGGACTCAAAGAGGCAGTCAGCAAGCACTACCCTATCAACTAAGCCATCAACTGCAGTGTGGGAGAAGAGGTCAGGAAGAGAGTCACTTTTCTTCCTGTCCCTCATCAGTTGCCATGAGCAGAGTCATATCAGACCTGTCATAGTAGGGCTTAAGGCAACTCACATGAAGCACCCTAGGGGGGCTTCTGGACATGCCTAGGTCTACCAAGTAGGTAACCTCACTCTTTCTCTCCACAATGGTGGGAACCACTTAACTGGTCTTGGAGGGCCCTGGGAGCCACAGGCTCCAGGACCCACTTTCTGTCCTGGCTGGTAGACAGTTAGGACAGACTACTGGTCATGGCATGGTTTCTGCAACTCTTGGCTGGCCTGAAGGTTTTTAGTAGCCCTCTTCATGTACTCAGCCATCCTTGATCTGAGCCCAAGCACATGATCCACAATGGCTTGTTTGGGAGGCTTGAGAGGTTGCTCACAGCCTTCTCTAACAAGAGCAGAGGGACCCCTAACAGGGTGCCCAAACAGAAGTTCAAATGGGCTGTAGCCAACACCCTTCTAAGGGACCTCCCTATAGGCGAAAATAAGCAGCCAAGCACTTATTTCCACCCAACCCTGCGGGCCTGTCTGTCAGTGGATGTGTGAGTGGGTGCATGTGTGTCTGAGTGGGTGTGTGTAAGTGTACGTCTGAGCCTCTGAGTGCATGTATGTGTGAATGAATTAGTATATGAATGAGTGTGGTTTTTGTTTCACATTTTTCCATAATTGTGAATAATTGGCAGAAACTCATGATTTTTTGTGGATATCGCGCGCAGTGGCGAAAAATTATATTAAACCTATAATTTGCCCCTAAAACTCACCTATATCACACCCCGCTTTTTTGTGAAAGTTTGCAACTTTCGCGAATTATTCATGGCCAGAGATATATAAATTTAGCAAAAGATTAATCTGCGTACCGAAAGCTAGCTTTCTGCCAAATTTGGTGTAATTCCGCCCCGTGGTTCAGGCTGTAGACGTGTCTAAAGGTCCTATGGAAATTAACATGGGAAATGCAACTTTGTTGACCCTTTTCCTTGGCCCCTGCTTCACAGAACGTTCCAAAACTTTCCGTGTGCAACAAGAATCACTGCAACACTTTTTTGGAAAATGTTGTTAAGATTCGTCATACAGTGCCAAAGATATAGACAAGTCAAAAAACACTTAACTATAAGATATATATATATAGATCTATCTCCGGGTGTGTGGTGGGTACCTGTGGTACTAACACCTTATACCAGATCCAGGTATCCCCTCTTAGTGACGTGTAGGCAGTGTCTAGAAGCCAGGCTCTCTAGAGGTAGCTGTGGATGAGAAGCCGAGCCTTATCTACGAGACATGCAACACCACTGTAGTCACACAGCACTTACACACATGAAAGAAAACACTCAGTTGTACAAAAATAAAGGAACTTTATTTTTGGAACACAATACCACTAAGTACTCGAGGGGCAACCCTCCAATAGAAGGGAAGTAATACACTAAATATATACACTAGTAAACAATAATAGGCAAAGAAAAGTTTAGAAGAGAGTGTGAATAGCAAGAACCAATAGTGACCATGGGGGGAGCCAAAACCATATACTAAACAAAATGGAATGCGATCACAGGACCCCACCTAGGTAAGTGGAATGTGTAGAGGGAAGCTGGGAATACTAGAAAACCACAGAGGTAAGTAACACAGTACTCCCCCAGCATCCACGAAACCAGGAGTAAGTCACTGGAATTTCCCCAAACCACCCAAAAGGAGGAAAAAGAAGACAAGGCACTCAGACAAGACTGCAAGAAACCAGCGGTGGATTCTTGAAGCAGAAGACCTGTGGAGAGAGCGGACTAAGTCCAAAAGTCACAATGGAGTCCAGGAGGAGTAGGAGCCGCTACCCACCCAACTGTACTTTGCAGGAGTTAATGACGGGCCAGCAATGCTGCTCTGGAGCCAGAGAAGAGTTCCTGATGGATGGAGAAGATGTCCCACGCTGGAGTGAAGATTGCAGATGGGTGTCAGTGCAGGAAATCCACTGACAAGCCTTGGCAAAGGCAAATTTGCAGTTAGTGGAAAATTGGTGCTGCCGGGAACCAGCAAGGCCCAGGAGGTGTAGTCACAGGGGACCCTCGGCAACACAGAGGACCCACAGGAGCGGAGGCAGGACCCACAGAACGGGGACACAGAAGTTGCAGAAGGAGCCCACGCAGAACTACAGAAAGGGATCCCATGCCGCAGGAGAACCACGTAGAGGGCTGTGCGTCGCAGAAAGGAGTTCTGGGGACTGGAGCTACATGTCACCTGAAGATCCCTTGGAGGAGCTGCATACAAGCCTTGTCGGCTGCAAGAGACGTGGTGCACGGGGGTACTGTCCTGCGTGGGAAGGCAAGGGCTTACCTCCATCAAAGTTGAACAGCTGGCAGAAAGGACCAAGAGGACTACTCCGGACCACCACCTGTGATGCAGAATCCACACAGCTCAGGATGAGAGGAGATCCATGAAGCCAGCTGTCGTTGCAGTAGGTGCCTGCGGATGCAGAGCATTGACTCCTTCGCTCCAAGGGAGATTCCTTCTTCTTCTTGTGCAGGCTGAAGAGTTGCTGTCTGCTGAAGATACACAGCCGGGGAAATGTTGCAAAGCTGGCTCCTGCCGTGGAAACAAAGTTGCAGAAGACTCTTTGCAGCGCTGTTGGTTCCTGGAGGGTCCACTTGCGGTTCCAGTGGCCAGAAGTCGAAGTTGCATAGGAGTCCTGCCGCAATCTTGCAAGCCAAATCTGAGGACCCACCCAAGAGAGAAACCCTAAATAGCCCTGACAGGGAATTGGTCACCTATCCAGGTAAGTACCTATCAGGAAGGGGCTCTGACGTCACCTGCCTGGCCACGCAGAAGCTCCCAGAGTTCCCTGCCAATCTTGGCAACAAGATGGCAGAACCCAGGGAACCTCTGAAGGAGCTCTGGGCACCACCCTTGGGGTGGTGACGGACAGGGGAGTCCTTTCCATTGTCCTGTTTCACACCAGAGCAGGGACTGGAGGTCCCTGATCGGTGTGGACTGGTTTATGCACAGACTCCACCAAATGTGCCCTTCAAACCACACCAGTGGCTTGGGGAGACTACCCTTCCCCAGCCAGTCACACCTATTTCCAAAGGGAGAGGGAATTACCTCCCTCTCCCAAAGGAAATACTTTGTTCTGCCTTCCTGCGCTTGATCAGATAAAGCAGCAGGAAGGTAGAAACCTGTCTGAGGGGTGGCAGTAGCTTGGGCTGCCCGGAAAACCCTGTGAAGACTGGTGGTAGCAATGCTGGGGGTCCTGTAAGGAGCCACCAGAATGGATGGAATCATACTTCCAATACTTGCAACAGTATTGGGGTATCTCACACACACACACACACACACACACACACACCGAGAGGACCTACCATAGGTCACTATAAGTCACTCCACAGGGGTGACTTATGGCCTGGTGTACTGACCTGTAGTGAAAACGGGTGCATGCACCCATTTCACCCAGACTGCAATGGCAGGCCTGCAAAACACTTTGCATGGGCTCACTATGGGTGGCAGATTAACTGCTGCAGCCCATAGGGATCCCTTGGTACGGCAATGCCCTGGGAACCTAGGTACCCTATACTAGGGACTTACATGGGTGGAGCAGTATGCCAATTGTGGGAAGAAGAAGTTACAGATACGAAGTAAGAAAGGAGAGAGAGCATAGTCGCTGGGGTCCTGGTTAGCAGGATCCCAGTGGACACAGTCAAACACACTGACATCAGGCAGAAAATGGGGGTAACAATGCCATGAAAGAGGGCACTTTCCTAATATCATATATTATATATATATATATATATATATATATATACATATATATACATACACACACACACACATACACACACATACATACAGACACAGAGTCATCAATTAAGGTGATTACAAAGTGTGTTTTTTGAATTTTTGTAATAGAAAAACCTAATGGATGAAAACTCTAAACTGAATAGATTAGGAAAAGAATCAGTTCAAATTTAAAAATACATCCAATACGAACAACTGCTAAGTGAGTAATTGAATCCATATGAACAGCATGTAATAGACCTTATTTACAAATCTGACAGATAACATCCGCATAGAGAAATCAAAGTACTCCTGGAGATGGGGCAAAATGTTTCCAAAGGGAAGGAAGTATTGCATGCCAGTGCAACAAATGTAAAAGAACTCCAAAAGTGTTCAAAACAAGAAAGCTATACAATAGACTAAGCAGAACTGACAAGCGATACATCACTTTGAAAATGTATGATGGACTGACGGAAGTCAGGGAAGAAATAAAATGTGCAAAGAACATCTTGACACTATGGAAAAGTCATATAAGAACAGAACAAGGAAGGCCTGAAAATGTTGAATAAAAGAGTGATAGCATATGAAAAAGAGAAATGTACTCGTCACAAGGTACCACGGCAGCTAACCTATTTGACAGTATACAGGGATGTAGTAATGAGTAGTACTAGTATGAAAGAAAACCAAGAGCTGTTAATATTCCCAGTTCCCTATAAGGGAAACTAGTACAATGGCATAAAGGCAAGGGTTAGAAAAACCAACTGGGAAATGAGAAATGGGAGGAAAAAAGCCATTAAGAGAAAAACTAAGTAGAACTGCTCTTAAGCACACCAGCATAGGACATGAACACTTCACTTAGAGTGTGATATATCCCAGACAGGTATGACTCTTAAGCTTGCCTTCAGAGTGAAAGAACCAATTTCGCCTTACATCAGGTGTGTTAGAAATGATAACCTCTAAGTGAGCAAAATTAAACATGAAGCAGAACTCATTGCTTTACGACAAATAAGCATAAGAAAAAAGCCTTAACATCAGGCATTAAGTGACAAGCCAGGGAAAGTCGGCACCTGGCAAGGAGAAATACCCACTGGCATCCCAATGAAGCATAACGTGATAGCTGAAAACCTCACAGTAAAGATGAAAAAGCCAAAGGCTGGGGGTCGGGGTGGGGGTGGGGAGAGGGAGACTAGGTTAACTCATGGCTCCACCCCTACTATCCTGAAAACGTTTCAAGGCCAAGTCAGCCCGTGCACCAAACAAATGGGCACCATCAATTGGCATGTCCAGTAATGTAGATTGTATTGGCAGTGAAAACCCTGAGGAACATACCAAGGCACAGCAAAGAAGAGCAACTGAGGAAGCCATAGCTCGACCCACAAAGTCAGTAGAATTCATGCCACAGCGAATGATCAATTTAGCTGCATTCCAAGAATACTCCTGACCTCATCTGGAAATGATGGCAAGGTGTTCGCTAAAGAGTCCCATAAGGAATGAGAGGAACGTCCAAGAACACAAGATGTGTTCACAGAACGCAGAGCAGAACTTGGAGGAAAAAAAATATGCCTGCCACTGACATCTAGGGCTCTAGTCTTTCTATCAGAAGGAGCATGGTGGAGGAACTCTATATCAGAGAAATGTAAAGCGGCCTGTGCCACAAGGAGTTGGATGTCTGATCAAACAAGGTGGGTCACCCGGGGCAGGACGGTGCCTGTGGCATATATCCCAGTCAGCTGGAGACCCACGAGCAGGCTTAGCCCAAGCACCCAACAAGACATTATGTAATGCCTCGCTATAAGGAAGCACCGTCTCAACCCTGGTCTGGCTGAGGGGGAGTATATCAATTAAAGGATCTGAGGCCAACTCCATTAAGAGAAGGGTGAGACCCGACACCTCTGCAATCCTCTTGAGCATATCCACAAAGGAGGAACTTGTTTCCGTAGCAAGTCTAGGAGGGGACAGAAGGCCCAAGGACAGAGAAGAATCCAAGCCACCAGCAGTAGCCAGATCAGATGACCAGCTGTCCTTTCTTGGAAGCCCCAAATCCAATACCACCTCACCACCATCCCCTGCAGCAGGAGCAACAGAAATGGAGTCTTGCGGAGGAAAGACTGGCGCTGTTCCAAACGTCGACCAGCATTGAGAATGCAAAGCCGGGACGTCATCATCGACGTCAGACGGAGAGGGGGAAATCTACTTCAATCGGCACCAGCAAAGTCGCAGGAGTCGGCTGATCTGATGTTGGTGCCGAAGGTGGAAACCCCAAAGGGCGGTGCACTGGCTCTGCAGTAGCCACATCAGAGGATATTGCAGACCAAACTGAAACCGAGGGCGAAACCACCAGCTTAGCCACAGTCAAGGTACCGCACACCTCCTTGGGGCCAGGAGGCACTCCGGAGTAAGGCAGCTGACCAAAGATGGCGTGCAGGAAAGAATATTATGCACTCATCTGGTCTAGAGTCGCCCCAACTCACGGAAAGGGAGGAAGGTGAGGGCAGACCCTGACCTTGTCTCCTCAGCCGAGGAATGACATTAGGTCAAGTTCAGTGAGATCAGTAAATGCAGAGGTCTCAATCGTCCATGGAACTTACCTCTGGAAGTCAAAGGAGATCGGTGTCCATGAGAGCGACTTCTCGAATGGCTTCAGTAGCGGACATCAGACCAAGAGGGAGATTTCCTGTGATGGAAGACCTAGACTCTGCTATCTGCACCACCACGACTCTGCTATCTGCACCACCACAAGCCTACACTCGCGAAGAGCCTTCGGCCGAAGTTGCTGACAGGAGCAGCAGTCCTCATCGTAATGGTGCTCATCCAAGCACCACATACATATCAAATGGGGATTAGTAGCCAACATCTGCTGTAGACAGGACCCACAGGTTTTAAATCCAGACAACATAGCACACTGTTGCTGAAGACGACGAAAACTTCAAAGAAGGCTGAAAACAGCCAGACTAACCACCTCTAGATCCATGCTGCAAACACATAAACGAAAGAACTGGCATCAGCGGGAGAGTTATATAGACTCAGTTGAAGCCACATGTGGCGGATGACATTACGAAGTCACGCAACGCCCTTTGCCGACGCTCAGACATGCGAAGGGAAAAATATTTCAGGATCCAAGCTGGCGCCTGGGGAAGATTCTAAGTGACGGAATCTGCATCTAGATGTCTCTATTAGATCATCTTCATTATCTTTCTCTTGGCAGAAGGAAGAAATGCTTTCAATGCTAGTCAGATCGCCCGAAGCTTCAGCAGGTTGTTGTGGAGTCCAAATTCTGCGGGAGACCAGAGTCTTCTGATCTCTACCTCTCCCAGATGGCTGCCCCCTCCCAGGAGTGACACATACTTCACCATGGTGAAATCTGGTTGGGGAAGGGAGAGGAGTCTGTCTTTGACCCAATCGCAGCTCGTTAGTCAACACTGCAGGTCTTTTGCAGTTCCCTCTGAGACCTGGACCATGTTGGAGAGATTCCCCTGATCTTGCGTCCACTGGAACTCCAGGTAAAACTGCAGAGCCTGCATATGCTATCTGGCATGATTCACCAGCAGGATGAAGGAGGCCATGAGGCCCATCAGCCTCAGAGTCATTCTCACAGAAATCCAGGACAGAGGATGAAACATCATTATCATAGCCTGAATATTCTGGACTCACTGCTCGGGAGGATAAACACGAAACTGCACTGTGTCCAGAACAGCTATGATATAAGAGAACGTCTGAGAAAGAGCCAGATTTGACTGGCACATTTAAAATGTACCCCAGAGAATGCAGGAGCTACGCCGTAGTCTGACGGTGGAAGACAACAGCCTGAGGTGAGTCTACCTTCAACAGACAGTTGTCAAGATAGAGGATGACTGACACCCCTATTCTCCGCAGATGACCTGTGACCACTGCCATCACATGGTGAACACCTGAGGGGCTCTGGTAGGGCCAAGGGGGAGCACAGTGAACTGAAAGTGCTTGTGGCCTTCCTTGCACCACAAGTAACGTCTATAATCAGGCAGGATAGAGATGTGGAAATACGAATCCTTCAAGTCCAACGCTACCAACCAGTCTCCTTGGTCTAGGGCAAACAAGACCTGAGCCAAAGTGAGGATTTTGAATCTCTTCTTTTAGAGGAAGAGCTTGACGGTTAAGAGGTCTGGAATAGGCAGAAGACTCTTGTTCTTGGGCATCAGAAAGTAGTGGGAATAACTACCACTGCCTACTGGATATCAGAACCCTTTCTATAGCTCTCTTGGCCAAAAGAGCTGCGACTTACTCATGGAGTAACACTAGATAACCCGCTATCTAGTACTGCCTGTCTAATGTTATGGTCTGCCATTGGGGAAGATGAGGACTGATTCTCCTACCAGCTGGACAGCCATGACCCCTTATAAGGAGACTAGGGGGGGGGCTTAGAGGATGCAGTGGGTCGGTGGGGGAGGTGGTAGTGGACAACCTTTGGCTACCAGACCCATGGTGTAACAATGCATGGCATCTATGTTTAAGCACAGCTTGGGGAGATTGCGCAGGATGGTGGTTGGCATAGGACTGGCACAATGGCATGCCCCTTCTGTAACCACGAAGGGAACGAAAGGCAGACTGGGGAAGTTGGGTCACTGAGAGTCCCAAGGTCTTGGCCATAGCCCCCAAGTCCTTAAAGGGCTTCAGCACTGAGTCTGCCTTCTCTCCAAAGAGATGGATTCCATCTAAGAGCATGTCCATGCGGTGGGCCTGGACATCCCCAAAAAGCCAGATGTTCCCAACCAGGCATGGCATCGAAGAGCCACTGTTGACTAAACCGCTCTGCCCAATGAGTTGGTCGTGTCCAACCCACAAGTGATGGTGAGCATCGCTGCATCTCTCCAGCCATTGACGGCTTGGGAGAGAACGGCAAGGGTCTCTGCCAGGACATTTGGTAGCACACAACGTGTGGGAGTAGTGGCCCTCAAGGCATGCAATGTTCACCAACCGCAATGCTAGGCTGGTGAAAGAAAACATTTTCTTTCCTAAGGTGTCCAGCCTTTTGGATTCCCTGTCCAGGGGAGATGCAGGGCACGCACCATGGGAGTTTGAGGCTTGGACTACCAAGCTCTCAGGGGTGGGGTGTTGGGTGAAACAACATAGGTCGCCTGGGCAGGGCAATGGCAGCAGGCAATTATCCTGTTCACTGGAGGTCCTGTGCTGGACTTGGACCATGTTCCCAGCAGAACATCAGTCAGTGCTTCATTGAAGGGGAGCAGGGGTTCTGATGAGGACGCCCCAGGCTGAAGCATTTCTGTCAAGCGGTTAGCCTTGACTGCCATAGAGGGTAGTTTGAGGTCCAGACCTCGGCTGCCACTATTCGCCACCATTGCATATGATGCTCCCTCCACCGTAGCCACGGTAGGGGGAGAAAGCAAACCAATATCTGGAAATGTGTTCGCTCCACTGGCATCTCCCAGTTCCTCGTACCAGTCCATAGATGTCGAGAGTGTCCAGCTGGTATTCTAAAGGGTCCAGTGACCCCCCCCCACCCCCTCCCATTCATCCCCCATGCCTGGCTGTTCAGATAAATGCTGAGACAACAACCTAGGACCAATGGGCCCTGTCAGCGCTGGAGTCGACGTAGAGCAAAATGGTTCTGACTAAGAGTCGTCGGGGATTAGAATGGATTGGCGCCACCAGTGGAAGCCAGGAGCATTGGCGTCAGGACCGGCACCAGAGAAGGTTGCTTTGGCAGGACCAGCACCGGTCAGGATCCATGATCGGATCAGTGAGACAACATCGGAGCCAAGGGCAGAGCCATCGGCATGGAAGCTGATAAGGCCTCTTGACCTGCGGGGCCCAAAGGAGCTCTGGAGGGCCCACTCCAATACGCTGCACATGGCCTTGTAAAAATCTTTTAACTGAGTGGGGGTCACTCAAGCTCCTAGAAATGGGAGACTGGGGGGGGAAAGAGATGGTCAAGAGTCAAACCTAGCTAAGGCTCTGCGGAACCATGTCTGGAACTCTGATGTTCCAAAGTCATCATTTTGGCAGTCAGAGAAGAAGTTGAAGCACGCTTTGACTTCTTGTGCTCCTTATGCCTCTTCCCTTAGTGCCCCAATGACTTGGGAAGGGACAAAGAGGAGTTGGGGGTTCTGGAGCGGTCCCAGAACCGTCGCCTCAATTGGGACCCTGATCTGAGGAGTCACACTAAACCGTGTCGACTGCTGGGTCACAAGCAGATTTAAGGACTGCTCCCTCAAAGCCTTCGGCGCAATGGCCTATCAGTCTGAGCACAACTTTGAGTCGCAGTCACCACCATAAAGACCAGATGGGGGTCTAACTGACATGGGACCACACGGTTTGAAACCTGCCATTCTAGAAGGCATCTTTCAACACACTCGAAAAAAACTGGTCGACAAAAAGTAAAAGAAAATCCTGTCAAAAAGTGATTGAGGGGTAGTTCTTCTCCAGATCACCGCTAACTGGTGCGGAAAGAAAAGAACTGATGCTTGCACGCCTGGATGGTGCAAATATAGGTGGCCATGATGTCACTTCCGGCGCCAACTACCTTGCGCAGACCGAATGGAGCCACCTGATGGCGGGAAGGGGTACTGGTCAGGGTACTGGTCATGCAGAAATCTTCCAGATCCAGACTGACGTCTGGGAAATACAAGCGTAACGAATCTGCAGCTAGAAGTCGCTATCAGATAAATAAAACACTCACAGAAAACAAGTGTGACAAAACTGGCTGATGTAATAAATCAGGAGACTGTAATACCATCGTATTGTGAGGAATTCTAATTGAAGGGAAAATAAATTCAGAACCTGCACTAACTAGGTTCACCTGCGATTTTTTTTTTTTTTTTAAGCAGCAGCTTTTTAAGATAGTTCACCCATGAACTCTGCACATCAGCAGCAACTTCAACATAACAGAGTCTATTTCGAATAACAGAATTAAAAGCTGTGTAGGAAGACAGATTATGAATTGTCCTTACCAAATAATCATCTGGACGGATGCCAAAGAGCTCCCGGAAGTACCGAAAAGCCACAGGTGCATAGGTTTTAAATCTGAAGTCTGGATAGTGATGTGCTGGTGTGAGGTTACTTCCTTCGCTGCACTCAAAGGAAAGAAGGGTCCATTAATAAATAAAGGGATCGCCACTTAGAACGAATGAACGCACTCAGCTATCCTGATCACACCAGCTGGTGCCACACTGAATATTGAGTCTTTCCCATTATTTGCAATTCTAATACACCATGGCACCCCTCCACGCCCAAATAAAAAAAGTTTCCATAGTATTAAATTCTGCAGTTATACTTGTTTTGTATAGAGAAGCAGTTGGAATTCCTATTCTTTTTGGCAATATTGGGTGTCTTGAAATGCAGACTGGTAGAACTCCACAGGCTGGGCATGGATTTGGGTTTTGCAACCTTTCACCAAATTTGTGAGTGTGATCAATGGGTCTTATGTTGCAGCCATATGATGCGGATCAATGGCTCCTAGTTCAAATGGGCATGTCACAGTGTCGCAGTTGTAGAATTTATGTTCATGTTTATGTACAAGTCGTAGTGTGCATGTGTCCCAGTGTGTGCAAGTGCTCCTTTTCCCTGTGCACGTACACTTTGCCCTGATGTAATGTTCCCTGCATCAGTATTGGTGACAGTGTCCCATTGGTATGATCTATATTCTAATTTTAACTGTAGTCGGCGTCCCCGTGTCCTGTATTCTGTGTCCCAGTAACAATGTTCGTGTCCTCCTGCCAGAGTTTTCACAGGCACAGGACACAGACAGTCGAGCCCTGGCTGTTCAACCAAACAGCTAATACTAAAATTAGCAAACATGTACGGGAGAATGATGAATATGAACTGTTAACAGATTCCGGAGATCACTATCCACAGATGTCACTAGTTGATGGCACCTTTCTCACTTCGTTAAATTTGCAAAGAACTAATATATGAAAAGACTAATCATTTGCTTGTGCATGATTTTGAAACTACCCTACAATGGCAACATGCTGCAAGCAATACACATTTCCCATCTTGGCGACAATAAGATACGTTATCCAGCTGAAACAGTGACCTTCAATCATATCTCTTCCACTGGCACAACTGCTCCCACTGCCACCCTAGGACCTTGCTGTGTAAGGGTGCCTACTAACCAAATAACCCTTATGCTAATTCAATTTACTAGACTACAATCAAAATAGTCATCGAATTCCTACTAAACCACTTCCCTCCCTCCCACTCCTACTTTCCAACGGCCTCCCCTTGATATTTCTCCATCCAGGAGAAACGAAGCAGTTCTTTGGTACTGATAAAGCGCTAAAAAAAAAAAAAAAATCCCCAAAGAAACAAGCTCTGAAACAACTCAAATTAAGTTCAACATAGGTTTGTACTATCTAAACAGCCATACCTGGGGAAGAAAATACTCTCCACCACATAGAAATCCTGCATCAAGACATCTCTCTCCGGCTTGGAGCTCAGGTTCCCAACAGTGTAACCAATGCCCAACTGGATGGCCCCTTTCAGCGTGGATGAAGTAGTCTGGCAAAAAAGAAAAATCACAGTTTGTCAGTGAACTTATGATGTAATCAGACATTATCACTACTGCAGTGAGTTTAAGGAGTTTGGGGGCAGAAGAAGAGATCTAAAGGTAGGAGGAATTATAGGACAAAAGAGGACTAGTTAGTAAGTGATCTGGAGATTTTTCACCAGGCCCAATGCCACAAAAGACCACCAAAGATGAGACATAACATGAGAGTGCTCACTTGGGACTGGACTTCCCACCCAAGGACTCAGAATGTCAGGAAATCTACAACATGAGCTATTCAGTCTATGGTGAGGTGACAGACCATGAAAGAACCAGAAAACTGAACGAGCACCTAAGGCAGCGAATAAAAATAGACTGTGACCTTTAAGTTCTGGATAAGGTAGGCCGAATTCAAAAGTTAAGAACCAAATTGGATTCATTTGCTTACAAGCTTCTACTTTCCCTCCCCTCAGGGGACACTGAACACATTATAGAAGAGTAAATGAAACTAAAAAAGAAAATAGGTGGGCCTTCATGCAAATGTTAAGCAGAGAATGCTTTAAGAAATGCAGAATTTAGGACTAGTTAACTGGTGTGCAGTGCAGGGATTTTGTATTTATAGTAACACTTGCCTCCAGGGACATGATAGATTAAATCACTTATTATAGGCTCAGAGCCTTTAGGGTTAACTTGCAAAATGAAAGGACAAAAAGCAAGAATGTCTATCCTCCGCAACTTCCTCTTCCTGTCCTTTTCCCACGAGAGACTAACCAATCAAGCTCAGTCTGAACACCCCATAGAGCAGTGGCGAGCACGGTGGGGCTTCCTCCTAGACTGCTGGTCCTGCTTCCTGCCCAGGAAGATTCAGAAGGCAAATACTGAAAACATGACCAGGGCACGGAGTACATGATTCCACCCAATTCTCAGGATAAAAACGGACAGTTTTGACAATAGGCTGGAAATAAAAAAAAGGTCTGAAGAGTAAGCCAACCTAAATGTGAGGTTGTTCTTCATATTGCTCCCCTCCATGCCTCGGACACTTTTCTTCTGATTTTTTTTTTAACCAGTGCCTCCTACTTTGTAATGGCCCCCCTTTAAAAGACGTTCTCCTTGGTACTCCGCTGTCCCTCTGGTGCTGGGGTGAAGGATGGGGAAACACACAAATAACGGTACCTTCTTGTACGTCGTTTCTCCCGAGGCATCGACACCACGGTGCCCAATTTTCTTCCCTGAGCCAGGCTGACCTGATAAAGACGGGACCTAGGAGGGTAGAGAGGGAGATGTAACCACACCGCATGGCCCAGCCCGAGCAGCAAGAGAGTCAAGCCAACCTGAGGAAGTGGGAGGAAGTGTTTGCCACTGGTGCTTGATACAATTCACCCCTTAGGGAAAACTGTCGTTTATCGGGTATGCTGCTGCTAGCAGATCCTGAGACCAGAGTTTAATCCTGGCTTCAGCTGACCACACTGCGTGATCTAGTACAAATCTGCTATTTGTACCCCGTGTCGTCATATCTGTCACGAGGTGTTCCAGGATCTACTAGCAGCGAAGCACCCGATCAGCCACTGCTTTCCACACCCAAGCAGCAACAGCACGTGCAAGTACTCACTCTCACTTCCTTTTAATCATGGCTTCTTCAGCTGACCACATTGTGACCTTGAACAAATCTTCGAGTGTCTAGTGCTCTTATCTACCAGGACCTGCGGCACCAAAATGGATGACCTCCTATATATAACTTCACGTAAAGTCAATTACCGAAGCGCTGTGTCGCGAAGCACTTTCTAAAGGTCGGGATATGCGATGTATCTGGTGGGCAGGAGTAACATTACGCATCACCCCTCACGTGAGGTTTACATATAAATAACAGGATCGCCAACAGCCTGGTGCTGCCCTCGGGTCGCCGTAAACAGATGACAGAGCACAGGATGGGCTGGGGCAGTGTAAACGCCGCTCATCCTGCCCCACCCAAAGTTTATGGGTTTTAATCAAGCACAGGGAAGGGGGGGGGTCCTCCCAAAAGTCACACCAGGGCCATTCCAATTCCTCAAACCCAGCCCCTGACGGACATGCAAAACACAGCGGCCGCCACCAGCCGTGGAATAAATTCAGGGGGAGAGAAGAAAATCTACTGCACAGCATCCTGGCACGGAGAGGAACACAACCGGCCCCGCGGCCGAACACGTGCAGCTGCGCGCACTGGTACAGGGCTCGAAATAGACCTCAATTAACACAATGTGCACGGAGGAACCCGATTTGCATTTGTGAAATTCTGAAAGGAAATTAACTTTTCTTCATGGCAAAACAGGAGGAAGTGGGAAACCGAAATACAAGGAAAGAATGGGCCGGGGGGTTGGGGGAGCTCCATGTAGCGAGAAGATAGCATTAAATCCTACTTAGACCCCTACAGGAACGGATCCTTTCAGCTTCGGCTTCTTTTTCCACCGCGTCATCGGGGAGGGTGGTGAATCCATCGTGCCTGCCCAGCCTCATCTGACTCAATCATTTCTGCCCAGCCGGGTCGTCCACACTATAGGGGCAATGAACAAAGCCTGGCAGAGGGGCGCAGCTGTCAATAACGCACCACGTCCCGGGGTGTGAGGGGGCACTGCGCCCCAACGCATGGATGTCTTACTACCCAACAAGCAACAAGGGGTCCAACTGTCCTTCCTTGCACTGGGGCACCGACACCCTCGCTACTACCCCACTACTGGGAGGCATCCGTGATTAAAATATATATTTTTTTAAATAGCAGCAGGCTGCCATGACATCCCAAATTCTACATCAGGCAGAATCAAGGCATAGCCGAGGCTGATATTGGATTGTTCAGTTATGTTTGTCAAAGCTGGCCGGATTCCACCACCCAAAGTGACAAATGTGCCTTGCGGTTACCCTCTACTCCTCCATCACTCAACACCTGAACCACCGTGTTCAGCGCTGGTACCACATGCAAGATCACAGTGCCACGAAATCCACATCAGAAGCCTAGATTGAATCAAACCATTCAACAACAAATACCCACGCGGCAGGACAACAGGATCCACCAATGTCATACCACTTGTCCTTGCGCCTTTCATAAGGTCCATAAGGTTTGAAGATTTCTCATCATGTGGGTTACTCACCTCAGAGAGAGCAGACTTCTTGCTTGTCAAATCTGGGGAGACAAATGATAAACGCTTAGCACAGAAAAGGATACACAGGCCAAAACAGATTGTAAAATGTCTGTACAAGTGTCCACACCACACATCAGAGTTTGATACATCTGGCAAACCATCACAACTAGAGATCACTTATCACAAGAGCATAACATGTTGTATACTAATACTCATTAGACAGTGGCACTACCGAGTCTTCACCCCATATGATCACATTCTGTCCTCAAACAGATGAAACCATCACTGGTACATGGTCTTCTGGCGATGTGCTTCAACACTCAAATACACCAAACTCCCCATCAGTGTAATATTAGAGACCTTGTGTCTGCGAACTCAAGCATGCAGAAGGCAGTGAATCAATTTGTTTTCATGAATCCTAAGTGTAATCGACTTTGTATATTTCCTGTGTTTTTAGACTATTTTAAGAATATTCTAATTCAAGTAATTTTCTTTTGTACAAGATTTCAAGAATCAGCACATTTAAGAATCAGCTTACCTTGTACATAATTTGTTTAAATAGTTTACCTTAAACTTAAAAAGCTTGCTACTACAAACTACAGCAGTCAGTGACCAGTATTTGGGCGATCGCAATGATCAGAAAAAGAAGTCAAGACCTTTTCGCTCAGCAGAACGGACACGAAGAGAAGGAAACTTGACCAGTCTAGACTGCAGAAGGGCACACACCCACAAACTACCTGTTACAGTATTTCACATGAACAGACTGAAAATGCTGGACTGCTTGGATATATGCCCTCCTGCCAATATCTCCACATTGGGCTCAACTTACAAGGTTATGTTATCAATGAATGTTTTCACATGAGTTGCCAGTGTATGAATAATTTCTTGGAGTTCACATCTGGCCTACAACTTAAAGAACCAGAGAAAGTTACTGGTTTGGGCTATCCCTCAACACTCCTCAAACAAATTGCACTACATTTAATCCTACTGAGGATTGACTTCAGGAACACAACAAAGTAATTTCTGTAACCAGAATAATCCTCAGAGCTACTGAGAACAATCACAGCAAACACAGCCTACTTAACTGGAACTAGAGAAAGCCTCTGCAATACTTATAAAAGACAACACACAGTTCAGCTGAAGATGTGCATCAGTAATTTTACAAAATCAGTTTCTCGATCCAGAGTAATTCTCTGCACTACTTAAAAAAAAAAAATCATACCAGCCATAGCCCTACTGAGGATCTGCCTCAGTAATAGTAGAAATGAGTTTAAGGAACCAGGGTAGGCCTCTGTGTTCTTTATACGTCAACTTTGGATCACCTAGAAAGACATACTCTAAGAGTAGCTCAATGCACCTGGCAAGCAAGCAATTCTCAATGTTCACTGATTTTCTTCTTTGAAAGATATAATCATTTTCTTCATGACTTGAAAACTGAACCATAGCCAACTCTGTTCTCCCTGTTAATGGTTTGTGGGTTGACCCTAAAGCCATCAGTGATATTCCAAATTAGTTTTGGGAACACAAATAACTACCTTAGATCCTTGTTTGTCGGATTTGAATATACATGACTTCAATCACTGTACAGCTTTATCTGAACATTAGATAATGATAATAAAAGCAAGGTCAGTCCACAAAAACATAATAAATAATAAAAACCTGACAACGTGATTGTCCTCATTATAAAATGATAAACTGAGCATCATTACTAAGTAAAGTGTTTAACATAACATTAAAAATAAGCCACCACTTCCAAATTCAGAAGGACATAAGTATCCTAACGCACAGGGCATGTTTGAGGAAAATACAAACACTAAAACAGACCTCGGGTGTATTGAGCAATTGGGGATATCACTACACCTTTGCAGACTCAAACCCCTCAAAAATGGAATGAAAAATGTTTTCATGAAACTACAATAAAATTAACAAAAATGCAAAGTGGAGCAGACTTTGTGGGGATCTCTCATCGCAAGGACAATCCAGGAAGCTAGAAGAATCGTACTGTTGTAAAGGAAAGCAAATATGACATCTAATTATCTCCAATCGAAATCTAGTTAAAAGCGTCCTAGGCCAGGTATTTGTTACTAGGTCAAGATACGGCTCCAAGCCTGGTAAAGTTTGGATCAAAGCATATTCTCGATTTTGAGGCTTAATTAACTCCATAACCTCCATTTCCTGCGGCCTAAAATTCATAAAGGACATTCTGATCCAAGATTTTTCAATTTTAGTCGTCTCTTGCAGCTTTGAAAAGATGGTTGGTCTGACCAAAGTGGTACACAACCGCTTAATGTAATCAAACCAAGAGATCCAATAACCCAAGTCACAAGAAAAATAGTAGTCTATAACCCCTTCATTAAACGAGGAGTGGGGATTACACTAATTGAGCACCATAACCACGAGGGGGCCAGATTAATATGGTCTTCAAAATAATCAAGTCCAAGCTCCTGATGGGTGTCACAGGTAGAACAAGTCTGAGGAAGGCCTAGAAGGCGGCTGCAGGCTCTATTTTCCTCAACTTGCAAGCAACTAACTTTGCTACACACCAGAAGTCTTGAGCCATAGGTTAAAAACAGGTATATGTTTTATTCTGTATACTTCCAGAATGGGGGAAATTGCCTTCTTACCTATGGTCGATGCCAGATTTTAAAAAAAACTACATAATTCATAAAGCGTAAACTTGTCCTCGCAATACATGGGGCCAACTGTTCTGCGAATGAAGGTAAACTCCAAATAACGAAAACTCATTGATTATTACAATTCATTTGCTCTTGGTAATCAAATACCGGACTTAAGAATTCCTGGGACCACAAACAGTAACAAAGGTTTTACATAGAATAATTTCCAAAAATCAATGTGGCCATCTATATTCAGTAAAGGTATTCAACAGGGTTTAAATCCCAATTGACGTTCTGGACAGTAAGACGGCATTGACCATTCTTAAGAACTGTTATATGACAACACTTTGCAGCCACAACTATGTAGATCATTAACATATAATAAAAAGACAACTGGAGCAAGGACACAGCCCTGCCGGACTCCCAGACCCAGGCCGAACCACTCAGCATACTTCGCATTTAATCCATATCTAACTGAGGCTGAAAAAACAAAGTGTAAGGCACACTGGAAACCCAAAAGTCCCTTTTTGAACCCCATAGACTCCAGTATAAAACAGTGCTAACCACAATGTTTAAAGCACACAAGAGGTCCATAAAGGCACGGTGGATGGAACTTCACAATGGTATATTTGCCTGTCAGAAGGTGCAAATTGAGGCAATGTTCCTTCACCCCTAGTCCAGCTCTGAACCATATCGTAACTGGGAGAGAACACCAGTTTCAGCAGTCTCTGAAGTTAATCTTTCCAAAATGATCCTAACTATGACCTTCACAATGGCATCTAAGACAGAAATCAGTCTGTAACTACTAGGGTTTTGATGATTCCCATTTTTAAACACAGTCACAATAATGGCTGTTCTCAAAGTTTGGAGGAAGTCCTGATTTACAAGCCAGGTAATGCATTTAGTGAGAAGAGGAGCCCACAGGTAAGGGTAGGTCTATAAAGATCTATCCGAACCCCATCCAGCCCGAGGGCTTTAGTTAAGGAGCTACGTTTGATGGCTTCCGAAACATCCTCCAGTGAAAATTCAATATCAAGAGGAAATCCAGACCAAGCCCGATCTATTACCTCACAGAACCCTCAGAATGGTATATCTTACTAAAATGAGACTCCCACTGGTCTGGGCCTATGCTCGTAGTCAATCTAATGTTACCAATATTCAATAGCTTCTAATTACAGTATGCCAGAACATTCTGGCATCTTTTGCTTTGCAAGTAGTAACCAGTTTGTCCCAGATATCATACAGAAGATCTAATTTCCTTTTACGCAGAGTCTGCTTATATTCTCTCCTGCAACTAGGAATTATGGCTCAGTCCCTCGAGTATGCATGTAGGGCACTGTGTAATTGAGTACCACCTTTTGTACAGGCATCGTCAAAAGAGGATTGCTGGCTTTCTAACCTGGGCCTCATTGGCTTCTTTAAAATCAATCAATCAAGCATTTTTAGAGCGCGCTACTCACCCATGAGGGTCTCAAGGCGCTGGGAGGGGGGGGGGGGGGGGGGGTGTGTTGTTACTACTGCTCGAAGAGCCAGGTCTTGAGGGGCTTCCTGAAGGCGAGGTGGTCCTGGGTAGTCCTGAGTTGGACAGGAAGGGAGTTCCATGTCTTGGCAGCCAGGTAGGAGAAGGATTTGCCTCTGGCGGTGGTTCTGCGGATGCGAGGGACGGCGGCGAGGGCGAGGCCGGTAGAGCGAAGATGACGGGTGGGAGCATAGAAGGCGAGGCGACTGTTGAGGTATTCGGGGCCCTTATTGTGGAGGGCTTTGTGTGCATGGGTGAGGAGCCTGAAGGTGATCCTTTTGTTGACGGGGAGCCAGTGCAGGTGTTTCAGGTGGGCGGATATGTGGTTGTGGCGGGGTACGTCGAGGATGAGGCGTGCAGAGGCGTTTTGAATGCGCTGAAGACGTTTCTGAAGTTTTGCGGTGGTTCCTGCGTATAGAGTGTTCCTGTAGTGCAGGCGGCTTGTGACGAGGGCGTGGGTAACAGTTTTTTTTGTGTCGGCAGGGATCCAGCGGAAGATCTTCCGGAGCATTCGAAGGGTGAGGAAGCAAGAGGATGAGACAGCGCGGACTTGCTTGGTCATGGTGAGAAAGGGGTCCAGGATGAATCCGAGGTTGCGTGCGTGGTCTGAGGGGGTGGGTGCGGTGCCCAGGGCCGTGGGCCACCATGAGTCGTCCCAGGCAGATGGGGAGTTACCGAGGATGAGGACCTCCGTTTTGTCAGAGTTCAGTTTCAGGCAGCTGAGCTTCATCCATTGTGCGACGTCTTTCATTCCATCCTGCAGGTTGGCTTTGGCAGTGGCTGGGTCTTTGGTGAGGGAGAGTATCAGCTGGGTGTCGTCGGCGTAGGAGATGATGTTGACGTTGTGTTTGCGGGCGATGTTGGCGAGGGGGCTAAGAGAGCCCTAATGGGGTGACCTAGTTGTAAAAAAATCTTACAGTGCTCAGGGGTCTCACTCAAAACTGAGGCATATACCAACCAGTGCCAGGTGACCAATGCAAAGCTTACACTGGATGTCCTTCAAGTCTGCTGTGTTCCAAACTAATCTATGCCCATTTTCTTTGACCTCCCTCCAGTGTTTGCCAAAGAGATAATACGTGGGCTACGATCACTGTAAATGCAGGGCTGAACTGCCCCCTCCAAGATTCGGTTTATTAGATGCCTTGAAACAAAGAAATAATAAATTCCAGACTGATCGCTTTCACCAACAAATGTGGTAGTACCAGGATATAAGGTGTCAACAAATTTGATGGCATTTCAGAGATCAAAATTCAAAAGATAAGGATATAACACAAGCCCTTTGATTCCAAACCTGCAAATTTACTTCTGGACCCCCAACCTTAAAAATACACGCATCACTGGCTAACGAATCATTCCTAGTTTGGAATTAAAATCTCCGTTGAGTATTAAATTAAACCCCTTATCTACACTTGCATACCACTAAGCAAGATTATCTGTAAAATCAAAAAGTAGAGTATCATTTGGGTTGAAATCAGAAGTAAAATTGTTTTAATTAATAGCCAACATATTAAAATAATGATTCCAGGCCAAATGAAATACCTGGAACAGATCACAATTAGTGGGAATTTGGCATTCTGTGCACTCCAAAGTTGTTTACACCATAAGGTTACAGGGGTGTGGAATTTATTAAAATATCTACTTGTCCACGGGACAGGTTGCTTCTCAAATCTACTTGTCCTGTAAAAAGATCTACTTGTCCCTTTGGTGCCATGTAGTGTGGCGCCAAATTATAGCAGCAATCTCATTATGTAAGAGCTCTGATAATAGCCTCTCTGATTATGCCAGGGCTACTACCATAGTAGGGCTTGAATACTAGCAGTTTCAATCCCTACTGTAGCAATTTCCTTATTTCTCCACCTTTCTGCAGATCTGCATACTGGGGCTGGAGGAAGCAGTAAGCAATAGTTCCAGGGCTGGAATGCCTTTGAGTCTGCAAACCTACTAACCTGCATGTTTTAAAGATTTTCACCAGCTTCTCTCTAATATTTTCCCATAATAAGAAAGGTTGGACATTTACTCCTGACAATGGCAGAATTAGAACTTCTTCCATGGTTGGGAAGAAAGTGGCTGGAGGGAAAATGAACTTGCAAATGCTCAATAGATTTTCACATGAGCAAATCTACACATGCGTATTTACCCATGCTAAAATACAGTTCACAAATATTTTATAGGGGTACGACATATACCATGGGTGCACTTTTGTGACTTTCTTTAAGAATTTGGGGCCACATGTAGGTAGGTTCAGATTTGTGACCCGCAAATTGCGAGTCGCAAATCCGAATGTAGGATGGTGTCCCTGACACCATCTGTGATTCGCAAGGGCTTCGCAAATGCTCACCTCATGAATAATCATGAGGTGGGTCGCAATTTGCGACCCCCTTGCGAATGGCGGCCTCACAGGGATGGTGGCCTGCTGGAGACAGCAGACCACCATGTCTGTGACTGCTTTTCAATAAAGCAGTTTTTTTTTTTGTAATGCAGCCCGTTTTCCTTAAAGGAAAACGAGATGCATTACAAAAACGAAAAATGAAACGTTTGTTTCATTTTTTCAGAGCAGGCAGTGGTCCGCAGGACCACTGCCTGCTCTGTAAAAATGTTTACAGTGACATTCACAATGGGGAAGGGGTCCCAGAGGGACCCCTTTCCTTTTGTGAAAGTGTTAGCACCCATTTGAAATGGGTGCAAACTGAGATTGGTTTGCGCCCGCATTCGCAAAACAATCCTACATTGCACTGCGAGTCGCAATTAGGAAGGGAACACCCCTTCCTAATTGCGAGTCACAAACCCGTTTTGCGATTCGGTAACCAGGTTACCGAATCGCAAAACTGGGTTTGTGCATCGCAATGTGCTTTTTGCACGTTGCAAACAGCGAAAGTCGCTGTTTGCGACATGCAAAAAGCTACCTACATGTGGGTCTTGGTCCCTAATTAGGTCTGGTGTTAACTTAGACATTTTGTTTTTATTAAACTTCTATTTCTCTCTCTTTCAGCTGGCTTTACTGTGAGTGATCGCATTCTTCTCTTCCACAAGGAGCATATTGGCACACAAAGTAGTTTTGTTCAGTGTCAGGAACTACAGTGGCAATCAGTGACGTAATGAAACTGGAGGGTGCCCCTTTGCAAAGAACATGGAGGAGCCCCCTCTCCAGACTCACTCAGGGCAGGTGCTGTGCTGAAGGGGCCCCCTGTAGGGCGGCTGCGGGCCTTTGTTATGCCACTGGTGGCAACATGTGCTTTTAGAGTTCAAAAACGTTTTGGGGGGTTTTTGCCAGTGTTTGTTACAATGTTGAGGACCTGGTAGCTCCCACAACAATAAAGTGTTACAAAAGCCATGTCAAAAAAAGACACGCATTGATGAAACTAAAAGACTTATAAAAATATGTCAGATCAGTTGGCTTTGTCAGTGTTTGTTTATTTTCATGCTTCCCATAATCGTGTTGAAAATGGTTACACTGATTTTCCATTAGAAATATTTTTGGGAAATACTAGCATGCATCAAAACATTTTACTAAATGACACTTCATTTGCATATAATCAGAGAGCATTCTGGGAGCATTATACTTAGCCTCATAGCCTAAACTTTTCAAACATGTGTATACACGTTTTTTTTTTTTGTACTTGAACCAACGTCAGTAGTGAAGTGTGACATTAAAACATTTATTTACAGCACTCACCCTAATAATGAAGGTTTTCAAATAATGAACCATAAATACAAGTTCGAACAGCATTATCTTCTGGAAACACATTACCTCAACTGCAGAGAGTTCCACTCTCTGTAAACAGGCAGCCAAAGGGTTTGTGCTGCAGAGGGTTGGGTCTACTTGTACCAAGGACAAAGTAAACATAAAATCTTGTTGCCCTTGACCCCAAACAAGATGTCCCGGGCGTCGGGCGATAGGAATTCCACATCCCTGGGTTATACCAAGGTGAGCTCGCAGTGTGGTCAGGCAATAGCTGGGGCTGTAGAACATGTGAAACCATCACAAAAAAACCTTACTGGCGGACCAGGTTTCCCCTAGGAAAATTATACCATGTGACAATGTAACCAATTGAATGTTCTATACTTTGTACCCCTGAGACCCCTAAACTCGTTAGCCACTAGCAATCCCCCAATTCAATCATTCTTAGGCAGATTTGATAGAGCTGAATACTGATGATGGGTGGGAATGAAAGTGCCCCCTTAAGGATAAGCAGGGTAAATTTGCTTCCTTGTCACCTCCCCCGGAGTAGGCCTCAAGTTCCTATTAAAAAAGCGCAGAGATAAACGCTTATTGAACCTGGGCTACTCAAACAGGGATAGGACAAATAGATCACTTCACCTACTATTTGCAGATTTCTAAAATTCTCTTTTTTAAGCACTTCACACGGGTGACAAAGTCCCTGCCTCTAACTCCGACGGGGTTATGGGTTTTGGAGTACATTGCCCAGCAACACCAGAAAAGAGCCCGTGTTAGAGTTCTTCAAGCAAGTGGTTTTTAATTCTCATTTCCTTAAAGTGTTTCTAGCCAACACGTGTTTTATCCAGCATTGCTGCCTAGACTACCCTGGGGCTTAAATAATGGTAAGAGGATTTCACTGTTGGTATCGCAATACCTTCTTATATGCATAAAGGTATTCCAATGCAGTCTCCAAGTCTTGTTTTTCGAAAATGGTGTAGACTCAAAAGTTACAACATGACATTTTACCTCTCGGAAGGGCCAATGGAATTACGCAGCAGTGGTGCACCATGCTGTCCTTTTAACTTACTCGGATACAAAATGTATCCGACCAGATGCTTCTAAAAATGTATTCGTTATGAAACAATAATTTTACTTTCGACAGAAGCAGAGGAACACCGTTCTACTGTCCCTTCCGCCTAGAGGGAGACAGATTTCCTAAAGCACAAGATGCGCTCAGCAACAAACAAGCACATGAGTACACACTTCATATAATCCAAAGAGTGCTTCTTTGTGATGGGGTTGCCAGTTACGTTTTAGACCTGCTCTTCAGTTCTGGTTGTATTCGGTTTCTCAACTGTACAGAAAAAACACCATATATGAACACAAATGCCCACAACGAACACAGCATGGCTGCCACAGCCCTACATCTTGCTTCTGTCATTGGTGAGGTCAGTGCAGGTACCCAAGGCAACATTAAGGAAATATACTGAAGGTCAATATTGAAAAGTTGCCAATTGGGTAATTTTATCCAAACAGGACACACGAAACTCTGCACGTTCAAAAGATGTTCTTGTATGCTGAATGAAAGTAACAGAATACTCAAATACATACAACATGCAGGGAAGTATCATACCGGACTGCTAAAAGGATTTCATCATACAGAAATGTGACCAATATTATCATCTTATTCAGTCAGTGACTTTTTTGCAAAGCCTAGTATTTATTTCCAGGTAGATTTATAAGCATTAAAGCGACAACATGAAAACACCCAGCTTGTAAAACCAAAGAAAAATAAGAATGTGGAACAACCTGTCCAACTCCTACAAACATGGAACCAAAGAAAAGAGGGGGCATGCTTCAAGGACACCAAAAAGCATCATTAACACAAATCTAGGATACCGACACCTGCACTGAAAGAAGATAACATCTCTCCCTGCAAGCACATTCTGTTCAGCAGGTTTGAAGAGGAGAAAAAGCAGCAATACTTAACAGAGAAATCAGTGTGGATAGATGCTGTTAAGAGCAGGATGTCACAACTACCAGCGCAGAAACAACAGATGATGGACGGAATGCAGAACAAATCAAACATTCACCCCCAGTCACAGATCTGGGTTTAATCCATCAGTTTTTTTGCTTGCCGTGCCATACCAGTTTAGACCCAGCCATATGCAAATCAGTCTTGACCCTGTTCCCCATGGGAACAGTCCAGCCCAAACTGCTAAGCCAGGTCTTCCCTGTTTTACCGATGGCAGGCATTGCAAGACATTGGGCACAATCCATCACCAGAATAGGAAAACTATCAAATCCTCTTAATATGAATTCTGGGAAGAAGACCCAGCAGTTACACAACCTCCACTCCCCTCCATGCAAGCAGAACAACGCCAGGTGATTCTGCGAATCCGGGGTGGATTATTGCACAAGGCAATGCAATCATATGAGCCATCCAATGGGCTGGAATCCGATTTCGGTGTGATCTGAAAATCCCCACTGTCTGCAGGAACACTAAATAAGGAGATTCTGGCCGACTGATTTTCTCAATTACAGTGGAGGGTATTCGTCTGATTGATTCAACTCTATATTTACCATTTCCTCCAGAATTTGGGCTGTTTCAATTACCATCAAACTCTGACTCAGGCCACGAGCAGTGTCACAGAATCTCATAGTGAAGTAAAAATTAACAACCCTTTGTGAAGGGCTACTTCAAATATTCACCTCGTTCCCAAATCTGGACCAGCGACAATGTCAGAGTAGATAAGGCATTGGAGAATAAACTGACAACCTCTCTCGTTCATGGGAGGACAGTTCACAAAAAGGAGGCTCAGCTTCTGAGCCACAAAGCAGTGTGCAGCACAGGCCAGCCATTGCCAAGCTCTTTGGGAAAAAAAAAAAAATATATATATATATATATTTCTGAACAACATCACATATCACAGACTGACAGGGTAGACAAAATCATGAAAATGTCAACAAGTTCTGCAAGTCAAACTTTCAAAAGCGTGTATTAACTTTGCATAACTTAATTTAAACCTTAGTGCCAAAGTTTTTTCTATGACACTTTCAGTGTGCGGCCTACTTTATTTCTAACTAATTTACCTTTTTTTTTTTTTCTTCAGATCTTTTGGTATGTATACTATTAAGTATTAGGTAGCGATGTTCCCTGGATCCGGTAAAGCGCAGGAGGACCAAAAACACTGCAATCTGTAGTTTAATCCACTGGGGAGTAAGAAAGCCAAGGGTTTGAAGAAAAAAATGTTACATCTTTCATGACATCTTGCCATACATGGCCACAGGGTCCTAGAAAATTAAGGTCCTGCTGTCTAAATTGAGGGGTAATAGATACCACACTTACCCCGATCGCCGTCTATATGCACACGGGATTGTAACAAGCTACTCTTTTGAAAACAGAACAGAAGCTAAACTAAAGGAGTGTGAATGGAATAAACCCAACTACAGCATTCATCCTTGGGTAACAAGCCCTATGTTCATCTTCCTGCCTGTTCCTCCATAGCACACCTGTATGAGCGCAGTCACCGATTTTTTTGGTTAATATCTCCATTCTCACAAGAATATCAAGATTGGTCCTTTTAGTTCCTATGCAGCTCACACCATAAAAAGTACCAAAATGAATGAAACTAGACGAGTGATCTTATTTAAAGTAACTCAGTCCACATTTCTCCCGCCTTTATTTTTGCACACTGAAAACTTGATTGCGTGAAATGATACATGCGAAGGGAGGCAGGTGAGTTGTGCTTTTTAATAAATGTTCCATTCTGACTGGTTAACAAGACTCGGCCATTGACACAAAAGACGAACAACAGACATCCGTGCTTCTGGGAGACTGCTGATTCCGGATGCCATAAATAGCATGCTTCTCTGGAAAGTGCCTAAACAATTGCTTAAAAGTCGTTGCAGGTGCCTCAAAAGCGCCCACCTGTGGCAAGAAATTAAAATCTCAAAGATAATAACAGTAAATTCATAAAAATTATACAAGGCAGAGGTGCAGTACAGATTGTATGCAGGCTGGATCAGAGTAAGATTCAAAGCAGAAGAAACAGGAATGTGAATTCATGAAAATGAAAATTTTCTGCTCAGTATAATTATCAAAATTGACACGTCCACGAACAATATGTGCACCGAAGGAAAATCTAAACAGCGTCATTTGTGTAAAAGATTCTCCTACGGTCTGATGAATAAAAATTGCAGACTGCTGAAGAGAATGTCAGTAACTGCGTTTTAGGTCAGAAAAAGCAGCCGCTTGTGCCGAGCTCCCAGCATCTGAAGAGGCAGCCAGCGGGCGTGCAGAGCAATTACCGATCGCAGCCAATCTCACACCTCCCGCCAAGCTGCCTCAGCACTGCGGCCCTCTCAGCGCACTGAACCGTGAAACTGTGGCCAGCTACTTCATGTGGGGTGTGCAAAGGAAGATGCGCGCGTGGGAGGAGCCCCTTGGCCTTTTGGCTGCAGCACCACTCGGCAAGGTGACCTTCCGCCGCAGGAGAAGAGGGCGTGGCACACAGCAGCACAAGCCCCATTTGAGGTCCAAACCTTACAGACAATGTAAGATTTTGCTCTGATAAGGCAGTGCAGATTTCAAACTCATGGTTGGAACTGGAAGCGTGAGAGCAGCACGGCGAATGCATTAAGAACGGAAGCAAAACACATCCAAAATGATTAAATATAACTATAGGAGGTAAACGCTTTGAAACAACGACAATGGAACCATCCTAAGGCAGCTAATATTTACCTTTAACTGCATAAGTCTTATCTTTCAGAATCCGTTCTCAAAGTTTGTGTGCAAGCAGAGGAATAATGAAACCTAATGGGATCCCCTCCAGAATGTGGCGAGGGTTCCTCTACCCCCTCTTCCCACCCGGAGGCACCCACATCTCACAAGTACTCATTTGTTTTGGGTTGAAAGGGGGTCCCCTGAAAACATGGTGCCCCCTATGCCGCAGGTGCAGCTACAGCCTGCATAACGACCCAGTGTGCAATAACTTTAAAACACTACACCGTACAAAAAGCATAAAGAGGCAAACGGCCATGTGGTATGTACAGAAACTAGCACCCCGCCACACAACATTAAGAATTTGCATTCAAACGATTCAAGCATGGAGGGTGCACGCTGAAGTCCAGGGCTCCAATGTGTGCAGTGGTGTGTAATCTCACAACGTGCGTTTCAGGAAATGCCTTGCAGCTGACAAATTGAAGCTTTGCTAGGCCTTAACACCCAACAGGGTTGCAACCCACAATACATGAGTGTTGGCTTGGATTGGTTCATTTCAGCAAAATGAAGTCTTACAAATGCAGACACAACCACGGCGCTCTGAAGTAACCCTCTCAAATGGTACCCACTGCTAATGTACTCAAGAGCCTACTACTGCCGCAAAGATTCTAGAGTGCACTACAGGAAGTCCTACTCCTGCCGAGTCCAGCCATACAAAACCAATGTTTCTTAAAAAAAAGAAAATTCCTATTAATGTATCCGTTGAGGATAGATTATGTGTTTTGAACGCAAAAAATGTTCAACGTTAGCTAGGCATCGACTGAAACTTAAGACTATTGTGGGGAGGGGGGGGGGTTGAATGAAGACTTCACTTTTCCCCAACTCACTTTCATACGGGTAAATAATAATCCCCAGCAATTCACCAAGTAATATACACTTGAAGGTCAGCACTTCCCTGCCTCGTTAAACCACACTAGAAATCCAACACTCAGTGTCATTAAGATAAAAATCCAGTAACCGAGAGAAAGAGTTTACCGGAGACGTTACCGGAGATGCTTCATATACAGAAAGTATGTTCACACTGTAATAAGTACACTGTGGGTTACTGAAAAAAAGTGTGCTGCAAAAAGACATGTTCTCGAGTTATGTTGAAATTGCTTATTTCATGGAGGGAGGGAGGGAGGGAGGATATCTAAGAGGGAGAATGGGGGTCTATGGATAAGGATTAAAAGTCTTTCAAAAGTATAAACAAACTAGGGTGACCACCTGGCATTGAGGCAAATTCTGGACAGGACTGTAAAAAATTCAGGACAAAGGGTCAAAATTCAGGACAAAAATTCAAGAACAAACGTCAGTTTTACCTACACAGCCAAGAGAGACCATGCCTCACTATGTTGACAGTGCATTTATTTACTCTTTTTTAACATAGCACTATTTATTCACTGTGGTCTTTTTGTGATTGTCTCCTGGTGTGCTGCATTCAGGTGTCACATTACGTCCTTGTTCAGTAGTAAATTATTGCCGTTCAGTACTATGTCAAGGCCATCACCCATACCCAAATCTACCAAATCTTTCTTGAAAAGAAAGAAACAGCAACATTTTGATTATGTTTCTGAACACTTAAAAACCCCTGGCAAACAGTTTGGGAAACATTAAGGTAAGTAACCAAATTGAACAAAAACATGTGGCTCGTCCCAACTTTCGACCCAATTTTTTTTTAATGAGGCAGGGTAGATGGTGTGGGCGACAGTCTCACACCTAATGTCAGGATGTGAGGTACCCACAACTTGTCTGTAGTCTCACAGCACTAGAGTGTATGTCTTGGGCTCTACATTTATATCAGAAATGGGAGCCCAGACTACCAATCAAAGATAATAAAAGAAGAGGAAGAAATTGAGATCAAATGGGAGATCCACGGGAAATGATGCAAAGGGTTGTTGCTAAGAACTGGATAAATAAGGACGAGAAGAACAAAGGACAATTCCTAAAATCAGACAAGATGGGTCCACCAAGACTATCGGAAGTTATTGGGTACCTGGGGAGTTGTCTCTGCACACAGGAGAAAAAGAAGAGGCACTGTCAAGTGGTAGAACAAGCAACATCCATCCACCTTGGCAAACTCTTCTGGAGCAATGGTCCGCTGTTCGTGCCTGTGAAGGGTGAGCAGGGGTCAAGGTTGTGCAAGGCAATTACCCGCTTTCTCCATGTCTTTAAATGGTTTTGAAATTGAGCAAAACCCAAATTAGTGATCTGGGTTATCCATAAGTGTCAAGTACACATAGAATCTTCAAAATATTTGGGATGTAAATTGAACAAACAAAATGTAAAAATGTTAAAATGTAATTCATGTTTCTTTAACATATGGCACTGTTTTCCCCTTTATATACAATTAGATCTCAGATTGAAATGGCAACCAGTTACTGTTTGATACCTAGTGATTAATATCTTCCATTCTCCCACTGATTTGCAGGATGGAAATCTCAGTAGACCGTTATGGTCCCTCCAAGCCCAGTTTGCCTTTTGGTCTTCTCTTCTGTTTTCTGTAGTGGGCCACGTGACACTAGTGAAGATGGTGTGCTACCCCAATGATAGTATTATTTTGGGATCCTTCCCCTGCTCGTCCTTCCCCAGACGAGCCACCCATCTGATTTGGTCGATGCGGCGCCGTCGGGTAGCTCTTTCCACTCTAAAGCTACCCATGACTGTGAGTGGATTAGGTCTTCTGGACTTAGAATGCTATTATTCTGCTGCAAAGGTCCAAAGGGTGGCGCTCTGGCTTTCTGCCCACCTCCCTGCATGAGATGGGGTTTATCAGTAAAGACTTTAGGAAGGCTTAATGCATTGCTCATTGTTTCTTACTGACCATTCTACGGATCACCATCCAGAGTTATCATGCACAGCTTTCTCTTGCCTTGCTAGAACCTGTAAACTCACTGACACAAAGAAAACCTATGCTCCTGCACTACCTTTGCTAAGCCTTCCCACGAGCACAGGACGGCTGTGCTCAGAGCAACTCCATCAGTGGCAGGCTGCAGGTGTCTTAAAATTAGAGGATTTGCTTCTGGACGACGAGCTACAACATTTCCAAACCCTTGTGGTAGACTATCCTCTTCACCCCGGTCAACTCCATACTTACAACCACCCTAAATAATCATTAAATGCCCTATTTCATGTCTGCCACCTAGCACTAACCCTACAAGAGGTATGCCACAAGCTCTACACCATAGGAACTGGTTTGCAAATTGATGGAATGGGTGTACAGACCTTTCCTGCAACATGGAAACCACTCCAGGTCTTCTCGTCATACTACCTGAGTGATTGATGTGGCCAAACCTCTGCAAGATAAGGACTGGACTAAAAGACTGGACTTTCCCCAAAAAGTATCCCACAGCTGTCCTTAAGTACATTCATAGTGCTTCCTTGGGAATGCATTCCACCCATTGCTCGCCATTGGCCTTGTGGTTTGTAACTCACATTTAGTTTTTTTTTTTTTTTTTTTTTTTTTTTTACAATTTTCTGGCTTTATTTGTTTTAGGCGATGCAGGTTAAGTTCTTCCCTCCCCTTCCCTTGCCTATGCCTCATTTACAGTATCCTTCCGACCACTGCACTCTACACCACTGCACACTGACACTCTAATCTGTAACACTGCACTGGCCGCCACTACACTCTACACCACTCTACTCTGTACTACTACAGTCTGCACAATACACTCTATTCCACTGCACTCCATGCCACTGCACTCTAAACAACTTCACTGTATGCCACTGCCCTTTGCACTGCACCACTGTACTCTTTGCCACTGTTCTCTGTACCACTCTACACCTCTGCACTGACAACACTCTACAACCCTGCACTCAACACCACTCTGTACTACTGCATTCTATGCCACTGCACTCTAGGCACTATACTATACTCTGCACCACTCTACGCCACTGCACTCTATGCCATAAGTCTGCTCTGCACTCTGACACTGCATTACTGCACTCACTGCCATTCTATTACATGCCACTCTACCCCACTGCACTCTATACTACTCTACCCCATGCCATTCAATGCCACTGCACTCTGTGCCAATGCACTCTAAACAACTGCACACCACTGCCCTCTACTCTGCACCACTGCTCTCTGTGCCACTCTACATCACTGCACGGACACTCTACTCCGCAACACTGCACTCTCTGCCACTGTACTGTACACCAATCTACTCTGTACTACTGCACTCTATGCCACTGTACTCTGCATCACTCCACTATACGCAACTGCACTCTACAGCACTATACTCTACTCTGCACCCCTATACACTACTCCACTTTACACCACTGCACTCTGCCACGCTAGTCTACTCTGCACTCTATGCCACTGCACCACTCTACACTACTGCACTCTCTGCCACTCTATTGCATGTAATTCGTCCACTGTACTCTATGCCACTCTACTCTGTCCCATGCTACTTCATGCCACTGCACTCTACGCCAATGCACTCTAAACAACTGCACTATACTCTGTACAACTGTGTTCTACGCCACTGCTCCTATGACACTCTACTCCACTCTTCACAACAATGGCACTAACTTTTAGCCATGAACAGCAGCCACTCTGGTGTATAACATGGCTAAAACACATTGGCAAAGCCAATAACTCTTGCATAGACGAGACCTATTGGCTTTTCCAATGTTTGTTAGTACTATGAGGTACTGAGGTCCCTGAAAGAGCTGTGAATGTGTAGTCCTTATTCTAAACATGCATTTGACGCCTCGCCATGGCTAGTAAGTGCTATATAAATACAATTACCTCATAATATAGGCTTCTACAAAATGCGCAAATACATTTAAGTTAAATAAAAAAAAAAGTGCTTTTCAAATACAGGTTTGAATAATGTACAGTTTATACCTAGAACTAACATTTTTTTTTTTTATAACACTACATTAAAACCACACACTCCACAGCTCACCTTGAAACACCCCGATTACCTCTCTAAAAGAAAATATATTTGCCATCAGAAAGCTTCAAGTGACTTTCTTGATTAAAGTCAATTAATGTTTCCAAGCCCCTTTGCAGATTTAGCAGTTGCGCACATTTGCATTTCTTTAGGAAAGGAGATCCCCTGGCAAGAGGCCTTTTCTTATCTGTCTGCCCCTCCCTCCCTCCCTCAGAGCACAGGAGACTCCCTGACTTTCAATCCCACTGGGGAAACTGATCTGCCCCTAATCTCGCCCTGCTGTTCGTTGTCCTTTTGGTGAAAGGCTAAAATTACGGACAAATGCCATCCGTTAAGCCTTTCATCACGGACAACGGACGACAGGGCGTAATTACAGACAGTCTGAAATTTACGGATGGGTGGTCACCCGAACACACACAACATTTAAGACCTGTTTTTTGACGCAATATGACCAAGAAGCTCTTTAAAAAAAAATAGATTTCATAAATATTTGAATTGCCTTGAGAAAGCCCCAGGTTTATGAACCACTGGGGGGCGAAACACGTGTTTGCACTTGCTCCTTATCCATGTGTACCATAGTGATGTTTTGTGTCTTGCATCTATGGACTTGGAAATAAAACAGACTTGAATCACAAACTTGGCTCGGATATGCTAACTCGAATTCTGATGTGAAATTATGGACTAATCCTTTGGTAAAATGGGTTTAACTATTGTTTGTTGATGAACTATACCTTTCCGAGGTTAATATAAAGGTTCCACACCTCTCTTGTAACCCATACCTTCTCCAAAAATAGGGCATCAATTAAGAGAGTGCTGGATCCTATTGTACTGTACATACAAACAATATGTGGTATGTCTAAGAGCGTTCCTGTCTTAGGTTATGAAATCCATAGATTAGCTGCAATAGCCTGTATAAGGATGCATAGAAAAAAATAAAACATACACAAAATATATTAAAACAGTCAAATAAAAAGTGAAGGGGAAATCTGAAACATTCCTGCAAATTAATCTACTGACATTTTTCTTAATAACAAACCGAAGCAGAATTCTCCAGAGACGCAAGTAGCAATTGTCCTAATTATACTGAATAACTCAGGGACTCCCTGGACAGACAACACCACCCCTCCACTAAGGCGGCACTATTAAAGTGTTTTAGTGGCAGCAGAAATGTGTTAGTAATAATCCATCAAACGTCTAAGTTTAGTGACTATTCCAACAATATTCAATGCATACTCATCATACGCCATCTTGAAAGAAACAAACATCTAGCAAAAATGGGAAAAATGTGTCAAAAGTAACTTCGAAAACAACTGCAGAGCAAATGAAGTAAATAAACAAGCTAGTACAATTCTCAAAGCATTACCACCAAATAGATCCAGAATCAAACACCACACACACACACACACACACACACACACACACACACACACACAGACACACCCCTCTCTCCCCCCACCTCAAATCCCTCTCCTTTTCACTCTATCCTTCAAGTACTAAAATACTTTGCTGGCTGCCCTGCCTATAGTGAGTCAGTTCTCTGCATCCACCCATTTACAGTTTTGAAAAAGAGATTCCCCCAGGAATATGTTGGAAAATGGAAATACAATGCCAACCTGAGAAACATTTTGGAAGAATAACTGTAGTTTGCACTACAGGGGGGAGGGGAGGGGGGGGTGATGAGGTTCACTTTGTACGCCAATGCCAGAAGCTTGATTTATCCCAAGACGTCAACGGAATACTCTGCAGCAGCTCCTCTGTGGCCACTATAACTGCAGGAAGGTGACCGGCGAAAAAATCTCCTCCTATGGTGATCTAAGAGGGTGTCCCCAAGAGCTCTGCTCAGTGACTGCACTAGATCATACATGCAGCTTTATTGGCCTCTTATTTGTTTTAAGTTATTCTTCCTTTGGAGATGTGAACCCATTCCTAAAATGAGATGGCAACCTGAAGGCCCACTATTGATGTATATATGACCATCACTAGTACTAGAGTTTTTCCATATTTTCCCAGTAAATCCTGCTGTTAGCAAACAGACAAGAGTCTGGGAGTATCAAATTGTTTCGGCCATTACAACCCCAATTTCATACATATACTAGTCAATACCGAGTACTATAAAAACAGCAGAAACAAAAGCAAAGTGTTCCTGTAGTCCAAACTGTCAGCCCAGAAGTCAGTGGTAATCTGGGGCACAAGCTGTCCTTGAAGAAAAACTGACGTGCTCAACATGGTGGAAAAAAAAAATCCTGCCCCTCTCCAACCATAACAACTTTGACTTTACCACGTCACCTGTGGAGCAAAAACTGAACCTAAAACCTACCCAAATTCACTCTGCTTTCAAACCTGAGAAACAGACAAATTTTGCAGTTCTCCCAAGCACAAAGAGTTCCATGGAGCCCCATTAACTGCTTGAACCTGTCAGTCCTTGGATTATTGGCCTTTCTTCTCTGGTAAACGGGAGTGAATTGTTCTGAATTTCATCAGAATTCGCATATGTGTAACGCACAAAAAAGAGAAAATTTGCCTAGCCTTAGCAACAAATAAAAAGGTGTATTTGTAATGTAACTTCAAATGGGTAGTGCCAGCCAAGCCCCAACAACAGCTCCTTGCGTCAACTTTGAGCTATGCCAGTCGGTTTAGATGGTAGAAACATCTTCACCAATAGCTCAACCGAAGCCATTCACAGCACAGGAATTATCAGATTTTTTTGGGGGTGGGGTAGATCATAGGGAGATAGATGAACTGGTATTTTCTATGCTACAAGTCCACTTTGCCGGATAAACGAGGAAGAATATTAACTTTGAAAAATGAAAAAAAGACTCAAATGAGTTAATGCATAGGAGGCAAGGCGCTTGATGTGCACGTCATAGATCAGCCTGGCGGCCTCATCCAACATGGCCCGAGGCAACCGCTGTTGGGGAATCCCAAAGAGAGCGACGCTGCAGTTTACAGGCCGTGTGTGTGAGACTGAAGGAGACAGTGGCTCTCCGAAGTGTACTGTACTATGTAGCACTTTCCATGGCGCTGCGAGGCCTAAAGCACATCCTGGGCGGTCCCATTTATGTATGCAGCCCCACATACCCAAACCAAGTGTTGACGAAGTGTCCTGCCTTGTATCAGACTCGTGCACGTGCTTTGTAATTTATATGGGGCGCTGGGTGGCCGATGTTAGAGTAGGGAAAAGTATAGGCTGGCTAGGCTTCCCGGATTTGCCAGGCCAGTCCCGGGTTTTGACCAGCCGTCCTGGCAGATTTCGGCATAATTAACACGTGACCCGGTTTTTAACGCGGCTCCACTGAAAGCAGGAGGCATGTTTGTGTGTCCCAAGGCAGGACGAGATAGCAGCTCTTATCAGAAAGCAATTTTCTTAACACACTCAAGGCTGAGTTTAAACGTAACATTTAATTTAGTCCACAAGTGCCTCGTTTTGTGTATTTTTATGTTGATAAGAGACAATTTTGTACTCCTATGTTTGCTAAATATCCCGTGTTTTGGCTTCCACGATGTGCTCACCCTAGAGAGGCATGAAGTCGGTAAGTGTGTTTCTGTCTGCCTTGATTAATTACTTGGTTGCAGAAATGCTACCCATAAATACTGCATGGCAATACCGTGACGCCCAGCTTCTTGCAGGCAACAGGACTCCTCGGGTCCCAGGGAATGCAGCTGAACCACCCGAGTGCCCTCTAAGAGAACGTAGACCTGCTGTCACGCTTGTGGCAGCGGACTGGGCACACACTGGCGAACGAGGGGACCTCTGTGATTCTCCAAGGACAGATCTCCGCCTGAAAGAGGGCCCCGGACTGCTGGAGGCCTGGGGTTTCCGACAGAGGCAGAGACACGTCTGCAGGCCGGGCTGCTGGCCAAAGCAGCTTGCGGCAATCCCCTGAAGATTAATCTCCCTCCAGCCAAGGTTCTGCCGCGGAGGTTGGGGGATCCTGGACGAGGGAGGCGGCAGAGGCTGAAGTGGGATTTCTGAATGAGACCGTGGGTGCGCGTAGGTCACTGGGCTTAGCGGGCATCTGGCAGGCGGACACCCGCCGCCACCATAACCCCCGACTTCTAGCCGCCTTTGGAAGGTCTGGCATTGCCATACCGATGCCACCATGAAAGAGACAAACTGGTGTAATAGAAATGGTGGATGAACGCGGGGATCACAGCAACTACCATCCCGCGTCCTCTAATGCCCCCAAAGGAACCATCCCCATGTTATTAGCCCTTACCATGAAACCACTACCGCGATGCATTGGTGCTGGCTCACTTATACTGCTCAAACATGGGATCCATTCACCAAAATGCCAGGGGTAGAGGCATTTCACACTCTGAGCCAGATGAAATCCCAAGCTTGGCCTTTTGTCCTGCTCTCGCCCATTAACTGCCTTCTATTTACAGAGGATAATCCAAAAGTGCCAAGTCCATGGCAGATTGTTGTGATATTAAAACATACATTTGCATGCACCAAATGCAAATAATTATCACAGCGAGTGGGGATCCTGAAAATCTGTCCCGAACCTTTGACAAAAGCAAGCATCGCCCAGCTCCGCTTGCCTTCTGTGCCCACCTCTGCCAAGGGTGGCATAGGACACATCAGGGCTAGCTACTGCTACTCCTGGCTAGTTCTGACAGCAAGGCCGCCCTTTGTGGAGATAGCGCCCTGGGCATGAGCGAGGACAAGTCTGAAGCTCTAGCTGATGGTGGTGAATTAAATGAGGCAGCAGGCGATCCCTTTTGTGTTCACTGGTCAGTACCTGGATAAGCAGGGACTGGCTCCTTAACAGAAACATCCATGGGCATCCCTAGCTCACCTAGATCACCAATAGCTTAGGTGCCGTACGCAGATGATGGTTTTATTGATGTGTGTGAGCATGGTTGAGAGGAGGAAGGGGGGCATAGAAGGAGGTAAAGGGCAGTTAAAAACATCACCCACGGTGTGATATTGAAGGACTAAAACTGCTTTAAACTGGCAAATCAGACAAACGAGCAGGCAGGGACAACACTGGACGAGGATGAGAAGGGTGCTGCTGATGACATAACCTTAATACACACAGCTCCATGCGCCCCTCAGAATATTGGCACCCTGGGCCTTGGCCCAGCTTGCCCATGATAATGGCCGGCCCTGTCTCAGTGATGTGCTCAAGGAACTTGCAGACCTCCGTGTTCGCCGGTGTGAGCAGCACTGCAGTCACCAGCTTGCACAAGCATAGTGACCCAAGGGCCATCAACCTTAAATCACCCCAGCTGCACAAGCAAAGACTTGAGAAATGCAGGTGTACTTCTTCTGAGGAAGGTCTTCGGGACTACCAATCACAGGTGTTGTTTGCACAGCTTGGCACTGCGATGCAAGCTGGAGAAAGTAGAGATTGACTGAGCTCTCTTCAAACCGAGAGCTCGACTATGATGACAGCGTCAAAGCAAACATCGGCACTTTTCACTTCCAATCTTTACCTAGGTCTTAGCAGCAACCCTACAGGAGTTACTTATACAAGACATGCAAACAAAGGAGCGGTCCATCTTTACTGGAAAGGACAACATGAGGAAACAACTAACCGTGTGCAGGATGTGGGAATGGTACAGAACCCAGAAGTGTACAAGTAGAAAGATCGGCAAGTTCCACTGACTATGTCAAATCAGAGTCCACACATAGTGATTCAACTCGGGGCAGCACCAACGTGCATATCAGATATGCGACCAGATGCACCCTCCCATGCGATAAGGATGTACCATGTCACCTGGGAGTTCTGTGACCAAATAGTGGAATGCTAAAGGAACAGTTGCTTTATAAAGGTCACAGAACTCCTATGTGACTTGCATTATCCTCTTTTTGCATGCAGGTATGTGGTGTTTACACACCACACAACTAGGCAAAATGCATTTCAATGTAAAGTGTCAAAAGCACAGATGTAAATAATTGTGATTGGAGGGGATGCTGGTATGTTGGTTTCTTGTTATTGCACCAAAACGTGGTGTTCCAGAAGTATGTGCTTCTTCTGCTTTCTTGTAAATAAGAGCAGAGTTGAGGCAGTCCTGATGGACACATAGGTTTCTCCAGATCCAGGGTACATTCATGGAGAAGGCCCGTTGCCTCGTTAATTAGCTCATGCCTACTGGACAGCTTTTAGGTGTCTGGAAGTGAAAGCCTCTTGTGGACCATACCACAAACTCAACGTGAACTTAGAGTCCAGCCACTGCTTACTATTGATTAACTTTATGGTCACTCACTCTTGCTTGCTTTTTGTTTTTGTCCCTCTCTTGAAGCATAGTATCTTTAACAATCCTTTTGACTAGCTCACTTACACCTTTAACCCCTCACACTTAGGAACCACTTTTTCTTTAAACACTTCATGAGAGCCCAGGTACTTTCAATATCTTTCCCTTATTTTCCTCATCCAAATCTCCACACCACGCTACAGACCGTTCTGTGCTACGCCGCCTATGTAAAAATCCATAGGTCAGGCCTTTTTTTCCCCCCAATCAGGAATTTGCAAATGTTTTACAGTTGACAAGATGTTGAAGGTTCATGATTTATATGAAGATAAATCCAACTAAAACTGAACTCATCTTATTCCCCAACAGTTCACAAAATTTAATTTGCCTCCAAGATCGGAGCATAACGTAATCCATCAAATTCAGTAAGGCATTTAGGGATTATTATTGATTCAAAATCTCTTATTGCAAAGTTCAGTAGTAACTTTAGCTAAGACCTGTTTTTGGTTATTAAAATGTGTAAAAAGCCTGCTTCGTTTTCTCGAAGAGAATGTCCCTTCTGCCATTATAACTGCACAGATACAATATAACTGGATTATGGAAATTCCAAGTTTCTGGCCTCAATGAAAGCTATTATATCACAACACAAATTCACCAAAATTCTGCTCCATGTTTGATTTAAAAATAACTCAGAATTCAAGAACAGCTCACATGCTCGGTCTTCCAGATCGTACAGTGGTTCCCAATCAAAGATAGAATTTCTTTGAAAGTTATAGTCCTAGTCCACCTTGCCCTACAATCATTTTTAAATATGTCGGGCATAGTAGTCTTGGTCTGGGAGATGTTAAATCATCTGCCAGGACATTAGTGATTACCCTGTCTGCCACACTATAAGTCATGGAAAGTAGAAACCACGCAGACATTATCAAACCAATGAGCCAACATTCATAAAAAGTAATAGGCAATTGTGAATAAGGGGGGGAGGGGTTGTAAGTCTGATCCAAATCGATAAAAAAAAAAACTGCCTTTAACATCTCACTCCACTGATGCGAAGTAAGCATTGGAAGAGAACACCTTAGCATGTGTCCTTTCTAGTGTGAGCAACTAGTCGTCCTTACAATTTGAGTTTGTGGAGAAGGCCTTTGTGGAAAAAAAAATTAAAAACTTGGCAAACTATTTTGCAGGTGTGAATTACACCCTCCCAGCAACAAAGAAAGGACTGTGGACCGGAGGAATACAAATGTTTCAGTTAATTCAATAGTACATTTGGTCTTTCATCCATGCTACACACATGAAGCCATTAGGTAGCTGACAATATTTCAAATCTGAATACAAGTGACTTTAGCTACTAAGGTCTAAAAACACTCATCACATTCAAGGAATGGATACAAAGACCATGCCCATCATTACAAGCAAGGTGTTAAATTTCGACCATTGTGCTGAAAGAAGTTTACGAATGGATAAAACAAATCACAAATTGTGTGATGATTACCACACCTTTGCTGTTTTCCACTGAGAAATTCCAGAAGATCAAACTAGGCTCTGGAAAAGAGGGAAAACTTTTAGAATACAGTTTGTCAACTAGTGATTCTGCAAATGATGCCTCATTTCTATGTTAAAAACGTGGACAGACTGCGATTACTACACAGAGTAAATACATAACAATGGTATAATGATATCTACCACATGTTGTCTATTCTTCAGAACTTGTAATTGGGGCCAAAGAAAATAACAAGCAACCAAATCGGTAGAATGTTGTTTTGCTTGTAGCTGCGATACAAGCTGATATATTGTTGCTACTACAACCCAATAAGGAGGAAGCTGCTCTATCCAGCTGAATAAGGGTGCCTGAGATGATGTTACAAGAAACAGTCATTGCTGTCTAAGAAGTGGAGATATGCAAAGTATAGAGGCTTTCAGTTGCACACCAGACCTGTGATAACTCAGTTGTATGACAGTGTTATTCATTTATAGTCAAAGGGCGAATAAAACACTGTTCAAGATACTGGCATCTACCCTAACAATTACAGGGATGCACAGAAGGAGTAGAAGACAACCAATCATCAATGGCGTGGATGGTATGGCAAATGGTTGCAAAGGAAACATTAACTTAAGGAATAAATGACCATATGAGAATGCATTGTCTGATGCACAGAAGGAGCAGGAGGCGACCTATCAATGGCGTGGTTGGTATGACAAATGGTTGCAATGGAAACATTACCTTAAGGAATAATTGACCATTTGCACATGCATTATTTGGTTTAAAAATATTAATGATTACAAAAAAAAACAATACACCATCATAATGTGCAATTTAGAGCTAATGACTTTTTGCCACTGAACACGTAAACTATTTTATTTAATAAGCTATTACTTTGAGGAGGGTGTAGGGGAGTGCAAAAATAAAGAGGAGTTATGCTTATATGTATTCATTGCTTCTGTTACGCTTGTACTTGTGGGCAGTTTGGGCAAAAACGTTTGGACCAATAATTATACTTTCCTTGGCTCAAGAGGGCACAACCCGCTTCTGTTGTTTTGTAAATTAGTCTTTGCAGAGACCATGTTTTCACGATTAAGTAGTTTTTACATCTAACTCCTACAAGGTGGTACTGGCTGAGCACAATCCTTTTATCAAAGGGCATTCAAGAAGGTTACTGGTAGTTAAAGGTTTCTAAACTCATTCGCAATATAGAATTTTCCAAATGTTCTGCTTCCATTAAGTGCTGTAAGGTGCCCTAGTTTTAACCAGCAAGATTCAGGGACAATTTGAAGCACATTTCAAGAAGGCCTGAATTTCTGATCTAGTAAGTTATGTTAGTGCTCTGCTGGTGGCACATGAAGGAAACACAAAGGAACACGACAATGGTGCAGCTCAGCACACGTCGACCCCTCTGCCTTTATTTATGCCTGCAAGGTCTTCGAGAATGCTGGGTCACACCACACCCAGCTGTGGTTCACGGGCCAGCCACACTCCCAAAGGACTGTGGGGGTGCGTAGAGGACATACTGTGAAGCATAGGCCTGTGCAAGAAACACCTCGAATTTCTAAGGGTGTCATATCTCCCAAGGATTTCTTAAAAGTCCCAACTACAGTGGAATCTGAGCCACCTGTCATCACCCCTCCAAGACCCGGCTTTAGTAAAACTGACAAATTAAATTAAAGCAAAAGAAAAAGATAAAGAAAAATGCAGTTGAAAGTACTAAAATGAACATGCAAATGTAACAATTAATCTTAGAACGCAGTCTGCATTTAGACCAAAAATGTCAAAAAATAAGTCACAATTGCTTAAAAAAAATAAGGGAAACACAATTGTCTATAATGTAGCAGTACCTTTGTAAAATATACGGACAGAAGAGACTTGATTTGCCCTCAATCTGGAGAGTGGCTTGCCTTCGTCTTAGTATTTGACAAGTGTTTAAGGAAAATTGAATAAACCGCTACGGAATCGGCCCATGGCTACTTCATACGCATTGTTAAAACTTAGAGGCAACTGTTGAGTTAGATATGTTTAAAAAAATAAAAAAATAACTTTTTCAATTCACACGCTTATTCTAAATATTGTAACTCCCTGCTTCCAACAGGACAAACCTTTCCATCAGTAACATTATATGGTGCAGGAGCCCACTTATTAAAGTTGAGGCGGTTCAGACAAATAGTAAATAAGACATAAACCAAAATATAAGAAAGCCAAGGACAAGCCAATATTAATTTCTCTGTTTGCTTAAACGATGCTCTTTTGGGTGGAAAGTACTATTGGCGAGGAGCAGGAAGAGAAAGTCTGAATGCTCTGGAGGTGAGGGAGCGAGTAGAAGTGGTTAGTTCGGTATAGTGGTACCCCAGGTAGGGAGGGTGAAGTAAACAGTTCTGTTGGCAATGATGTTATGTTAGCTACGCTCTTGAAGTGTCCCTAATACTGCCAATGTAGGGTAAATATGATTGACAGTGAATGGTGTTACTTAATACGGTCACGTAGACATTATTTCACCAAAGCCAGGGATAGCAGACGAGACATCACACTTCCTTTGACAAAGCCGTCACAGGATTGCTCCCTTCCCTATAGTCTCTCATCTGGCTGGAGGGTTTTTGAGCAGGAGAAAGGCTGGTAGTTACAGCAAGTAACAAGCACTGCCAATACTAGTAGGTCTAGTATTAAAGGAATTTTGTATGGTAATCTGATTATCACCACAGAAGCAACCCATATACCTAAAGCAGATAGGGTATACTGTAACCAGAAAGCAATGATTTCCCTCTAGGTTTCATTTAATAATGTGAATATTGGAACGTTCTTAGAATGTCAGTCAATTCAATCACAGACAAACGAATGTGTTTACAGATATCAATCCAGTGCATAAGTCCTTTATAAAAGAAATCATAAACTGTACAAGGATAAATAATAAACAATAATGATGCTCTGTGAAAAGTGACCACAGAGTGCAGGAGGGTGCAATAATGAAGAAAACATAAAATGTGATCATGAAGCAGGCTAGCTCCTGCCAACTCCTTAGCACAATGTCTTTACGTCCCCATGTGACGCCATCAACACTTTTTACTGATCTGAATTTTATCCATTTGTTGTATTAATCTTGTAACTGGAACACGTTTTATATTTTATTGCACCCACTGGCACTGATTGATCACTTTTCACGCAGCACTGTTGTTTTTGTTGATCCATGTTATACAGTGTATATGACTCCGCTAACTTTTTTTTTATTATTAAGGACTTATGCACTGGGTTCAGATTTGCATTCACAATGTTGTTAAGCCAAACCTAGAGAGAACGTCTTGGTTTTTGGGGGTCAGTAATGTGCAGCATTACAGGTATACACTATGGGAATAGATATGTATTTGGGTGCAAGGAAAGGACCGTAAATAATATTTGGGGTAGGTTAAAACGTCAGGTGACAGTTGGACTGTCAAGCTGGAGCTAAACACCCATGTGCCATCCTCCCAGCTGTGCAGCTGCTAGAGAAAAACACCATACATTATATACTTATCTAATACCCTTTAATAGCATTGCAATGGCATGCATGTGCCCCTGAAGGTTCAAGCTAAGGCAGCTGGATACATAAACAAAATGAGCACAGGTGTGTGAAGGGCAAGCACTTTTTTTGTGGAAGCACACAACTTGTGGAGAAGTGTGGCACAATGGTTAGAGCGGCAGACCCTGATGCACAGATCTGGCCCGGGACCAGGGTTCAATTCCCGCCTCGGTGGGTCTTGGGCTCAATTCCCTTGGACCAGATAATTCTCACCACCGTGCCTAATCTAATTAATGGGTCCCACTCTGTAACTCTGGGCAATAGTTTGCTTAATCTCCACAACGGCCCTGACAGCGCTTGGATGCCTGGCTTAACCCTAGGGCTTGCCCAGGAGTGGGCACCTCACAGGGAAAAGCCAGGAGGGGTTCCACAGTGATATGCATTCAGCTCCTTGAGACCCTAACGGGTGCGTAGTGCATTATACAAGTGCGAAGCTTACGTTAAACTTCTGCCTAATTAAAACATACTAGTGGAACCAAAGCCACTCTCCAGTGATTCTCACATAATTGGTGAGAGCCGTGCTATCAAGTCAGACCATAAGCATTCCTCTTGGAGCCATTTTGATGGTCTGGCTTGACAGTGCAGCTGTTGCAAGACAATTATGTGCGAACCACCAGTAAAGGTGCTTTGGCTCCACCCATATGTTGGGAACCAGGAGTAAATGCTTTGGAAGGAAGTTGTGTGCTTCCATAAAAATGTGCTTTCCCTCCACACAGCTTCGATCATTTGTTTCTTTGTCCAGGAGCCTTAGCTTGAACTTTCAGGAGCACACACATACCTCTGCAACGCTATTAAAACTATCATAGATAACTTGATAATTTCTGATGTTTTTCTCTGGCCACAGCACAGATGGGAGTGAGGTCAGCCATTCATGTACATGGATTTTCAGGTCTGCTTTGACAGTGCGGTCATAAGCCAGACCCATTGGTATTGCCAGTGCTTGCTAGTAACCGTTACTGCTGCTGCTTCAGTGACCAGTGAGACCAGGGGAGGCAAATGACAAACTAAGGGTAGCAAACAAAAAGCCAGCAGTAGCTACTATCACGCTCGGGGACCCCGTAACTGATGAGCATGGTTACTTTGTTGAAGGAGGTAGAACGTTTTTTTTACCCCCCTTCACGTGGATGGCCCTGTTAATACCAGGTAGGCATTTGAAGGTGACCCTAGAGCTGATGCGAAACAGAATTAGCCTGGCTGATAAGTCACTCAGAGAAGACCTACTGAGCTAACGATGGGTGCCAAACATGCTTCAGCCACATCTAATGTGGATTCAACAGCTGTGACGTAATACTAACCCCTCAAATTCGGTCCCTTGCAGTAATACACTGGGATTGCTTTTCATCAATCCATACTAGGTGCTTTAGGCACTGCTATAGAAGGTAAAGGCAAAAAAGATGAAAGCTGGCGAAGAGGTGTGACAGGGATACAATCCCTGCCCTAGTTTCGCCCAAGCCTCCAGGCTTCTCAAGTCCCAGTAAACAGTCTTGCGGGTACAGTAGGAGGAAAGAAGGCTGGCTTCCGAGATGCGAAAAATCAGCATTGTGCCAAATTACAGAAAACAGGTGCAATGAGAAAACATTTAAAGTTAAGCTAACAGGAGCTGGGAATCCTTAAAGGCACAGATCTGTTTTTCTGCAATCAACCCTGGAAATGGGGGCTTCTTTCGATTTTTAGGTGGCAGAATAGAGTCTGAAAAGCCAGCTCCGTCACCTGCGTTTCCAAACCCACATGCAAGTGACTCAGCGAACAGGCTTACTTACAGCAAGCCCACACACTGCCCGGGAAAGCCACGAAAACACAGTATAGTAATGATGGAAGAAAACAACAACACAAAATGTAATTATTGGTCGTCATAATTGGAGGTTCTGGCGCAAGAACCATGTTTTTGGTTTTATGCATCCTTCTGACCTTGCATTGGTTTCAAAGACACTAACAGAACCGAGCATTGCGTTCTCTCTCGATGCGAGGCACTTTACTGAGGCGCGCAGTGTACCACTACAAGGTCTCACTGTGCATAGCACGTCTGATGGCTGCCTGCTGGCCACAAAGGCATTCTCTCCTACTTGATGGTTGAAGACGGTGGGGCGGGAATTCTTTAAAAGTACTGAGATGGAGCTGGGCCCATTTGTGAGCCTGGAGGTTGTTGGTGAGCAGAGAACCAGCCATATCCTTGTTTGATACCCTTGTGTGCATGAATGCATATTCAAAGAAATGTTGGATGCTGCACTTAACTACTTTTTCGCCAATGTTGTGAGTGTCCTTCCCTTGTGTAGACATCTGTAGCTGAATGGTTTATTTGGAAGACACACCCTGCTATTCAACACCTAGCGGTAGTGTAAGCTCTGAAAGACAAGGAGCTTAATCAAGGAACACATCATTCAATTGTATCAGCATGGTACACTCAAACCCACCTTTAGGAGATACTCACACGTGGCCACAAAATCCACCCTTGTTTTACAACGCACACCCTGATCTGCAGTCCTATCTGCGGTGTCATTCGGAGGCACCCATGCGACTTCGATAATGTACCTAAGACGCCCTCTGCTTTCCCAGTATTGGAAGCTATGAGGAGCTTTGCCAATACGCAGCACTCCGGACCTATGACACACCCTGGAACAGCAACCAGAGAAAATTAACCCTGCCAGTTCGTCTTTGCTTTGATTTAATAACAGCACTGGGACCAACAGACAGTTAAAATCCCTGCTATTTCTGAAGGAAGCAGTCATGGTTCGTCCCCAATACCATGCTTTCCGGTGCCGAGAAAATACACAGCTCAGCCAATGTATCTCCGCACTGAATCTGTGGCGCCACTGAGACCAGCGAGAGAAAAGCAGAGCTGTGCCATGGCCCCTATACTGCACCCGACAACACTGTGACAATCGCTGGGACCCATCTAGCAATCAACACTGTACCTCCCAGGCAGAAGCCCAAACTGGAACCACACAAAATATCACAGCACAACCTCCCATCTCATCATAGTCCAAAGAACAAGCCAAGAACAGAAAGGATTATCCTTTCTTCACAAACTTAGGACTTTGCACCTTCTCTGGTCCTGCTTCAGCCCACATACCAACTGTAGCCATCAATATTCAGCACAAGAGATCAGCTACCCATTGTTCGAAAGGCCTTAGTACTAGTGTTTCTGCACCAGCTTTTGCCTCGCTCTCAGAGAGGAGAGCATCTTATGCTTACGGTAACGTGCTCTGGTCAGTTTATCCGATGTTCCTATGGATGTGAACATGCCAGTGTTTGCAGGGCTACAACCCAGAAGTGTGAAGCATTTTTTTTTTATCATTATGGTAAAACAGACCAGGTTTGGAATACTGGTAGTACTGCACAATTGTTCTGCAGGAGCAGCCGCCTCTGAGCATCTAGGCCCTTGTATGGATTTACTTGAAACTGCTATGACCCTTCCAGAGCACAATTTGGCTAAAATACCTCTTGAATGTTTGGGTACTTTGAGGTTGTCTTTAGCTTGCTGTGGTAGGCTATGGCGGTACATGAGAACAGAAAGGCTGAGACCGGTAAGTATAATTCGTGGAAATTAAAGAGTACTTTTATTATCTTTTACATTTAGTGTAGAATATCCAATGTTCATTATGTTCATTGTGGGTTTGAAAGATTCTGGTCTTGTCTTTATTAATCTTCTCTTCCTTTTCCTGTCTTGTCCCCTTCTTTAGGTTTGGAAGACCTCGGATTGTTGGATCCCTTGAGCGTTCCGGGAAACCACAAAACAACAGAGAAAAAAAAAAAAAAAATGGGGTAAGTCTTTCTGAGTACTCTGGGTGTTACTCTTTCTAGACAAGGGTGGGAGGGAGCAAGCAGGGGTTGTAGGTGAGGATGTCCCACTGTGCTGGTGTAGGGACCTGCCAATGGTGCCACGTTCCGTTTCTTTTCACTCTCTGTCTCCCCTAGTGATTCCGTGCACCTCTCCTTCCCCTCTCCCACCTCCCCTGTTCCCTTCCCCGGTGCCCGTGTAGCTCTGTGATCCCCTCGTCCCTAGGAGGGACCGTACCTTCGAGAGCCACGACCCTCCGGGGTCGTGGCGGGCTTCTCGCATCCTCATCTCCTCTCCGCAATTGGAAACAGCTCCGGTCTCGTCGGCCCCGCGGGAGGTTCTGGATCCGTCCTTTACCGCCATCTCCGTCTCTACCGCTTCGCAAGGTTTCTCCTTCTCCGTGGCGTTCTTTAAGTCCTGGGTACAGTCCGTTTTCTCTTGTAGTCCTTGGACCAGGAAGTTGTCGCCTGATACGTTGCGTAGCGTTCCCATGTTGCTATGGGAACGCGGAAATGCATCGAGGGAGCTGGTCGACTGATGCCGGCTGAGAGAAAGAGGGCGCGGGCGCGGTCGCGGGGCCCCGGCTACATTTCCTCTTATCGAACTGCATTCTGACTTGACTTTCATTTTTAAATGTGACCCAGACCGCTGAGCTCCTTTGCGGGCCTTTCCTTTAAATTTATAGGATGCATTCAATTTTCGAAGTTTTGTTCTGTTTGACACCGAACACTGCTGCAGGACACACACCACTAGAGATAGGTAAAAATGTATATTTACATTTATTAGCTCCCCGAATTGCTAGCAGGATTTTTGTGATCACTGGCAGCCTACACAGGTGAGCTAGCTAGTCAAATTGGTTAAAAGTGGCAGCATCCGTGGTCGGAGCTATTGTGTGTCCTTACAGTCTGTTGCCTCAGGTACCACATTACGCATATTGAATAACAATGTTATTACTATGTAGAGATCACATTCCAAGTGGAGCCGGGTCGAACAGTCAAGGATTACTCCAAGAGGTGGTAGATGCTTAGCAAGTCATAAACACAACTTGCATCATCCTAGTCAGGGTCATAGATTTTAAAATGGGTTTTACTTACAAATAGTGTAAACTGGATGCACTTTAATGAACAGAACAAACGAGATGCTTCCACCACTTCTGCAATAGCAATGCAACCAGCCCCAGGCGTATTTAGAGCACTGCTAAATCCCGGTGAGGAATCTTCTTTTATAAGGACAGATCGGAAGATCTCGTTCGCAAGTGATCTGGTCTTAGCTTTCTTATGATGGCTTTGATACAGTCCCACTTAATGGAACTAAAGGTGTCAGACAGACCAATACAATGTATTGGTTACAGTAGATGACAGTCTTTCGGTCAGGCCTTTCCATCAGTCCTGGGTGCAAGGATTACATTTCCTGGACATCACTCGCAAAGACAACTGTGTGAATATTTCTATTTGCACCACAAGCTCGTGATAAACACATTCATCTTTAGATGATTCAGAGTCTTCTGGAGTTCTACTCACCAAGAAGAACACAATCCCTATAGAAGAGGAGTATAATGCAGACATTTCTACAAGACAAAGCAGGCAAAGAGTGATCTTCAGCAGTAACATTACTTCAGCCCTCCCCTTAAACACAACCATCACAAGAGTCCACACAGAATAAAAGCCAGAAGACCCGCAGGCAGGCAAAGTATTTGTTTCTCAAGCAATAGGAAATTTCATCACTGCCCCGCTTCCTTCCCCCGTTCAGTTTTCTGAAATAACAAAACCAGCCTTAAGCCCATTAAAGGTTTCAATCGTGTGCAGTACCTAAAAGCTGATGGTTTCAGCAGCTTGATTCTTTTCTTTCAACTGACATTAAGGTTGATACAAGAGCTTCTGCCTCTTCACTTGATGACGCACTGGTCTCGATATGTGAACACATCGCATAGCAATCACTGGACCCCAGCTTCAACACCCATAGCCCTTGCACCTTCGACGTCAACATCAGTCTCAGATGAAACCCCTAGCGAGAGGGTCACAAATCAACACGGCTCTGGGGTCTTTCCCTTCCAGACAGATGCAATAATCTACAAAAACACACAATACATTTCGTGTGCATGAAAATAATACTCGTGTAATCTTGTTCTAAAATAAATGGAGGGTGTGTACAAGAACAGTACTGGCAGTCTTTACTCAAAGGTTTATTCCCATGCCCACAAGAACTTCTATCAACAATCGCTGTTTGCAAACTAGGATCATGTAGAATGATGCAATACTAACTGCATCGCCAGTCAAGAGCCCTACAACTACATCAACATTTCTGCTAAATCCTGTACAACCACTCTCCTAACAGTCTGCAAACCACCTACCCTCCAATCACTTATAGACTGAATCCTTGCCTTAGACCCTGTACAGCACTTGGCTGCATTTCAGTAGGCATGTGCAATACTAATACCACATACATGCGTCAACTACCTCAATACTGCACCAAATGTTCATCCAGAAAACAAAGCCTGAATATGACAATGACCAACTTACGCTGCTGTCACCATCTACATCCTGAACACTGCACTTACTTCCCTTTCAATATGTACTGAATGCGTCTTGACTCAACTTCCCTTTAGCACCAAACATAGCACAAACTGCCATTATCAACTACCTTTCGAATAAGACATCCCTTGTGAATCACATGCAAACTGACCTTTCCTTGTACACGTTACACACAACTGTTCATGCGAGCATCTACACAGCTGGAATAATATCCCTGCGGCTCTTTGAGCAAGTACAACCTGAAAACTAGAGCAGCACTCCTTTCCAACACCAACAGCCCAAACACTGCGTCAACCACCATTCACCCTCCACTGCCTCAATGTTGCTCTTCCAACAAGAGCATCCCAAAGACTTCAACTGCCCTTCCAAAATATGCATTGACAAAACAGCACCAACTGCACCTTCAGAGCCTAGACTCCCAATACCACATAATTTTACATCACAGCACCCCCTAGCAAAGACATGACAGCAACAGATGAATACACAGCGGAACCATCTTGGCTTTAAAATATGTATTGATCCTTGAAAAAGAAAAAAAATTATCCTAGTGATCTCCTCTGGTGTCCAAAATTGAATGAAATGTATTTCTTATGTGGCCTATAGGTGCCATATCTGTTGAGTAATATATATATATATATATTTATTTATTACTCAACAGATATGGCACCTATAGGCCACATAAGAAATACATTTCATTACTCAACAGATATGGCACCTATAGGCCACATAAGAAATACATTTCATTCAATTTTGGACACCAGAGGAGATCACTAGGATGCAGTGGAGCACTCTACATGGGAAGCAGGTATATCCCATGAGGTACAGATGTCTGGATGGATGTTTACAGCAGCAGCAATATATAGGCCTTTATCACAAAGTTTAAGGTTGAATATACAAATCTTGAGTTACATTGTAAAATTACACGATTTTGAGCTAAAAAAAAATAACAGGATTAAAAATAAAAATAAAATAAAAAAACTTTTTAAAGTCCTACTTTTTAGAGGATGGGTTGGATTATGTGTCAGGTTGGTGGGATAGGAGAATATGTAGAATAGAAATTCCACATTACTGATTAGTCTTTGGCTGGTTTCGGGAACTTAAATAAACAACTAAATTACAACTTAAAAGTAAGAACGTTTATCAGCTAGGCAGTAGGCACTTTTGGTGTGAATGGCTCTATAAGTGAAGCACAGATTTGAATTTTACACAGGTTAGTCTGGCAGCCACTGGAGGATGACGTTTGTGCTGGCCTGTCTGAGACTTGCAGTGCCATGTAAAGGGGCATGCTGAATTGGAAGGGTGGAACCTGGGTGTCAATAACTAGAATATTACTCCTACCAGTGTCCACAAGCACGATGGCTCTTGAGCCAAAGTTTGACAGGCTAGCTTCTCCTAATCTAGCCTTGCTACTTTCTAATTTCTCCCAAGTAAATCTATCCAAGAACAGAAACCTGCACCCACTTCAGGTGCTTTTAGTGTTCCCGCAGTGTTCTATTCACAGCCTGTGCTATCCTCATTAAAGAACCCAAGCTTCAGGCAACGCTCCAAAGGAGGGTCGATCATGCAAGCTTATAGCTGCACCAAACCAGGTGCATACAAGATGTCTGAATAGATACTCCAGAGTTCCCACCATCCACTGTCGTGCCAGGCACAGCATACTAAACAATCCACATTGCATATCTGTCTAATGTTCGGTGCTCGCCAACATATAGTCCATGTGGAACCCTATAGACAGCTCGGACATGCTCAAAACCACTTGGCACTGGTGATTTTGAGGGCAATAGGTTTTCACATGCTTTGGAAGCATTAGGTTTTCTCAAGTTTCCTGATGGAGTATTTGGCGATGCAGAGTTTGATTACAACTTGTTGAGATCTGTCTTTTAATATTTCATGAGAGTTGCAATAAAGAAGCACGTGACAATAGAACGTCCAGACTGCGATCTTGAAATGAGCAGCAGAGATCCATCAAGTGTGCATATTCCAGTCCCAATCAAAGCGCTGTGTGGATCAGGCATGGCTACAAATGTTTATGCAGAATTAAACGAAAGTGTTTCCTATAGCTGACAACAAAAAATCTCGGAGGGACTGACATCGTAGTGTCTTAGCATCAGACTCCCTAGGCGTTCTTAACGAGCATGATGAAAACAAACAAGATTACTGCTGGAAACTTTAATGACAGTACAACAATGAAGTTAAGATGGAACTATCCAGTGGACAGAAATCAATGCCGAGGCATTCAGGAAATTGTTCACTCCTCTAGGGTTGCAAGGGATTTGGTTATAGAAAAGATTTTCATGAGAAGCTAAGCACTGGACACGGATTCGCACAATGACCCAAGCCATAAAAACAGATAAGCCAAGTCTACTAGGAGGACTCGGGAACTACCAGGTTCAAATGCACTGCATTTGGAGAATCACAGGCTGAGGATTGCTCAGATCGGCTATGGGGCTATCACTCCCAGGCTATATGAAAGGGGGTAAATAGTAGGGTAGTCTTCCATTCTCTTTTTTTTGCCAAAGTCTTGTCACAGTTCCTTCATGCCCAGCCATCAGGTCCACAGAATACTTAAGGGCGGCAAGGGAAGGGTATATGGGTAGGACTTACGATAAACTACGAACCCACCATAAAATAATTCTGGGATCTATGGACTCACTAAATTGAGTGTACAGTACAAACAGAAAAAACATGCAAGGAGCTTGACAGCCAAGTTAAAGGTTGAAAGTGTGAGGTATCTCAACAGATCGATGGAGCAGTGTCAAGCGGGGTAATGTGAAGTTGGGGAAATACTGAAAGAGATGCGCTTTTACTGCCTCAGATGAGACTAGCCTTCAGTGCACTCAACCCATCTTCTATTATGGACAGTGACGACTAAGCCTCAGCAGCGATTCAGCTCTTTCTGCCATCCTTGTACAATGTACTCTGTTACTTGCTAATCTATTATTTAAGCTGCACAACCACTTGCTAAACTTAACCCTCTACCACAATCCCAAACTTTCTGAATTAAGGAAAGAAATCAGTGTCACTGAAAATCAGGAACGAAAGCCTCTTCGTCCGATTTCCACTAGTTTCGAACCAAGAAATCTGATGAAGACCATACATGAGATCTGCAGAAAAGCAACATGTCTATGACAAACACTTATCTCCTGATGTGCTTAATGTGGGTTACCCCTCTCTCCTCATAGTGCACAGATCATAGCCAGACAAGAGCCTGAAGGGATTTGATGGTAACCACATCAAAAGTCAATTCTAGCACAAGCTATTCAAGCCAACTACAATGCTTAAGAGTAATCAAGAACTTCACCAATGCAAACAAAGATGGACCTCTACTGTGGCCGCGGTCTAACCGGAATAGAATATTTTCCATTTGGAAATAAAGTATAGACTGCAACAAAAAAAACATGTTAAAAAAAGATGCATGGTTAAAAATAAAGGAAAAACACATTTACTCTCTCCAGCTAAAAGCAGAGGGTAAAATTATTTCTCTATCTCCAATTATAATCTAGTGAACTGGCCCCAACCGTGATTAGAAGTGTGATTTCCAGATAAATACCCCCCCCCTCCTTCTCTTGCTGGTTCAACTGTAATTAAGCTCAAGCATGCTTAAAAAAAGCAGTGGGATAAAGTAAAATTGAATGCATACAGTTGCACATTGCCAAAACGTCATCAGAGAATGGCTGGATTTGCAGCCATCCTGTCCCACATGCCCGGATCAATCATTCGGCATACCAACACTGGATTTGATCCTAATAAATACAGTTGCAATAAAACATTTTCATTTAAATACATTGCCAAATAGCTAGTCCTTACGACAGAAGTCGATTTCCTGCCAGTGACTGACAAGGTCACAAGAATATTTTGTGACACACCCATGCTGTTTATAGAGGAGTCTGAATTGGCATGAAGCCAATAATATCACAGTAGTGGTAACTGTTCGTACCACTTTATTGCGGTGGTTCGAAAACTGATCAGAGCAAGAAGGCATACCAGTAGAATCATGACATGCAACAGACAGTGTTTGAAAGCAAAAGAGGATGCAATGGTGGAAGCGAAACAAGATCCACAAAATTGTTCTTAGATAGCGGACATAACTTATGTTTCGATACAGACTTGCAAGCTCTTGTTTAACCCAAAAGACTAAGGGCCAGATGTATCAAAGGATTTTACCCATTCTGTGCCTATGGGAAAAAGCTTTCGTACATATGGGCCTAATTTCTCCTTCGATTTCAAATAGAGAAGTTCGGAAGCTGCGCAAATTTAAGAAAAAATGTTTTCTTTAAAGAAGATGCATCGAAGCAGTCGATTTCACAACTTTAATGCTAACACAGAAAACATTTTGCTTCCTCATCTACTCTAATGCAATAGCGGAATCTGCAGAGACTGTTATAATTGAATGGTGCATATTAAGACACTTTCAGATTGGAACAAGATACCTAGTTGTGTTCTTCTGAGGCATAAACAAAACAGAAGTTAAGATGGCCAATAAGGCAGCTTTCTAACTGTTTCCCCCATTGAAACAATAGGGATCTAGAACAACACAGCATAAAATGCTGCAGCTTTCAGTCAGATCTGAATAAATTCAAATGGATACGCTATGCACACCAACCACACTTCACTTCCGCACCTCTGGGACCATGTAGCACAGTTTTCTGTACGCAACATTCTGGGCTTCACGCCCAAACTGAGCTTTCTTGATCCGTCCGAAAGCTCACATCTCCGACCAGAAAGCACTTAATTCCTTTTTCGATTGTTCTTCCATTCGGATCTGGAATTAGCTCGATGTTTGGCATTAATTTAGAGAACCTTTCACCGCCAGGTCATAAGCTAGAGACCAGCATAGCCCAGTAGTGGCCATAAAATTAGATAAAGGATTGTGTTCTTGTCCTACGGGAGAGAATTTACTTCGGTATCCCCCATGAAACTGCTGTCACCACAGGTGATTTTTATTGTTCCTTGCCAAAGAAGTTGGCTGAACATTAATGTTTGCACTTCTGGAGCAAGATCTAAAGGAAAAGAAGGTTCCATCTGTGGTGTTAATGTTCCCAAGCCTAACAAAAGTGAGCTTTTTCTGAAAGAACAACTATTACCTTTGCACATTGCATGGACATTTTGCTGTTTGACAGCCTGCCTATGGTACCCATCTGTGTTCAGTTGGGAGAAACATTATTGTTGAGATCTCTCACTTCTGCAAAGATGAAAGTTTTCTTACTCAAGAAAACGTCCACCAACTCCGTAAATATGATTTATTGATAAGTAACATAAGAAGTCCCACGCTGGGGGAACTGAACTAGGTATGACGCAAAAGAGCCCTAAAGTCAACAGTTGTCTGTTTGAAGAATTTGGGTGACTGACATAACACTGACCAGAGTATTTTAAGTCTGAATTGGGATAATAACTTTCAATGACTTGGCTACACGAGGTGACACTGTCCATCATATTCTGGCTACAAATTCTATCCCTGGGGTTACAAGTCAGATCAAATGGAAAAATAACATGTAATACAAGTATGGTACTGTAAAGATCAGCTATGAGGGTTTTGATATGGCTTGGCAAAATCAGGTACTTTAAATGTTAATCTGGCCACAACTAAAAAGTTGATTGTTAGGCTAAAACTAGAGAGGCGCAAGGCCCTAAAAGTCTCCCAGCACCTGTATTAAAGCCAATGTGCCTTCTGAGCGGAGGTGCCGCTTTGAGTTTTTAAACACATTTGCACAATAAGGTCTTTGAAAAGTGGCCAGGAAGTACACTTGTCCAGATCCATAGAAATGAGGCAAAAAAACAATCCCACATCTTCAGCCTAATAGTCCTACCGGATAAACAGGGAAACAATTATGTTAAGCACCTGCCATATCATCTTCAAGACTGTACTGCTTGCAAAAATACATTCTGCAAGGTAATCTTTAGACAAAATTGACCCCTGTAGGCTCTGGAGGGATCTGGACATTGAGCCCAACCTTTTACAGATGCCGAGACACCTTCATGAACACACTCTGGTATAAGTCCAAGTAAATACGCACATATAATGGTTAAAGCAAAGCTGTGCAAATCTTTGCAGTAATTATTTTAACTTGCACAATGCAGACATTCAAACATTTTTTAAACTCATGTTCATTGTTATCATACTTCAACCTCGACGTGTTGCTAAATAACACTTCTAGGTCTACAAGGTATACAAACTTCAGTCTTTGAATATAATAATATGGAAATATCTGACAATAACTGTCAAATACCGAATTTTGGATGCAATATTGAAAAATGTAAATGAAATTCTCCATGCATCGAGATACCCAAATAGGGTTATTGGTTTGAAAAATGTACCAGTTAAAAAAAAAAAACTTCACAGTACATATAGTGCGGGTTTAAGTTATATTAGTATTCGGCCCAGATTTCACGAGTGCAATATGGGAATGATGTACTTACCACACTGTGTAAAAAACATTACCCTGCACTCAGATATTGACCGGATGATGCAAATAAAGCCCAAGGCTTCACTTGAAAGTGAATCATGAAATGCAATATCAGTATTTAAAATCACCAAATTAAGCATGTTTGCCTTTTTCAGTTTTTTTTTTTTAAAACGAAATAAATGTCAGACGAGACCCAGCAAAATCTATCAGTGGAGAACAGGGGATGTGACACGTATCGTGCATTTCGTATTCTGATCAATGCGCGCACTCATGCTTGCACAGTGATGTCAATTTAACTACATGCTTCTTATCAAGCCTTGGAGTTTTTAATGTAGCATCCGCTCATTTGATAACTACTGTTTATTGGTGTGCTGGGGCAAATTGCCCTTAAGACTATATTTCATGGAATGCAATGAGCTGAACAAACTTATTCAAACATAGGTGCTCTGCGATACAAGCCGTCATAAGATGTAAATCAGAGCGAACCCTAGAAGGGAAAAAAGTTGAACTAGCTTTAAACATCTTTGGTTCTTGTTTTTTGCAGTGATGTTTTATAAATTCGTTCCCTTCTTTTGGAAGACATTTGAAGCTCCAGAAAATGTGACAGTACCAGTTACCTTTATTAAATGATAAAAATGCAATATATAATCATGTTCGGGCATATGATGGAATAACCAGTCCGATTTAAACTTTGATGCACATAGAGATTACAAGAAGAAAAGCTTTCCTGATAATTACGAATAACTCAAGTGTGTATGCGGTTACTCTTTAGCTACAAAAAAGGTGAGCTTCCACTATATCTCAATGATGTAATAAGAACCAATTAAGGGCAGAAATTGTGTCACTTTAGATTCTATTATGACAAGGGTATAGCACATCGTTAAGTGTGGACACTGGAATCTACAAAGGCAATCTCTACAGCTTATTTAGTTTGAATGTTGCAACTCGAGCCCACCACTTATACATTTGCCCTGGAGAGTTTGAGGCATCAATATCTAGAACACTTAATAAAAACAAGAGTTGTTGTGTCCTGTACTGCAAAACCATTCACGGGTTGCAATGACAGGGCAAACTAAAAGTCAAAGGACAATTTGTTTACAAATGTTGAAGAACCCAGAGACGCAATGACAGTACAAGATTCCTGGTTATGCAGTCTTTATAACATTTTACAACTCTTAACGCTTCCAAGAGACTGAAAACTTAAAACTCTCCGTGTTGATTTTGTACCACTGAATTAAAGTTAATTAAATGTATACATATATATATATATACATACATACACACACACACACATATATATATATACACATATATACATACATATATATAGCAAAAAATAATGTTATATTGAAATGTTAGTTTCAATTTAACAATGACTTAAAAACTTATCTGGATGACAATATATTTATTTTTACACAACTAATAAAAAATGTGAAGAAAAAATATATAGTCACATCAAGTAATGAGAAAGATACTCAAGAGTGTCACGTAATCTAGGTTATTATTACTGAAATCGAGTAGCTCTGTTGAAATTTACAAAACACCTTGCAATTGCCATACACAACAATAACTGAGAGAAACATTCGCCATGGGAGTGCCCAGCAGTCCTACTATCCTGTGCTGCTGCTTCTGGTAGGCTTGTCAAGCGTCTTCCCCAAGGAAGAAACAAATATAAGAAAACCAACAGAAGAGGTTTGTAAATCATAATTTGAGTCAGAATCCATTTGCTTTGCCAAAGCGTGTATATAAAGGCGCCAACAAACGCACCAAACCTAAAGCATGTCTTAGTCAAAACGTCCTCCATTGGCAAAAAGGTCTACGAACATGAATAAAAGATATAGTGCAGTTAATTAACGGCATCAGTTAATGACTCTTTCCCACGTTACAGTTAAAGGAGCCATTCTTTAGTCAATAGACTGCTGCTTGCTTAAAAGAAACATTTCAATAGTGTGGAATTCAATTGTGGTGCTTTTCTAAAAAATGAGTGACTTATAAGCTCAATACATGATCATTTCATTTTACCATTGTGGAGGAAATGGAAATACGGTAGATATTTCATAAAAGGATGCTGTTGCACTACTACAGTTAGCAGAAGATTTAATGGAACGACTAAAAGTAAGGGCGAGATTACCATTGTTTTACTAGATTTCTACTGAGTGATAAACACTCATCTGGCTACAGTAGACCACTGAAGAGTCATAGGAGATTTTCAACGAGACGGCTATTCCTCCACTATAAAAGCATGGGAAGGTACTGCGGTTGGGAACAGGCTCCCTATCTATATCTATCCTATACTGTAGAGGACATGCTGCTCCAGGCTTCTAGAAGTAGACAATGATTCTTTGGAAGGATGCCCAATTTGGTAGAAGGTGATAGTTACTACCACTGGTATTGAAGTAAAGTAAATAACTATTGGACTACTAGCCTGCCAATGCTTAAGTCAGACACTAAAATTTTAAGTAGGATTTTCTGAAGTGATACCTAATCACAAGACAGAAGTTGCAGAGATTTTAAAGAGAAAAGCAGGAATACAAGGAATTAGGTGATGTTTTATTTAAGCTACAACAGAAATTGAATTCAGGAGAGTGTCCCTACATGATGGCAGCTTAGAATGTATCTCACCAAATGCTTTCTTGAAGAAATGGATGAAGTATTCATTTTTCCACAGGCATTATGGCGCATATAAGAAACTCTGCTGTATCTCACATGTGGTAAAGTGAGCGTTCTACAACACATGGATGCCCTCTATTTACAATGGTGTTTGCTTTGGTGAACAACTGGCAGTATCAATATACTTATGAATAAAGGAATTGTGGTTGGAGTTATTCCGCTATAAAAAGCTGCTTTATGGTGATGCCAGTTTGCGATATGTTACTGGCACAAAGGCTGAGTAGTTTGGTTAATTATCAGGACTATGGGTAACTGCACAGGGTCAAGTGTGTTCTCATTTGCAGGATGTGCTGGAACCACCTTCTCAAACTGGGCCATACTCTGGTAAGGAGTTCTTTCAACTATTTACAATTGCAATTACATGCTGCACCCTGAGTAATGTATAAAAGGTATACCAGTAGTCCCTTAATTATTTAGATGCTATTTACAGATTACTGGCCTAAACTCTGCCTTTACTTGACGGGAAAAAATAATTTAGCAAAAACTATAACAATTCCTAGAATTCTATGGATATTTGAAATAATCCTGATTTGAATGACGAACCATGTTTAAAACTTGAGACTTTTGCTCAGATTGCTTGTTATGCAAGTCTGTCTCACCTTGGTTCTAAGGGTGATGATTTTGGACAAAGTAGCCTGGTGAAACTGTATTTTAAGTGATAAACCACGCTGTTCTACCTTTCACAGTGCAACAGCTAGGAAAGGATGAACTTTTACGTGCACACAAGGATAATTATTTGATTGCTTGGAATATGCTCTTAAGTATCTTGATAACCCTTGTGGATGTGCCACCGCCAACTACACCAGGCCTTGTGAGACATTACGCAATGAAAGGAAAAAACTGTTTGTATGTCAAAACATAAGTTGAATTAATTAGATGTCATGCCTTTGTGAAACAACATGGTTTTAAGAGGATTGTGTCAAACAAGTGCAAAAGCAAAATGAGGCCGAAGGGATATAATAGAAAGATTTGTTGTCAACTTCTTTTGTGGTGAATGATAGCTGTGCAGGAGGCACTTTTTGCGATTTACTGGCACAGCAGCAATAATAGAGAATGGGTGAATATCCCAAAACAAATGACTTACCCCCATGAATGATTTTGGAGGATTAAGAATGCAAAGGTTATTAATCTACATCTTGCTATGTTGATACTGGTTAAGTGACTAATAGCCATACACTGAAAGTATAGTAGGCAACAAGAATATTTATCATGGGTGAGAAACCTGGTTCATTCGGTGACACCTGAGTGCAATTTAAACTGGGGTGTCCATGAGACTGGATGGTGAAGCCCTACATTGTAATGTTTCAGAATAGTTTATTGGCTGAATTCGGTAGCAGTTAATAATCTGCCCCCGACCCCTTAATACACTATAAGAGTGGGATTTCGGGACCTGAAGTTGATAGTTCAATTATGCCTAGACATCACCTCAGAAGACTTACAGTCATTTTTTTTTCTTTATAAGCTTCTCTAAAGGAAGGGAAACTTGCTGCTCTGTAGTATAAGGAAGCAATGCATCTGAAAACAGCACACGTCTGAAATAAATATATACACACACATACACACACGAAAGCATTCACTCAACTATACCAGTTATATATATACATATATATATATATACACACACACACACACACACGAAAGCATTCACTCAACTATACCAGTGCTGTTTTAATTCAATGGAATGCCATTCTGTGTGGTGGACCATGTAATTAGAAATATGTTACTTGCAGGTCTGTTTAAGGAATTCCTGTGCCTTTCTTATTTCCATAATACTAAAATAAACAGCTGCGATGTTTAAAAAAAAACAACAAAAAAAACACTGCTATGTAATGAAGTGATTTAATGGAACTCTAGAAAAAAAGGTACTCCGTATGTACAGTACCTATTTCATCGGTCCTGAGAAGTGTGAGTACTGTCCCTTTCAAATTAAAGATGTACAGGTACTGAGTACCGGTATGTACCTGCCCATTTTAAGCACTGATGAAAGAGGTAACAACCCCGGAGTATGCTTCTCGAGGTTTACTGTCTGCGTAGGCCTCTAGAATGCACACTTCAGATTTGGTAGCTGGGCAAAAGAAACCCTAAAAACATATCTGGGTAAAAGCCTCAACACATCCATAAAGCCTGATGGCAAGGGTAGAACCATAATACACATATAAAATGTGTGGGTACAGAGAGGGGCCCTCAATAAGTACCCTGGGGTGGGGGAGGGCGCAGCAGGGTACATCAATATGAGTATGGATATACTAGAGATAAAGAATCTCATCGTAAAGCCAAAGAAAGGAAACCAAAGATCAAACCGCAAGGTGATCGCCAGAGCACATTCTGCGACGTACAGTTTCGGGGTTCCCTTAGATTGAATACGACAACAGAAGTCTGGGACCATCTAGTTTTGAATTGCAGGTTTACATCCTTGGCTGGGGGTGTGCTCTGTTCCCGTTTGTACCTCTCTGGGTGCAACCCTTGGGTGGTCCTGGCAGCTCGAAGAGGTTTTCATGTGACACTGGTGGGGGCTGTACATTCTTGGGATCCCTCAGGATGCTACGTTTTTTAGCTCATGTCCCCCACAGTGTCAAGTGGCATGGGAGGAGGTTATTTAGTACATGCATGGCCAGGGCTCAAGACACTTCGGGGGGGGGGGGGTGCAAACAGAAGTGCGCAAGAGGGGCCCTGAGGACAGTCCCTCGGGGTTCATGGGGCTCAAGGTACAACCTGGGGAGGCGGTGGAGTGAGAATACATTCTCGGGGTGCTAATGAACATAGCACCACCCCAGTGTGCCCATGTTGCTACGCCCCCACCGCTCACCTGTTGAAGTGTCTCCAGCACCTCCTTCACCCCCCAGCGGAACCACCTCCCACACGGCCTCCTCCTCTTCCTCCACACCGTGACCCCGAGGCGTGCTTCTTTCACCGGCGGCAGCAGCGACGGGGGCCGCAGCCTCCTCTTCAGGCGCGGGTTCCTCCATCCCCTTCCCTCGGAATCCGTGCGGGAGAAGCGGGCCCCTCCTCAGGCTGCCATCCGTCCCCGCGCACCCTCGGTAGCCTCCGCGTCCGGCACCGTTAGCTGTCAGACTGTCAGTCAGCGCGCGCTCCCGCGCCGGCCATCCCAGCGCGTCATCAAGCCCCGCCCTTCAACAGTGACAGTCACGCCCTTACGTCAACAAGCCGGCCCCGGGACGAATAGCTCCGCCCCCTCGATCACAACGCCCAGCACCGTAGTTCCCTGAGTTTATCCCTAACTGCGTGCTGCGTCTTTTATTGCGCGACACGTTATTACATCACTACGTACTCGACAACGGTCTATGGCTTGGCCTACCAGCCCTGCGCGCGTCCTAAAACAGAAGTAGGACTATAGTGGGAGCGCACGTTTACTTCCGGGGTTAATGCCTCACCGGGCCGATGAGGAGACCACCGTGAGCGCACCCGTTGCGCTGCAGCAATAATGGGCCGGTACTCGTCAGACTCGGACGATGACAGCAGAAGCCGAAAGAAAAAGGGTAGAAGGCACAAGCGTTCTTCTTCCAGCAGTTCTTCAGACAGCAGAACCGTGAGCCGGAAGAAATCCGGGAGGAGGTCACGGTCCCGGGAGCGCCCGTCGATTTCCCACTCCTACGACCGGCGGCGCAGGCAGGAGTCCAGCAGCAGCTCGTCCTCCTACGAGTCCCGGAGGAAGCGCAGCCGGTCCAGAGACAGGGGAAAGCCCTCCAAGTCCCGGAGGTCGAGGTCCAAGAGCCGGTCGAGGCGGCGCGGGCGCTCCCGCAGCCGCAGCAGCGATGTGTCGAGCCACAGATCCCACCACAAGGGTGCCCGGGGCCACTCCCGCGAAAGAGAGCGGCGGAAAATCAAAGAGAAGGAGAAAACGAGGGAGAAAGAAAAGGATCGCGGCAAAGAGAAGGAGCACAGCACCAAGCGGATCGACCCCGACAGCATGATACCCGGGATAGAAAACATGACCCCGGCGGAAAAGGTCAAAGCGAGGCTGCAGCTGGTCCTTCAGGCCGCCGCAAGAGCTGACGAAGCGTTAAAGGCGAAGGAGAAAAAGGAGGAGGAAGAAAGGCGGAGAGAAGAAGAAAGGAATTCCCTGTCCGAACAAGTTAGGAGAGTGAAAGAAATCGAGAATATCGAAAGTGACTCCTTTGTTGCACAGGCGTTTAGGTCAAGCCGGGAAGCAAAAACTGCACCAGAAGCCGAGGACGCCAAGCACGACTCTGCTGTTCTAGGGACGGCTGCTGCGGACCTGTCCAACAGCGACGACAAGGACTCAAAACTGGGGAACTTCTCCATTCCTATAAAATACCAGGATGACAACTCGCTGGCGCATCCAAATTTGTTTGTTGACAAGGCTGAAGCAGAGGAGCGGTGGTACAAGAGATTGGTTTCTCTGCGACATGAGCGACTGATGGGTAGTCCTGTGGCATGAAGCAAGGCCTTGGTACAATGGGCACTGGATAGTGGGATTGCTGTGGTTTAAACACTGCTCTTGTCAGTGTGCCAGATTTTGGAAGGCGGAAAGTTTTCCTTACTAAACTTGCAAATCAAAATAATTAGCAAACTAAAACGTGCAGTGTCCGGTGACCGCCTTTTTGTGTATGGCGGATCGTTCGTATTGGGTTGGCTAACTTGCAAGAGTAGTACACTAAACAGACCGCCTGATGTGTGGAACGAAGTGGCACATAACGTGTTAGTCTGCAAATTGATTCTTTGTTTAAGTTGTTGAGTTGTCTAAAATATTGGTACACTTTTTTAAAACTAGCTGATGAAAAACGTTGGTATCTACAGTGTAGGTAGTCCACTTTAAAAATCCATTACAGTTTTCTATATTTAACTACAGAAAAGGAAATATTTCAGCCAACTGAGAGCTAACATGAGAAACGAATATCAGGAGTGAACGAGCATAGGGCCGTTTCTCATTTATTACGGTTGTGATGTTTCCGTGATCTTAAAAGTAAGCGCATATTTCAAATGTGTGGTTGGATACTTCCATTAATAAAATGTAAAAGAGACTATTTTGGGGCAGGTCATCGCAGCCATATGACACAAGAAGCAATCTCACTATTTAAGAATTGTAACTGTAATAAATGTGGGTAATAGTTGAGCTTTGTTTGCGTCCTATTTGTTGCTTTAAAATGGGCACCAACAGAGGACCGTTGTCCGGTTATTACACTTCCATCCCAAAGAGAAATAATGGTAGAACAACGTGACGTTCCTCTTGAAATCATGATGCCCTCCAAGAAATGTTTGAAATGTCTTCTATGTATAAATAAGACGCATCCTTCATTTCATTCAAATTAACAAAGTACTTAAATTAGTCTGTTTCCTGACCCCTTTTCTGACTTTGTGGCTGGTGTCTCGTAGGTTGTAAATTTCCCTATGAAGAGGTGTGAGGTGTGTTGGATTAAAAGACAAACTTAAAATGTGGAGTGGCGAGCAGGAAGCTGTGCATAAGCATGATTTGTTGCACAGCAGCCTTAGTATAGATTCATCTGCGTGTACCGGTAGCTACACTCCCTACCTACTGATTCCTGTCTTTCATGCCGCTGGAAAGAGACATGTTTTCTAGTGCTCTCTAAATTTACAAATGATTTGAAATTAGGCTTCAACTTATGGGAATTGAGCACTAGTGTCTAATTCTATGCAGTGGCAATGTGGTGCCTGCAGTTATTCAATTTTTTATGGGGCGTACAGATGGGTGAGTTGCCGATTGAGTGTGTGGGGTCATGATAACTGGATGTAGTTATTTTTGTTGATGTGCATTTCGTTCGATTCTGTGTATTGCTTGGCATGTTATGCACTTTGCTTAGAAGGTGTTTCACCGAGCTACCTGCAGTTACAGTAATGAGCTTGCTCCTAGTGATGTGTTTGTCCTGAGGACCGCTGACAAATTTACACTTCAAAACTGTATCTTAACAATTTACCCATGGTTTGATTAATTTCGACAGAGTTAAACCTCGATTTTATGAGAGAAAGTATCCCCAAAGTAAGGCACCTCCCAACACATCAAACTTACAGTCAGTTTAGTAAGGGCCCACTCGGTAATTGAAATGTAAATCAGCAGTATAACTTTAGAGGTTTAATACAGTCATTTCCATGAAGGCTATCTGCAAAAATTGCAATCCAGAGTAGTGCAAAATAATTAGAAATATTCTAAGTCCCAAGTGAGCAGCAAAATCAGAGCGATTGGCATCGTCATCCCTAGCCTCTAAAGGTTCAGGGAAGTCTTCTGACTCACTTCTGAAAATCAAGAGTTTAGATACTCCCTTAGTAAATAATTAAAACTGCAAAATCACTGTGGTATGATCAAATGTTACCTTCTCAGCAAATCGAAGCACAGTTTTATTAAATGCCATATTGCCTGAGCACTTAAGCACTATCACACTGCACAAATATTGATTCTGCCTACTCTGTGCTAATGTCACCCGGAGACAGCAAGACAAACTAGTTATATAAACAACAGAAAACTATTATGAGTGAAATGGGTGCAGTGAGCTAGAAGAAGTTTTTGGAAATGTTACATTAGTGTGATCATGTTGAAAAGATCGACAATGTCCATGGAAATAAACCTAATTCCGCTTGACTGATTATGTGATGGTGAAGAAAAAGAGGGAAAGTGAAAAGAAAGAATTGCTTAGGATAACAATTTGGTAATGTGGAGAAGCCAAGATTAATCACAGGTGTTTTGGTTTTGCATTATGTAAATCAGGAACTAGATGTATATGCTTTGTTCCCCCCCCTCCCCCACACACCTCAACCACACCCCACATGAGCATCAATGCAGCTCTTGGTCACATCACAGAACACATTTTCTTGCCCTCTGCGAAAATATTTGTGGGTACCCATGTAATACATAGATATGAGAATGAAATTCACACAGGCCTTCATTGGTGACTTCAAATTTACATTGAAATGCGGTGTATATAGAGAGTTGTTATTTTCTTATTTACAAAAAGAACAGATGTTGGATGGAATGCTGAACAATGCAAACATTCACCCCAATCACAAAGATCTGGGTTTAATCCATCGTCTTTTTGCTCACCACGCCACCCCAGTTTGGACCCAGCCATATGCAAGTCATCTGTTGTTATTGCATTTGTCGCCCCAAGTGGGAAGGGTATGCCCGGTCATGGGTCCCGTGCTTGCTATGCCACCAGATTCAAGCTAGCCTGGCTGATGAAGGGTGATACCCTGAAACCGGTCCCAGGGTGCTTCTTTCTGGTCCAGGTAGGACCTGGCCTGGCAGTTTGGGCTGGACTGTTCCATGGGGAACAGGGTCAAGACTGGTTGGGTCCAAACCGAAATGGCATGACAGGCAAAAAAAACTGATGAATTAAACCCACATCTGTGACTGGGGTTGAATGTTTGATTTGCTCTGCATTCCGTCCATCATCTGTTGTTTTTGCATTTTCTTATTTGGGACATTAGGCGGTGGAAAGAGTTATTTCCACTAAGAACAGAAGAAAATCAGTTTTCTATTTAAAAACAGTCAGATTTATGTTCTGTCTTGTTTTGTATAAATAAGCATTTGGACATGTCAGCTGAAAGATCAAGCCCCTTGCCAGCAAACCACAAAAAAAATCCAGTGTTTACGTTAGTAAAAAACACATGTTTTTTCAATTGTTGCCTCCCACTCTTCACCCCTTATACCTCGCTGTACAATAGATACAACATTTCAGACGAGGCAAGTGAGGACATCGGTTCTAAGGTTAAAGTTTATGCACACCTACAAATGTACTCGTTTTGTGGGTATTCCCTCATCTTTCTTATCCATTCCCACTTTGAAATTGTAGGGGATTTAGTTCTGTGAGTGGCAGTTCATTTCCAGGGTGGGAGTGAGCAGGTAACCCCCAAAAATGGCAGGGGATAAAACAAGGGAGGTCCTTCTTCATAGGGGAAAATATTTTCTTATGGAGAAAACAGTGCACCCACACTCCTAAATACATTAATAATGCAGAAATGTCTCCATATGCTCGTATGTTAAAAATTGTCAAAGGTTTTCAGGAAGCATGCATGGGAACGTTATATGGCCGTAGGTTGTTAGGTGCACCCTGTGAAACCATTACTCATACCAAAGATTGAAAATGTAGATTGGGACAACGTGGTACATCTGTGGTTGTTGATTTCAGAATTATGTCTGGTATTGGGCTCATATAAGGAAAATGTGTCCAGTTTTTGGCTTTTCCGCTGTGGTATATGTAGGGTTGTAGATCAGAGTAGTATGCTTTTTTTTGTGGGTGCATAAAGTGGTGGCCTCTAGAAGGGATGTAATACCTCTGCTTTGTGGGTGGTTAAAAACAAATTTGCATGACCACTGTGCATCTAGTTTTTACAATCCACGAGATGAGGAATGTTGAAGGTCTGGAAATCCATGATTGGTCGATTTACAAAGTGCAATAAAAGATGTTTGTGAATCCTAACTTTTAAGTGGGAAATCCACCCATATGTAGAGGGGCAACTAGTTTGAGAAAATGTATGAGTCTTGTTTTTCAGTAGGAAAGTATCAAACATAAGTGACAATGAAAAAATGTTTTTCTCATGTAAGTTATTAACGAAACTGAAATGCAAGTCCTTGGGCATCACTCCCTATATAAGAGATTTTAAAACATAGCAATATTCATTAAAATCCAATAAGAAGAACATTTGTATCACAATATTTCAGGAGTGTAAACAGAGATGCACATAATTTTCCATTCTACTATGGTATCCCAACATTTCTTTTAAGCTTGCAGTGTTGTGGCTAATTCTGAAAAATCAAATTTTCCAAACCACAAATGAGGTATAAACTCGTGCCACCAGGTTTAGTATTCAGGAGAATCGCCTGAGCCGTGTATATTTAATTGCCAATCTAGCCACTGAGATAGCCAAGAAATAGACATAACAGAAAAAATCTAGGGGGAATGGTCAGGTTAAATGGTTTACTGTCAAGTTAAATAAGTAGTCATTAATCTATTCACTTGATAAGATTAAAAAAAACTGATTCCAAAAGGGGGTGATGAATGGGAATTATGCAAAATTAATTTTGACTACAAAGGTTAAGAATAGATTGAAAGAGTATATTACATTGCCTAATGTCCTTAACAAGGACATGATCACCCACGTTCCTAGTCATTTTAGAAGTCAAATGCTAAAAATTGTATGTCTTTCTGTTATAGAAAATTTATTTAAAAATATATAAACCTTGGTGTCTTAATCATTAAAGGAATTTATTTTGTGGTAAATCAATCCTATTAGTGCAAAGTTACTTGAGATAGCTTTTCAGCTGCAGATATTTGAAGAAGCAATGCATGGGCATTGCATATTCCCTCTGCAATTCCCGGAAGTCAAATAATAGCACAATTGTTAGGTATTGACGTAAGGTCTCAGTGCAATTCTAACATACCCTTCATATGCAAATGGCATATTGGGATTATAGCCTTTTAGAGTATATTGATTAAAACTGTGTGTGTGTGTGTGTATATATATTTTGGGATATACCATAAGTGTTTTAAATCTGATATGTTTTAAATAGGCAGTGTCCACTAGGCCTTTCAAGGATATAAGTTGATCACACCATTGGTAGTCAGAAAATAGGTCACCTACAGGCCATTCAGCTTGAACGTCCGAAAATCTGAAGATAAAAGAAGAAATATAATAAACCCAAAGAGATGGAAGTGACCGTCCACCCTTGTCCAGAGCAAGTTGTGTAAAACATTTTTTTTTTAAACGTGGATCGCACAGCAAGGTCTTTTTTTTTATGTTACCAAATATACTTCGGCCAACTCGCTTCCACTTTTTAAAAATATACTTTACAGCTATAAGGTGGAATATACCTGAACAGATAAAGATAAAGAGGCAAGACAATTTTTATGACAATATATCTACTGATTAAATCAATACGGTGTCTGTCCCATTTTCTGAATAATTAAAGAGATTTTAAATACAATATATCATGATTAAGTCTGATAGTATCCTCTGTGATCGTGGACACTTGAACCTACAGGTATGATGCTGTTTTTCCATTTCATGAGTCTGGTCCTGCTGGAGAGCTTCATGCAAAGTGTGTGTTTTTTAAGCTGGTTCTTAGTTACAATCTCAGCCTCATTCATAAGGCTATTTGCACAGGTGAGTCTAACCAGTGCAAAGAATGCAAAACGACTTTTGCAATCCATAAAAGACAGTTTAGTAATCACAGAACGAATTACCCATCCCTGAGTTGTTCCTATGAGGTAATCTCCTCCTGTAGTTAAGGACTTTGTGGTCCAGTGTTTGAATAACCTGGCTGTCTGTTAACAGCTACATCGTTTTTTTAGGGTTGAGCCTGCGTAGCATGCGCTTGAGAGACGCTGTAGTAGTTAGAAAAGGGCTCGGAGCCCCATCCATGTCACGTCGGTGTCTTTCATTGGTTCGTGGGCTTGCCTTTTAAAATCTGCTTGCTTTCATTAGTGGAAGGCATGCATACGTCATGCCTTTTCCGGTGGTTAGCTCTCCTCAAGCGCAGCGACCAAGTACTGAAAACATATGAGGCTCCAGGTTTTCCGTCCGGTTTCTGGACTACTTTTTCTCTTTTTTCGCAGCGCGATCTTGCTTGTTTAGCAGCGCGATCACACTCGTTTTTTTCCATTTCATGAGGCAAGAAAAGTCCGGTTGGGAGTTTACAATTGCTAATAGCTCTAACTCAGAGATATGCGAGACCCGTTGCATTGCAAATGCTTGTGTTAGACAGTATTCTTAAACCATTTTCCAGCCACTTCGCACTCTGTAAAAGTCACCAGGCTCTGACCAAAAGAAGCATTATGCAGATAACAGGGCTTTGTTTTAGGCAAGACATAATTTATTGCATTTTTAAAGAGGTAACAGAGATCACCTACAATGTGTAAATGCGCCTAGACATATTTAAACATTAGCAGTTTACTAGAATATTTGTGAAAAATTTCCCAACCTTAGGGGGGCGCGGCATTACAAAGATTGAAAACCACTGTTCTAGAGTGGGCAGTGGAAACCCCGAGAAATGTGTGGGGGCGGGGCAAAAGGCGTTGTCCAAGAGGATTTTTTATTTCTTTTGTAGAAAAAAAAGCACGTCGTATTTCACCAGCTCTGTTTTTTTCCACAAGAAAAAATAGACACGTGCATTCTCATGACAAAGGGGAAGTCAGAAAAGATTTCAGTGTTGCGTCTGGAAAACTGCTATCTCATGCGGGCATTCTGGCGTAACCTGAAATGGTTTACTTAATTCCGAAACCTGCACCAAGGCCGGGTCGGAAACGCTGGGTACAATTTTCAAACCGATTAAAAATCTCATACATTCCTCTAGAGGGCGCTGCTACCGAGCGGATACAGCTTCTGTGTCTTTACGGCAGTGAGCGTCCTAGAGGCCCCGACAGATCGTAACTGTCTGGTCCCTTTCTGAGGTTTTGTTCGTTTCTGATTATCTTTCAGTTTTTGCTGATTTCAAGTACTAGTAACTGTCGGCTCACTGTCCAGGCAGAAAACCTTTTTCTATCCTGCTCAGGACAATTGTAGGGGAACAGAGAAGGCGAGCAATGGAAATACAAATGAAATAATTGTAAAATGATAGTAAAGAACAAAATACGCTCTCCATTCGTCTAAACTGAGGCTCCTGAAAACCGCCAAAAGCTACGTGGCAGTAAACCAACCAGCAGACACTGCGCGGACACCTGTGAAGTATGGCAGTATGGGAGGGCGCCGGGGCCCAGACCCGAAGCTGTAGAACTAACAGCAGCAGTTGTTAATGAAATGAGTGAAAACAGATGCACAAAATCTAAAAGCATACTACAGCACAAGGTACAAAAGAGAAAGCTGCCAAACACCCCGAGGAGGTGACAGTACAATGTACCACAGATGCAGGACACCCCCAGGAGGTGACCGTACAATGTACCACACAGCTGCAGGACGCCCCGAGGAGGTGACACTAACATGTACCGCACAGAAGCAGGACACCCCGAGGAGGTGACCGTACAATGTACCACAGATGCAGGACACCCCGAGGAGGTGACCGTACAATGTACCACACAGATGCAGGACACCCCCAGGAGGTGACCGTACAATGTACCACAGATGCAGGACACCCCGAGGAGGTGACCGTACAATGTACCACACAGATGCAGGACACCCCGAGGAGGTGACCGTACAATGTACCACAGATGCAGGACACCCCGAGGAGGTGACCGTACAATGTACCACACAGATGCAGGACACCCCCAGGAGGTGACCGTACAATTTACCACACAGCTGCAGGACGCCCCGAGGAGGTGACACTAACGTGTACCACACAGATGCAGGACACCCCCAGGAGGTGACCGTACAATGTACCACACAGCTGCAGGACGCCCCGAGGAGGTGACACTAACATGTACCACACAGAAGCAGGACACCCCGAGGAGGTGACCGTACAATGTACCACAGATGCAGGACACCCCGAGGAGGTGACACTAACATGTACCACACAGCTGTATGACGCCCCGAGGAGGTGACACTAACATGTACCACACAGAAGCAGGACACCCGAGGAGGTGACCGTACAATGTACCACAGATGCAGGACACCCCGAGGAGGTGACACTAACATGTACCACACAGCTGCAGGACGCCCCGAGGAGGTGACACTAACATGTACCACACAGATGCAGGACACCCTGAGGAGGTGACACTAACATGTACCACACAGAAGCAGGACACCCCGAGGAGGTGACACTAACATGTACCACACAGATGCAGGACGCCCCGAGGAGGTGACACTAACATGTACCACACAGATGCAGGACGCCCCGAGGAGGTGACACTAACATGTACCACACAGAAGCAGGACACCCCGAGGAGGTGAGAGTACAATGTACCACACAGCTGCAGGACGCCCCAAGGAGGTGAGAGTACAATGTACCACAGATGCAGGACACCCCGAGGAGGTGAGAGTACAATGTACCACACAGATGCAGGACACCCCGAGGAGGTGAGGGTACAATGTACCACACAGATGCAGGACACCCCCAGGAGGTGACACTAACATGTACCACACAGATGCAGGACACCCCCAGGAGGTGACCGTACAATGTACCACACAGATGCAGGACGCCCCGAGGAGGTGACACTAACATGTACCACACAGAAGCAGGACACCCGAGGAGGTGACCGTACAATGTACCACAGAGGCAGGACACCCCGAGGAGATGACACTAACATGTACCACAGAGCTGCAGGACACCCCGAGGAGGTGACACTAACATGTACCACACAGATGCAGGACACCCCGAGGAGGTGAGAGTACAATGTACCACAGATGCAGGACACCCCGAGGAGGTGAGAGTACAAACTACCACACAGGTGCAGGACACCCCGAGGAGGTGAGAGTACAATCTACCACAAATGCAGGACACCCCGAGGAGGTAAGAGTACAATGTACCACACAGGTGCAGGACACCCCCAAGAGGTGAGAGTAATATGTACCACATAGAAGAAGCTGCAGGACACCCCCAGGAGGTGACCGTACAATGTACCATACAGATAAAGCTGCAGGACACCCCAAGGAGGTGAGAGTACAATGTACCACACAGATGCAGGACACCCCGAGGAGGTGACAGTACAATGTACCACACAAATGCAGGACACCCCGAGGAGGTGACACTAACAAGTACAACACAGATGCAGGACACCCCAAGAAGGTGAGAGTACAGATAAAGCTGCAGGACACCCCAAGGAGGTAACAGTAACATGTACCACACAGATGCAGGACCCCCGAGGAGGTGACCGTACAATGTACCACACAGATAAAGCTGCAGGACACCCCAAGGAGGTGAGAGTACAAGGTACCACACAGATGCAGGACACCCCGAGGAGGTGAGAGTACAAGGTACCACACAGATGCAGGACACCCCGAGGAGGTGAGGGTAACATGTACCACACAGATAAAGCTGCAGGACACCCCCAGGAGGTGACCGTACAATGTACCACACAGATGAAGCTGCAGGACACCCCGAGGAGGTGCCAGTAACATGTACCACACAGATGCAGGACACCCTGAGGAGGTGACCGTACAATGTACCACACAGATGAAGCTGCAGGACACCCCGAGGAGGTGCCAGTAACATGTACCACACAGATGCAGGACACCCCGAGGAGGTGACAGTAACATGTACCACACAGATGCAGGACACCCTGAGGAGGTGACAGTAACATGTACCACACAGATGCAGGACACCCTGAGGAGGTGACCGTACAATGTACCACACAGATAAAGCTGCAGGACACCCCAAGGAGGTGAGAGTACAAGGTACCACACAGATAAAGCTGCAGCACACCCGAGGAGGTGTGAGAGTACAATGTACCACACAGATAAAGCTGCAGGACACCCCAAGGAGGTGAGAGTACAAGGTACCACACAGATAAAGCTGCAGCACACCTGAGGAGGTGTGAGAGTACAATGTACCACACAGATAAAGCTGCAGGACACCCCAAGGAGGTGAGAGTCCAATGTACCACACAGATGCAGGAGACCTCGAGGAGGTGAGAGTCCAGTGTACCACACAGATGCAGGACACCCAGAGGAGGTGACCGTACAATGTGCCATACAGAATAAGCTACAGGACACCCAGAGGAGGTGACAGTAACATGTTCCACACCGTTAAAGCTGCAGGAGGTGAGAGTACAATGTACCACACAGATAAAGCTGCAGGAGGTTAGAGTATAATGTACCACACAGATAAAGCTGCAGGAGGTGGGAGTACAATGTACCACACAGATAAAGCTGCAGGAGGTTAGAGTATAATGTACCACACAGATAAAGCTGCAGGAGGTGGGAGTACAATGTACCACACAGATAAAGCTGCAGGAGGTGAGAGTACAACGTACCGCACAGATAAAGATGCAGGAGGTGAGAGTTTAATGTAGCACACAGGTAAAGCTGCAGGAAATGAGGAGAGTACAATGTACCACACAGATAAAGCTGCAGGAGGTTAGAGTACAATGTACCACACAATGTACCACACAGATAAAGCTGCAGGAGGTAAGAACACAATGTACCACACAGATAAAGATGCAGGAGGTGAGAGGAGAGTACAATGTACCACACAGATAAAGCTGCAGGAGGTGAGAGTACAATATACTACACACAGAAAACACTGCTGAACACCCTGTATGTGGTGACAGTAAAATGTGCCATAAAGATAAAGGTGCAGGACAACCCAGCGCAAGGTGAGATGACAGAAGAATGTACTGCTCAGATAAAGCTGCTGACCACCCGCAGGAGATGGCAGAAGAATGTACTGCTCAGATAAAGCTGCTGACCACCCGCAGGAGATGGCAAAATAATGTACCGCTCAGATAACGCTGCTGACCACCCGCAGGAGATGGCAGAAGAATGTACCGCTTAGATAAAGCTGCTGACCACCCGCAGGAGATGTCAAAATAATGTACCGCTCAGATAAAGCTGCAGGACACCCGCAGGAGATGGTAGAAGAATGTACCGCTCAGATAAAGCTGCTGACCACCCGCAGGAGATGGTAGAAGAATGTACCACTCAGATAAAGCTGCTGACCACCTGCAGGAGATGGCAGAAGAATGTACCGCTCAGATAAAGCTGCTGACCACCCGCAGGAGATGGCAGAAGAATGTACCGCTCAGATAAAGCTGCTGACCACCCGCAGGAGATGGCAGAAGAATGTACCGCTCAGATAAAGCTGCTGACCACCTACAGGAGATGGCAGAAGAATGTACCGCTCAGATAAAGCTGCTGACCACCTACAGGAGATGGCAGAAGAATGTACCGCTCAGATAAAGCTGCAAACCACCCTCAGGAGATGGCAGAAGAATGTACTGCTCAGAAGAATGTACTGCTCAGATAAAGCTGCTGACCACCCGAAGAAGATGGCAAAAGAATGTACTGCTCAGATAAAGCTGCTGACCACCCGCAGGAGATGGCAGAAGAATGTACTGCTCAGATAAAGCTGCTGACCACCCGCAGGAGATGGTAGAAGAATGTACCACTCAGATAAAGCTGCTGACCACCCGCAGGAGATGGCAGATCAATGTACCGCTCAGATAAAGCTGCTGACCACCCGCAGGAGATGGCAGAAGAATGTACAGCTCAGATAAAGCTGCTGACCACCCGCAGGAGATGGCAGAAGAATGTACCGCTCAGATAAAGCTGCTGACCACCTACAGGAGATGGCAGAAGAATGTACCGCTCAGATAGAGCTGCTGACCACCTACAGGAGATGGCAGAAGAATGTACAGCTCAGATAAAGCTGCAAACCACCCTCAGGAGATGGCAGAAGAATGTACTGCTCAGAAGAATGTACCGCTCAGATAAAGCTGCTGACCACCCGAAGAAGATGGCAAAAGAATGTACTGCTCAGATAAAGCTGCTGACCACCCGCAGGAGATGGCAGAAGAATGTACTGCTCAGATAAAGCTGCTGACCACCCGCAGGAGATGGCAGAAGAATGTACCGCTCAGATAAAGCTGCAGGACACCTGCAGGAGATGGTAGAAGAATGTACCACTCAGATAAAGCTGCTGACCACCCGCAGGAGATGGCAGAAGAATGTACCACTCAGATAAAGCTGCAGGACAACCGCAGGAGATGGTAGAAGAATGTACCCCTCAGATAAAGCTGCAGGACACCCGCAGGAGATGGTAGAAGAATGTACCACTCAGATAAAGCTGCTGACCACCCGCAGGAGATGGCAGATGAATGTACCCCTCAGATAAAGCTGCAGGACACCCGCAGGAGATGGTAGAAGAATGTACCCCTCAGATAAAGCTGCAGGACACCCGCAGGAGATGGTAGAAGAATGTACCCCTCAGATAAAGCTGCTGACCACCCGCAGGAGATGGCAGAAGAATGTACCACTCAGATAAAGCTGCAGGACACCCTTGAGTTGGTCACAGGAATGCGCGAGACAGATAAGGCTGCACCCTGAGGAGGTAACAGCAAGATCTGCCACACTAATAAAGTTTCTGAACACTCTGGGACATGACAATAAAATGTACCAGACAGAATCCTTTACACCGTGTGACACTAAACAGCACGTAGCAACAACTGGGAGTAAGATGTAATACTGAGAGATAGGCTCCTGAATTACTGCAGACAGCACAGCATTCTGGACTGCGGGCAAAAGTAAAATGCACTGCACAGATGAAGCTGCGGCATTCCTAGCAGCAGCAGGTACTATGTGCGCCCGAGACAAAACTGCAGAACCCCTGACAGCAGGTGACAGAATGTGTACTACAGAGACAAAGCTGCAGGATACCTGACAGCAGGTGACAGAACATGTACTACAGAGACAAAGCTGCAGGATACCTGACAGCAGGTGACAGAACATGTACTACAGAGACAAAGCTGCAGGATACCTGACAGCAGGTGACAGAACATGTACTACAGAGACAAAGCTGCAGGATACCTGGCAGCAGGCGACCGAACATGTACTACAGAGACAAAGCTGCAGAACCCCTGACAGCAGGTGACAGAACGTGTACTACAGAGACAAAGCTGCAGGATACCTGACAGCAGGTGACAGAACATGTACTACAGAGACAAAGCTGCAGGATACCTGACAGCAGGTGACAGAACATGTACTACAGAGACAAAGCTGCAGGATACCTGGCAGCAGGCAACCGAACATGTACTACAGAGACAAAGCTGCAGAACCCCTGACAGCAGGTGACAGAACATGTACTACAGAGACAAAGCTGCAGAACACTTGGCAGCAGGTGACTGAACATGTACTACAGAGATAAAGCTGCAGAACCCCTGACAGCAGGTGACAGAACATGTAGAACACCTGACAGCAGGTGACAGAACATGTACCACAGAGACAAAGCTGCAGAACACCTGACAGCAGGTGACAGAACATGTACTACAGAGACAAAACAGAAGAATATCTGGCAGCAGGTGACAGAACATGTACTACAGAGACAAAGCTGCAGAATGCCTTGCAGCAGGCGACCGAACATGTACTACAGAGACAGAGTGACAGAACATGTACTACAGAGACAGAGTGACAACATGTACTACAGAGACAAAGCTGCAGGATACCTGGCAGCAGGCGACCGAACATGTACTACAGAGACAAAGCTGCAGAACACCTGACAGCAGGTGACAGAACATGTACTACAGAGACAGAGTGACATCATGTACTACAGAGACAAAGCTGCAGAATACATTGCAGCAGGTGACAGAACATGTACTACACAGACAAAGCTGCAGAATGCCTGGCAGCAGGCGACCGAACATGTACTACAGAGACAAAGCTGCAGAACACCTGGCAGCAGGTGACAGAACATGTAGAACACCTGACAGCAGGTGACAGAACATGTACTACAGAGACAAAACAGAAGAATATCTGGCAGCAGGTGACAGAACATGTACCACAGAGACAAAGCTGCAGAACACCTGGCAGCAGGTGACAGAATATGTAGAACACCTGACAGCAGGTGACAGAACATGTACTACAGAGACAAAGCTGCAGGATACCTGGCAGCAGGTGACAGAACATGTAGAACACCTGACAGCAGGTGACAGAACATGTACTACAGAGACAAAACAGAAGAATATCTGGCAGCAGGTGACAGAACATGTACCACAGAGACAAAGCTGCAGAACACCTGGCAGCAGGTGACAGAACATGTACTGCAGAGACAAAGCTGCAGAACCCCTGACAGCAGGTGACAGAACATGTAGAACACCTGACAGCAGGTGACAGAACATGTACTACAGAGACAAAGCTGCAGAACCCCTGGCAGCAGGTGACCGAACATGTACTACAGAGACAAAGCTGCAGAACACCTGACAGCAGATGACAGAACATGTACTACAGAGACAAAGCTGCAGAATGCCTCGCAGCAGGCGACCGAACATGTACTACAGAGACAGAGTGACATCATGGACTACAGAGACAGAGTGACAGAACATGTACTACAGAGACAGAGTGACATCCTGTGCTACAGAGACAAAGCTGCAGAATACTTGGAAGGAGGTGACAGAACATGTGCTACAGAGACAGAGTGACATCATGTGCTACAGAGACAAAGCTGCAGAATACATTGCAGCAGGCGACCGGACATGTACTACAGAGACAAAGCTGCAGAACACCTGACAGCAGGTGACAGAACATGTACTACAGAGACAAAGCTGCAGAACCCCTGACAGCAGGTGACAGAACATGTACTACAGAGACAAAGCTGCAGAATACCTGGCAGCAGGCGACCGAACATGTACTACAGAGACAGAGTGACATCATGTACTACAGAGACAGAGTGACAGAACATGTACTACAGAGACAAAGCTGCAGGACACCTGACCGCAGGTGACAGAACATGTAGAACACCTGGCAGCAGGTGACCGAACATGTACTAGAGAGACAAAGCTGCAGAACCCCTGACAGCAGGTGACCGAACATGTACTACAGAGACAGAACATGTAGAACACCTGACAGCAGGTGACAGAACATGTACCACAGAGACAAAGCTGCAGAACACCTGACAGCAGGTGACCGAACATGTACTACAGAGACAAAGCTGCAGGACACCTGACAGCAGGTGACAGAACATGTAGAACACCTGACAGCAGGTGACAGAACATGTACTACAGAGACAAAGCTGCAGGACACCTGACCGCAGGTGACAGAACATGTAGAACACCTGCCAGCAGGTGACCGAACATGTACTAGAGAGACAAAGCTGCAGAACACCTGACAGCAGGTGACCGAACATGTACTACAGAGACAGAACATGTAGAACACCTGACAGCAGGTGACAGAACATGTACCACAGAGACAAAGCTGCAGAACACCTGACAGCAGGTGACCGAACATGTACTACAGAGACAAAGCTGCAGAACACCTGACAGCAGGTGACAGAACATGTAGAACACCTGACAGCAGGTGACAGAACATGTACTACAGAGACAAAGCTGCAGAACACCTGACAGCAGGTGACAGAACATGTAGAACACCTGACAGCAGTTGACAGAACATGTACTACAGAGACAAAGCTGCAGAATGCCTGGCAGCAGGTGACCGAACATGTACTATAGAGACAGAGTGACATCATGTACTACAGCGACAGAGTGACAGAACATGTACTACAGAGACAGAGTGACAGAACATGTACTACAGAGACAAAGCTGCAGAACCCCTGACAGCAGGTGACAGAACATGTAGAACACCTGACAGCAGGTGACAGAACATGTACTACAGAGACAAAGCTGCAGAATGCCTGGCAGCAGGTGACCGAACATGTATTACAGAGACAAAGCTGCAGGATACCTGGCAGCAGGTGACAGAACATGTACTACAGGGACAAAGCTGCAGAACCCCTGACAGCAGGTGACAGAACATGTAGAACACCTGACAGCAGGTGACAGAACATGTATTACAGAGACAAAGCTGCAGAACCCCTGGCAGCAGGTGACCAAACATGTACTACAGAGACAAACTGCAGAACCCCTGACAGCAGGTGACAGAACATGTAGAACACCTGACAGCAGGTGACAGAACACGTACTACAGAGACAAAGCTGCAGGATACCTGGCAGCAGGTGACAGAACATGTACTACAGAGACACAGCTGCAGAATACCTGGCAGCAGGTGACAGAACATGTACTACAGAGACACAGCTGCAGAATACCTGGCAGCAGGTGACAGAACATGTACTACAGAGACAAAGCTGCAGGATACCTGGCAGCAGGTGACAGAACATGTAGAACACCTGACAGCAGGTGACAGAACATGTAGTACAGAGACAAAGCTGCAGAACCCCTGACAGCAGGTGACAGAACATGTAGAACACCTGACAGCAGGTGACATAACATGTACTACAGAGACAAAGCTGCAGGATACCTGGCAGCAGGTGACAGAACATGTACTACAGAGACAAAGCTGCAGAACCCCTGGCAGCAGGTGACAGAACATGTAGAACACCTGACAGCAGGTGACAGAACATGTACTACAGAGACAAAGCTGCAGAACACCTGGCTGCGGGTGACAGAACAGGCAGCAGGTCACGTCATGTACTACAGAGACACAGCTGCAGGATACCTGGCAGCAGGTGACAGAACATTGTACTACAGAGATAAAGTTGCAAAATACTTGGCAGAAGGTGACAGAACAGAGTACTACAGAGATAAAGCTGCTGAACATGTGACAGCAGCTGCCGTAAGGTGCGACAGGGATAAAATGCTGCAGGTGACATTCAGAGGTACCTTGTAATACGAGGCTAATGGGCACTGGTAAACCATGTAGAATGACCCTCATCCTCAACCGTAAACAACTATAACACTGAATTTCTTATAACACAAAAAAACTAAGGTAAAAGGATGTCTAATGAACCTATCAAACCCATCTGTGCTATAAATCACTTCTTTTCCACATGACTTACCATACACAGTGATATATACGCAGCAGTCCTGTTGGACTCATTCACCTGAATGTAGGGTGACTAGGCGCCCCAGATTTTCTGGGACAGTCACGGTTATTCACCAGCTGTCCCAGCAGATTTTGGAAAATTGAGCTCATTTCCCGGTTTTTAGAGAGGTTCGTCTGAAAACTGGGGAAGGTGTTTTTTTTTCTTTTGTTTTTCTTTTTCCAACGAAGAGATGGTTAGCAGGCGTTATCAGAAAGCAATTTAATTAACAGGCATTATACTGGCTTTAAACAGTGCATTTCATTGGTGACCTTAGTGCCTCTTCTGTAATTCTGTGCTGATGAGCAGTCATTCTGTGCGCTCAGTTGAAGTAAAAGTGTAGTCCTTCCTCTACTTTTTGTGACGTGTCCCGGTTTTTGGCTTTAAAATTCTGGTCACCCAACCTGAATGAGTCTCCCGGGACTGGACTGTGTATTTTACATGTTGACCCTAGTCACAATGGTGGTGGTCCTTGTGTTTGGTTGTATGTAGCTTAAAAAATATTAGTTACGTAGCAATCTAAGTAGGGCAACTGTGATAAAACACTGTGTAAGAGAAACAAAGGCACAGTGGAGCACACTATGAAACAAAAGATTGCACACGCGTGGGTGGACCGATACCTGGAGTCACCGGTATCTCTCTGATAAGCAACGTCACTCGTCACACCAGTTTCCCGTAGTCTCTGTGTCTGGCTGGGCCAAGTCCTTATGGAAAGTGAAACCTTCCTGCCCATTACAATGTGGTGAAGTTTGCCATAGCATAGGAAGACTGCTTATATTCCAAAAGAAACAAGCATTGGCACAGCCAGTACGTGTTGGCGTGATAGGCTGGTGTGTCATTTCTTTTGTCCTTTTTGCAAGCATGTGCTATTAAATGTTAAAAGAAAAAGAAAAACATGCCTCAGCCTAAATGTGATGGCCTGTTGCTTGCATTAAATTTACAAAAAAAATAATAATAACAAACACATATAATTATATGTGAAATGCCAAGCTTGCTTCCCAGAAAGCAGGTGGACTAAAATAGGTATAGAAACGTTTTTCTAGTTTTAATGCACCTCGCAAGAAAATATTCTTGTTAATGCAAAGAAAAAGTGGTATTATATTTGAATCACTGCACCTAAAGATATAGATTAAATGCAGGGAGTAACAATTGATAAAAGGCTAACAGAAAACACATTGGTACAGAAAAGTAGTGGCCCACCAGTCCTTGCACATAAGTGCTGTTCTGTTTAGGGTTACCTGAGGAAAAGACTTGTGTCTTACCGGCAGATGAGATCACTCAGGTCCAGTGGACAAAACTTGCTTCTGGTGCCGAGGATTATTAAAGCAAGGAGAGTCAGTCGCTTGTTTTCTTATTTGGCCACCAGACTTTGGAATGCCCTTCCTGCTTATCTTCACCGGGCATCTTCTAAATCTGTTTTTCAGAAACTTCTAAACACTTATTTGTTTGGCCAGTAGTTAGTCCCTTATAGTTGCTTTTCTGCTGTTCTTGCATATTGAGGCTGCTGGCACCGGGACACCTTTTCAGAGGTAGCCACATGCTCTAGAAATGTTTTTGTTGTTGTAGGTGGAGGTGTTCATGAAAGATACTGACACTAACATTCAAGAGAGTCAATGGCTGAAGTGAACTCACACATTGCCCCATGTTGTATGCTGGGGGGACGGAAGCAGAATGTAAATGACAGCTGAACAGACAAATGGTTAAGGAGGGCTGGGTATATATTTGCAGCTTTTACCTTTTTTTTTTTTTTATAGGGCTGGACCGACAGCTAGGGCTTGCTACAAGCACATCTAATATAAGAAAGAGGACTATGTGTGCAGACAGAACTAGAACAATCATTTGCAACGCAATAGGTCTTGCATTTGCTTGAGTTAGAGCTATTGGCATTGTAAATTCATAACTGGACTTTTCTTGCCACATAAATTGGTCAACCCTGCCTCATAATTTCATCTTTTCCTGCCATATAATTCCAGTGGCCCTGCATATAACGAAAGCACTTCCATTACCTTCTTCCTCTATCTGCAGCAAAAATGAAAATGTTGCCATTTAGCATCCTAATTTAAACCTGCCACGCTAATTCCAATAGAATACCACGTTCACCCCCCACTATCAGAGTTGCTGGCTGGGTAACACAGTTCCCCAAAAAAGACACACAACAGTCACAGGGGAGAAATAAACTAGAAGGATCATCCAAACATATTGAGTGTTCAAACAGTCATAGTGTAATAAGGATGTTAAGTTGGCCTGAATTATGGTCATAATTGTAATAAGGAGAGATTATTAAAACATATACAAGTATCATATAAACCGTTATCAAAAATAAACCTTTGGCATTAGACTGTAATGCTCAAAACAGCCCCTAGAGGGCACCATAACAAAAACATAATTTGTAAGAAAAGTGGACATATAACCATATTATTAGCCCCTAGAGGAGATAACCCAATGAAAAAAAACATGAGAAAGTAATGCAGTGTAACCATATACTTAGCCCATAAAGGGACTTTTTAGGGCTAGCAGGCCTACTGCAATGGTGTTACAAACAAGACCTTTAAAACAAATCTTCCAGCCGTAAAACAAAAGTTGTGGCCATGAGAAAGCTTAAAAGACATTGAATAGTGGGAGGGGTTATTATTTTGGGGTCCCTACTAACCTAGCGTGGGAACCCAGAGATGATGTAGACAGAAGGAGGGTTTTGAAGTTGGTCTCATTGTCCTAGGACCACCACATGCTGAGTTATGAGGAAAATGTTTAGTAAAAAGTAATGCCCTGCAAAGCATTATGGGGCAAGTTTTCATGCAGCGAATATTATAATATATTGTCTGCAATGTTCAGAATAGCTCCCAGAGAACAACACAATAAAAATAGCATTTAGAAGAAACAGTCACCATCATCTCTTAGAGAGCATAACCACATGAAAAAAAATGGAAGAAAGTAATGTAGTGTAACCATATACTGAGTCCCTTGAGGGCATAGTACATTACACATTTTTAAGGCTAGCAGGCCAGTAAAACAAAAGTTCCAGCCATGATAAGACTTAAAAAGATAATGAATGGCGGTAGGGGTTATTATTTTGGAGTCGTACCATTGTCCTAGGAAAACCATAGGCTGAGTTATGAGCAAACATGTTTTGTAAAAGAAATGGCCTGCAAAGCGTAATTAGAACAGCCCCTTGAGGACACCACAATGAAAATAGCATTTCAAGAAACATGGTCATGTAACTATGTAGTTACTCCCTGGAGGACATAACCATACAAAAAGAAAATGGCAATAAATAATGCAGCATAACCATATATTCAGCCCCTAAAGGGCATAGTGCATTACATATATTCAGGGGTAACAGGCATATAACAGTGATATTACAAAGAAGGCCCTTAAAACACAAGCTATAAAACAAATGTTCCAGCCATGAAAGAGCTCAAACAGACACTGAATGGTGGGAGGGATTAATATTTTGGGGTCACCACTAACCTAGTTTGGGGACTCAGAGATGATGTAGACAGAAAGAGCACATTGTGGTCAATGTTTTGATGGTGATACCATTGTCCTAGGAAAACCACAGGCTGAGTATGAGCAAAAATGTTTTGTAAAAGTAATGCCCTGCAAAGCATTATGGGTTGAGTTTTCCCAAGTGCAGTAACTATTATAGTATCTGCTCTCCTGCTGTCAGGAGAGCCGCTTTCACTTTGAGGATTTCTGTTTTACATAAAGCATTTACCAATTTCAAGTGTTTTAAGGGGAGAGCCACAAGAAATCACTCTGATTAGGTAACTGTGAACAATATGACCAACGCTCCAACACCGCCGATCGAGTTCACGCTGTTGTGCCTGCTCACGTTGTGAGCGCCATGGCCACCATGCAGCACAAAGGGGAGAGACAAAAGAAATAGTTTTCCCACGCTGAAGTATATCTGCAGTCGGGCCATAATCCGTGTAACAGGGGCAGTCTGCAAGCCGTAACAAAAAGAGACTCAAGGCAGGACAAATGTAATGCATTTACCAATGACATCAAGTTATTTTTGAAAGGCAAGCCCACGAAAGTGAGCGTGATATGCGTGGTTAAAAGCCCACAACACTTACAACAGATCAAAGCGCTTGCATGCTTGACCTAAAAAGGACAATATGCACTTAGCACGAATGTGAGTCACTCGGAACCCAGGATTGTGGTAGATACGAGAATTGTTGCAACAGTTGGGCTGCACCTCGATAAACATAACAGGCATCATCAGAATGCAATGCTTCCTAAAATTAGTGCAGAATTGTGCCACTGAGAAAAGTGAAAGGACAAAGCTCCTAACAAAAAATTGAGGTGACGGGCATCCAAGATAAGCTGGATGTACTCTTATGGAACTGCACCTTGGGGCGTAGACACTACATCTCCCAGAAGGCCTGAAGGCTCAAGATGTCACTTAAATCAGCATAAAAAGAGTGACTAGTGAATAACTCAATGTGCAGAGAAGAATCCTTCTGAGGGGTTTTCTCCACCAGGGCGTCGTATGGTGGGGGAAAGTGTGCCCAAGGGATCGCTTCTACATTTCGCACTTCCCCCAGAAACTGGTAACTTTTCCATGACTATTTCTTTCTAAATCATGCGCAGAATGTTGGCTGTTGACGTATCTGAAGGTTTTTTGCAAGGAAGAAAAGGGAAGCATCTACAGCAGGCCGCTGCCACAACCCCTCCCATTTGATTCATTTTGTAGACCTTTTCGATGCCTTAATATACGGGAAATGAATCAAATGACCTGTAACTAAAAGCACAGTGAAATTTTACTCTGATGAAACTGTAGGAAGTGGAGAAAAAGTTTTCCTCTGAGTGTAAAGCTAATACATAGCCTAAAATGCTCACAAAAATAAATAATTTAAATCCATGCAAATGGGTTGCATTGAATAGCGTCAGCCGAGGTATGTAAAATCTTTGGAAAAATATGTGAAAATCGGCAGAAATATTTTCATATTTTTGCTCTATGTAAGGCTGAACTTTGGGGGGGGGGCGGTAGGAACCCTGTGGAATCCACTCTGAGATTATGATTCAGTGGCTCTCAATTTAATGCTAAAATTCCCTTCCTGTGAACACACAGTGTGTGTCCTGATGTTATGGTCACTGTACCCTTTACGACTGTGTCTTGTCATCTTTCCTGTGTGTTGAGACCAAGATCCCTGCCCCTCCCACACCTTTGAAAGGCCTCTGCTGCTGCCCTGGGTAGGACATACATGCTCGCCAGATTCAGTCAGAGGAGAAAGACTACTATGTGGCCGAGTGAACTTGGGTTAGTGAGTCAATCTGTGAAACTCCCTGTACCAGGGTTTTCACAAGGGGGTCGGAGGGCAGAGGGTGGAATTATCCCCCAAGTCCATGCTGTCCCACAGTAACATCTATTTATAGATTTTTAACAGGAAGAAAACCTGCTGCCTTTATTGCTAATAAGGGCAGATTACTTGCCGGACCACTAGATGGCGCCAGATGTCATATTCTTTTCTTTCCTCGAAGAACAAACAGTTTTTAATACTGCTCATGGCACCTTGCAAAAAATAGAAGCACCCACAGTGCCCCGCACTAAGTTGTGGCCCCCCTGTCTCACACCAACTTCTTGCCTAGAGGGCGCCACAACCATACATTATCCATTACCCCAGTAAATGACCACAGATTGGATAACCCGTGTTAGCCAATGGAGCCCGAATTCTTAGCTCCAGTCATTCCTCCGCCCATCCTGATGCTCCCGTACTTTTCCGCTTCCTGTGATTAATTTGCAAAAGCAAGAAAGAAGGCTGAATACTCTAGATTGGATGAGTCCCTAATTATGGGGGACCCTGTTGTCCGTAGATCCCTGATGAGCCCCAAGCTAGGCCGCTGCTATCAATGGAACTGCTCCAGGTTCCCTGCTGCATACTTCGTGAGAGGATGGGATCGAGAGGGCGCCTGGATGTATCTTCGAGCTCATGTGGGCGCTAGGCACCCAGGGGGTGGCTCCTCGGAAAGCTGTGGCTCATCACCTGCACGTTGCTATGGGAACAGCAGGACACAGCTGCCATCCCTGGTGGTTCTTAAATGGCATCCTTGAATACTCACTGTGCATATAGCGCACACAACCAGCCATAAATAGGAGGTTATTTTTACTTCACTGAATCCAAGGGTGTGCAGGAGTGAGTAGGAAGGTAGCGCTATATGCGGACGATCTGATGTTATACACCTTGGATATTACTCAGTCATTGCCACACAGAGAACAGGAACTGACCTTCTTTGGGAATTTCTCAAGTCACAAAGTTAATGAGGCTAAGACTGAATTAATGTTGTGGAATATGAAATGGAAGGGATGGGGTACTGAGGAAACCATTAAGTCTGTGCTTAATTTGTAAATAAATACGTGGCGGTGCCCAATGCCCTCCTCTTAAACGCGGCTGCTGCAATTAAATGTGCGAACAGGAAATACTGAGGCAGCGTAATGCTGACGCCTTGTAGGGGCCCTTAATTCCATTTACAGCCGCTCCTGCCCCTTCAGCTCACTCTTGCAGCTTTCTGCTTTCTCCCTTTGTGAGTTTTTTTAGTTTTTCTCTTCCTTTGTCTTTCCTGTAGGTGCATTTTCTCGCAATAAATGCTTGAGGCAGAAAACGAAGTGCCGCCCTCAAGAATAAGTGGCGGTGCTCAGCACCGGAAACAACAAGCACAAATTAAGCACTGCATTAGGTACTTGGAAATAAGTGTAGTAGCTGATGTTGACAGTCTTGTGGACACGAACCTGGAGAGAGTGAGGAAGGAAGTGGACAAGCTGATAGCCAAATGTCAACCTTTACCCCTGACGATCTATGGGTGGGTTAATCTTGTGAAATCGACAATCCTGCCCAAACGTACCTTCGTAGTTGACAACATCCCACTTACCTTTGGAAGGAAAGCCCTAGATAAGATGCAAGAGAGAACAACATATTTTATTTGGGCCTCAAAAGCCATTTGTATATCTTAGAAAAAGTTGGGAAAAAAATAAATTGGTAAATGGGGCGTGGCGCGCCCCGATATCCAGCTTCATTGTTGGGCATTTCAACTGAAAAATTAGAACATGCTGTTCTCTTGCCCCAATGAGTCCTGCATGGGGAAACTTTATAAGGCATTTTTAGAAGGTGCCAGGAATGAAGGTTTCCGCCATAAATTTTGAGCCCCTAAATACTTCAAAAAAGTAAGACTAAGGGCCTGATTACAACTTTGGAGGAGGGTGTTAATCCGTCCCAAATGTGACGGATATCCTGCCCAGCGTATTATGAGTTCCATAGGATATAATGGACTCATAATACAGCGGGTGGTATATTCGTCACATTTGGGACGGATTAACACCCTCCTCCAAAGTTGTAATCAGGCCCTAAGTGTCTGAGATCAGCTGCTAGATTATGGCATCATGTTAGAGTGCTATTATTATAATAAACTTGCGCCAATTTGGGATTCCTCAGGGACCCCTGTATGCTTGAGGGACTGTTTAGCGCGCCCTCTGAGAAACTCTGGGATTACAAGATGGGGGCAGGTAATGGTGGGAGATAAACTAATGCTATGGTAGGACTTGTCGTGGCTCATAAAATCGGGTATGTCTAGGTTCAAGTACTATCAGTTGGCCACTTGGTTCAAGACGAAGGACTGGACAAGCTGTGAGCCTAAGAGCATCACTGAAATGGAGCTACCGGAAACCGAGGCTGTGAAGAAGGAAGTGCCCAGTGGTACCTACATCTAGTAAAGGCAGCCGAGGCGAGCATGAAACCAGCACATAGTGAATGGGAAGACAAGTCACCCTAAGAAGACCGACAGGAACTTTGGCACGTATCCTTTAACCTACTTTATTCCACAATAAAATCTGGTGAATCCAAATTATGTGGTAATTTTGCACACTTTTCGCCAGGTCGGAACAAGGGAAATGCACAGAGAGATGCGGTACAATTCTGTATGTTGTTCCTCAGTCCAAGCTGGAAAAAGGCGTCAATAAAGTTTCTGGAGATAGAGCTGCCGTGTACCGTAACAGATTAATTCTGGGGTAGTTTTACCGTTTTACCGCATGGTAATTCCTCCAACCTTTGTATGAGGGCTTTGAACCTGTGACCTTCAGGTTACTCAAAGGTCCCGGGACCATAGAGGGCTGATGGAGGAACCTCATAAGTTCATACCAAATCTAATTGGAGTTGTTCCGTCAATAGAAAAGGTTGAGATTTGATACTACCTAATCAGAAGCAAAACAAGCATTGGCCATGCAAATGGTCTGTCCTTTGAAAGCCTCAGATGTTTTTGAACTGGCTTTTGCTCACGGCATAGATATTCAAATTGGAAAAAAAAATAGTAATACATTCTAAAGGTGGTATGGACATGTTAGCAAAAAACAAAGTGGGTAAAAAAATGGCCCATCACAAAACTAAATTAAAAACTAATATACAAATGGAAGGAGAGATTGGCTTACCAGCCTGGCACCACAGTGGATCACTTTGTAGGTGGATGTGCACTTGTGTACGAAAAAAATACTGTTCTCAGTGAAAACACAGACTAGAGGAAGTGACGGGCCCACCGCTTCACAGTGTAGCTGTAGGCTGTGGTAGGTGGAAGCAAAGTGTGATTGACACTTGAGCAGACCAATGGATGAAGATGGCTGGCTAAAAGCCCATCTACGTATGTGCAACTGAATGTTTTTTATTAGGATTTATTTGAAAACGTGAAGTTGTCGCAATTGCTATAGATGTCTCTAGGCAAGACCTAACTAAGATCTTCAGCCCGCCAGCGTATTGCCAAATATGTCCTTGACTTTCTCACGTAGTAAAGTCAACAAGATGTTAGCGACCAGCTTACAAAACACTTCCAGTAAACAGTTAAGCAAGAAAAGAGCTTTGTATAGCACTTGGTACCACTTTTCTGCAGCTTCTAAGCTCTGTAAACAACAGGCGTTATGAATGATGACCCCTTTTAATGGTACCCAATTTACCAACCTCAGAAAAATGGAAGGCTGAGTTGGCCTTGCTGACGTTCAGCCTCCAAACTGTGAGCAAGTAGCACTTCGGCGGGGCAGCAGAATGTGCCTGACCCACTGCCAGCTCCGAGTGTGCACAAGCTCCTGAAGCTCAGGTTGGCGCTGTGAGGATTTCCTGGTACCAGTGCCCGGGGGTGCCTGGAACCGATACCGGAGCATCTCATGAGCCAAGACATGGGAAGCCTCGAAGATGCCAAGCAGCATGAAGAGAACCAGAGTAGCTACCTCAAGCCAGGCGAACGTCACATCCGGGGACGTCACAGAGGTCCGAGCTAAGCAAAGTTCTGAGTGGCCAGCTGAGAGACACACCCACAACGTGACACTTCGGCCTTCTCCATTTAAACAAGAACCTCAGCTCCTCGCTGTCCAAGAAGTGCTCGCTGGGGTGCAACGTTTCCACGGTGACTACCTGGCTCTAAGGAGGGGAGGAGGTAAACCCAGTAACGTTCTCTCTAAGGGCTCACCCCATAACTTACTGTATGTAATGTATCTAATGTACCCATCCTGGGTCTGGGTCAGACACCCCTCGCGGAGGGGTTTGACATTCTGAATTGATCTGGGGGGCCAGCATAACCTTTGAGCCCTGATAAAATGCAGGGAGCATTGCTCCCCTAAACTGCACCCCGTGGGGACAGCTACTGAGTGTTCCTGAAAGGAGAGTACATCTGGTGTACGAAGAGAGGGTGTGACAGGGGGGCAGGGGCGGAACCTCCAGCCCTGGGGGTCTCCCCTCTTACAGATTCTGTTAGGCAGGGAGGCGGGCAGGGAGCCTAGGGAGACCCCACTAAGCTCGCTCCCCACAACGTCGTATTGGGTGTCAGAAGACACAGTGACTTGAGAAGTCTGGGAGAAGTTGATCCCACTGGTTGCTTGTGTTACTGACTTACTCCTACACTGTTAGACTCACATTTAATCATCAGGAAAAGGACACCCCTCATTGGAGAGTTTAAATGAGAACCAGTCGGCAACGTGGTGGCCCTTAACACTCAAAAAATACCCTTGTATTGTAATGCAATACACAAATTTAATGCATCAACGTGACACACATACAGTGTTCCAACAATGCAAAATATAACACCATAAGTCCACTTGATGAATGTGATGCATCAACAGTATACATCATCTATGCTTCAGGATACTCACAGGACCAAACTGCAGCAGAACACAATAAGTAGATCACACAGTCCCCTCACAATATAGTTTGCAGAGGAATGTTCCCCATCGATACAACATACATCACAAACACCAACGTGGCCATCTACAAGCTTCAGACATCTACTACCATCAGACATCTACAAGCATCGGGCATTTACAAGCACCAAACATCTACAACCATCTGACATCTACAACCATCAGATATTTACAAGCATCAGATTTCTACAAGCATCAGACTTCTACAAGCATCAGACATCTACAAGCATCAGACTTTTACCAGCATCAGTCATCTACAAGCATCAGACATATGCAAGCTCAAACATCTACTAGTATCAGACGTCTACAAGCATCAGACATCTACAAGCATTAGACATTTACAAGCATCAGGCATCTACAAGCATCGAACAGTTACTAGCATCAGGAATCTACTAGCATCAGACATCCACAAGCATCAGACATCTCCAAGCATCAGACATCTGCAAGCATCAGACATCTGCAAGCTCAAACATCTAGTGTCAGACGTTTATAAGCATCAGACATCTACAAGCATTAGACATTTACAAGCATCAGACATCTACAAGCATCAGGAATCTACTAGCATCAGACATCTACAACCATCAGACAGCTATGGCCATCAGACTTGTACACGTATCAGACATCTACTAGAATCAGACATCTACAAGCATCAGACAGCTACAAGCATCAGACATCTACAAACATCAGACATCTCCAAGCATCAGACATCGGCAAGCATCAGACAAATGCAAGCTCAAACATCTAGTATAAGACGTTTACAAGCATCAGACATCTACAAGCATTAGACATTTACTTGCATCAGACATCTACAAGCATCAGGAATCTACTAGGAATGCTGGATTTCAATGTAATGCCCCCAGCGGCGTAAAGGCACTAATTACCATGCTCTTGCACGCCCTCAGAAGAGAAGCTTTGCCTCAGGCTGGCACCCAGATGTCCAACTGAGGTACATGTTCTTAGTCTTTGATACCTCTCAGTGCAGGGATACCTCAGACTCTATCTGCAGGAGTCCATGCCTAGCGCTTACTATGTTTAGAAAACTATTACATTGAATAAATGCAGATTAGGAGCAGCAGGGAGGGGTATGCAGATTTATTCATTTGATAATAAGATGTCTAAGGATGTATTTAGCTTACTGTAGAGTTCATGCAACCCATTCACTGAAAGCCCTTCAGAGCCTTGTCGCATGTTTTAAGCGCTATACAAATGTAATTACAATACAATATGGCTTCTAAGAAGGTGGCTCACTCAAGAGAGGCATCAGCTGACAAGAATGCCAATGTCCTTGCTGTTCTATCACTCACTAGGCGCCCATGTTGAACAATCGTTTCTTATCCAGCATCCCTCCCACCCATCTGCGGATGCACAATGTCAGAAATGCTGGGCAGGAGTGCAAGAATCCATGGTCTAACAGTTTTCCGCCCACGGTAAGTTACAATTCCAAGAAGCCCTTGTTTGAGGTTCATAATCCCAACTTGTTCAGCACAGTGAAAGCGATTACTTCCAGTGGTCATGCGCCACAGCTCATGAGGGCACTTCCCTCACACTTAAATTCTCACTCATTGCGAGTAATTCCCACACCTTGCAGCTCAATGTCACTCATGGACAGTCTCACCAGCACACTCACTTAAATGGACTCTCCTGTCTGAAACACATTTTTTAAGTAAACCCTCTTGGCTCTTAGGACTTGAAATCTCCTAAGTCCCAGCTCTCAGATAACACGCTGAGTGCCTTGGAATTAGACATTGCATCATCCGGCTGCCTTCAGGATGTTCATTTTCATCGTTTGAGGGGTTTGAAAATGTCTCCGATGGAAAAAGTCCTTGTCCTCTTAACTATCTGAACCCTAATGAAGGCGCATTAGTAGTAGGCCTGGGCGAAATTGTAATTACTCTAGTGAAATCTCCAAAAATGTTTGTTATACCAAATGTATTGCACTTTTTTATGTAACTTATTCAAGAAAGAATGCGCCTTGCATTAGAAAAAGACTTGCATGATACCAGAAGAAGATTGGTCCACACAGAAAATGTCTTGTCAAGGGACATTTTAAGCTCAAATTGTCTCTTGTCAGTATCTTGCAAAACCTTTTTTACTTGTGTTTAAAAAATATGGCATGAGATACATTCCTCTCTAAAGGTGTAATTACATAAAATGTTATGTAACCTCAGTAAAAATTGCAAACAAATTGTGCACTTTCACACACACTTATCTATGAGCATTGTAACATTATTCTGAATGTAGGTTTATGCTCCCACAGGAAAGGAATGGAGGGAATGGGGATTTACGTGTAAATCACTTACCTAGAGATGTGTGGAAACTGTTAGTAGTCCCAGTTTCAGCATGGGACAAACCTATGGTGGATCCGTGTATCATACTGGAAATCTGTGCAATGCACATATCTCAAATGAAATGTTGGTGAGCTGTTTAGTACCATCCTAGTTACATGTTCCCTCCGCTCTTCTTGTAATCCACTATACAGCATCTCATGGTGGTGACACTCCTGCTGCAATAAAAATGTTATCCCCCAACCCCACCACTGCTGACAGCTAGTTGTGCAATACATCAAATACCTAAAAATAAGGGCAAAAACTCTATTTTCAAAAGTCTCAGACTTGTTGCCTGGGCATCGAAGCATGGAACCTCCCATGCAACATGCGCACTGGTCAAAATTTGTAAGCCCGCCAACGTAAAACATGTACCCTGTAGTCGTGGTTGGCGGGAGCCACTGGCCGGACACTTAGTGGTGTCGTATAGGAAGTTGTTTGACTAGGATATGATCTTGAGCTAACATTCGCCCAGGGTCACCCAGAATATACTGTTGGGTACCAAAATAAGGGAGGCCCCCATTAGCGGATAAAAGAACTAGACTAGTGGCCCACATTTGCAAATCAGGGCAGTTTTGAACTTGTGAAGACACACTGTATAGATGTTTTGCTGGGTATGGGAGACCACATGCATTTGTGCTAGATGCAGGTAATGTTTGTGGTAAAGTAAGGGAAAGTAATAGTAGGAAACAGCCACAAGACCATAAAAGAGGCCCGCAGACAGCCAACACCGGACTCACGTGCTGACCTGTCAGACCAGCCCTTCTTGCACAGCACAACTGCCCTGCAGGCCAGTCCGACCCTGCTTTCACCTTGCCTTCACATCTAGCCAGAACTGAGATGCACCAGGACTACAGCTCCCGGAATTCACAAGTTGTTCAATGAAACCGTATGAGTGGAACATGGGGCCAGATGTACAACCCAGAGTTTCGCAACACATAATTTGTGACTCATTTGCAAGTCGCAAATTGCAAGTCGCAAAACCTAATGTACAACAGTGTACCTCACGCTGATTGCAAATCGCAATGGGGTCGCAAATGACCTACCTCATTTAGGTTCATAAGGTAAGTCGCAATCCTTGGGAATGGCTGCACTCACAGGGATGGTGGCCTGCTGGGGACAGCAGACCACCATATCTATGACTGCTTTTAAATAAAGCATTTTTTTTTTTAATGCAGCCCGTTTTCCTGAAGGGAAAACGTGCTGCATTTTCAACAACAGAATGAAAAGTTTTTTTTTTTCTTCATTTTTTCAGAGAAGGCAGTGGTCCATGGGGCCACTGCCTGCTCTGAATAAATATTTTTGCATTTATTCACAAAGGGGAAGGGACCCCTTCCTGTTTGCGAATGAGTTATCACCAATTTGAAATTGGTGGTAACTCCGATTGTTTTGCAAGCGCAATTGCGGTCACACAACAATCATACATCCCCCTGCGACTCGCAATTAGGAAGGGACGCTCCTTCCTAATTGCGAGTCGCAAATTCCTATTTTGCGGGCCAGTAATTGTGACCGACTCGCAAAATAGGGATGGCACATCGTACCTGCCCATTTTGCGGTTACAAACAGGGAATTTCGCAGTTTGCGGCTGCCAAAGGCTGTCGTACATCAGGCCCACGGTGCCTCTGATGACATAAGCCATCTGGGAATCACGGCAATGTGATTGTTCTGAGTGCAAGGCGTAGAGTAAACTGTTGAGATATACCCAGAGGCCTCTCATCCTGAGGATGCAGTGACCTTGTGCCCTTGTGCCTTCTAGCATCGACCTATATCAGTTGTAGCTTGCTTTGAAGGTCTTCTGTGGGTGAAATAGCCCCAGGTTCTTAAAATCATCCCTGGTTGTGTAATTTATTCTCTTTTAAATTCTGCACATCATTTATGTGTGAATGTAGTCTAACTTTTATGTGCGTTAGCCAGAAAGCTCATTGGGTTTTAACAAAGCTGCTGCAGAAATCCGAGTACAACCTGAACATCACATCTTTTTACCAGCAGCTTATTCTTCCTAGTGAAGTTGACAGGTGAGCAGCACCGAGTCTGGTAGTTGTGATACACCCTGTGCCCTTATTTAGAGCGGTTTGCTAAATCTGTGGTAATGCTATTGATGTGGTACCACACCCAGAATGTGCTGAGTCAGCACTTTGCCCACATGAATGGGTTATTAAAACATGCACTGTGTTGATACCTCCTAGCCAATTTAAACAGCAAGTACAGGCATTGAACTAATAATAAATAACTTCACCGCAAGGATAAATGAGACCACAGCATTATCTACTGGAAGAAGAATATGTTGCAGGTGTATTGAACAAGGTAATGGACATTGATCTTTGCGCGGCCAGTAATGATGTGACCTAAATTCTCTGTCCAATGAACTGCCAACATCACCAGGACTAGATATTTATAGTGTTGAACTATGTTAGGGTTTCTCCCACATCTGGACCACAAAGCCCAGGGAATTTCCACTCCCAGGGGTGGGCTGGCAGATCAGGCAATCAGGCAGTGCCCTGGGGGCTGGTCTGACACATCGGTGTGTGGGTTGTTTTTTTGTCTGTTTCTGGGCCTGCTTTATGGTCTGCTGGGCCGGTTTTTACTTTTGATTTCCCTGATATTAAGACAAACTTTGCTTACAGCAAGCTCAAATCCATGCAGTCTTCTATACCTTGTAAACCACTTATACAGCGTGTCCACACAAGTTTAAAACTCCCCCAATTTACAAACATAGGCAACTTTTTTATTTTTTCAAATTCACGAATGGGGACCACTATATTATGATACCCAGGGCTATTTTCAGTCCCAGCGTGGCCCTGGCTGCCCTTTCTCTGGGTGGAGGTATACCAGGGTGGCACCCAGTTGTAATGGGGCGGGCTGCCATCCTCATGCTGAATCCAACTTTAGGAGTCCCAGAGCTCTTGCTTGCAGCACCCTTTGTGCTCTGTCCTGTGGGTGCTTTCCTCGACAGAGTAATTTGGATCCACTGTAACTCCCCCAGCAATGTTCATAAAATGATAAACAAACCCTAACAACAAAGTAACATATACAATGTTGTAAAGATGTGTTAAGGGTTAGTGGTAGGGTGGCACAAGGAGGGTTGCCTTAGTGACTCTGGGTTTATAGATCCCTTTTGGAGCATCACCCACCTTGGAAGTGGCACAGCTGTGGATGGGAGGGAGTGGCCCCCAAAACCCTGTGTCTGTCAAGGATTCTCCACTGTACAAAGCTGGGAGAGAAGGGAAGGAGGCTGTGCTTAATTTGTGCCAGTATTTGCCATAATTTGGCTTGCTGGAACACTACTCCGCTGTTCATCAACATGGAGGTCTGAGTGATGGAGTAAGCCTCACAGCACTGATATTCCAAAGCCAAGTTAAATGGGCATTTGTGTTTTTTCCTTGCTGTGTTGCGGTATGCCATATTTCTAGAGGTGGGCAAGCCACTGAAAGCTTGAGACAGTCTCAAGACAGATGCTTGTCTGGCTCAGCTCAAGAGCATCTTGGAACCTTAAGCCTAAAACAGGCTGAACTTCCATGGAGGCTATGTGGCTTAGTGGCTACAAATGCCACTTGTAACATGTACTTAGGAACATAGCATTACCCTTTGATGTCAGAAAGGGGTGAACTGCACAGGGTGGAACTGGAAAATCCGGGATCAGTCCTGGCTTCCCTACTTGAACCAATTGTATGATACTAGGTGAATACTATGTTTTACTAGGCCTCCTTTTTATTTGTTATCACATACAAGCAGGGTACACATCGAGGGTACTTGCGGGTGGATGGCGTCCACCAATATTTTCACAGGGTGGACACCATCCACCCTGCCAGCAAGAAGCTGGGCCCTGCTGTAAAATGCTGAAGGTGTCTTGGTGTAATTTTCAGACACTGGGACATATTCAGAAGCGCCTGCACATTATCTGCTTTCGATCTGAGCAACAAGGACCATCATAATTCAAGCTCCTGCTGGGCCCATAACAAAGGCCAAATTTAAGGGGCCCTCAGGCTTCTTTTTGTTAAAACATCCTGCCTTGCAACTATCTGGAGCCTAACATCTAGATTTAGATGCACTGGCAGGTAAACGAAGACTCACAGCTTGTTAGCGCTTCACAATTACTTAAGAGAGGCACACTTTGACTTTGCGCAATCCTTGTATATGAGCGGTATGCATGCAGTGCTTAAAAATGTCAGAGATGTCGGTGTGTCTCAGTATTTACACAAAAAAACAATTTACATACTGTTTTTTTATTTCTTTTAAAGCGCTACTCATCAAAATGCAGGGTGTCAGAGCGCTTTAAATCGAGCACACTCATTACATTGACATTCAGTCACACAAGTTTGCACATCAATGTTCAGGAAATGCTACATAAGACAGTGAGGGTTACAAGGTTTGAGTCATATCGTCCTTCATAGCTCACTGTGCTACATTAGAAGGAATACAATTTATGAACTGTTAGTAACAAAAGTGTCTCTGTGTTAAAAGCAGTAACCCACTTACTTATGTACATAAAGTATAAATCTGTCCGCTGCATGTCACATGATGTGTTTTGCTAGAGAAACATTAACCATCTATGCTACTTTGTGTCAAAATGGGCACTAAACAAAACATATCTTTCCAGCAAATGTGTTAACCACCAAAGTTACCTTTCCAATATTATTATTATTTCAGATTTACTAGGAACCCAAAGATCTCTGCAGTGGGTGCCTTAACCCATAAGATATTTTAAAATTCAGACTTTGCAACCAATTAAGCGGAACAGATTTGCTGTCTTGTTTCTCCTTGTTGCCATTTTCTTTGTGGTAGAGTTTTCAAAAACAAATGTATAAGTTGAGGTGCAGATTTTGCGTTAGGGTTGCGTCATTATTCAGGTGCAACCCTGATGCAAAATCTATTACGGGAATTATAGTGCCACACAAATCCTGGCTGAGTTGATTTGTTAAAAAAAAAAACACAAATATAAGGCGACACATTGCCCCGCATTGCATTGCCCGTGCGACAGGAAGGCGTTACATGCGACAAACGTTTGTATGTATACTCATAATGCGCTCAAATGCATTCATGATGGACCTACTAAACTTATGTGTGAGGGCTTTAGATCTAATGTCACTTCCTGTGAAGTCATGGTTTGTGATGCCTCTTTCTGTGATGTCACTTCCTGTAACGCCATGTGCGATGTCACCTGCCCGCACTGTGATGTCTCTTGCATACTGCCTAACTTGGTAGTCCCTCCACTTCTTTTTTTAGGACTTGTGCCAGGCCTACAAGGGCACCTTCAAATAAATGAATTCGGGGTGTAACCTTTACAAAAACCTCTTTTGTTTGATTTAATCAACCACAATGTTGCTCTGTGTATAATAAGAATCCAAGCCACATATCGGGTACACTTGACAACTGACTTGCCTTTTAGTTTACTATCAGCATTGTCATCACTGCAGGGGCAGGAACCTTTCTCAGTTTCTTTTTAAAAAACGAGTATTTTTAATGAATACTTCTCTATCCAAAGAGGCGAAACTCTTTAGCTTGACTCTTTAGCTTGTTCAAGATTTTTTTTTTTTTTTTTTACATTTTTGACACACCGTACCGCGTATTCAGAAATAATGTTCGTTGCCTGGTTTACGTGCCAAATATTTTCACGGCTCGGCTCGTGCACGGGCTCCTAGAGCCAGGGTACCCCTGGTGGCGCTCTCTGTTAATTTGTTGACTCGCCCCCCTCTCCAGATCATCACTTGTGACGCGTGTTTTAACCCACTTACTCCGTGTTTTGCACTTTTCTGCCCCTCTGAATAAGGGTTTTTCGTTTAGAGTGCTGCAAAGCCACGTGCCAGAAGGGAGCGCTGTAAGGTATTGTTTTAGGCATATTGCGCTCACGTCCATCTGCAGCTATCCCCGCCTAGCCCTGCGCCTTGCGGTTGTTGCAGGGTGTGTGTGTACCTGCGCTGTGTGTGTAAGGCGCGTGTCTGATAACACAACCCCAGCAGGGCAGGGTTAACGACTCCTCCCAAGATGGCGGGGCCGGGGGTGGACGATGCGCTGCGTGGCACACGCCAGGGACAGATCAGGCACTGAGCACAGGCAGCACAATAAACTCATTCATTCTGCGCATTTCCTCCTCAGGGTCACAAACATTGTGTGTGTGCGGGGGGGGGGCTGCTTAAACCCCACCACCAGCCATATAGAGAGCGCGACTTCACACCAGGTTTGGGGAGAATGTGTGCATTGTATTATCAGTTTCGCATAGCTCCTCCGTCAGCAGCCCCCTCCCAGGCGCTATAGCCTAGTTCCACTAGTTGCAGGCCGGTATGCTTCGGCTGGCCTCGCTGATTTGTAAGGTTTGGGGGCTGCGGCGGTGGGGGTGAGACCGCTCGAGTATTGCAGAGTGTGCGGGGTTCTGGGGGTGCCCCGGGCATGTAGGGGGCACCACATAGACCTGGAGTGAAGCAAGAAGACTGTGATGGGTATAAACTCATGGTTCATGCGCACCCTCTGGCATGTCCAGGCGAGGGGATGGTCAGACTCTAGGACTTGGGCCGCAGCACCTGGTGCGTGCACATGACGTCACCTCTGAGAGCAAGGCTGTGAGGCCACAGCACCTGATGCGTGCACATGACGTCACCTCCGAGAGAGAGACTGTCGGTGAGGCCACAGCACCTGATGCGTGCACATGACGTCACCTCTGAGAGCAAGGCTGTGAGGCCACAGCACCTGATGCGTGCACATGACGTCACCTCTGAGAGAGACTGTAGGTGAGGCCACAGCACCTGATGCGTGCACATGACGTCACCTCTGAGAGCAAGGCTGTGAGGCCACAGCACCTGATGCGTGCACATGACGTCACCTCCGAGAGAGAGACTGTCGGTGAGGCCACAACACCTGATGCGTGCACATGACGTCACCTCTGTCTGAGAGCAAGGTTGTGAGGCCACAGCACCTGATGCGTGCACATGACGTCACCTCCGAGAGAGACTGTAGGTGAGGCCACAGCACCTGATGCGTGCACATGACGTCACCTCTGAGAGAGACTGTAGGTGAGGCCACAGCACCTGATGCGTGCACATGACGTCACCTCTGAGAGCAAGGCTGTGAGGCCACAGCACCTGATGCGTGCACATGACGTCACCTCCGAGAGAGTGACTGTCGGTGAGGCCACAACACCTGATGCGTGCACATGACGTCACCTCTGTCTGAGAGCAAGGTTGTGAGGCCACAGCACCTGATGCGTGCACATGACGTCACCTCCGAGAGAGACTGTAGGTGAGGCCACAGCACCTGATGCGTGCACATGACGTCACCTCTGAGAGAGACTGTAGGTGAGGCCACAGCACCTGATGCGTGCACATGACGTCACCTCTGAGAGCAAGGCTGTGAGGCCACAGCACCTGATGCGTGCACATGACGTCACCTCCGAGAGAGTGACTGTCGGTGAGGCCACAACACCTGATGCGTGCACATGACGTCACCTCTGAGAGCAAGGTTGTGAGGCCACAGCACCTGATGCGTGCACATGACGTCACCTCCGAGAGAGAGACTGTCGGTGAGGCCACAACACCTGATGCGTGCACATGACGTCACCTCTGTCTGAGAGCAAGGTTGTGAGGCCACAGCACCTGATGCGTGCACATGACGTCACCTCCGAGAGAGACTGTAGGTGAGGCCACAGCACCTGATGCGTGCACATGACGTCACCTCTGAGAGAGACTGTAGGTGAGGCCACAGCACCTGATGCGTGCACATGACGTCACCTCTGAGAGCAAGGCTGTGAGGCCACAGCACCTGATGCGTGCACATGACGTCACCTCCGAGAGAGTGACTGTCGGTGAGGCCACAACACCTGATGCGTGCACATGACGTCACCTCTGAGAGCAAGGTTGTGAGGCCACAGCACCTGATGCGTGCACATGACGTCACCTCCGAGAGAGACTGTAGGTGAGGCCACAGCACCTGATGCGTGCACATGACGTCACCTCCGAGAGAGACTGTAGGTGAGGCCACAGCACCTGATGCGTGCACATGACGTCACCTCTGAGAGCAAGGCTGTGAGTGCGGCCATAGCACCTGATGCGTGCACAGGACGTCGAGAGAGAGAGAGAGAGAGAGAGAGAGAGAGAGAGAGAGAGAGAGAGAGAGAGAGAGAGAGAGAGAGAGAGAGAGAGAGAGAGAGAGAGAGAGAGAGAGAGAGAGAGAGAGAGAGAGAGAGAGAGAGAGAGAGAGAGAGAGAGAGAGAGAGAGAGAGAGAGAGAGAGAGAGAGACTGACTGTAGGTGAGGCCACAGCACCTGATGCGTGAACATGACGTCACATCTGAGATCAAGGCTGTAGGTGAGGCCACAGCAGCTGATGCGTACACATGACGTCATCTCTAAGAGCAAGGCTGTAGGTGAGACCACAACTCAGGGTTTGTGCTCTGTGGGCTGCACCAGCGGCCACAGCAATGGATGTGTGCTCCGAGGATAGTACCAGGGCCCCCAGCACAGGTTGTGTGCTACGAGGGCTGCATCAGGAGCCATAGTACTGGTCGTGTGTTCTTATTGCTTCCTAGGGGCTACAGCAGAGGTTGTGTGCTCTGAGAGCTGCATCAGGGGCCACAACACAGGGTGTGTGCTCTGAGGGCTGCACCAGAGACCAGAGTGAAGGATGTGCGCTCTGAGGACTGCACCAGGGGGCCACAGCACTGGATGTGTGCTCCGACGATAGTACCAGGGCACAGCACAGGATGTGTGCTCTGAGGGTTGTACTACGAGCCACAGCACCTGAGGTGTGCACATGACGTCCCCTCTGAGAGCAAGGCTGTAGGCGAGGCCACAGCACAAGGTGTGTACTCTAGGGGCTACACTAGGGGGCACAGCACTGGATGTGTGGTCGTATTACTTCCTATAGGCCAAGGCACAGGTCATGTGATCTGAGGGCTGAACCAGGTGCCACAGCACAGGATGTGTTTACTGAGGGCTTCCTAGGAGCCTCAGCAGAGGTTGTGTGTTCTGAGGGCTGCACCAGGGGCCATAGCACTACATTTGTGTTATGAGGACTCCACAGGGGGACACAGCACAGTATGTGAGCTCTGAAGGCTGCACTGGGGTCCACAGTACTGGATGTGTGTTCTTATTGCTTCCTAGGGGCCACATCCCAGTGTGTGTGCTCTGAGGGCTGCACCAGGGGCCACCACTAAATATGCGTACTGAGTGCTGCACCAGGGGCCACAGCAAGGATGTGTGATCTGAGGGTTGCACAAGGGGTCAGAGCACAGTGTGTGTGCTCCGAGGGCTGCACCAGAAACCACAGTGCAGGATGTGTGTTCGGAGGGATGCACTAAGGGCCACAGCATCTCAAGTGTGAACATGACGTCACATCTGAGAAACAGGATGTAGGTAAGGCCACGGCACAGGGTGTGTTGTGTGCTCTGAGGGTTGCACCAGGGGGCACAGCACTGGATGTGTGCTTTGAGGATAGTACAAAGAGCCACAGCACAGGATGTGTGTTCTGAGGGCTAGGGCCACAAAACCTGAGGTGTGCACATGACGTCACCTCTAAGCAAGGCTGTAGGTGAGGGTACAGCACAGGGTGTGTGCCCCGACAGCTGGACTATGGCTAATGCACTGGGTGTGTGCTCGCATTGCTTTCTAGGGGCCACCGCATAGGTTGTGTGATCTGAGGGCTGTACTAAGGGTCACAGCACCTGTATTTGGGCACATGACGTCACCTCTGAGAGTAAGGCTGTAGGCGAGGCCACAACACAGCGTGTGTGCACATGACGTCACCTCTGAGAGCAAGGTTGTTGGTGAGGCCACAGCACCTGATGTGTGCACATGACATCACCGCTGTGATTAAGGCTTTAGGTGAGGCTACAGCACAGGGGGTGTGCTCTGATGGTTTCCTTGGATTCAACAGCACAGGATGTGTGTTCTGGGGCTGTAGCAGGGGCCACAGCACAGGATGTGTGTTCTGGGGGCTGTACCAGGGGCCACAACACAGGTTGTGTGATCTGGGGACTGCACCAGGGGCTACAGCACTAAATGTGTGTACAGTGGGCTGCACCAGAGACCTCAGTGCATGATGTGTGGTCTGAAGATCGTACAAGGGGCCACAGCACAGGAGGTGTGCTCTGAGGGCTGCACCAGGGGCCACTGCACAGGGTGTGTGCTTTGGGGCTGCACCAGGGGCCACAGTTTTAGATGTGTGCTCTGAGGGCTGCACCAGGGGCCACAACACAGGGTGTGTCCTCTGAGGGCTGCACCAGAGGCAACAGCATTAGGTGTGTGCTCTGAGGGCTGCACCAGAGGCCAGAGTGCAGGATGTGTGCTCTGAGGTCTGCACCAGGAGCCACAGCACTGGATGTGTGCTCTGACGATAGTACCAGGGCACAGCACAGGATATGTGCTCTGAGGGTTGTACTACGAGCCACAGCACCTGAGGTGTTCACATGACGTCCCCTCTGAGAACAAGGCTGTAGGTGAGGCCACAACACAAGGTGTGTACTCTAGGGGCTACACTAGGGGGCATATCACTGGATTTGTGGTCTTATTGCTTCCTGTAGGCCACAGCACAGGCCATGTGATCTGAGGGCTGAACCAGGTGCCACAGCACAGGAAGTGTTTACTGAAGGCTTCCTAGGGGCCACAGCAGAGGTTGTGTGCTCTGAGGGCTGCACCAGGGGCAACAGCACTAAATTCGTGTTCTGAGGACTCCACAGGGGGCCACAGCACAGAATATGAGCTCTGAGGGCTGCACTGGGGTCCACAGTACTGGATGTGTGTTCTTATTGCTTCCTAGGGGCCACATCACAGGGCGTGTGCTTTGAGGGCTGCACCAGGGGCCACCACTAAATATGCGTACTGAGTGCTGCACCAGGGGCCACAGCAAGGATGTTTGATCTCAGGGTTGCACAAGGGGTCAGAGTTGCACAAGGGGTCAGAGCACAGTGTGTGTGCCCCGAGGGCTGCACCAGAAACCACAGTGCAGGATGTGTGTTCGGAGGGCTGCACTAAGGGCCACAGCACCTCAAGTGTGAACATGACGTCACATCTGAGAGCAAGGCTGTAGGTGAGGCCACGGCACAGGGTGTGTTGTGTGCTCTGAGGGCTGCACCAGGGGGCACAGCACTGGATGTGTGCTTTGAGGATAGTACAAGGAGCCACAGCACAGGATGTGTGTTCTGAGGGCTACACTAAGGGCCACAAAACCTGAGGTGTGCACATGACGTCACCTCTAAGCAAGGCTGTAGGTGAGGGTACAGCACAGGGTGTGTGCCCCGACAGCTGGACTATGGCCAATGCACTGGGTGTGTGTTCGCATTGCTTTCTAGGGGCCACCGTATAGGTTGTGTGATCTGAGGGCTGTACTAAGGGTCACAGCACCTGATGTGTGCACATGTTGTCCCCTCTGAGAGCAAGGTTGTTGGTGAGACCACAGCACCTGATGTGTGCACATGACGTCACTGCTGAGATTAAGGCTGTAGGTGAGGCTACAGCACAGGGTGTGTGTTCTGAGGGCTTCCTGGGGTTCAACAGCACAGAATGTGTGTTCTGGGGGCTGTACCAGTGGCCACAGCACAGGATGTGTGTTCTGGGGGCTGTACCAGGGGCCACGGCACAGGTTGTGTGCTCGGAGCGCTTCCTAGGGGGCCACAGCACAGGTTGTATTCTCTGGGGACTGCACTAAATGTGTGTACTGTGGGCCGCACCAGAGACCACAGTGCAAGATTTGTGGTCTGAGGATCATACAAGGGGCCACAGCACAGGAGGTGTGCACTGAGGGCTGCACCAGGGGCCACTGCGCAGGGTGTGTGGTTTGAGGGCTGCACCAGGGGCCACAGCTTAGGATGTGTGCTCTAAAGGCTGCACCAGGGGCTACAACACAGGGTGTGTTCTCTGAGGGCTGCACCATAGGCCATAGCACTAGATGTGTGCTCTGAGGGCTGCACCATAGGCCACTGTGCAGGGTGTGTGCTTTGAGGGCTGCACCAGGGGCCACTGCTTTGGATGTGTGCTCTGAGGCTTGCACCGAGCCACAGCAGCGGATGTGTGTTCTGAGGGCTGCACCAGAGGCCACTGCGCAGGATGTGTGCTCTGAGGGCTGCACCAGGGGCCACAGCTTTGGATGTGTGTTCTGACGGCTGGAGCAGGGGCCACTGTGCAGGATGTGTGCTCTGAGGATCGTACAAGGGGCCACAGCATAGGAGGTGTGCTCTGAGGGCTGCAACAGGGGCCACAGCCTCGGATGTGTGCTCTGAGGGCTGCACCAGGGGCCACAACACAGGGTGTGTCCTCTGAGGGCTGCACCAGAGGCCACAGCATTAGATGTGTGCTATGAGGGCTGCACCAGAGGGTGTGTGATTTGAGGACTGCACCAGGGGCCACAGCTTTGGATGTGTGCTTTGAGGGCTGCATCAGGGGCCACAGCTTTGGATGTGTGCTCTGAGGCTTGCTCTGAGGCTTGCTCCGGGGCCACAGCAGCGGATGTGTGTTCTGAGGGCTGCACCAGAGGCCACAGCATTAGATGTGTGCTATGAGGGCTGCACCAGAGGGTGTGTGCTTTGAGGACTGCACCAGGGGCCACAGCTTTGGATGTGTGCTTTGAGGGCTGCATCAGGGGCCACAGCTTTGGATGTGTGCTCTGAGGCTTGCTCCGGGGCCACAGCAGCGGATGTGTGTTCTGAGGGCTGCACCAGAGGCCACAGCATTAGATGTGTGCTATGAGGGCTGCACCAGAGGGTGTGAGCTTTGAGGGCTGCACCAGGGGCCACAGCTTTGGATGTGTGCTCTGAGGGCTGCACCAGGGGCCACAGCATCGGATGTGTGCTCTGAGGCTTGCAGCGGGGCCACAGTAGTGGATGTGTGTTCTGAGGGCTGCACCAGGCCCACAGCACAGGATGTGTGCTCTGAGGACCAGATGTGTCCTCTACCCTGAAAGCAGCACCAGGATTCTCACAACAGGGAGTGTGCACAGACTGAGTGCTTTGAGGACTGTCCCGGGGACTTTAGCACAGAGTGTGTGCGCAGAGACCTGTACTTGGGGCAATACCCAGGGCTGCGGGAATTATGCGGCAGGGGAGGACCAAAGTATGCAGCTTTGTTCACTAACTGATGCAGCGGGGAAAAAGGCAAATTATGTTGCGTAATGCCGCACATTTTGTAACAGTACGCCTTCATTAATTTCTCTATTTTTTACTCATGGTAACAACGTCTGGTTAAAGATGTCATCTTATCAGTATCAACTTGCATGCAAGATTCAGCACATAATATTATCCTTATTTTGTACATATAATTTGAATTTGAACACTGAAAGAAGATAACAGGATGTTATTAATTATATGTACAAAATAAGGATAATATTATGTGCTGAATCTTGCATGCAAGTTGCTTCGGATTTCTGATAATAGGAGGTAAGGAGTTGCCTCTCAGATTCGCGCACATGGTTCTGATTTTTTGCACAATTCGAATGTATATGTGCGCCTGGATTCACCTCAACTCCTATCCGTTAGTGTGCTAATTCTTATTAGTATCAGTTTAGCAAACAAATACAGCAATAATCAAATAAAAAATGACCAGCCAACATTTGCGAAGGGCCTTCCACAAGGCTAAGCCACTCGGTTCGTAGTCACGTTTGATCCGTTTGAGCTGGAAACCTATTTTATCTTTGCCGAAATCTGCAGATTATGCAACAGATCATGAATTATGTGGAAAATGCGGCAAATCCATAATGATGAGGAAAACACCAGTGCTACCGAATCCCACTGTTATAACACAGGATGTGTGCCCTGAGTTACTCACGCCTGACATGATAACGATCCAACTCTGAATGGACATGTGGTTTTGAGACTCATTCTTGGCGCTCTAATCTGATTTTTTTCACATTAGGGAGGAAAGTGGGATCCTCGGCCTCCCCAGAGTCTTGCTTCCCTGCTGTCTTGGGTAGAGAATCGCATGTTTACAAAACGCCTGATCAAATATTTCTGGCGCTACCACGTGTGGGCAGGATTTCCGGAAAGGAGGAGAGCAATTCATTTATAGGGTACAAGTGCCAAGTGGCAACGACACCATCCCCTCCCCCTACCTGGGAGCTCTGTACAAAGAAGGCCTTTATTCCAAGGACACTAATATAGAAATACAATAACAATAAAAAATACAAGCAGTGGCAAAGCCAAAAGGTCTGGCCCTGGTAAACTGGAGCAGTGTTTTTTTCCTCTAATAAACATGCCTCACAAAAAAAAGAAGAAAAACACTCTACCAGATAAACATGGTGGGAAAATGTTTCAATACACAGAGTTTTATTGAAAATTAAATTAACCATTACATATAATTTAACAGAGCAGTAAGTGGGCTTTGTGGCAGGCTGGTGTACTTAGACGAGATATGCAAACCCATTCTACTTTTAATGCACACCACAAGAATTCCATTTTATTTTCTCCACAAAAATCACATCAGAGGATTTGAACTACTGCAACCTCAAGACATGGTTTAAACTCGACAGACTGAAGACGTAGAAAACAAAAACTAAAAATAGACAAAAGGAAAAAATGCAAATTGCATTATTGGCCCACCAGCACTGCCACTGAAGTGCACTTATTTTTTTCCCGATGCGCACATGTGAGCAGAAAAAAAATGCTGTCACTCACGGTGCAAGAGAGCCAATGGATGGAATGGGCTGACCTATTGACCCATTTTATGTGTGTGAGAGGCAGCAGAATGGTACTGACAGCTGAAAAAGCCAATGAATGATGTCAACATCTGTGAGTGTATACATTTTGTTTTTCCATGAGGTTAGTGAGAACCTAATATGTCTTTAGACCAGACCTAAAAAGCGATCACTGATCAGCAGCAGATTAGAAAACTATCAACATAGTGTGTTTATGTATACATATGTATATAGGCACAAAGCATACATGCCAAGCTTCCCAGGTCCATGCATGATGTGCTGCTCCAGTCCAGTTTTTTTCCATTGAATTCTGGCATTTGTAGTCCTGTTCTATAATAGAATAACCAAGACTACAGGTCCCAGAATTCAAAGAAAAAACTTGAAGTGCAGTTGTACATCACCCATGGTCCTGGGAAACTTGGCGGAGCTGACAAAGTAATTCCTCAATCGGTAATTCATTGACAATAAAGGGAGATTGGCACGTTTGGAGTTCTGGCGTTTTTCCTTAGAAATGGTGGGGCGATTACCATACCATTAATAAACAAGTAGGCAGCCATTTCCCAGCACCTGCACCATGGCTGGTAGAGTGGTTCTAAGCTCTGTGAGGAATATATATATATATATATATAGGCAGTTGCCCCTTGGTAGTTATAGGCAGAACCTAGTTTCTATTTGAAAGAGTGTTTTTTGTTTTGCCTATAAGGTCGCAGACCTTCACACTGAGCTTTGGGGGTTCGTGTCCAGCTGGACTCATTACCACTTTTTTTAAATAAATAAAAATTATATATATATTTTTTAAATATACATTTTTTAATTTAATTTGGATAGAAATATCACATTCTAAGTCTGTCAGATATCAAAGCCTAAAAAACTCTCGCTCTCTCCCTTCTTTCTCTCTGTCTTTCAATAAATTCTCCCACTTACGCACCCACTAACAGACCTACTCCGACACTCACTCACCCACTCACAGACCCACTCAGACACTCACTCACCCACTGACAGACCCACTCAGACCCTCATGCAGTCACTCAGAGCCCCAGTCAGACCCTCACGCACCCAATCAGACAGTTACGCACCCACTCACAGACCCAGTGACACCCTCATGCACCAATTCAAAGACCCATGGACACACTGATGCACCCACTAAAACACTGATGTACACACTCTCACAACCAGACAGACAATCTGACATCCACTCTCACCCCCAGAAACGCCCTCTCACACCCAGGGAGGCCTCAGACAACTTCCGCCACGCACGGCCAAAGGGCAATGCGCAGTATGGGATTGGGTGGTTAGGGAGTTGGCCGCAGGGGATGGTTGCAGGCCAGGTCTTGCGGGAAACCTCTGATACACATGGGTGAAAGCTGTTCACGGTGTAAGGTTGGGTGGTTATAGGGGGTTGGCCACAGGCCCGTATCGTAATGAAAATTAGTATACGTTAAGAAAATCATAGAAATTCACCCAAAAAAACAAAGGTAACAGGGATGTTATAGTTAGGAAATAGAATTTTTTTAAAACATAGAAATTAACTGAAAAAGTATACTTAGGCTTCCATTTTAAACGTGCAAAACCTTAGAAATTTGCCAGTTATAGTTATCTTAACTAACTATAGTTTGTGCTCTAAGGTTACTATAACTTGCGCACCCGCCATTAACAGTTTTTTTGTCAACAATTTTACTGCAAATAGTACATTGATATTATCAATGATGTAATCAAAGATGTCATAAGTGCTATAATTTGTGGGTAATAACCAGTGTATGGCGAGGGCACGAATTATAGTTTTTTGTATGTTTAAAATGGGAGCCTAACTATAACGTCTTTGTAACCTTTGTTTTTTTCAGTGAATATATATATATATATATATATATCTTTTAGTGCACAAAATGCAGCGGTATAAACAAACATATTCCACAGGTACCTAAAATATGGAAACTATTGGGTAATTCATCTTCATAATAACAATCCACAAACCCCATTTTCAGAGCTTCTAGGATTAAGCAGTGTGGAGAACCAAATTCTCTGGTAAAAGACAGACATTGTGAGGCACTTTCCCTGGCAGTATTATTTTTATCCCTTTGAGCTACAAACAACAACTTAACATTGTTTTTTATGAAACATGCAAAGTATGTGGTAAATTATGTGGCAAATCCATTCATATGCACTAATTGATGCACCCTCAGAATCTATTCACCCCATTGGTTGTCCCTGTTGTTTTAACAACAATTTATGCATGAAAAGTAAAAGAAAAATATCTAAATTGTAATCAATATGCATAGTTAGATGGTCTTCGAAGAAAATTGCTTTACTGCTAACTTTCCCAAAATAAATATGTTATATTTAAAATACACGGAGGGTAGCACACATAATATGGCCCAATATTTTATTCTTGTGGTTTATTATGTCATTAGAACCCTGGTTGGCAATGTTGGGCCATATAACAAGGCTGCATAATATGACAGGGTGGTTTAATAAACCATTGTGTGAGGTACACATTTATTGCACTGAGGATATAGGGGCTTTCATCTACATTTCTCTGTTGCCGATATATTGTGAATAGATTTTAGAATGTTCCACCAACATGCTATGTAATCTAGGTACTTCAGGGCCAGGCTCCTTATGGTGACAGAAACCGGTCCAAACACAGAAATGTTTGAGACATTCTGCTTAAACAGCAGGCCCGAAAAGATGTTGGTAAGAGAAGCCGTAGGGGAGAAAGGACACAGCCTTTAAGATTATTTTTCCAGATGTAAGAGATTACTACTGAGATATGGGGATTTCATGCCCCTGCCTCTATGCAAAGTGTATAGGGGCCAGCTGGCCTGTTTCCTAGTGGTGAGGTAGGCCGTCTTTCAGGCAAAAGCGCATGTTTTTTCATAGAGCTTAGATATTTCACTGGGTGTTAGCCAGTGCTTAATTTGTGCTTGTTGTTTCCGGTGCTGAGCACCGGCACTTATTCTTGAGGGCCGGCGCTTATTCTTCTGCCTCGAGCATTTGCTGCAAGCAAAAGACACATATGGTAAAGATAGAGGAAGGGAACAACGAAAAAGCGTCACAAAGGAAGAAAGTAGAAAGCTGCAAGAGTGAACTGAAGGGGCAGGGACTGGCTTTATATGGATTGAAGAGGCCCCAGATGGCTTCAGGATTACGGCGCCTCGGTAATCCGTGTCACACATTTAATTGCAGCAGCCGCGTGTTTAAAGGGAGGGCTTTGGGCACCGGCACCTCTTTATTTACAAATGAAGCAGAGGTGTTAGATATTTTTTTTGGGGGGGGGGGAGGGGTCGGAAGTGAGGGGGAGCAGAGTTTAAGGAATGATCACTGACACAGTAAGGATATATTATGCAGGGGGCGGAGTTTCATACACTTGGGATGAGACCAGAATAAAAGGTGACCACCTTTTGTTTCAATGCAGAATTCAAGATGTAGGTAAAACATGCAGCTTTTCAAATAAAATCTAACAGAGAGGTTGGGGCCGAGACCATAATTCGTATGATTTCTGGTCAAAAGTAACATCGTCCCTTTCCGACCACTTCGAAGGTGTAACGCCCCGCCCAGGAGAGAGGAACAGTCCCCGAAAAGGTAAATATTCCGAAAGACATCACAAAAAGTGATTATTCATAATGTAATGACAGGCGTAATCATTTAAAACATAACCAATCAGAAGGCGCTCATACTCCAGAGAAAGTGCAACATGTAATCATCTTGAATTAATCATTCAACATATACTACTTTTAGAAGATACAATTAAAAAACAAACTGTGATGAAAAGAAATGTTAAAATTTCAAACTTAATCACAGCTGAATTCATCCCATCGTGTTAAGCACGGCTGTGCCATTGCTGACCGAACCAAGCGTATGTTACGTTATACGTCTTTATATAGCATGAAATCGACTATAGAGGCAGCTTCGAAGCGCTGTTGGGCTTGGCACCTCCTCACCCTGCTTTCAGAATCCTTCGCAAGTATCAGTCCAGTGCTGTTTGCGAGTTGTAGTGAGTAGCAGGCAGCGGTCCGGGGCTGTGTGTGAGTTGGAGTGAGTAGCAGGCAGCGGTCCGGGGCTGTTTGCGAGTTGTAGTGAGTAGCAGGCAGCGGTCCGGGGCTGTGTGTGAGTTGGAGTGAGTAGCAGGCAGCGGTCCGGGGCTGTTTGTAAGTTGTAGAGAGTAGCATACGGGTGCTCTTTGTGAGTTGGAGTGAGTAGCAGGCAGCAGGGTGTTGTTTGTGAGTTGTAGTGAGTAGGAGGCAGCAGTCTGGGGCTGTTTGCGAGTTGTAGTGAGTAGTAGGCTGGTGGTGTTCGCAAGTTGTAGTGAGTAGCAGGCGGCATGGCAGGGCTGTTTGTGAGCTGTAGAGAGTAGCAGGCTGGTGTTGTTTGCGAGTTGTAGTGAGTAGCAGCCAGCAGGATGGTGCTGTTTACAAGGTGTAGTGAGTAGCAGGCAGCAGTCAGGTGCTGTTTGTGAGTTGTAGTGAGTAGCAGGCAGCAGGCTGGGGCTATTCGTGAGCCTAGTAAGTAGCAGGCAGCAGTCTGGGGCTGTTTGCGAGTTGTGAGTAGCACGCAGCAAGCTGGTGCTGTTTGTGAGTTGTAGTGAGTAGCAGGAAGCAGGTCGGGGCTGTTTGCAAGTTGTAGTGCGTAGCAGGCAACAGTCCGGTCCTTTTTGTGAGTTGTAGTGTATAGCAGGCTAGTGCTGTTTGTGAGTTGTAATGAGTAGCGGGCAGCAGGCTGGTGCTGTTTGTAAGTTTTATTGAATAGCAGGTAGCAGTCGGGTGCTGTCTGCGAGTTGCAGTGAGTAGCGGGCAGCAATTTGGTGCTGTTTGCGAGATGAAGTGAGTAGCAGGCAGCAGTCTGGGGTTGTTTGCGTGTTGTAGTGAGAGCTGGAGTGAGTAGCAGGCAGCAGTCTGGGGATGTTTGAGAGTTGTAGAGAGTAGCGGGCAGCAGTCAGGTGCTGTTTATGACTTTTAGTGAGTACCGGGCAGCAGGCTGGTGCTTTTTGTGAGTTGTAGTGAGTAGCAGGCAGCAGTCCATTCTGTTTGTGATTTGTAGTGAGTAGCAGACAATCTGGGGTTGTGTGTGACTTGTGGTGAGTAGCAGGCTGGCGCTGTTTGTGAGTGTAGTGAGTAGCAGGCAGCAGTCTGGTGTTGTTTGTGAGTGTAGTGAATAGCAGGCATCAGTCTGGTGTTGTTTGTGAGTGTAGTGAATAGCAGGCATCAGTCTGGTGTTGTTTGTGAGTGTAGTGAATAGCAGGCAGCAGTCCGGTGTTGTGTGTGAGTTGTGGTGAGTAGCCGGCTGGTGCTGTTTGTGACTTGTAGTAAGTAACAGGCAGTAGTTCTGGAGCTGTTTGTGAGTTGCACTGAGTAGCAGGCAGTGTGCCGGGATGTTTGCGAGTTGTAGTGAGTAGCAGGCTGCAGACTGGTTCTGTTTGTGAGTTGTAGTGAGTAGCAGGCTGCAGGCTGGTGCTGATTGTGAGTTGTAGTGAGTAGGAGGCAGCAGTACAGGTATGTTTGTGGGTTGCAGTAAGTAGCAGGCAGTGGTCCGGGGCTGTTTGTATGTTGTAGAGAGTAGGAGGCAACAGGCTTCTGGTGTTTGCAAGTTGTAGAGAGTAGCAGGCAGCAGTCCGTGCTGTTTGTATTTTGTAGTTAGTAGCAGGAAGCAGGTCGGGGCTGTTTTTGAGTTGTAGTGAGTAGCAGACAGAAGTCTGGTGGTGTTTGTAAGTTGTAGTGAGTAGCGGGCAGTAAGCTTGTACTATTTGTGAGTTCTAGAGAGTAGCAGGTAGCAGGCTGGTGCTGTTTGACAGTTACAGTGAGTAGCAGGCAGCAGCCTGGTGTTGTTTGCAAGTTGTAGTGAGTAACCGGCAATAGTCTGATGCTGTTTGTGAGTTGTAGTGAGTAGCAGGCAGCAGCCTGGTGTTGTGTGTGAGTTGTAGTGAGTAGGAGAAAGCAGTCTGGGGTAGTTTGTAAGTTGTAGAGAGTAGCATGCGGGTGCTCTTTGTGAGTTGTAGTGAGTAGCAGGGAGCAGGGTGTTGTTTGTGAGCTGTAGAGAGTAGCAGGCTGGTGGTGTTTGCAAGTTGTAGTGAGTAGCAGGTAGCATGGCAGGGCTGTTTGTGAGCTGTATAGAGTAGTAGGCTGGTGCTGTTTGTGAGTTGAAGTGAGTAGCAGGCAGCAGGATGGTGCTGTTTGCAAGTTGTAGTGAATAGCAGGCAGAAGGCGGGGCTGTTTACGAGTTGTAGTGAGTAGCAGGCAGAAGTGTGAGGCTGTTTGTATGTTATAGTAAGTAGCGGACAACAGTAAGGTGCTGTTTGTAAGTTGTAGTGAGTAGCAGGCAAGGGCTGTTTGTGAATGTAGTAAGTAGCAGGCAGCAGTCTGGGGCTGTTTGCGAGTTGTGAGTAGGAGGCAGCAGGCTGGTGCTATTTGTGAGTTGTAGTGAGTAGCAGGAAGCAGGTCGGGCTGTTTGCGAGTTGTAGTGCGTAGCAGGCAGTGGTCTGGGCTGATTGCAAGATTTGTAGTGAGTAACAGGCAATAGTCTGAAGCTGTTTTTGAGTTGTAGTGAGTAGCAGGCAACAGTCCGGTCCTTTTTGTGAGTTGTAGTGTATAGCAGGGAGCAGTCCGGTGTTGTTTGTGAGTTGCAGTGAGTAGCAGTTAGCGGTCTGGTGCTGTTTGCGACTTGTGGTTAGCAGCAGGTAGCAGTCCAGGCTGTTTGCGAGATTTGTAGTGAGTAGCAGGGAGCAGTCTGGGCTGTTTGCGAGTTGTGAGTAGGAGGAAGCAGGCTGGTGCTATTTGTGAGTTGTAGTGAGTAGCAGGAAGCAGGTCGGGCTGTTTGCGAGTTGTAGTGCGTAGCAGGCAGTGGTCTGGGCTGATTGCAAGATTTGTAGTGAGTAACAGGCAATAGTCTGAAGCTGTTTTTGAGTTGTAGTGAGTAGCAGGCAACAGTCCGGTCCTTTTTGTGAGTTGTAGTGTATAGCAGGGAGCAGTCCGGTGTTGTTTGTGAGTTGCAGTGAGTAGCAGTTAGCGGTCTGGTGCTGTTTGCGACTTGTGGTTAGCAGCAGGTAGCAGTCCAGGCTGTTTGCGAGATTTGTAGTGAGTAGCAGGGAGCAGTCTGGGCTGTTTGCAAGATTTGTAGTGAGTAGCAGGCAGCAGTCTGGTGCTGTTTGCGAGTTGTAATGAGTAGCATTCAGCAGCGTGGTGCTGTTTGTAAGTTGTAATGAGTAGCATTCAGCAGTCCGCTGCTGCTTGCGAGTTGTAGTGAGTAGCATTCAGCAGTCCGCTGCTGCTTGCGAGTTGGTGTGAGTTTCAGGCAGCAGTCCAGTGCTGTTTGTGACTTGTAGTGAGTAGCAGGCAGCAGGCTAGTGCTGTTTGCGAGTTGTAGTGAGTAGCAGGCTGCAGACTGGTTCTGTTTGTGAGTTGTAGTGAGTAGCAGGCTGCAGGCTGGTGCTGATTGTGAGTTGTAGTGAGTAGGAGGCAGCGGTACAGGTATGTTTGTGGGTTGCAGTAAGTAGCAGGCAGTGGTCCGGGGCTGTTTGTATGTTGTAGAGAGTAGGAGGCAACAGGCTTCTGGTGTTTGCAAGTTGTAGAGAGTAGCAGGCAGCAGTCTGGTGCTGTTTGTATTTTGTAGTTAGTAGCAGGAAGCAGGTCGGGGCTGTTTTTGAGTTGTAGTGAGTAGCAGACAGAAGTCTGGTGGTGTTTGTAAGTTGTAGTGAGTAGCGGGCAGTAAGCTTGTACTATTTGTGAGTTCTAGAGAGTAGCAGGTAGCAGGTTGGTGCTGTTTGACAGTTACAGTGAGTAGCAGGCAGCAGCCTGGTGTTGTTTGCAAGTTGTAGTGAGTAACAGGCAATAGTCTGTTGCTGTTTGTGAGTTGTAGTGAGTAGCAGGCAGCAGCCTGGTGTTGTGTGTGAGTTGTAGTGAGTAGGAGAAAGCAGTCTGGGGTAGTTTGTAAGTTGTAGAGAGTAGCATGCGGGTGCTCTTTGTGAATTGTAGTGAGTAGCAGGCAGCAGTCTGGGGCAGTTTGTAAGTTGTAGAGAGTAGCATGCGGGTGCTCTTTGTGAGTTGTAGTGAGTAGCAGGGAGCAGGGTGTTGTTTGTGAGCTGTAGAGAGTAGCAGGCTGGTGGTGTTTGCAAGTTGTAGTGAGTAGCAGGTAGCATGGCAGGGCTGTTTGTGAGCTGTATAGAGTAGTAGGCTGGTGCTGTTTGTGAGTTGAAGTGAGTAGCAGGCAGCAGGATGGTGCGGTTTGCAAGTTGTAGTGAATAGCAGGCAGTAGGCGGGGCTGTTTACGAGTTGTAGTGAGTAGCAGGCAGAAGTGTGAGGCTGTTTGTATGTTATAGTAAGTAGCGGACAACAGTAAGGTGCTGTTTGTAAGTTGTAGTGAGTAGCAGGCAGGGGCTGTTTGTGAATGTAGTAAGTAGCAGGCAGCAGTCTGGGGCTGTTTGCGAGTTGTGAGTAGGAGGAAGCAGGCTGGTGCTATTTGTGAGTTGTAGTTAGTAGCAGGAAGCAGGTCGGGCTGTTTGCGAGTTGTAGTGCGTAGCAGGCAGTGGTCTGGGCTGATTGCAAGATTTGTAGTGAGTAACCGGCAATAGTCTGAAGCTGTTTTTGAGTTGTAGTGAGTAGCAGGCAACAGTCTGGTCCTTTTTGTGAGTTGTAGTGTATAGCAGGGAGCAGTCCGGTGTTGTTTGTGAGTTGCAGTGAGTAGCAGTTAGCGGTCTGGTGCTGTTTGCGACTTGTGGTTAGCAGCAGGTAGCAGTCCAGGCTGTTTGCGAGATTTGTAGTGAGTAGCAGGGAGCAGTCTGGGCTGTTTGCAAGATTTGTAGTGAGTAGCAGGCAGCAGTCTGGTGCTGTTTGCGAGTTGTAATGAGTAGCATTCAGCAGTGTGGTGCTGTTTGCAAGTTGTAATGAGTAGCATTCAGCAGTCCGCTGCTGCTTGCGAGTTGTAGTGAGTAGCATTCAGCAGTCCGCTGCTGCTTGCGAGTTGGTGTGAGTTTCAGGCAGCAGTCCAGTGCTGTTTGTGGCTTGTAGTGAGTAGCAGGCAGCAGGCTAGTGCTGTTTGTGAGTTGTAGTGAGTAGTGGGCAGCAGGCTGGTGCTGTTTGTAAGTTTTAGTGAGTAGTGGGCAGCAGTGCGCTGCTGTTTGCGTGTTGTAGTGAGATTTGTAGTGAGTAGCAGGCAGCAGTCCGGGGCTGTTTGCGTGTTGTAGTGAGAGTTATAGTGAGTAGCAGGCAGCAGTCCAGGGCTGTTTGCACATTTTAGTGGGAGTGGTAGTGAGTAGCGGGCAGCAGTCCGGTGCTGTTTGTGAGTTGGAGTGAGTAGCAGGCAGCAGTCTGGTGTTGTTTGCGAGTTGGAGTGAGTAGCAGGCAGCAGTCGGATGCTGTTTGTGAGTTGGAGTGAGTAGCAGGCAGCAGTCTGGTGTTGTTTGCGAGTTGGAGTGAGTAGCAGGCAGCAGTCAGTGCTGTTTGTGAGTTGGAATGAGTAGCAGCCAGCAGTCTGGTGTTGTTTGTGAGTTGGAGTGAGTGGCGGGCAGCTGTCTGGTGATTGTTTATAACTTTTAGGGAGTAGCAGGCAGCTGTCTGGTGCTGTTTGTGAGTTGTAGTGAGTAGCAGGCAGCAGTCGGGTGCTGTTTGTGAGTTGGAGTGAGTAGCAGGCAGCAGTCCAGTGTTGTTTGTGAGTTGGAGTGAGTAGCAGGCATCAGTCTGGTGCTGTTTCTGAGTTGTAGTGAGTAACAGGCAGCAATCCAGTGTTGTTTGCAAGTTGTAGTGAGTAGCAAGTAGCAGTCTGGTGCTGTTTGTGTGTTGTAGTGAGTAGCAGGCAGCAATCCAGTGTTGCTTGCGAGTTGTAGTGAGTAGCAAGCAGCAGTCTGGTGCTGTTTGTGAGTGGTAGTGAGTAGCAGGCAGCAGTCTGGTGTTGTTTGCGAGTTGGAGTGAGTAGCAGGCAGCAGTCGGATGCTGTTTGTGAGTTGTAGTGACTAGCAGGCAGCAGTCGGATGCTGTTTGCGAGTTGGAGTGAGTAGCAGGCAGCAGTCGGATGCTGTTTGTGAGTTGTAGTGAGTAGCAGGCAGCAGTCGGGTGCTGTTTGTGAGTTGTAGTGAGTAGCAGGCAGCAGTCGGGTGCTGTTTGTGAGTTGGAATGAGTAGCAGCCAGCAGTCTGGTGTTGTTTGTGAGTTGGAGTGAGTGGCGGGCAGCTGTCTGGTGATTGTTTACAACTTGTAGTGAGTAGCAGGCAGCAGTCCGGTGCTGTTTGTGAGTTGTAGTGAGTAGCAGGCAGCAGTCCAGTGTTGTTTGTGAGTTGGAGTGAGTAGCAGGCATCAGTCTGGTGCTGTTTCTGAGTTGTAGTGAGTAGCAGGCAGCAATCCAGTATTGTTTGCGAGTTGTAGTGAGTAGCAAGTAGCAGTCTGGTGCTGTTTGTGAGTTGTAGTGAGTAGCAGGCAGCAATCCAGTGTTGCTTGCGAGTTGTAGTGAGTAGCAAGCAGCAGTCTGGTGCTGTTTGTGAGTGGTAGTGAGTAGCAGGCAGCAGTCTGGTGTTGTTTGCGAGTTGGAGTGAGTAGCAGGCAGCAGTCGGATGCTGTTTGTGAGTTGTAGTGACTAGCAGGCAGCAGTCGGATGCTGTTTGCGAGTTGGAGTGAGTAGCAGGCAGCAGTCGGATGCTGTTTGTGAGTTGTAGTGAGTAGCAGGCAGCAGTCGGGTGCTGTTTGTGAGTTGTAGTGAGTAGCAGGCAGCAGTCGGGTGCTGTTTGTGAGTTGGAATGAGTAGCAGCCAGCAGTCTGGTGTTGTTTGTGAGTTGGAGTGAGTGGCGGGCAGCTGTCTGGTGATTGTTTACAACTTGTAGTGAGTAGCAGGCAGCAGTCCGGTGCTGTTTGTGAGTTGTAGTGAGTAGCAGGCAGCAGTCAGTGCTGTTTGTGAGTTGGAGTGAGTAGCAGGCAGCAGTCCAGTGTTGTTTGTGAGTTGGAGTGAGTAGCAGGCATCAGTCTGGTGCTGTTTCTGAGTTGTAGTGAGTAGCAGGCAGCAATCCAGTATTGTTTGCGAGTTGTAGTGAGTAGCAAGCAGCAGTCTGGTGCTGTTTGTGAGTTGTAGTGAGTAGCAGGCAGCAATCCTGTGTTGTTTGCGAGTTGTAGTGAATAGCAGGCAGCATTCGGGTGCTGTTTGCGAGTTGGAGTGAGTAGCAGGCAGCAGTCTGGTGCTGTTTGTGAGTTGTAGTGAGTAGCAGGCAGCAAGCCAGTGTTGTTTGCGAGTTGGAGTGAGTACCAGGCAGCAGTCTGATGTTGTTTGCGAGTTGGAGTGAGTAGCAGGCAGCAGTCTGGTGCTGTTTGTGAGTTGTAGTGAGTAGCAAGCAGCAGTCTGGTGATGTTTGTGAGTTGTAGTGAGTAGCAGGCAGCAATCCAGTGTTGTTTGCGAGTTGTAGTGAGTAGCAGGCAGCAGTCGGGTGCTGTTTGCGAGTTGGAGTGAGTAGCAGGCAGCAGTCTGGTGCTGTTTGTGAGTTGTAGTGAGTAGCAGGCAGCAGTCGGTGCTATTTGTGAGTTGGAGTGAGTACCAGGCAGCAGTCTGGTGTTGTTTGCGAGTTGGAGTGAGTAGCAGGCAGCAGTCTGGTACTGTTTGTGAGTTGTGGTGAGTAGCAGGCAGCAGTCGGGTGCTGTTTGCGAGTTGTAGTGAATAGCAAGCAGCAGTCTGGTGCTGTTTGTGAGTTGTAGTGAGTAGCAGGCAGCAATCCAGTGTTGTTTGTGAGTTGTAGTGAGTAGCAGGCAGCAGTCTGGTGCTGTTTGTGAGTTGTAGTGAGTAGCAGCCAGCAGTCTGGTGCTGTTTGTGAGTTGTAGTGAGTAGCAGCCAGCAGTCTGGTGTTGTTTGCGAGTTGTAGTGAGTAGCAGGCAGCAGTCTGGTGCTGTTTGTGAGTTGTAGTGAGTAGCAGGCAGCAGTCTGGTGCTGTTTGTGAGTTGTAGTGAGTCTCAGACAGAATATTGTTAGAAATGGGGTTTTTGGTTGGCAGTTAGGTTGCCCTCTGTCCAAGCAAGAACCCTCACTCTAGTCAGGGTAAGTCACACACAATCCAAAATCAGCCTGTGCTCACCCTCCGGTAGCTTGGCACGAGCAGTCAGGCTTAACTTAGAAGGCAATGTGTAAAGCATTTGTGCAATAAATCATACAACACCATAGCATAACACCACAAAAATACACCACACCGTATTTAGAAAAATATATAATATTTATCTGGGTATCTTCAGGTCAAAACGATCAAAGTTGCAATATGAATTTGTAAAGATATCACTGAAAAGTGATATAAAGTGTCTTAAGTCTTTTAGAAAGTAAACAGAGTCTCTTTCAAACACAAAGTACCTGGTTTCTGGTGGAAAATCTCCTCAGAGGGCCACAAAGGAAGAGGTGCGTGGAAAAAGGGTGTGTGCGTCGATTTCTCCCCAGCACACACGGACTTGCATCGTTATTTTCCACGCGGGGAAGTCGGGCGTCGTTTTCCGGCGCGCGGACAGTCTCTTTCTGTGGGTCGCGGGGATTACCAGATGTCCTGGGTCTGTGCGTGGATTTTCCTGCTTGTTTTCCGGCTGCGCGTCGTTCTGCGGGGCTGCGCGTCGAAGTTTCGATCTCACGGCAGGCGTCGCGTCGATTTCTCCTGCGGAGTCGGGCGGCGTTGTCCTTGCGAGGCCGTGCGTCAAAGTTTTGATCTCACGGCAGGCGTCGCGTCGATTTCTCCTGCGGAGTCGGGCGGCGTTGTCCTTGCGAGGCCGTGCGTCAAAGTTTTGATCTCACGGCAGGCGTTGCGTCGATTTCTCCCGGGAAGTCGGGCAGCGTTGTCCTTGCGAGGCCGTGCGTCAAAGTTTCGGTCGTCCCGAAGGCGTCGCGTTGATCAGCGTCGGTGTGCGGTGTTTTTCTTGCCGCGGAACAAGCTGTGCGTCGAAATGTTCGGCGCACGGAGCGTCCAAGAGGAAGAGTGAAGTCTTTTTGGTCCTGAGACTTCAGGGAACAGGAGGCAAGCTCTATCCAAGCCCTTGGAGAGCACTTTTACAGCCAGGCAAGAGTTCAGCAAGGCAGCAGGCCAACAGCAAGGCAGCAGTCCTTTGTAGAAAAGCAGACAGGTGAGTCCTTTGAGCAGCCAGGCAGTTCTTCTTGGCAGGATGTAGTTTCTGGTTCAGGTTTCTTCTCCAGCAAGTGTCTGATGAGGTAGGGCAGAGGCCCTGTTTTATACTAAGTTGTGCCTTTGAAGTGGGGGGTGACTTCAAAGAGTCTCTAAGAAATGCACCAAGTTCCCTTTCAGCTCAATCCTGTCTGCCAGAGTCCCAGTAGGGGGTGTGGCAGTCCTTTGTGTGAGGGCAGGCCCTCCACCCTCCCAGCCCAGGAAGACCCATTCAAAATGCAGATGTATGCAAGTGAGGCTGAGTACCTTGTGTTTGGGGTGTGTCTGAGTGAATGCACAAGGAGCTGTCAACTAAACCTAGCCAGACGTGGATTGAAGGGCACAACAAGATTTTAGTGCAAAGAAATGCTCACTTTCTAAAAGTGGCATTTCTAGAATAGTAATATTAAATCCGACTTCACCAGTCAGCAGGATTTTGTATTACCATTCTGGCCATACTAAATATGACCTTCCTGCTCCTTTCAGATCAGCAGCTGCCACTTCAACAGTGTATGAGGGCAGCCCCAATGTTAGCCTATGAAAGGAGCAGGCCTCACAGTAGTGTAAAAACGAATTTAGGAGTTTCACACTACCAGGACATATAACTACACAGGTACATGTCCTGCCTTTTACCTACACAGCACCCTGCTCTAGGGGTTACCTAGGGCACACATTAGGGATGACTTATATGTAGTAAAAGGGGAGTTCTAGGCTTGGCAAGTACTTTTAAATGCCAAGTCGAAGTGGCAGTGAAACTGCACACACAGGCCTTGCAATGGCAGGCCTGAGACAGGGTTAAGGGGCTACTGAGGTGGGTGGCACAACCAGTGCTGCAGGCCCACTAGTAGCATTTAATCTACCTGCCCTAGGCACATGTAGTGCACTCTACCAGGGACTTACAAGTAAATTAAATAGTCAATCATGGATAAACCAATCAGTAGTACAATTTACCCAGAGAGCATATGCACTTTAGCACTGGTTAGCAGTGGTAAAGTGGCCAGAGGTCAAAAGCCAACAACAACAGGTCAGAAAAAAATAGGAGGAAGGAGGCAAAAAGTTTGGGGATGTCCCTGTCAAAAAGCCAGGTCCAACATGACCCCCTACCAGCCTAAAGCCAGGGGAGAACAATCACTATCCTGATGTACTTCCCTGTTTGAGGCGACAGAACAAGGACCCAGGCCCACAACAGCAGGGGCATGCTCCAGTTCTTCACCTTCCTGACTCCAATTGGATCACTCTGTCCATACTCTCAGGGCCCACTAAGCCAACCCATGGGGAACCTTTCTCCTTACCTGCGGATCCCATCTGTGCAGCACCTCACCTTACTTTGCTCACAGATGTATCCCAGGAGCAGGATAGTACCACCATGACCAACACAGTGGTGTTGCCCACACTACCCCTGGGGTGTGACACTTGTCCCCTCCCCAGGGATAACTCTGTCCACCCGGACAGCAAGCCACAGTGATTACTGACAGCTGCCAGGGATGAGAGCCAGGCCCCAGGCCTCTCAAAGCTCTCCAACCACTGTGGCTGTGGAGAGTGGGGGGCGGTAGCCCCAGGTGCTGGGCACCCTTTAACCACTCTCCCTTCCACCAGGTCAGGGATGACAGCCTGAACCTGGTCCTCCCCTCTGGGGCTTTGTACCCTCCCTCCTGGAGCGGTACCCCCAGAGTCCAACATGGTCAGGGTGCTTACAGAAGTCACCCTGTACCATTCCTCCACCAGTGCAGGGCTGTTAACCTGCAACTGGCCCTCCAACCTGGGGCCTGTACCTTCAGGTTGGACTAGGGCCCGGGGTGAGGCTTCCCCCCCCCTGCCCTCCCTTCTGGGGTCCAGCACCCTCCAACTAGGAGTGGCCTCCTCAGAAGACAACATGGTAGGGGCACTGTTATCAGTAGCCCCTCCCTCCAGGTCCGGGGGGACACCCTGAACCTGGTCTTCCAGCCCAGGGTCTGTACCCTCAGACTGGATCACTGCCTGGCAAACCAGGACTTCCTGGGAGGCACACCTACCCCCCACCAGGTCAGAGTTTAACCTCTGCACCTGACCATTCAACTCAGAGTCACCACCCTGAAGTTGAACAATTGCCTGGCACGCCAGGACTTCCTGGAGGGCACACTGACCCTCCACCAGGTCAGAGTTTAACCTCTGAACTTGGCCATTCAACTCAGAGTCACCACCCTGAAGTTGAACAATTGCCTGGCACGCCAGGACTTCCTGGAGGGCACACTGACCCTCCACCAGGTCAGAGTTTAACCTCTGAACTGGGCCATTCAACTCAGAGTCACCACCCTGAAGTTGAACAATTGCCTGGCGCACCAGGACTTTCTGGGAGGCACACCTACCTCCCACCAGGTCAGAGTTTAACCTCTGAGCCTGGTTATCCAACCCAGAGTCAGCACTCTGAGGTTGAAGAATTGCCTGGCACGCCAGGACTTTTTGGGGGGCACACCTACCCCCCACCAGGTCAGAGTTTAACCTCTGAACCCGGTTATCCAACCCAGAGTCAGCACTCTGAGGTTGGACCACTGCCTGGTACACCAGGACTTTCTGGGGGGCACACCTACCCCCCACCAGGTCAGAGTTTAACCTCTGAACCTGGTCATCCAACCCAGAGTCAACACCCTGAGGTTGGACAATTGCCTGGCACAGCAGGACTTCTTGGGAGGCACATCTACCTCCCACCAGGTCAGAGTGTAACCTCTGAACCTGGGTATCCAACCCAGAGTCACCACCCTGAGGTTGAATCTTTGCCTGGCATGCCAGGACTTCCTGGGGGGCACTCTCACCCCCCACAAGGGACACACCGTCCCCAAGGGCCACACAAGAGTCTGGTTGGCACAGGTCTCCCGACCTCTGCCCATCCGGCAGAGTCTGGGTTTCCCCCAAACCAGAAACGGTTTCACCTGGGTCATTCCTGGGGGGCTCTGCTCTCAGAGCTGTCCCCTGACTCTCAAGGTCCTCCACTGGGGTCTGCAACCCCCTCTCAACCCTATGTCTGGACTTCTGCACCCCCTCACTAGGAGGGGTACTGCCAGACACCAGAACTGTTGGGATGCTGGCTACAGTCACCCCCCCAAGTTCTTCTGACACTGCGGGGCTTCCCTCAAAAGGTGGCCCTACGGTACAGGCTAGGCTTCCCTCCTGGTGTTCCCTCATGGAACCCTCTAGGACCTGGGACCTACCTGGGACACTACAATCCTTTCCCACCACACTCGGTTGGGAACCACCTAGACCACTCCCTTCAGGAGCACCCCCAAATGCCTCTTCAGACTCTCTGGTACTCACCCAGAAGTCTGCCTCCATTGTAAGTTCCCTGGGGTCAGAGAACTCACACTCCACCTGGTGTTGGCGTAGCTCTGGAAAATAAGGACCAGACATATGCTCTCCAGCAATTACATCACTCTGCCCTTCACATGTATTAACCACAGTACCCTTCACCCAACCACCCAGTAACTCAACCTTGGAAAAGCACTCTACTTCACCCTCCTGAGACTGGTGAGACAGTATCTGTCTGTCCCTGACACTCAACCCAAACTCTTCTGGGATGTCTCTACACTCTATATCCAGGACGTCCACCAGGGGGGAACCCTTTTCTCTGTCACTCTCTGCTAGAGTCAGTAAAGTGTCCCTCCCCCCAGTAGGAATATGACTCCCTGTGCCAGTTCCCCAATCCTTCTCAGGGACCCTGTGCATAACGGGAACTACCTCATACCCTTGAACTGCCTGGGGTGTGTCAACTCCCTTCTTCAAGTTGGGCACCACATCTCTGGGCTTGTGCCCTTCTTCAGCAGTACTAGATGCAAGATTTTTGCTGCCACCATCTGAACTGGACTCAGCCCTTCCGGCCTCCAGTTTCAGCTCTTTACAGCTCAGCTCTTGAGCTGCAATCTTTTCTTCTTCCAGGGCTAAGAGTCTTTTTGCCTCAACCTCTGCAAGATACTCCTCTAATTGTTGCTCCTGTCGCCTTTGACCTCGGAGCCATTCATCTATTTCTGGGTCACTGTCCAACTCGGAGTAGTCTTCCTCCTCATGTGAGAAGTCTTCCTCCTCCTGTGCGTAGTCCTCCTCCTCATCTGAGGGGTATTTAGTCATTTGATTTCTTGCTGCCTCTCTCTCTGCCCATCTTTCCTCCCCCTAGACTATGTAGTGATGGAGCATCTCCGCCTTAGTAGATCTCCTTGCTACAGGAAGGCCCCATTTTCTGCAAAGCTTCCTTAGGTCAGCCTTAGTGAGGTGGTCAGTACGAACAAAGAATGAGTAGGTACACAATCCCATTTTGATAAGATCTTATCAGCAAAAACCAAAATCCAAAGTCCAAAATATCAATAGTATATCCAGGAGGACATCAGAGAACCAAGAGCCAAAAAAGATGAAAAATCAAGTTGACCTTCAACTGTGGGTAGGTAGTGAAATACTTAGCTACTGTATGTCACTGCACAAACACAAGTCCTATCCTCACCGCTGATCACCAATGTTAGAAATGGGGTTTTTGGTTGGCAGTTAGGTTGCCCTCTGTCCAAGCAAGAACCCTCACTCTAGTCAGGGTAAGTCACACACAATCCAAAATCAGCCTGTGCTCACCCTCCGGTAGCTTGGCACGAGCAGTCAGGCTTAACTTAGAAGGCAATGTGTAAAGCATTTGTGCAATAAATCATACAACACCATAGCATAACACCACAAAAATACACCACACGGTATTTAGAAAAATATATAATATTTATCTGGGTATCTTCAGGTCAAAACGATCAAAGTTGCAATATGAATTTGTAAAGATATCACTGAAAAGTGATATAAAGTGTCTTAAGTCTTTTAGAAAGTAAACAGAGTCTCTTTCAAACACAAAGTACCTGGTTTCTGGTGGAAAATCTCCTCAGAGGGCCACAAAGGAAGAGGTGCGTGGAAAAAAGGTGTGTGCGTCGATTTCTCCCCAGCACACACGGACTTGCGTCGTTATTTTCCACGCGGGGAAGTCGGGCGTCGTTTTCCGGCGCGCGGACAGTCTCTTTCTGTGGGTCGCGGGGATTACCAGATGTCCCGGGTCTGTGCGTGGATTTTCCTGCTTGTTTTCCGGCTGCGCGTCGTTCTGCGGGGCTGCGCGTCGAAGTTTCGATCTCACGGCAGGCGTCGCGTCGATTTCTCCTGCGGAGTCGGGTGGCGTTGTCCTTGCGAGGCCGTGCGTCAAAGTTTTGATCTCACGGCAGGCGTCGCGTCGATTTCTCCCGGGAAGTCGGGCGGCGTTGTCCTTGCGAGGCCGTGCGTCAAAGTTTCGGTCGTCCCGAAGGCGTCGCGTTGATCAGCGTCGGTGTGCGGCGTTTTTCTTGCCGCGGAACAAGTTGTGCGTCTAAAAGTTCGGCGCACGGAGCGTCCAAGAGGAAGAGTGAAGTCTTTTTGGTCCTGAGACTTCAGGGAACAGGAGGCAAGCTCTATCCAAGCCCTTGGAGAGCACTTTTACAGCCAGGCAAGAGTTCAGCAAGGCAGCAGGCCAACAGCAAGGCAGCAGTCCTTTGTAGAAAAGCAGACAGGTAAGTCCTTTGAGCAGCCAGGCAGTTCTTCTTGGCAGGATGTAGTTTCTGGTTCAGGTTTCTTCTCCAGCAAGTGTCTGATGAGGTAGGGCAGAGGCCCTGTTTTATACTAAGTTGTGCCTTTGAAGTGGGGGGTGACTTCAAAGAGTCTCTAAGAAATGCACCAAGTTCCCTTTCAGCTCAATCCTGTCTGCCAGAGTCCCAGTAGGGGGTGTGGTAGTCCTTTGTGTGAGGGCAGGCCCTCCACCCTCCCAGCCCAGGAAGACCCATTCAAAATGCAGATGTATGCAAGTGAGGCTGAGTACCCTGTGTTTGGGGTGTGTCTGAGTGAATGCACAAGGAGCTGTCAACTAAGCCTAGCCAGACATGGATTGAAGGGCACAACAAGATTTTAGTGCAAAGAAATGCTCACTTTCTAAAAGTGGCATTTCTAGAATAGTAATATTAAATCCGACTTCACCAGTCAGCAGGATTTTGTATTACCATTCTGGCCATACTAAATATGACCTTCCTGCTCCTTTCAGATCAGCAGCTGCCACTTCAACAGTGTATGAGGGCAGCCCCAATGTTAGCCTATGAAAGGAGCAGGCCTCACAGTAGTGTAAAAACGAATTTAGGAGTTTCACACTACCAGGACATATAACTACACAGGTACATGTCCTGCCTTTTACCTACACAGCACCCTGCTCTAGGGGTTACCTAGGGCACACATTAGGGATGACTTATATGTAGTAAAAGGGGAGTTCTAGGCTTGGCAAGTACTTTTAAATGCCAAGTCGAAGTGGCAGTGAAACTGCACACACAGGCCTTGCAATGGCAGGCCTGAGACAGGGTTAAGGGGCTACTGAGGTGGGTGGCACAACCAGTGCTGCAGGCCCACTAGTAGCATTTAATCTACCTGCCCTAGGCACATGTAGTGCACTCTACCAGGGACTTACAAGTAAATTAAATAGTCAATCATGGATAAACCAATCAGTAGTACAATTTACCCAGAGAGCATATGCACTTTAGCACTGGTTAGCAGTGGTAAAGTGGCCAGAGGTCAAAAGCCAACAACAACAGGTCAGAAAAAAATAGGAGGAAGGAGGCAAAAAGTTTGGGGATGTCCCTGTCAAAAAGCCAGGTCCAACATGACCCCCTACCAGCCTAAAGCCAGGGGAGAACAATCACTATCCTGATGTACTTCCCTGTTTGAGGCGACAGAACAAGGACCCAGGCCCACAACAGCAGGGGCATGCTCCAGTTCTTCACCTTCCTGACTCCAATTGGATCACTCTGTCCATACTCTCAGGGCCCACTAAGCCAACCCATGGGGAACCTTTCTCCTTACCTGCGGATCCCATCTGTGCAGCACCTCACCTTACTTTGCTCACAGATGTATCCCAGGAGCAGGATAGTACCACCATGACCAACACAGTGGTGTTGCCCACACTACCCCTGGGGTGTGACACTTGTCCCCTCCCCAGGGATAACTCTGTCCACCCGGACAGCAAGCCACAGTGATTACTGACAGCTGCCAGGGATGAGAGCCAGGCCCCAGGCCTCTCAAAGCTCTCCAACCACTGTGGCTGTGGAGAGTGGGGGGCGGTAGCCCCAGGTGCTGGGCACCCTTTAACCACTCTCCCTTCCACCAGGTCAGGGATGACAGCCTGAACCTGGTCCTCCCCTCTGGGGCTTTGTACCCTCCCTCCTGGAGCGGTACCCCCAGAGTCCAACATGGTCAGGGTGCTTACAGAAGTCACCCTGTACCATTCCTCCACCAGTGCAGGGCTGTTAACCTGCAACTGGCCCTCCAACCTGGGGCCTGTACCTTCAGGTTGGACTAGGGCCCGGGGTGAGGCTTCCCCCCCCCTGCCCTCCCTTCTGGGGTCCAGCACCCTCCAACTAGGAGTGGCCTCCTCAGAAGACAACATGGTAGGGGCACTGTTATCAGTAGCCCCTCCCTCCAGGTCCGGGGAGACACCCTGAACCTGGTCTTCCAGCCCAGGGTCTGTACCCTCAGACTGGATCACTGCCTGGCAAACCAGGACTTCCTGGGAGGCACACCTACCCCCCACCAGGTCAGAGTTTAACCTCTGCACCTGACCATTCAACTCAGAGTCACCACCCTGAAGTTGAACAATTGCCTGGCACGCCAGGACTTCCTGGAGGGCACACTGACCCTCCACCAGGTCAGAGTTTAACCTCTGAACTTGGCCATTCAACTCAGAGTCACCACCCTGAAGTTGAACAATTGCCTGGCACGCCAGGACTTCCTGGAGGGCACACTGACCCTCCACCAGGTCAGAGTTTAACCTCTGAACTGGGCCATTCAACTCAGAGTCACCACCCTGAAGTTGAACAATTGCCTGGCGCACCAGGACTTTCTGGGAGGCACACCTACCTCCCACCAGGTCAGAGTTTAACCTCTGAGCCTGGTTATCCAACCCAGAGTCAGCACTCTGAGGTTGAAGAATTGCCTGGCACGCCAGGACTTTTTGGGGGGCACACCTACCCCCCACCAGGTCAGAGTTTAACCTCTGAACCCGGTTATCCAACCCAGAGTCAGCACTCTGAGGTTGGACCACTGCCTGGTACACCAGGACTTTCTGGGGGGCACACCTACCCCCCACCAGGTCAGAGTTTAACCTCTGAACCTGGTCATCCAACCCAGAGTCAACACCCTGAGGTTGGACAATTGCCTGGCACAGCAGGACTTCTTGGGAGGCACATCTACCTCCCACCAGGTCAGAGTGTAACCTCTGAACCTGGGTATCCAACCCAGAGTCACCACCCTGAGGTTGAATCTTTGCCTGGCATGCCAGGACTTCCTGGGGGGCACTCTCACCCCCCACAAGGGACACACCGTCCCCAAGGGCCACACAAGAGTCTGGTTGGCACAGGTCTCCCGACCTCTGCCCATCCGGCAGAGTCTGGGTTTCCCCCAAACCAGAAACGGTTTCACCTGGGTCATTCCTGGGGGGCTCTGCTCTCAGAGCTGTCCCCTGACTCTCAAGGTCCTCCACTGGGGTCTGCAACCCCCTCTCAACCCTATGTCTGGACTTCTGCACCCCCTCACTAGGAGGGGTACTGCCAGACACCAGAACTGTTGGGATGCTGGCTACAGTCACCCCCCCAAGTTCTTCTGACACTGCGGGGCTTCCCTCAAAAGGTGGCCCTACGGTACAGGCTAGGCTTCCCTCCTGGTGTTCCCTCATGGAACCCTCTAGGACCTGGGACCTACCTGGGACACTACAATCCTTTCCCACCACACTCGGTTGGGAACCACCTAGACCACTCCCTTCAGGAGCACCCCCAAATGCCTCTTCAGACTCTCTGGTACTCACCCAGAAGTCTGCCTCCATTGTAAGTTCCCTGGGGTCAGAGAACTCACACTCCACCTGGTGTTGGCGTAGCTCTGGAAAATAAGGACCAGACATATGCTCTCCAGCAATTACATCACTCTGCCCTTCACATGTATTAACCACAGTACCCTTCACCCAACCACCCAGTAACTCAACCTTGGAAAAGCACTCTACTTCACCCTCCTGAGACTGGTGAGACAGTATCTGTCTGTCCCTGACACTCAACCCAAACTCTTCTGGGATGTCTCTACACTCTATATCCAGGACGTCCACCAGGGGGGAACCCTTTTCTCTGTCACTCTCTGCTAGAGTCAGTAAAGTGTCCCTCCCCCCAGTAGGAATATGACTCCCTGTGCCAGTTCCCCAATCCTTCTCAGGGACCCTGTGCATAACGGGAACTACCTCATACCCTTGAACTGCCTGGGGTGTGTCAACTCCCTTCTTCAAGTTGGGCACCACATCTCTGGGCTTGTGCCCTTCTTCAGCAGTACTAGATGCAAGATTTTTGCTGCCACCATCTGAACTGGACTCAGCCCTTCCGGCCTCCAGTTTCAGCTCTTTACAGCTCAGCTCTTGAGCTGCAATCTTTTCTTCTTCCAGGGCTAAGAGTCTTTTTGCCTCAACCTCTGCAAGATACTCCTCTAATTGTTGCTCCTGTCGCCTTTGACCTCGGAGCCATTCATCTATTTCTGGGTCACTGTCCAACTCGGAGTAGTCTTCCTCCTCATGTGAGAAGTCTTCCTCCTCCTGTGCGTAGTCCTCCTCCTCATCTGAGGGGTATTTAGTCATTTGATTTCTTGCTGCCTCTCTCTCTGCCCATCTTTCCTCCCCCTAGACTATGTAGTGATGGAGCATCTCCGCCTTAGTAGATCTCCTTGCTACAGGAAGGCCCCATTTTCTGCAAAGCTTCCTTAGGTCAGCCTTAGTGAGGTGGTCAGTACGAACAAAGAATGAGTAGGTACACAATCCCATTTTGATAAGATCTTATCAGCAAAAACCAAAATCCAAAGTCCAAAATATCAATAGTATATCCAGGAGGACATCAGAGAACCAAGAGCCAAAAAAGATGAAAAATCAAGTTGACCTTCAACTGTGGGTAGGTAGTGAAATACTTAGCTACTGTATGTCACTGCACAAACACAAGTCCTATCCTCACCGCTGATCACCAATGTTAGAAATGGGGTTTTTGGTTGGCAGTTAGGTTGCCCTCTGTCCAAGCAAGAACCCTCACTCTAGTCAGGGTAAGTCACACACAATCCAAAATCAGCCTGTGCTCACCCTCCGGTAGCTTGGCACGAGCAGTCAGGCTTAACTTAGAAGGCAATGTGTAAAGCATTTGTGCAATAAATCATACAACACCATAGCATAACACCACAAAAATACACCACACGGTATTTAGAAAAATATATAATATTTATCTGGGTATCTTCAGGTCAAAACGATCAAAGTTGCAATATGAATTTGTAAAGATATCACTGAAAAGTGATATAAAGTGTCTTAAGTCTTTTAGAAAGTAAACAGAGTCTCTTTCAAACACAAAGTACCTGGTTTCTGGTGGACAATCTCCTCAGAGGGCCACAAAGGAAGAGGTGCGTGGAAAAAAGGTGTGTGCGTCGATTTCTCCCCAGCACACACGGACTTGCGTCGTTATTTTCCACGCGGGGAAGTCGGGCGTCGTTTTCCGGCGCGCGGACAGTCTCTTTCTGTGGGTCGCGGGGATTACCAGATGTCCCGGGTCTGTGCGTGGATTTTCCTGCTTGTTTTCCGGCTGCGCGTCGTTCTGCGGGGCTGCGCGTCGAAGTTTCGATCTCACGGCAGGCGTCGCGTCGATTTCTCCTGCGGAGTCGGGTGGCGTTGTCCTTGCGAGGCCGTGCGTCAAAGTTTTGATCTCACGGCAGGCGTCGCGTCGATTTCTCCCGGGAAGTCGGGCGGCGTTGTCCTTGCGAGGCCGTGCGTCAAAGTTTCGGTCGTCCCGAAGGCGTCGCGTTGATCAGCGTCGGTGTGCGGCGTTTTTCTTGCCGCGGAACAAGTTGTGCGTCTAAAAGTTCGGCGCACGGAGCGTCCAAGAGGAAGAGTGAAGTCTTTTTGGTCCTGAGACTTCAGGGAACAGGAGGCAAGCTCTATCCAAGCCCTTGGAGAGCACTTTTACAGCCAGGCAAGAGTTCAGCAAGGCAGCAGGCCAACAGCAAGGCAGCAGTCCTTTGTAGAAAAGCAGACAGGTAAGTCCTTTGAGCAGCCAGGCAGTTCTTCTTGGCAGGATGTAGTTTCTGGTTCAGGTTTCTTCTCCAGCAAGTGTCTGATGAGGTAGGGCAGAGGCCCTGTTTTATACTAAGTTGTGCCTTTGAAGTGGGGGGTGACTTCAAAGAGTCTCTAAGAAATGCACCAAGTTCCCTTTCAGCTCAATCCTGTCTGCCAGAGTCCCAGTAGGGGGTGTGGTAGTCCTTTGTGTGAGGACAGGCCCTCCACCCTCCCAGCCCAGGAAGACCCATTCAAAATGCAGATGTATGCAAGTGAGGCTGAGTACCCTGTGTTTGGGGTGTGTCTGAGTGAATGCACAAGGAGCTGTCAACTAAGCCTAGCCAGACGTGGATTGAAGGGCACAACAAGATTTTAGTGCAAAGAAATGCTCACTTTCTAAAAGTGGCATTTCTAGAATAGTAATATTAAATCCGACTTCACCAGTCAGCAGGATTTTGTATTACCATTCTGGCCATACTAAATATGACCTTCCTGCTCCTTTCAGATCAGCAGCTGCCACTTCAACAGTGTATGAGGGCAGCCCCAATGTTAGCCTATGAAAGGAGCAGGCCTCACAGTAGTGTAAAAACGAATTTAGGAGTTTCACACTACCAGGACATATAACTACACAGGTACATGTCCTGCCTTTTACCTACACAGCACCCTGCTCTAGGGGTTACCTAGGGCACACATTAGGGATGACTTATATGTAGTAAAAGGGGAGTTCTAGGCTTGGCAAGTACTTTTAAATGCCAAGTCGAAGTGGCAGTGAAACTGCACACACAGGCCTTGCAATGGCAGGCCTGAGACAGGGTTAAGGGGCTACTGAGGTGGGTGGCACAACCAGTGCTGCAGGCCCACTAGTAGCATTTAATCTACCTGCCCTAGGCACATGTAGTGCACTCTACCAGGGACTTACAAGTAAATTAAATAGTCAATCATGGATAAACCAATCAGTAGTACAATTTACCCAGAGAGCATATGCACTTTAGCACTGGTTAGCAGTGGTAAAGTGCCCAGAGGTCAAAAGCCAACAACAACAGGTCAGAAAAAAATAGGAGGAAGGAGGCAAAAAGTTTGGGGATGTCCCTGTCAAAAAGCCAGGTCCAACAAATATGTGATGCTTTGGTGTTGACAACTGCATCTGTTATAGGTTTGTTGAGTGTGGCCAGAGTCCTGGTAAAGCCGCTAGCTGGGTACTTCACATTGTCCAGCTGGTTGGTTTGTGTGTGAAATAATTGGAAGTGTAGGGGATACTGGGTGTAGGGGGTACCAGGTATCCATCTGGTGGCTTGTCAGGAGTGCACTGGGTGGGGCCAATGAGTTGTGGTTAGACATGCTCTGTTATCAGGGTATCTGTGGTGATGGTAAGGGGTGATTACTGTTGTCGGCCAACCTACCTCCATCCAGGGTCCCGTTTCCGAGTTTGTCGGAACCCAGGTGATTTTTATTGCCACAGAGAAATAATGATAACCTGGGTATATTAGTTATCTGGTACAATCAGTTGAACCTATTACAAGTTTCATTGGAACAGTTACGGAATGTGGTGCTTAACACACCAAAATGTGGATGGTATGGTAAACCCCATACGCTATTCTCCTGTTAAAGGCTGGGCTGACATGCCTAAATGTAATGGGGGTACGTTTTATTCCACACCTGGCAAATACTGGCGGTGGTAAGTACCATCCAAATTGTACCTCTGGCCCCAGTGCAAACAGGGGTTTACATAGAGTTAAGCAAACACTGACTCACTCATAATCTGGGTCTAAGTATCATCTGTTCAGTGCTGGACGTGTTATGGGATTCTATGTTGTTTTGACGTTTGTGTGACACACAGCTATATAGCATATTTGTGCTGTGTTGTTTGTATACAGTTGTGTACAATGTGTTCTGTCAGTGGTTGTGTTAGATTTTAGTGCTGCTGGGGCCCATGACAGGCATTTAATGTTGGAAATGCAAATCAGACATGGTCCCGCTCAAACAATGGAGTGTCAGACACAAACTGCTGGGCCACGCTAAAAGACAGGCCTCTTTTGACATGGTAGCCCTGACTTTTTGCCTGAAAAATGATGTGGTTTCAAACAATAACTGAGACCTTGCTAAACAGGTTCCCAGGGCCAGAACTCTCTCCCCAAAACAGTACTATATATTGGTACTTCACCCATCTCTGTAAGTCCCTAGTAAATGGTACCCCTGGTACCTAGCTCATGGGCACTGAAGAGGGCCCCCCAGAGTTGCAGACTGCCATTGCAAGTGCACAACAAGGTGTAGATAAAAGTGGCAAACTCGACATGTCACTCACCAAGAGTGCCCTGTTCACTGAAACTGCACGCACTATAGGCAAGTCACCCCTCTGGCAGGCCTTACAGCCCTAAGGCATGATGCGCAATAATGCAGGCGAGGGCATTGTGTACATGAGCAAATAGGCCCCTATTGTATCTTTACAAAACCTTAAGACATAGTAAATGCACAGGGAAGCCATAGCAAATACAGTACATGTGCTAGACACAGGTCATTACGAGCTCCCCAGCTACAGGATGGCCTCCCTGAATAGTGTTTTTTTTAGTATCAAACAACTCAGAATAATAAACCAACACTGATGTCAGTGATGGATTTATTATAATGTGCCCCCTGCAAATTCTTACAGCCATGCCCTGGTTGCTGACTGGTTTTTACCAGCCTGCCACCATGTCTGCTCTAAGGAGCTAGAACACAAAGCCTTTCTGTGGTGGTGGTGGTGTTACACATCCTCCGATAGGCAGGCACCCTGCACCAGCGGTCAGCTTCAAAGGCTTTACTGCCTTTGAAATCTGACCTCTGACTCTGCTGCTAGCAGCAGATGGCCGCCCAATGGGTTTTCTCCCATTTTGAGCAGGAAAACCAGCAGAAAAACATAGGCAGAATTGGATGAATGGCCACCCCAAGCCTGCACCACCCCTCAGGTGTGACAGGCTTGGTGACCACTCCTTTTCATGTTCCTCCATTTTGGATGGTAGTAAAATAGCCAAACAGGGTTAGGGATGTGACCCTCTTCTCACAGGAAGTGGTTACATAGTGGGTGTATCCACCCTAAGGTGACTGGCCCATTGCCCACTACCCGGTACTCCCCCTAACGCTCACTAAATGGAGTATTTAGTAGGCATCTCTAGATGACCAGATCAGATTTGATGGACAGAAGAAGACCAGCAACAAAAAAGATCCAAGGCACGAGAACAGAAACCCTGCTGCAAGAAGAAAAAGGCACCAAACGCTGCCTGCTGAACCCAGGACTCGACAATCGCCGTTGAGTGGTCGACTGGACAACTGATGGACTCTAGGAAACCCCAGAGCACCTCCAGTCTTTTGAACCTCCCTCTAAGTGAAGGCATCAGTTACCTGCAACCAAGAAACCAGGGAAGTCCAGTTCACTGACCGGACACTGACCAATGAACCTGACCCAGCAGCCCAACCAAAATCCACCCAACAGACCTGAAGGACAAAACCTGCCAGTGTGCCAAGTTTGGTAGCACTTTGACTTTCAGGGCCCAAGAAGTGCAAATACCTGGGGTACTGGATCCTCAATGGTGGACACCTGGAATAAAAGTTCACTCCAGACTCTCAAAAGCCCAGAAGGAAGCCCCAGTCAAGGGACCTCAGGACACCCTAGAGCTATCAGCCTTCCAAGTGACCTGCTCCTGTCCCAAAGGACTCTCTGACACATGAATCCTGGCTGACCTATCTGCACTGCAACCGGCCTCCCTGGCCCCGCATCAGAAAACCAGCTGTGCTCTAGGAGTCTCTAATCCCTTGCAACTTTACACTCCAAGCCGACCCACCAGACGTACCTTTAAGTCCTCCTGTGCAGTGCGTTTCCAAGTGGTTCCCTTCTCCGTTCTGCACCAGCTCCAAGACTTTCAGCCGCTGCTCCAGTCAAAACCGGGAACTGCCTGAACTTCTCCGGCTGGGCCACAGGACATCTCGACGACCTTGACCTAAAAATAAAAGATGACACTTACGAGAGCATTGTCTGATTTTATATGAAATTTTAAAGTTCTTCCCTTTCAGTCCAATGGTGCGTAATTACACACAAAAGGCATATATTTTCTAAACTTTGAAAAATCATAACTGAAAAAGTACTTACCTGATTTTCATGATTTTGGAATTAAAGATGTAATAAAAATTGAAGTATTTTTGTAAATAGGCTCGAGTTATTCTTCTGAGTGTGTGTCACATTTATTGATACTGTGAGTACAGCAAATGCTTAGCACATCTCCAAGATAAGCCAACTGCTCGCCCACACTACCACAAAAACAGAGCATTAGATGGTCTTCTTTTTACCTCTGGAAACCAAGGTGGGGTTGCTTGGACTCTGCACAGTGCACATCATTTTTGTACACTATACAGAGAGACACCCTCCTACACATGCCCCCTGCGAGTAGGTGCTGGGCTGTCTGTTTTGGGGGGCCACAGTCAAGGTTAGCAATAAATCCAAGAAGCCCTGCTCTGAGACTCTCAGCACTATCTGCCCCGGGACAGTCTTCACTTCCTGCTCACCTCAGTTCCTAGAAGCCCTGCTCTGAGTCTGTTTACACTTCTTGTTCACCTGGGCTCCTAGAAGCCCTGCTCTGAGTCTTTCGGCACTCTCTGCCCCGGGATAGTCTTCACTTCCTGCTCACCTCGGCTCCTAGAAGCCCCGTTCGGAGTCTCCCAGCAGCTCTGCTGTGAGTCTGTTTACACTTCTTGTTCACCTGGGCTCCTAGAAGCCCTGCTCTGAGTCTCTCGGCTCTATGTGCCCCGTTCGGAGTCTCCCAGCAGCTCGGCTGTGAGTCTGTTTGCACTTCTAGTTCACCTGGGCTCCTAGAAGCCCTGCTCGGAGTCTCTCGGCTCTATCTGCCCCGAGACAGCCTTCATTTCCAACTCACCTAGGCTCCCAGAAGCCCTAACCTGCCTCGAGACACTCTTCCCTTCCTGCTCACCTCGGCGCCTAGAAGCCCTGCTCTGAGTCCGTTTACACTTCTTGTTCACCTCGGCGCCTAGAAGCCCTGCTCTGAGTCCGTTTACACTTCTTGTTCACCAGGGCTCCTAGAAGCCCTGCTCTGGGTCTCTGGACACTCTCTGCCCTGAGACATTCTTAACTTCGTGCTCAGCTGGGTGATGGAAGCCGTGCTTTGAATCTGTTTACACTTGCTACTCATGTGGGCTCCTAGAAGCCCTGCTCTGAGTCTGTTTACACTTCTTGTTCACCTGGGCTCCTAGAAGCCCTGCTCTGTCTCTCGGCTCTATGTGCCCCGTTCGGAGTCTCCCAGCAGCTCTGCTGTGAGTCTGTTTGCACTTCTAATTCACCTGGGCTCCTAGAAGCCCTGCTCTGAGTCTCCCCACACTATCTGCCCCGAGACAGTCTTCCCTTCCTGCTCACGTCGGCGCCTAGAAGCCCTGCTCTGAGTCTCTCCACACATTCTGCTCGAGTCTCCTAGCGCTGCCTGCTACGCTCCTCTTAAGGACGCAGCGCCCAATCTCTCTTCAATTCCTGTTCACCTAAGCTCCTTGAAACCCTGTTGCGATTCTCCTAACACGCCCTGCCTTGTATCTCCCAGCGTTCCCTGTTTCACGGGCTCTCACCAGCCCCCGTGCCCCGAATCACTCCTCACGTCCTGCGCTCCTAGAAGACCTGCTCTGAATCTCTCAGCACTATCTGCTCCCGGTCTCCATGTTCCAAGTCTTCCAGCACGTTCTCCCCCAAGTCTCCCAGCCGCCCTGCTAACCTCGGCTCTCAGTGGCCCAGCTTCCGGCCTCTTTTCACTGCCTGGTCCCCTAGGCACCCAGAGGTCTCTCAGCATTATCTGATCTCCTTGGTCCTCAGGAGCCCTGCCGGGAGTCTCCCTATCCTTCCTGCTCGCAGGCTCGCTCCAGCTTTTGACACCGTCTGCCACCGCACCCTACTGACCCGCCTCCAGGAAGCCGGCATCCAAGATAAAGCCCTCCACTGGATCTCATCCTTCCTCTCCGACAGAACGCAGAGAGTCCGTCTCTCCCCTTTCCGCTCCAAAGCCACCAACCTCATCTGCGGCGTCCCCCAAGGATCCTCCCTCAGCCCCACGTTGTTCAACGTCTACATGGCCCCCCTCGCTCAACTGGCTCGCCAACATCATCTCAGCATCATCTCCTACGCCGACGATACCCAGCTCGTCCTCTCCCTGACCAAAGACCCGCTCACCGCCAAAACAAACCTCCACGAGGGACTAAAATCTATCGCCGATTGGATGAACAACAGTCGCCTCAAACTCAACTCCGACAAGACGGAAGTCCTCATCCTCGGACGCACCCCCTCGGCCTGGAACGACTCATGGTGGCCCTCCGTCCTCGGACCCCCACCCACCCCTGCCAGCCACGCAAGAAACCTCGGCTTCATCCTGGACTCCGCCCTCACCATGTCCAAAGAGGTCAGCGCCGTCTCCTCCTCCTGTTTCAACACCCTCCGAATGCTCCGCAGAATTTTCAAGTGGATTCCAACAGAAACCAGAAAGACGGTGACCCAGGCCCTCGTCAGCAGCAGACTTGACTACGGCAACGCACTCTACACAGGCATCCCAACCAAAGACATCAAACGCCTCCAACGTATCCAAAATGCCTCCGCCCGACTGATCCTCAACATACCCCGCCGAAGTCACATCTCCCCTCACCTAAAGGAACTCCACTGGCTCCCGGTAGACAAGAGGATCACCTTCAAACTCCTGACCCACGCTCACAAGGCACTTCACAACACCGGACCCTCCTACCTCAACACCAGACTTCACTTCTACACCCCAACACGTCAACTCCGATCCGCCAACCTCGCCCTCGCCATCGTACCCCGAATCCAGCGCAAGACATCCGGCGGCAGATCCTTCTCCTTCCTCGCCGCCAAGACCTGGAACTCTCTCCCCACATCCCTTCGCCAGACTCAGGACCTCCTCGCATTCAGAAGGCTCCTCAAGACCTGGCTCTTCGACCGATAAACCAGCAGCACTCCCCTCCCCCCCCCTCAGCGCCTCGAAACCCTGACGGGTACATAGCGCGCTCTATAAACACTATGATTGATTGATTGATTGAGAACCCCTGTTAGGGTTTGCAAGCGCCTCACGGAGTCCTGGCTCGAGTCTCTCTTCACTTCCTGCTCACCTAGGCTCCTAGAAGCCCTATTCTGGGTCTCTCGGCACTGATCTCCTTGGTCCTCATGAGCCCTGCTGGGAGTCTCCCAATATTTCTTGCTCCCAGAAGCCCTGCAAAGGTTTGCAGGCGCCTCTCGGAGCCCTATCTTGAGTCTCTCTTCAATTCCTGCTCACCTCGGCTCCTAGAAGCCCTACTCTGAGTCTCTAGGCACTGATCTCCTGGGTCCTCGGGAGCCATGGTGGGAGTCTCCCAATACTTCTTGCTTCTAGAAGCTCTGCGTGGGTTTACAAGCGCCTGTGGGAGTCCTGGCTCGAGTCTCTCATCACTTCCTGGTTACCCAGGCTCCTAGAAGTCCAATCCTGGGTCTCTCGGCACTGGTCTCTTGCGTCCTCAGGAGCCCTGGTGGGAGTCTCTCACTGCTTCCAGAAGACCTACTAGGGTTTGCAGTTAGCACGCGCCTCCTGGAGCCTGGCTCGAGTCTCATCACTTCCTGCTCACCTAGGCTCCTAGAAGCCCCACTCTGACTCTCTGAGCACTGATCTCCCCGGTCCTCAGGAGCCCTGCTGGGAGTCTCCCAATACTCCCTGCTCCCGGAAGCCCTGCTAGGGTTTGCAGGCGCCTCCCGGAGTCCTTGCTCGAGTCTCTCTTCACTTCCTGCTCACTTAAGCTCCTAGAAGCCCTATTCTGGGTCTCTAGGCACTGGTCTCCTTGGTCTTCAGTAGCCCTGCTGGGAGTCTCCCAATACTCCCTGCTCCCAGAAGCCCTGCTAGGGTTTGCAGGCGCCTCCCGGAGCCTGGCTCGAGTCCCTCTTCTCTTCCTCCTCCCCTGGGCCCAGGCCTCGGCACACCAAGGGTTACAAGGAGGCGGGTCCTCAGCGGCTCAGACCTCAGGCAGTCACTCCTCAGACTGCACTCAGTCTCACACCTGCTCACTCTGCCCTCCCTGGGAGAGGAAGTGACTCCGAAGCGCTACAGCAGAGGAGCGAGGGGGCTCTTTCCACGAACCCCCACCCCACCGTACATGAGGGGCCCAGAGCCGGGTGCAGGAGCGACCCACCCCACCACATACTCTCCGGAGGAGGAGGGGCCCGGGACAGGTGAGTGCAGGGGGCAGAAACCCCACTAGGATATTCACAGGCTATGTCCTTATCTAGGTGTCGAGCTATCAATAGTGCAGCAGGTGCAGTGGCACAGAGGAACTGGGATGTGTGAAGGAGCTCTGGACCCCAAATCTGACTCTTTCACCTCCATGGGGTCTGCTTGCAGTTGGGTCTATGGCACCCTCCCCACGCCGCCGATTCTAGGCTGTAATGCTTGTCCCCAGAGACGCTACGTTTTTGAAGCCTTTGTTTAAAAATCAGGGGTATTTTATCAGAGGATCGGATTCCCCATTGCACTTGGACCCTCTCGAGGTCGGCACCTTCCCTCTAGGATGGAAGATTACCCGGTCCTTGGTTTTCTGTTGATCCCGTTATTAAATCAGGACTGCAAGTCCCAGAATGCAAAGAAGGCACCAGGCCTGGTCGAACTACTTACACATGGATCCTGGAAACTTGAAAGCATTGCTTTTCTCTTAAGGGCGTTTTCTTCTATTTCGAGGTTTCGGGTCTGTCGGTGTAACTGGGACACCTCTTGTCTGGGCAGTGATTTATTTTTAAAAATCCCTGTTTTTAGATATGTTTGAGCTGAATCGATGCTGCCGCTGTCACGGTGCACAGTGTGTGTCGTGACAGCCTAGGACTGGACGGAAAGTAGACTGGTCACAGAGTTGTCTGGAAACCTTACTCAAAGGAGGTTTTCTCTTGAAAATTGAATTCTTTTCACCAGTTGTAACTTATAGTTATTTAAATGCCAGCCCTCAATAGCCGTAGTAGTAAAAAAAAAAAAAAAGTTTATTTAGAAAGTGTGAAATGAAACTGTAGGAAGCCACAGATAACTTTTAAGCAATAAAACCACATACATTTAACCAGCCAGCCACGACGATATGGCTACCGAGTAAATCAGGCCACCAATGATGTAATGCTTGAGCCCCGACCTTCTCTTTAAGTCAGGGTTTTCAGGTGTGTTCATTCCATTGTTTAAAACGGAGGAACCAGGTTAAAACTCCCGAATGCTTCTGGTTGTTAAAAGAAAACCCAGGACTGGAGCGCCATGTGCTTGGTGACTTGGAGTCACCTGCAACCCTTATCACTGAAAGTGATGTATATCTGTTATCAGATTCGGGGACCAGTGCTTAATTTGTGCTTGTTGTTTCCGGTGCTGAGCATCGGCACTTATTTTTGAGGGCCGGGGCTTATTCTTCTGCCTCAAGAATTAGCTGCTAGCAAAAGACACATATGAGAAAGACAGAGGAAGGGAAAAACGAAAAAGCGTCACAAAGGGAGAAAGTAGAAAGCTGAAAGAGTGAGCTGAAGGGGCAGGGAGTGGCTGTAAATGGATTGAAGAGGCCTGAGGTGTCTTCATTATTACGCCGCCCCAGTATTCCCTACTCGCACAATTCAATGCAGCAGCCGCGAGTTTAAAAGGAGGGCTTTGGGGACCGGCACGTCCTTATTTACAAATTAAGCACTTTGGGGGTCTGGACAATGGGGTGAGGTTTGAAATGAATATTGCTCCGAATGAGTGCAATTGTCCCACACGGGAGCTCTGTGGTGAACCCTCAGGGCTCTGTTCAAACACGCACTGGCTCCGGGCGCTAAGGAACATTCCTTGCCCTTTCTGGGGAGGGCCTGCGGTGTAAGCGGCCGGACCCACCCTGTTTACCTGGCCGGGCTCCCAGATCATGGTCAGCGCCCCGTGCTATCAGTAACCACAGGGATCACTGTGTGTTTGCGAGAAGGAGGGGTTACCCGGGGAGCCCAGTCTTGGCAGATAGAGCCAAACTCCACAACTCTCCCCAAGATTTCACGCATTGGCCTCTGTATAGCTCCTCATATACCCGAAGAGTACTCGAAGCGCTCATCCTTTGGGGAGGAAGGATGCTTGGGTGTCTCCCTGGAGGGAGGGCTGCAGCTTTGCAGTCTAGGATGGAAAGAATGTGCATTTCCTGGTTGAGGGTGTGGGCCCTGCAGATGTGTGATCTTATAGCTGGGTCACTGCTTGGGTGTACCCTAAAATGTTTACATCTTAAAGAAAGGGAGCTGTAAGAGGCTACCTAGGCCACGCCCTCTAACCAGAGTACACAAAGTCTCTCTGATGAAGCCTGTCCCAGAGACTCTGTGGGTGGGGCTCCTTTTCACCAATCCAAAGGCAGCTTGAGAATGGGGCATGAGCCGAACAAATGGGATTGAAAACAAATAAGAATTTCACTCCCTAAAATAGAGTGGCTTGCGGCCTTTTCTTTATTGGTTACTTTGTACCCTAAATGCACTTCTAATATCTGTATCTGAACCTCTCTAATGTCATACGAGATAATGTGTGTCAAATTCACGAGTATGTTGTGTGGGGCACATATTTCTCAGTATTATTTATAATCATTTATATTTGTATTGCTCTTAAAGCGTTCCTTAAACTCAAAGGAGTGCTGTATCCATTTGCAAAAAATAATAATTCTGTAGAATGAAACTATAAAGCGTCGAATCATGAATTATTAGTGGTGCTCGGGGATGGGGGCGACGAGACGAAGGAAGTCCAATTCTACTGGCGAGAAGGTGGCTGTGGAGGGGGCAGCGTCAGCACCGGTCCAGTAGGACTGGCCGGGATGGAAGGGCCGCGGGGATAGAGAGCGGGAGACGGATGGAGCGAGGACGCAGCCCTGCAGGAAAGACCCCTCCTGTTCAGCCCGGTGGTTTCTTCTAAGCATCATATCGGGATGTGTCGCATTTGTTCTGTGTTTTTTGTGAGATGTTTGGGAAATGTTTGTGAGGAGACCCTCCCCAGAAACGCCCTTGTCCCCCCAGCCTCATCCACCGTGAAAAGGCAAAGTGCATATTTGGTCACCATTTCTCCAATAGTGAATCTTCCAGATCACGTGACCAGAGAGAAAAACACGGGGTGGGAGGGGGCATTATTGTCACTTCCCTGTAGACAGGTCACTCCTTTGTTTAGAGAAAGCTAAATCCAACAATGTGCCACTGTTCGCCTGTGCAACAGACCCAGCCCTATGACCAGGTAGGTCAAAGGTCGCCTCTTAAAATTATATCACTCCCTCTTACCCCTTGAATAGGTTTCTGTATACATCATTTTCGGTATCTACTGCCCGAGCCGTCTTCAGTCACGCAGCATTGTTCCGCCCTCTGTGTACACCAATTTAAAATCTTTGGGTCATTATTAGTTTGTCAGTGAAGAGGCTTTGAGCCCTAAACCGCCCAGCCCCATCTCTAAATCCAATATCCTGACAGCCTGCGCTGTGCACAGCCTTCAGACTCAGACAGCTCAGTCAGTTGACAACCCTGCCCCCTATGTGTGAATATTCGTGGGTAAGACATTGCCTGTCTCTAGTTCTGTCGTTTGATGTTCTACAGAATATAGGTTCGAATCCCAGCATGCGCTGGTTCAGCCTTTCATCAATCCAAGTTGGATAAAATGAGTAACCTGGAGTCGGGTCACAATAACACTAGTTTGTGCATCAGCAAACCCGTGAGTTTGTGGCACAGTGCGTAAATGAAGACTATTTTAGTAAGTTTCGCAGGAAGAGGACAGATATAAATATTTTGAGTTTTCTCCGAGGCGTGCTGTTATGTAAATGTGTATCTATCACCCTTCAGCATCCAACACAACCAACTCCTCTTCTCAGTGCAACACAACGCTCTAGGGCAATGGTTCCCAACCTGTGGTCCGGGGACCCCTGAGGGTCCGCAAAGCCTACTCAGGGGGTCCATGACGGCTATTAAACAGATTAGGTCCCCAACTTTCAGTAATGATTCAATGGGGGTCCCAGCAATGATAAAGTGAGGGTCCACAGAAGTCAAAAGGTTGGGAACCACTGCTCTAGGATCCTGAACATAGAAGAGTGCGTTTATTTTCTGATGAAATTCCATGAAAATTTCAGAGTTATTGTTTTCATAGTGAAACGTGGCTTGCTGGTATCTCGCATCACTTTTTAGGTCGAGCCTACTAGACAGCATGAGCTGTCTTGTTGCAAACGACCTATTGTGAACTTATCGAGGCCTTTGAGCCAACCTATTGCTAACAATTGGTTGGCTTTTTTTGTCACTCTAATATCTGACTTTCTATTTGTTTGCGCCTGCCTTCCTCTTCTGTGTTTGACCCGCCCCTCCCCTGGGATATAGCATCTTGTGTTCTTTCACTGCTTACTTTTTGAGAACTACGTTTTTAGGTCGAGCTTAGCACCATGCAAGCACTGCTCTTCAATCTGTGGGCTCTAACCACGCCCATCACTTTCATTCGTTGCTAGGCCTGCCTTTCAAAATTCCCTTGACTTCGTAGGTAAATGCTTTATGTTTGTCCCGCCTTGAGGCTGCTTTGTTAGGCCCTGGAGACTGACCCTGTATGGATTATTGCACGATCGGCCAGATGCCTTAGTGTGGCGCACTATTTTTGTCTTTTGACACGCAGCTTCAATCTGCGTGGCCGTGTGTTGTTTCTTCCTGCATTTGAAACAGATATAAATAAAGTGATCCTCAAAGCGGCTCTCCCGGCACAGTGGGAGAGCCGGTACTACAATATTCACTGCACTCGGGGAAACTCGCCCTATAATGCTTTGCGGGACATTTCTTTTTCAAAACACTTTTCAATCAATCATAGTATTTATAAAGCGCGCTATGTACCCGTCAGGGTTTCGAGGCGCTGGGGGGGGGGGGGGGGGGAGCGCTGCTGATTTAGCGGTCGAAGAGCCAGGTCTTGAGGAGCCTTCTGAATGCGAGGAGGTCCTGGGTCTGGCGAAGAGATGTGGGGAGAGAGTTCCAGGTCTTGGCGGCGAGGAAGGAGAAGGATCTGCCGCCGGATGTTTTGCGCTGGATTCGGGGTACGATGGCGAGGGCGAGGTTGGCGGATCGGAGTTGACGTGTTGGAGTGTAGAAGTTAAGTCTGGTGTTGAGGTAGGAGGGTCCGGTGTTGTGAAGTGCCTTGTGAGCGTGGGTCAGGAGTTTAAAGGTGATCCTCTTGTCTACCGGGAGCCAGTGGAGTTCCTTTAGGTGAGGGGAGATGTGACTTCGGCGGGGTATGTCGAGGATCAGTCGGGCGGAGGCATTTTGGACACGTTGGAGTCGTTTGATGTCTTTGGTTGGGATGCCTGTGTAGAGTGCGTTGCCGTAGTCAAGTCTGCTGCTGACGAGGGCCTGGGTCACCGTCTTTCTGGTTTCTGTTGGAATCCACTTGAAGATTCAGCGGAGCATTCGAAGGGTGTTGAAACAGGAGGAGGAGACGGCGCTGACCTGTTTGGACATGGTGAGGGCGGAGTCCAGGATGAAGCCGAGGTTTCTTGCATGGCTGGCAGGGGTGGGCGGGGGTCCGAGGACGGAGGGCCACCATGAGTCGTTCCAGGCCGAGGGAGTGCGCCCGAGGATGAGGACTTCCGTCTTGTCGGAGTTGAGTTTCAGGCGACTGTTGTTCATCCAATCGGCGATGGATTTTAGCCCCTCGTGGAGGTTTGTTTTGGCGGTGAGCGGGTCTTTGGTCAGGGAGAGGACGAGCTGGGTGTCTTCGGCGTAGGAGATGATGCTGAGATGATGTTGGCGGGCCAGTTGAGCGAGGGGGGCCATGTAGACGTTGAACAACGTAGGGCTGAGGGAGGATCCTTGGGGGACGCCGCAGATGAGGTTGGTGGCTTTGGAGCGGAAAGGGGAGAGACGGACTCTCTGCGTTCTGTCGGAGAGGAAGGATGAGATCCAGTGGAGGGCTTTGTCTTGGATGCCAGCTTCCTGGAGGCGGGTCAGTAGGGTGCGGTGGCAGACGGTGTCAAAGGCGGCTGATAGGTCGAGGAGGATGAGGGCTGAGGTTTTGCCGTTGTCCATTTGATGTCTGATGTCATCTGTGGCGGCGAGGAGAGCAGTCTCAGTGCTGTGGTTTCGTCTGAATCCGGATTGTGAGGGGTCCAGGATGGAATTGTCTTCGAGGAAGTGGGTGAGCTGAGTGTTGACGATCTTCTCGATGACTTTCGCTGGAAAAGGGAGGAGAGAGATCGGACGGAAGTTTTTGAGATCGTTGGGGTCGGCCTTGGGTTTTTTGAGGAGGGGTTGGATTTCTGCGTGTTTCCAGCTGTCCGGGAAGGTGGCAGAAGTGAAGGAGAGGTTGATGATCTTGCGGAGTTCGGGGGCGATGGTGGCGTTGGCTGAGTTGAAAACATGATGGGGGCAGGGGTCCGTGGGGGAGCCTGAGTGGATGGTGTTCATGGTTGTTATGGTTTCTGCCTCGTCCACGTGGGTCCAGGCGGTGAGGCGGCAGTCGCGGGAGGAGACGTCGGGGGTGGGGTCTGGCGGTGGACCGGTGTTGAAGCTGTCGTGGATGGTAGCGATTTTCTGGTGGAAGAAGGTGGAGAGGTCGTCGCAGAGTTTCTGGGAGGGCGGGATGTCGTTGGAGTTGGCTTTTGGATTGGAGAGTTCCTTCACGATGCCGAAGAGTTCTTTGCAGTCGTGGGCGTTGTTGTTGATGCGTTCGGTGAAGTGGGCGCGCTTGGCGATGCGGATCCGTTGGTGGTGTTCGCGGTTGGCGTTTTTGAGGGCGACGAGGTTGTCGGGTGTGCGTTCTTGGATCCATTTCTTTTTGAGCTTCTGGCAGATGCTTTTGGAGGTGGTTAGATCGTCTGTGAACCAGGCTGGTTTTTTCTTTCCTTGGATGGCGGTGGGTTTCTTGAGAGGGGCAAGGGTGTTGGCGCAGTCGAGGATCCATTGATGGAGGTTGATGGCGGCTCGGGTCGGTTGCGTCGGGTGGAAGGTTGTTGATGAGGGTGCTGGTCAGTTGGTCTTGGGTGACTTTGCCCCAGCGGCGGTGGGGAGGTAGTGGATGCGGTGTTGCTCTGTGGTTTTCTTATAGGTGAAATGGACGCAGTGATGGTCGGTCCAGTGGAGTTCGGAGGTGTGGCTGAAGGAAACGTGGTTGCTTGAGGTGAAGAGGGGGTCAAGGGAGTGTCCGGCGATGTGGGTGGGCGTGTTGACTAGCTGGCGGAGTCCGAGGTTGAGGAGGTTGGAGGTCAGTGATGCGGTGTTGACGTCGTTCGCATTTTCCAGATGGTAGTTCAGATCTCCCAGGAGGATGTAATCCGGGGAAGCGAGGGCGTGGGTGCTTGCAAGGTCGGCGATGGTGTCGCTGAAGGGGGCTCTTGGTCCTAGAGGGCGGTATATGAGGGTTCCTCTGAGGGTCGTGTTGGGGTCCGTGAGGATCTGGAAGTGGAGGTGTTCGGCTGTCCTGAGGGTGTCGTCCGAGTGGGTGTGGATTTTGAGGGTAGCTTTGTGAGCGATGGCTATTCCGCCGCCGATTCCGTTGGTTCGATCTCTTCTGGTGATTTTGTAGCCGTCCGGTATGGCGATGGCGATGTCCGGAGACGAGGAGTCGTTCCACCAGGTTTCGGTCAGGAAAGCCACGTCAGGAGCAGTGGTGTCGAGCAAATCCCAGAGCTCGATGGCGTGTTTTCGTGCGGAGCGGGTGTTCATGAGGATGCAGTTCAGGTGGTTGGGGTTGAATGTTTCAGTAGTTGGATTGGTCGTTCTGATGCAGGAGAAGTTGCAGGTACGGCAGGAAAAAGGTCCTTTAGTGTGCTTCGGGGATGCCCGGCAGCATTCAGTGGAGGGGCCGGGGTTGAAGGCGCGGAGTTCGTTGATCGAGTAGCGGATGCGGGGGGCGCGAGGGCCAGGGGGTGTGGCGCTGGGCGCGGTCCAGGCGCGGACGGGCGCAGACGGGCTTGCGTCTGGCGCGCCTCCGGCGCGCCAGCGGCGCGGATGCGCAGCGCCAGCCATTAAGAAGGGAGGGGGTTGGGGGGAGGGAGGAGCAGCTGGGAGGCGGGAGGTGGGAGGGAGCGGCAAATGGGGGCGCAAGGGGGGCGGGGCCGCAGGGAGGCAGCGGCAGGGAACGGGGAGCGCACAAGGGGCAAAAAACACTGAAAACGAGCAAAACTACAAGCAGTTACAATGAGAAAATGCAATCAGAAATACAATAATGGCACAATACACGATCGGGGAGACAGCAATCAGGGGGGCACAAAGGGGGCAGAAGCGCCGGCGGCGAGGCGCTGAAAAAACGAAAAAGCCAAAAAACACTTACAGGACGGCGGAAGCGGCACACGGGTCAAGTGAGCCCACTAGCCACCAGGGATGAGGCGCAGGAGGATGCCTGCGGGTGGAGGAGGGCCTCGAACACGCAAACGGCAGCGTGCTCGTGGGACAGAGGCAGAAGGCAGCAGGTTGGGGCTGCGGTCGTGCGGGGCGAGCTCAGGACCTGAAACAGGTCAGAGTTCGCTCACTCGCGACGCGCAGCGCCAGCCATTAAGAAGGGAGGGGGGAGGGAGGAGCAGCTGGGAGGCGGGAGGCGGGAGGGAGCGGCAAATGGGGGCGCGAGGGGGGCGGGCCGCAGGGAGGCAGCGGCAGGGAACGGGGAGCGCACAAGGGGCAAAAAACAATGAAAACGAGCAAAACTACAAGCAGTTACAATGAGAAAATACAATCAGAAATACAATAATGGCACAATACACGATCGGGGAGACAGCAATCAGGGGGGCACAAAGGGGGCAGAAGCGCCGGCGGCGAGGCGCTGAAAAAACGAAAAAGCCAAAAAACACTTACAGGACGGCGGAAGCGGCACACGGGTCAAGTGAGCCCACTAGCCACCAGGGATGAGGCGCAGGAGGATGCCTGCGGGTGGAGGAGGGCCTCGAACACGCAAACGGCAGCGTGCTCGTGGGACAGAGGAAGAAGGCAGCAGGTTGGTGCTGCGGTCGTGGGGGGCGAGCTCAGGACCTGAAACAGGTCAGAGTTCGCTCACTCGCGACGCGCAGCGCCAGCCATTAAGAAGGGAGGGGGGAGGGAGGAGCAGCTGGGAGGCGGGAGGCGGGAGGGAGCGGCAAATGGGGGCGCGAGGGGGGCGGGCCGCAGGGAGGCAGCAGCAGGGAACGGGGAGCGCACAAGGGGCAAAAAACACTGAAAACGAGCAAAACTACAAGCAGTTACAATGAGAAAATACAATCAGAAATACAATAATGGCACAATACACGATCGGGGAGACAGCAATCAGGGGGGCACAAAGGGGGCAGAAGCGCCGGCGGCGAGGCGCTGAAAAAACGAAAAAGCCAAAAAACACTTGCAGGACGGCGGAAGCGGCACACGGGTCAAGTGAGCCCACTAGCCACCAGGGATGAGGCGCAGGAGGATGCCTGCGGGTGGAGGAGGGCCTCGAACACGCAAACGGCAGCGTGCTCGTGGGACAGAGGCAGAAGGCAGCAGGTTGGTGCTGCGGTCGTGGGGGGCGAGCTCAGGACCTGAAACAGGTTGCCCATTACTCAGTCTGTGGTGATCCTACAAGAATGGGGCCACCATCAAAATGTACGACATGACACACTCCTTCTGTCTAGGTCATCTTTGGGTCTTCTCCCATAGGTTTTGGGAGACCCCAAAATAGTAACCTCCCCCACCATTCAGTGTCTTTTTAAGCTCTCTCAGGGCTGGAATTTTTCTTTTACAGCTGGGAGTAGTTTGTGTTTTAAGGGCCTTGTTTGTAATAGTATTGCAGTAGGCCTGCTGGGTCTGAAATTGTGTAAGGTACTACCCTCTATAGGGACTACATACATGGTTACACTGCATTATTTTCTGCAATTGTTTTCATGTCAGTCGTTATGCTCTCTAGGGGCTGACTATACTGTATAGTTGCATGACAATGTTTCTTCTTACAAATGTTATTTTTATAGTGGTGCCCTCTAGGGGCTGTTCTGAGCATTACAGTCAAGATACTACAATATTCGCTGCACTTGGAAACTCCCCCATAATTCCTTTTACAAAACATTTTTGCCCATAACTCATCTCTGAGTCCTCCCACTAGGTTGGCAGGGGACACCAAAATAATAATATAAACAAATAGAATAAATAATAGCAATATTTAAATTTTTTGCTCCAGATCGAGGAAGAAGGTAAATGTAAGTGCTTTGGTTATATGCAGAGCCACTGGAATTATGTGGCAGGGTTGACCAATTTATGTGGCAAGAAAAGTCCAGTTAGTTATTAACAGCAACAATAACTCCAACTCAAACAAATGCGAGACCTATTACATTACAAATGCTTGTTCTTTTTGGTTAAGCACTCCATGAGAGTGTATGTGTTTTCCAGTTGTCTGACTTGTACGCTACCTTTTGCTGTGCACCATGTTGCTTTCTCTTGCCCAGATGCTACCCCCCACCCCTTCATGTAGCGATTTCCCTTGTGTGCTTATATCCTGTGTTGATTTCTCGCTTGTGTGCTTCTCCGCTGAGTGCTGTTTTTCCCTCCTCTGTCACTTTAACCCTCCATCTAGCTGTCACTTCCCCCTCCTCCCCGCACCCGCTATTATAATTTTTTTAAAATTTATAATTCACTTTTCTTTAGGAGGCGCAAGAAGCAAATTGCTGCTGGCCCAGCTACCTTAAACGTGATTTTGCGTTACTTCTATTTTTTTTTTCTTATTTGCCAATCAATCTTGGTTCTATAAATTAAATTAAAAGAAAGTCACCAGCGTAATTTGTTGGCGCGCATAAGTAATACAGCATGGGAGTGCGTACAAAATGAAAAGGCAGTGTCACAGCTTTTTTTTTTTTTTTTTTTTTTTTTTTTTGCTTTTTGTACTTTTTGGCATGGTTCATACCATCTTTCTAATTCTCTATAACCTGGCTAAAAGGCTTTTACAAAGTCAGTAGATTCCAAATGTGAGACATATTGACTTTCCCAATGCTTCTTTAAGGAAGTGCCCATCTCTAGCAAAAAATAGGTCTCGTGAGAAACTGGTTTGAGCAGAAAATGCATCAGTGAGTCATTCTTTGCAAGCAGTCGCCTGATACCTGGCAGAACTTTTATGCAAAGTGCATACTCGCTTGCAAAAGGTTAAGTAAAATCGCTTAAAGAGAAATTTCACACATTTATGTGACAAATTGTGGAATTTTGACAAATGTGCAAGCATAGTTACATTTTGGCCAGGCCTAGCTCTAACAAGAGGAACACAAAGCAATGATAGTCGTAAATGTTTCTGTGTGGACGTGTATTGACCCGGTGTCTGTTGATCATTTCTGAGTTTGCCATGCTTAAAGAGTTGGCTAATAGTTTATTTTCTTTGCCAAAGACCAGTGATTTAAGGGTGACTGTGGAAGCCTATGTGCACCATCTGCGACCACTCACTATAGTGATTTAACTATAATATCTTCTTGACCTAGACTTGTTGTGCTTTACACTGAGTTGAACTTTCTGTTGTTTCTTGAGTAACTCAACAGTCGAGATATTGATCATTGAGTATTTCTTCCGCCCCTTCCACACACACAAGCATGGATTGGCGCCATTTTTAAATGGCTAAAGACTCTCGACTCGGATTAAAACCCGTTTCATCTTCAGGGATGCTCTATCGCTATCCTAAGAGTGAAACCCCAATATCATGCCTACGCCAGGCCTTCCAGTGGAGCATGAGGCCTCCATCCGAGAGACACAGCAGCTACATACATCGGCCCTGTGGCTTCCCGCTGTTGGGTTGTGAGAAGTGGCACTGGAAATAGAGGTGCGGGGGTGCAACTGTAGCACCCCCACATATCCTTGACAGAATTCAGATGTAGAATGGATACTAATGTCTTCATTATTTTTGAAGCATTTTGTGTGCGGTCAAGTGCAAACTTTGTCATGACAGCCAACTTTGTGTGACCAAGTGCTGCTGGTCATTCTTTTAAAACAGAGAGCATGTTTACTGCTCCTGACTGCATGTTTTGGGTATTTTGTCCTTTGAACTGGTGATGGTTTTGCTGGAGTACAAGTGAATAGAGAAGACCACAGTAGTCCAGGCTTTTTTAACATATTTATCAATAAAGACGTGCTTGATTTAATATTTAAACCACCAATATCTCAAAATATGTATCACCTGCATGGAAAGTGTAATCAAGGCATAAAAGTTGGGGGATGTGTTAGCCACCCCACTAAGAAAACAAATCGAGCACCCCTGTTTATAAAGGCGATAGCGATGTGTTCGGCCCTACTTATTATAGGTGCAATACTTAATTGCTGCAATGCATTGTTTATGCTGGAAACTGCGTAATAAACTCAGAATATTCTAGCCCCTCCCCTAGAATGTCTCCAATATTCCCTGCCGGTTAGCCTCCTTCTCTAACACTGCAGAGACTACATTTATTGGCTGTTGCGCAACAGATTCTGTTTGAGATCGCCACCCTTGTAGGTAAAAACCACTTCTCCTTGGCACCTTGGATCCTGACGGGCTTCTCCGTGAAGCATACACCGACCAGGATATTGGGACTGCCTTCCAAGGGCTAGTGAGGATCCAAAAATTCAGATCATCGCAGTGGAGGAGATCCATCTCATTGGTTGGTGCAGAACTCTGAAATGACCTTCCCTTGGCGACCCGATGCGGTACAGCACCGCCAGAAGAAACTGGCAAAGACAATAGATCTCAAAGGCCTAGAGTTGGCCTTTCTTAGGAGAGCACCTTGAGAGAAAACAAATTTGGTGCCTCTTCCCACTCGTCCTCATTAGGTGAGGGGGGCTGGACATAGGAACGTCAGGCAAACAAAAACATTAAAGCAGACAATGATGCCAGATGGATTCAGAAAAAGAGTTTAGAGACCTTTCTTTGGACCTCAATCATAGGGAGACTGTTGTAGGAACTTCAGTGCCCTCCTGGAGGTTGGTGCCCAGCATATGCTAGTGGTCGGTCCTGGCAGGACCTATTGGCTTTGCCAGTGCTTGTTTTTGATTCTTTAATTTCACCCGCCTCTTTTCCAGTTACTATTATCACAAGGTCCCACAATAGTAATACCCAGGGCTGTAAGTGGGCCGTGTCCCGTTTGGTCTCAGACCCGGCAGTAATTATAAACAAGATTGAAACAGGTCCCCGTTGGGCTGTATATTCATGTCCTTACCATTGGTGATGAAAAACACTGATCATTTTTATTTATTTATTCCCCCAACAATTAATGTAAAAACGTTATGGTAATCCAAACAATGCCTTACTTTTTTTCTACTCACATGTTTAATTTAATCTTGCATTACAGTATATTGTTTCTGTATTTATTTATTTTTTCATATAGCACAGTGGTTCCCAACCTGTGGTCCGGGGATCCCTGGGGGGTCCTTGACTGCTGAGAAAATTAAATGATATTAAAATATTAGACCCCCAGCTTTCTGTAATGAGTCAGTGGAGGGGGGGGGGAATCCCTGGATTCCAATAATGATTCAATGGGGGTCCCTGGGTTCCAGTATTGACAAAGTAGGGGTCCACAGAAGTCAAAAGGATGGGAACCACTGATGTAGCATATTACTCTTGTGTAGTGCGTACTTTGACTGAGTCACATCCAGACCACAATTGAGAGCTTTAAGGCTGAAGGCACTGCAAGTTTATCACACTGCCTGTCAGTGGGACAGAAAAATATTCAGAACACATGGTCACCCAACCCTAGGCCTCTCTTGTGTGCACACAGAGCAATGCTCACATATTCCAGTTGCAATTGTGATTCTGTGCAAATGTGTGAAGGCGGTACACAGATGTCAAAATATTGACAAGGCAAAAGTAAAGGAAAATGAGGTGTTTACGAGTGAGGGGGTGCCCTGTCTGTTTGGGGGTGGTGAAGTAAGAGATGTGAGGAGGTGCATTCAGGAGCCAGAGGAAAGGCGTGCTGAAAAGGAAAGAGATGACGTGTAAGGCATGCAGATGAGGTGATGTGGGCTGGAAAGAGCAAACCTGTCCAACATAACAAGAATGATGGAGACGCTCAGAACACTGTCCCTTCTGCAGCCTCAGTAATGTATATAATAATATAATAATGTATATGCGGTCTCATAACTTCTGACTCTAACCATTTTAATATTAATTATTTACAATGAAATCATTATTGTTGATCGTTTATCTTAAACCACTAACACCTAGGAACAAAGCCAATAGTCCTGACTTGTTTCAGGTGTACGTCAGTTGTTGTGGTATACATCTGTGTGGAATACCAGGAAAATCGGAGAAGACACCAAATACCAATTGGGGGGGGGCACACTACAAGCATTAAAGAAATTTACTTTACATGCGAAAGCTATATTCTTAATCACATATGCCAGCTCTGTTTAGAGATCCCCCCCACCCCCCCTCACTTTTTAAATCCCAGTTAAGACCCTGTTAACACCGGAAAGATCTATTCGGAGCCACCCACGCCCCTGCGCTCCTTGCATGCAGGCCACGGAGTGACGCGTGCGCTCTCCCTCCCAGCGCGCCTGCGCTGAGCGCGCGCCGTGTAGGTGCCGCGAGGCCGCGTGGTGGGTGCTGCGGGGGAACAAGAAAACACACAAACAAAAGCAGCCTGTGCGGGCTGTGGCGGCCTCTGCGGGGGCTTCTGAGTCACTGAGGGGGCCAGAAGCGTGTGTGGTATCTTAATGGCCTCCCCCGGCGGCCCCCTGCGGCCCTCAGTACCCCATGAGGAGCTGAGGCTGGTGGGAGCTCCTTCTCTTGTACCCCCCACCTTTGAGGCCTGGCCCCCGGGTCTGAGTCACTCCCGCCCGGGGCCGGGGCACAAACAGAAGCCGTGACGGGCCCGTCCTTGTGTCAGACTCTGCTCCGGGCACAGAAACTGCTCCCAGATTCCTTCCTCCTGTGGTTGCATCTGAGTTACCACCGCACGCTCGGTGTGCACTGAGCTACCGCAGGAAACAGGGGTGCGCTGTGGGTGATACCTGGCAGCGCCGTCCTGTCCTCGAGGCGCCCCTCCCTGGCCTCTTTAGGTGAATAACCTGCCGGTCCCTTGACGCCCCGCAGCCCGCCGGGAGCCAGGGCTTCAAATGGAAATATGATAAAAATGCTGCAATTACTGCCCGGAGGACCTGCGTGTTACTGAGAGAGCTGGTACTGTAGTGCTCCAGTGCTGAGAAGTGCAGTACTCTCCCATTTAAAGTATTGCACAAGCGCAGAGAAGTAACAGTACTCTAGCATTAAAAGTGTAGAGAAGTAACAGTACTCTAGCTTTAAAACTATTGCACAAGCGCAGAGAAGTAACAGTACTCTAGCATTAAAAGTGTAGAGAAGTAACAGTACTCCATCATTAAAAGTATTGTACAAGTGCAGAGAAGTAACAGTACTGTCCCGTTAAGATGTGAAGGCTCCAGTACTGAAAGTGATAATAACGCCTAAATGACAGCGCGGCTGGGGGCCCATCTGTAATCTCTTTATTAATGCTGCTGTGGACAGGGTCACCACAGGCCCCTCACCTGGGCCCCCATGTGGTTATTGGCCTGGAATGCCTTGCTCTAGGCCTTTCTTGCTTAATTTGCGCCGGTGTTCGCAGGTACTGGGCTCCAGCACTCGTTTTTGGGGACGAGACTTATCTTTCATCATAAAGAGTGGAAGGGAGGAAGAAAATGCAAAAACAAAGGCAGAGAGCAAAGCAAAAAGGAACTTGAAGAATGAGATGAAGAGGCGGGAAGCGTAGGGGGCGGAAGAAAGGGGCAAGAGATGGAATTAAGACCCGGCAGCCTCAGGACTCCCACAGTGACAGAAGCCAGGGTCTGCTGAATACTAAGAAGAGCTTTGCACCCCTGCACATGTTGTTTCGTGTTTATTTTTTTTATTTTTTTTTTTTAAGAGATTAAACACCCTATACTGCCCGTTCTGGGAGGTTCTTGGCCAGTTTGGCCTTTCCTCCTCTGTGGACATTTTGACAGTACTGGGTTGAGCCTCTCTAAAGCCGGTCTTTGGAGTCTGATCCCACAGTGAGCAGAACGCTCCAAATCTAGGCCCTACTTGTACTAGTGCACGCTCTGCAGGGATCTGTGATTGATCTCACGGTCATAGGTTCGAATCCCGACGGGCACAATCAGACTTTCATCACCCTGGGATCTGTGAAGAGAATGGAAAGAAAAGTCACCTTTGAATTGGCTGGCAATAAATACTAATTACTTAGTGCTAAGAAACCCCTAATGGAACACTGGCTTTACAAAGACACATGATGTTTGTTGTGTTATGACGCCACCTGGGTCATCACCCTTGATACCTCAGTCTTCTTTTTACAAATGGTTATCAGTCGTATTATGTCAATTGTTTCATTTGAAGAAATCTAAAACGGTGACTCCCAGAATGCATCTGCCATCCACATGCAGAGGTGGGACGAGGCATGCTGGGTATCTTTCATGCCCACAGAGTAGTATGTTTTCACCATCACAGTTGGAAAAATAAACTGCATCTCAGAGTTTACCTCCGCTCACTCCCTTATAGGGATGTGTTTTGGACAGTAGTTGATAGCTGCATTGGATTTGTTTCGGGCTTTTCTTTAGGGGAGCTGCATGAGGATGCGGTGAGGGTTTATAGGGGTGTTTTGTGCACCTACTGCACTGACACAAGTTAAGCACTGTTGTTTTGTGAGGGTTGGCTGATGAGGACACTGGGTTTGAGGTCCCAGGCTCTGGTGTGCGCTCCTTGTTCACCTCTTATAGTAAATGGGCTCAGTTGAGGAGGCCCAGGACAGAGTCTAATGGAACATTCCAGTTGAAAAGCAGTGTTTTGTCACAAATTAAGTGTGTGTATTTTTTTGTTTAGTTTGAAAACGCTCAGTTTGAAAATGGTTGGGAGAAAAAGGTATTTTTGACATTTTTTTTTCCTACCTGGAAATTGTATACCCAGATGGAAAATTTGCTTTTGCTGCACCGACGTGATGAGATTAGATTTTGAGAGTTTTGCAATATATACCGAATTGAGATTTGCCTTGTCCATAAAAACATAATAATGTTGCATACAAAGGAGGCTTAGCCAACCTCGGCTCTTCTGAAAAGTAAACCATTCCTCAAAGTTTGGAGGAAAAAGAAAAAGCCCAGCCAACTGTTGCGAAAAGAAAAACTCGAGTTAGAAAAGTGAGGGTTTTCCAAGTATAATGGAAAAAATGAAAAGCAGGCCCACACTGGATGTGGCCGGGCCACCGAGAAAACATAATTCTGCATCTGTGCGTGGCCATCAGTGAAGCAGGCATAGAACCACATCTGGATTCGGCCTCAATTAATCCCCCCCCATATTGCATCTTTGCGTATCTATCAATTACACCCAAAACTGCAGCTGGACAGGACTTCCCAATTCAATAACCCCCACACTGCACCTGGGTTGGGCCTCATATAAGCAGCCACCAGTCGTTGTGTAACTTGCCCCAGGGACCTATGGTTCTCTGTCCTATGGGCATCCTTAGCCAGCATCTTCCTGTTTCCTGCACCCTGTCCTCGGTGGGTGCGTTTCCTTTGTGATTGTGTACCTGACTTGGGAACCTAGTACAATAAAACCAGGTGCAGTGTTTAATTGGAACCAGTGACTTCCGGTGCGGAGCACCAGCACTTATTTTTGAGGGCCAGCTCTTAGTTTTCTGCCTCAAGGATTTAGTGCAAGCAAATACACCTATGGGAAAGAGGGAATAAGAAAAAAACGGAAAAGCGTCACAAAGGGAGAGTGCTAAAAGCTGCAAGAGTGAGCTGAAGGGGCAGGGAGTGGCTGTAAATGGATTAAAGGGGTCCGAGATGGCTTCAGGATTACGCTGCTTCAGTATTTCGTGCTCGCACATTTAATAGCAGCAGCCGCGTGTTTCACAGAAGCGCTTTGGGCACCAGCAGGTTTTTATTAACAAATAAAGCACTGGCCAGGCCTTATGCTTGGAAGATTGGTCAGTCTTTATGGAGAGGCCCCAATACGTGCCATGGGCGTAGTCCAGCCTTGATGTCAGTATGGCAAGCATAGCGGTGACAGTTCTGAAACCTCGAGGTATTAGAAACTATGTCTGAGACCTCTTTAGTGAAGGCAATAAACTTGCTGTACTTTGGATAAGAGGAACATATTTTGGATGGGTGACAATAAAATAAGCCACGAGTGAACCGGGACATAACTGTTTTAAGAGTCCAGAGCTTCAACATGTGCACCTTGCAAAGAGGGAAACCAAATATTGTAGCAGCCCTATGTTTCCATCTATTTTTGGATGCCTGCTTTCCAACATAGGTAATTTTTTTTGTTTTTTTGTTTTAAACTGGTGCTTCCGCTTACAACCGAGTGCGTGTTGTTAGTGTCACACAGACCAGCTGCAAAGGTCCTGCCTTGTCTGAGACTTGCCCACTTTGCAAATAGTTTTACTGGGTTAGAGGGGGCGGGGCTGTGAGCCTGGCATGTCCTGGCCAGCTGTGTAGGTGGCTGGGCTTATAACCCAGCATTGCCTGAGCTGACTGTACCACTGCCCCCACCCAAAAAACAAATAAAGGCTTCTGAGTCTATCACCTAGGTCCTCGAGAGGTTGTAAAACCAAGTGCTTAATTTGTAAATAAAAACGTGCTGGTGCCGTGCCCAAAGCCTTCCTCTAATGCTGCAATTAAATGTGGGAACACGAACACTGAGGCGGCGTAATCCTGAATCCATCTCGGGCCTCTTTAATCCATTTACAGCCACTCCCTGCCCCTTCAGCTCACTCTTGCAGCTTTCTAATTTCTCCCTTTGTGATGCTTTTTTGGTTTTTCCCTTCTTCGCTCGTTCCCATATGTGTCTTTTACTCGCAGCAAAGGCTTGAGGCAGAGGAACAAGCCCGGCCCTCAAAAATAAGTGCCGGTGGTCAGCACCGGAAACAACAAGCACAAATAAAGCACTAGTAAAACCCTTGCGCGGCATCATCTGTCCAGGGCCTCCAAAGACGAGTTGGAGACCTGCTCTCTGTTTGGGTTTTGAGCTCACTTTGTGCAAACCTTGTGATTCTGGTTCATCACCGCAAGTCCGTGTGATCAGGGCCAGTGTCTTCCAAAACATGGTCGCGCAATGCGAGTTGGCACATCTTTGTCTCCACCACCACCCAAATAAGTTTACTATCCCCTAGGCCACAGTTTTTAGGTCGAGTGCGCAAGTGCTTTGACCTGTTGTAAGTATTGTTGTTTTTTAACCACGGCCACCGCAACACCATCACTTTCGCTCGTTCGTGGGCTTGCCTTTCAAAGATCCTATTTTATCATTGGTAAATGCTTTACGTTTGTCCCTCCTTTGGGTAGGTTTGTTACCGCCTTGCAGACTGACCCTGTTAGATGGATACTTGCACGATTGCCGATACGTTTGACTGCAAGCAATTTTCTTTTTCCTTTTGTGTGTCTCCTTCGCACTCATGGCGGCCGTGGTGCTTAGAATCAGCTCGCTTATGTCAACTGTTTTACTTTTCAATTTCAATTTATGTGGCAAGAAAAGTCCAGTTAGGAACTTAGGCCAATAGCTCTAACTCGAGCAAATGCGAGACCCATTGCATTGTAAATGCTTGTTATTTTTACTAAGTCGTGTGCAAAAGCCTCATCCAGGCATAATTCTGTCTTTTCCTTGTTCTTTGGACCACAGCCCCTGCCTGCTCACTACCTGTCTCGGGTGATTCCTATTTGTATATCCTGTGGTGCATTAAAATAAATTAAAAAAAACTTTATAACATTGACACCTTGGTGCATTGCTACCTGTTGGAAAATCCTTCTGAATAAATCTAGGAGGCAGGATGTGCCACAGTTTGGCAAGCCACGCTGAAATATCCTCGGCCCAGGGACACACTTCATCAGGATGGAACGTGGAGTGCAATTGACATTCACATTTTCTGAGTTTTTATGAGAAAAGATACTGCTTTTGGCCACATCAAAGTGCCCTGCAAGGTAGTTGGGGTACGTTTTATGGCAAGACTGCATATTATCTCATCGATGGATTTATTTTTTCTATTTTGCAGTTTTTGTACCATGAATAAGATGCGCAGTTATCCGAGCACTTTACATAAGAACAGTTGCATACCGCAGCAAAGATGTGTACATAAGTCAATTTTACATTGCACGTGTTCTCTTATCGGTCATTGCTTAGAACAATATTTCTGTGCAATCATCAGAGTGTTTGTGTGTAATCCTTGGGCCTGCTAACCCTATATGGAGCTCTGTGGATGTTTGATTTTGGATGAGAGATGTATTGGGCTTTCACCCCAGACTGCCTTATGTGTGATGCGTTTGACTTCAGCAGGGTTTGCTCTGCAGTTTTATTTTCTGTTTTATGAATAATTTTCAGTATTAGGCTGAGATGGAGAGGTTCAGCGGCCAAACATTCAAACTATGGTCCTGTAAGTCTAACAATAGCACACTTTTCAAAGAAAATGTCCTTCTGAAATAAAAATGCTATGGTTGTAAAAATGAATCTAGTTGAGAAAATGTGCCACGGTCTGCGCTTTTTAGGCCACTTTTTTGCAGTAAAACTGTGCTTAAGGAGAGTACCGCCCCCCCCTCCACAAACCATTGGTGGTCAGACACACACACACACTCCCCCAACTTGGACAGCGCAGTTGGAGACCGGTTTGAACATCTTTCCAGGGGAGGTTTTTGACTTCCGCCCGTTCTGGCTCAAAATAGTCTGTGCAGGTGGTGCACAATAGCAACGACAGTAAATATATTAAAAAAAAAAAAAAAGTTAACAAAAGTCTATATTTGAGAGCTCAAAAAACTCTTCTAGTGCAAAAGTACATTAGTAAAATTAAAGTTTAGTCAAACAGTGATGGGGGGGGGGGGGGGGGGTGGAAACCAAGAACAGTTGAACATGTTATTTTATAAGAAAAAAAAAACATTTCAAAGAACAAGAAAAAATTATAGATTTAATAGGGAATTCTGGTTAGAGAACATTCTTAATTTACTCTAACAGTAATACTTACGGTGACCAAGGTTTGTGACGACAGTGTTGAGAGTTAACCTGAGGAGTGAGTGTGTGAGAGTGCACCCCTGCAATAAAGTGTAAAAAAGGTGAGCATAGTGGAGGCAGAAATAATCTAATTAAAAAACTGGACAAAGGATTGAGTTTATGGGGCGGTCGTCCCTCTAAACACAGCGATGGAGGAGTAAGGAACGTAAATGGGGAGGAAGCGGTAAACCCCCCTCCTGCAGGAACAGCGTTATATATTTTTATTTTTTCAAGTGCAAGGTCCCCCAATGACAGGACTTGGGAAGGTAAAGAGGCAATTGGTAGAAAGTATCCATGCAAGCCTTGTAGAAAAACCATAGCAAAGACCTCTGTTCACGGATAATGGGATTTACGCAAAAAAACTTGCAAAAGTCATGTTTTTTTATTTTTTATTAAAGAGTTTAGGTTAAATGGTTTCTCAAAATTATTCTTTTTCCTTTTGAAATAGCAGACCACCCTGTGTAATATTCACTAAAACTTAGCTTGAATGTCCATGTTTTCTTACTAAGATGTCCCATTCTGTGCGTGGATCGAAGATGCCACGGAGATCAGAGGCAGTCGACGACAGTGTTTTCTGATTGTCATAAAGTCAGTAAATATGCTCCAGGTGTTGTTGTGAAGCCTGCTTGAGTTTGTGGGGGGCCAGCAGAGGCGCCGGTCAGGATGCTCTGGGTCCAGTGCCCGCCTGCCCATTCCCCAGGGCGTGAACCCCACAAAAGGCCTCTAGCCTCGCTCCAATACCCTCCTGGTACTAGTCTAGCCAGATCACAAGGGGGGTTTTGGACGGTTCACTGGCCGAAGTTCATCCTAACTGGGGCATGTTTAATAGTTTTGTGTATGGGGCTCGTGGTCCAAACCTGCAACAGTTGCCTCCTCCTTGCCAATAAGCAGCTGGTGACGTGTGACGTTAAATGTGGAGACGCAGCAGACCCAGGAGTAGGAATAGATGAGACCTACTTTACTCCTAGACCAGAGGGAGTTGGATATCAACCCTATTAATATTAGAGTGTCTCTAGGTGCTGTGATGAGGAATGGGCAGTTGCTGTGGGTAGTATCTGTCTGAGCATCCTCCCGGCAGGATAGTCCAGCAAGGGTTATATCTCTTGTCGATGTCCCAAAATGAGGGACATTTGCACCATTGAGTTTTGGGCTGGCTTATGTGAACGTGGACTTTCCCGCATGACAAAGGTGATGTCCTTT